>NW_027555847.1:252376164-253576164 GCF_003287225.1 Phascolarctos cinereus
AGTTCTCGCCACTATGCCCGGGGCTGTTGTTGTTCAGTTCTTTCAGGTGTGTCTGACCCTTTGTGACCCCATTTGGGATTTTCTTGGCAAAGGTACTGGAGTGGTTTTCCGTTTCCTTCCATTTTGTCAGGCGATCAGAGGTTAAGTGACTTGCCCAGGATCACACATCTAGGAAGTGTGTGGCTGAGGCTGGATTTGAACTCAGATCTTCCTGACTCCAGGCCCAGGGCTCTATCCACTGAGCCACTGGCTACCTCCTGGAGTCATGGAGACCTGAGTTCAGATGTGACCTCATATACTTACTACCTGTACTGTATAACCCTGGGGATAATAATGGCATCTACCTTCCAGAGCTGTGACAATCAAGTGAGATAATATTCTTCAATTATTCTTAAATATTCTTAAAGCACCTAGCACACTGGCACATAGTAGGCACTTAATAAATGCTTGTTGCCTTTCACCTTCCAGAGAGGTTCCCTCAAGGGAGGCCTTCCAACAGTTTTGAGGGTCCTTTTCAACTCTGCAATTTTCTGCTTCTGGGACAGCCACTCCGATTGTCCTCCATTAGTTAACTTTGCAAGACATAGAGACCTCAGAATGCTTGCCTGATGAAGGATTTCCACACCAAATTAAACGACTTGAGTAGATCATCTAAATCTTTTCACTTTATGAGGTTTATCCACTCCTGCCATTAACCTTGTCTTTTTTGGAAGTTTACCAACTAATTTTGAGTCCTTGCAAAATGATGATTCTTGCCCTTGAAAAAGAATTTCAAATGATCAAATAGCATATTCCTACATGCTGGGCAGACATGTTGATAATTTACAGTGCACTTTTATTAAATTAACAGTGTGTAAGCTTTGACATCAGCAGTAACATGAGCTGGTATTGCAAAATTCACTTTTGAATCTTGACACAGTAATTGTTATATTTGGCTTTATTACAGACATATCTTTTTACTCATGGCTGAATACCTATAGTTATAGGCCAAAATTTTTGGAAAAGTGATACCTTACAAGCTCATACTTGAAAGAATGACTACGGAGGTCAAAAGATAGAGGAAAGGGAGCAGGAGAAATTTAGCTAACAAAAGGGGCTATGTCCCAAACTGCTGGTCTAGAAGTGACCTTCTCTAAGCCCCTCTGCCTCTTTAAAATCCAATGTAGTGAATGTCAGTCATAGATGGGCTAGTTAGAGGCATTGCTGGTCTTTTGACACTGGCCTCTTTCCTGTGATGGATGTGGAGAAATCTAATCCCTCCAAGGGGAGTCAGGTGGCATGTCAAGACAAAGAACGCAAACAATTTTGTCCTGGAAAAGAACTTTCCATTTTGTACTATTTGTGAGAGAACGTTACAGTATCCAGCTGTTCCATATTAACAGCAAACTCTCAGCAGAGAAGAGAAAATGAAAAGTTCTTTTTTTTTTTTTTTTAAAAGGGAGTAATGAAGGTTAACCTTCTTCCCGATAGGAATTTTCCCTGCATAGGTCATGCTTAGATCATGTGAAACTTTTCTGTAAAAAAAGTGCACATGCACACATGTGCACATGCCTGCACACACACACACACCAAACACCAAACCATTTTGTTCCCAGGCTATGCAAAAAACATCTGCTTTCTGAATTAGAAACCTAGACACACATCCAAATATGGGAAAAAAGAAAAGTCTCTCAAATCTTTTCTTTAAAGGATCTGGCTCCGTGCAAGTGAATTAAGTGTTTGTGATATCACTCTATGATCCCAGGGGTAAGTTTGAACAGAGAAGGATATGAAACAGACTTGCAGAGATTGCCGCTTTTGTAAGTCCTAAGAAGCATTTAAAAAAAAACAACAAAAACTGAACAGCCCTTTGTCCTTGTTTCCATGGTTTAAAAAATATACTTATCAATTAATAAGAATTCTAAATGACTTGGATCTCTGCATTTCAAGCTTTCCATACAATGTGTGTGTCCATCCTCCCTTCCCAGGCCCCAAGGAGTTTCAAAAATATAGGTAAATTTTCCTTACTGCCAGACAATCCTTCCACTTCTAGGAAACTAGCTTCCCTTAACTGTGATGTCTGAACCTGACCTATGACATCAGGGGGCTTAGTACCTGATGATTACCAAATGTTAAAAGAAACCTTCCAGTGTTGCTCAATTTTCTCCAGTACTAGCTTGGCATCAGGTGCTCTAACTTTAGGGAAAGTCAGATTGTACATCTGACCAAGTGGAGGGAAAACTTGCTCCTTACATAAGCACCCTTTTAAGCTATTTTAAGCTATTTCTAATGGGGTTAAGGAGGGGGTAGGGTGGAGGTTCATTAACAATGAAAACACCCTCAAGGGATACTGTGTTGTTTGTCCTTTAGAAAGCCTCCTCCAATTCACACAGTTGTAGGGACCTGGATGTGAATGCTCCCTGCTAGAAAACACATTGGAGAACTTGGAGCTGACATACCTCTACCAAAATTGGGTAGAAAAAAATCATATCATAAAAAGGGCTAAAGTCAGAGACAATGTGGAGTATCACTTCCTAGAATGTTGATTTGCCAGTCTCTTGTATAAGCATATTCTAAATGAACTCATTAATTAGCTCTCTGGAAACATGATTTGAGGTAAAACAATACTTCAGCGAACAGTTGATCGCATAACAGTAAAATAAATGTTGTAATGTCACAGTGGGGCTTCTCCATGTTATAATTAGATCTGGTCACAATGTAATAACATCGTTTGCATCAGTCAGGGCCAATATTTTGTATGTGTTTGCGTGGATGGGAGGACGTAGGCATAAATTCTTAGTATTTTCAGAAACAATTTATGAGTAGAATTGTAGGTAAGTGACATTTTACATTGGATTACTACTGATGGTATTTTAGCTAGCATTTCAAAAGATATATGATTACATAGACCTGATCACGTAACTCTTGAATTTTCTGGAATAAAATGTAAAATCCTCTGTTTAGCATTTAAAGTCCTTTATAACTTGACTGCAGTTCATCTTTCCAAACAGATTTTATGTTACTATCACTTACATGCTTGACATTCTAGTCAAAATGGCCTACTTCTTGCTCCTTGTAAATGAGATTCCACCCCTCTCCTCCGGACCTTGGAATCCCTAACTCCCTTAAAGGTACAGCTTAGTTGCCACCTCCCCGACAGAGGCCTTTGCTAATTCTACAGTCAGTGGTCTACTCCTCTCTCTCCATTACTTTGTATTTACTTTTAAAATATATTTTGTACTTTGTTATTGTTGTTCAGTCATGTCAGACTCTTCATGACCCCACTGGGGTTTTCTTAGCAAAGATACTGGAATGATTTGCCATTTCCTTCTCCAGCTCATTTTTACAGATGTGGAAACTGAGGCAAACAACATTAAGTGACTTGTCCAGGGTCACACAACTAGTTAGCATCTGAGACAGGTCTTCCTCACTTCAGGCCTGGCCTGGCGCTCTATTCCCTGGGACGTCTAGCTGTCCTTATTTTGTACTTACCTGTGTATAATTAATTATATGCCCCCAGTAGAACAAGTTTTGAGATAGGGGACTGTTTATTCACTCTATGCCAGAGACCATATAGCATATAGTTTAATAAATGTTGAATTGAGTTGAATTGAAATGAATGGAATGCTAGATTATTCAGGGGACACATTTAGGTATATCTGTCTGAAAATTTTTCTAAGCTCTTTCCTTCTCCCACTGCTGGCTTTTTCCTTGAGGCCGTTTCAGTTTGTGCTTTGACTGAGTTGAAACTCAAAGCAAGTCAATTTTTGCTACATCTGTATAAAAAGTTTTATCATAAATGAAGGCTGAAAGTAATGCTAAAGTGACATTTTAAAAAATCATTTGAGGATTTCTGGTTATCCCTGGACATTCAAGATATTAGGATAGCATTTAGTTTGTAAGTAGGTTACCCTGTGAAAAAGGCTTTTCCTCTTTGAAGTCCATGAAGAGTGTGACATTTTGCCATATTACCTTCTTCTGAAAAAGAAAATAGTGAAAAAATGATACCCAAGTTTGCATTGAGGTTCTCCCAGTGTGAGCCTCAAACTCCAATGGAATAGGGATTTAAGTAGCCATTGGAAAATTGAAACATTTATGGTTGTATTGTTGTTGTTGTTTCTGTTGAAGAATTTTCATCAATTAAACATTCTTTCAAAATCAAAGAACTACAGAATTGGAGTTTGAAGGGACCCCAGCAGCCATCTAATCATCCATACCCGAAAGGAATCCAGCCTCTGAGTGAAGAACTTCAAGAAGGGGGGAACTACCGCTCCTAGAGGTAGCCCATTTTACTTGTGGACAATTTGAATTGCTAGCTGGTTCTTCCTGATATCAAGTCTCAATTTGCTCTGCTGATTTCCACTGTTTGCTCTCGGTTCTGCCCTCTGGGGTTAAATCAACAGAGCAAGTCTAATCTGTCTTCCACGGGACAAACTCTCAAATTCTTGGACACAACTGTCATTCTTCCATTAATTTTCTCTCCCATAATTTACTCTTCTCTAGGTTAAATGCCTCCATTTTCTTCAACCCTTCCTCAAAAGCATAGATTCAGTGTCCTTTTCCATGTTGGGTGCCCTCCTCTGAGCATTCTCTATGGACCAATCTACTTAAACCATTTTACTCAACCCAGTTGTGATCAAATGTGATCAGACTAGGATAGACTGCAAAGGAACTATGGCTTCCTTATTCCTAGATTTTATACCTCTAAATGCAGCCAATCAACTTTTTTTTTGGTCTGCTACTGAACACTGAAGACTGATCTTGAGTTCACAATACACTAAAAATCCAAAATCATATTTTAGACAAATGGCTATCTAACAACCAAGTATCCCTATTCTGTAATGAGAGACTTCTCTGTGTTGTCATTCATCTCTCTAGATTCTGCTCAATGGCCCATCAAGATCAATTTGTGTCCTGATCCTTGTTGTCATCCCCTGTGTTAGTTGTCAATCCCATCTTGGTGTCATCTTCAAATTGTATATACAGGCCATTTAATACTTTATTATCAAAGTGATTAATAAAGACATTAAGTAGCACAGGGTAAAGCTTAGACTCCTGAGGTGCTCCATTAGAGACCTTCTGCCAAATTCACATTGATTCATTAATGACTATTCTTTGAGGTTAGCCACTCACCAATTTCTGAAACTGTCTGACTTTTTAATTACCTTATCTGCATCACTGGGCAGCTAGGTCAAGCATTAAATAGAGATGTAAGTTAAAATCCAGACTCAGGGGCAGCTAGGTGGCACAGTGGATAGAGCACCCGCTCTGGATTCAGGAGGACTTGAGTTCAAATATGGCCTCAGACACAACACTTACTAGCTGTGTGACCCTGGGCAAGTCACTTAACCTCATTGCCTAGCTTTAAAAAAAAAATCCAGACTCAGACACTTACTGGCTGTGTAACTCTAGGCAAGTCACTTCATCCTGTTTGCCTTAGTTTCCTCATCTGTAAAATGAGCTGGAGGAGAAAATGGCAAATCACTCCACTATCTTTGCCAAAAAACCCCCAAAACTAAAACTAAAACAAAATTTCAAATGGGGTCACAGAGAGTTGGACATTACTGAAATGACCAAATAACAAATCTACATCACTGTTTGTTTTTTTTTTTCCGAAGAACAGTATAAAACATTTCCAACACATATGAAGGCAGAATAATGTGATCATTGGAGTTGGAGATTTTCTAAATACAAAGAGAAGAGAGAGAAGAAGAGAACCTTCATTATATATTACTGATTTACATATATTAGAATGTAAGTTCCCTTTAGAATGTAAGCTTCTTGAAGGCAGAGACTTTTTACTTTTTCTTTGTATTTACAGCACTTGGCACATTGCCAGACACATAGTATGCAGTTAAATAATTGTTGATTAATTGATTAATAGACCCTCAGTATGAAACTGAAGTTATGTCAAAAGTGTTGAGTGACACAGGAAAAGAGTAGTAGGGCCACAGCATAGCAGTTTGTGTGAACTCTCAATTAAAATTATTCCTACTAAGTGAAATTATAAAACTTGGAGAAGCAGATGAGCTTACACTCAGACTAGTACACATTGGCTAGATATATAGCCTAGAGATAAAATGGCATTGAATTTGCATTGACCTATACAAGCTTCAGTCAAATTTCTAAAAGTTGATAGATATATTGTGAATAAATGACTGCAAGTGCGAAACTGTCAAGGAGTGGTTGCCTTGGATACTCAACCTTATCCAGATCTAGAGTACCTTCTGTAGAGAACATAGATGCAAGACAAGAAGGTTGCACTTTTTTTGGGGGGGGTAGGCAATGGGGTTAAGTGACTTGTCCAGGGTCACACAGCTAGTAAATGTTATGTGTTTGAGGCCGGATTTAAGCTCAGGTCTTCCTGAATCCAGGGCCAGTACTCTTTCCACTGTGCCACCTAGTTGCCCACGGTTGCACTTTTGATGAAGATTTAAGGATCAAAACTCTCAAAACCCTTGGAAAATCTGGTGAGAATGTTGACAAAACTGTCCTACTTGGAAAGGTAATAGGACAAGGGAATGTAGGCTAAGCCAGCCTGAAACATGTACTTCTCCAGAGAGGAAGAGGTACATTGTTTACATTCTATGTTCAGGATTGCTGTATATACATGTGAGAAGAGAATATAGAAAATGAAGATTACAGGGAAAGGTGATGGGGCCAAGGAAAGAAATTCGTACTAGTCTCCATAAGCAATGGAATTGATTTGTCAGATTTCTTTTTTTATTTTATTTTTATTTTTTAAAAATTGTCAGCATTTATATGTTTTTCAAGTAAACAACTGCCCTCTTTCCCTTTCCTCTATTTCCTCCCCTATCCCCCACCAACTGAGAAGGGAATAAAAACAAAATCACTACCAAAAACATGTTTAGTCAAACAAAATAAATCTCCACATTGGCCATGTCCAAAATAAAATTATTTCTCAATGTCTATTACTATAAAATGATGTCTCTATCAGAAGGTGGGTAACATGTTTTGTTTTAAGTATTCTAAAATCATGGCTGGTCAATGTGGTAATCAAGAGTTCCTAAGTCTTTCAAAGTTAATTGTCTTTACCATATTGTCGCTCTTGCATCAGTTGCTCTTTTGGTTCTGCTACCTCACTCTTCATCAGTTCATACGAATCTTTCTAAGTTTCTCTGAAAACATCCTCTTCATCATATCTAGCAGTACAGTGATATTCCATCATATTCATATACCATAACTTGTTCAGTCATTTTCCAGTTGATGGGTATCCCAGTTTCCAATTCTTTGTCACTACAAACAGAGCTGCTATAGATATTTTTATACATATGGGTTCTTTTCCTTTTTATCACCTATTCTTTCCACTTGTACTTAAAGAGCTGAAGTCATGGTGAAGATTGAGACATGGCTGTCCTGGACAAAGGAGCACAAGGGGCCATCATGTTATAGTTATTTTATAAAAAACATATGAAGACTATACCTTTACGGTCTCTTGGAGAGCTGAATAGCAGAAACTACCCATTCACGGGATGTATTGAAGTTAACAGTGGAATTCTCTGAAGAAAGTGCTAATGTCAAGTAGGCCAAAGGCACCCTAGTTCTGGTGTTTCCAGGCCCTATATGTGTCAATGGAATTTCAGCAATAATTGGAATCAATTGTCAAATAATATCAACAGTTGGGAGTGGCACATGTTGATATTCCCTGAAGATATTGGATTGCTGGAGCTTGGAGGTTCTGAACGGCAATGGAGATAAAGCTGAAGAGATGTCTGCAATCGGTCCAGCACCAATATGGTAAACTCCTGGGAATAAGACATAGAGGCAGCACCAGGCCTAGGATGAGCGAACCGGTCCAGATCAGAAACAGAGAAGGTCAAAGCTTCTGTGCTGATCAGCAGTGGGACTGAGCTGTAACAGGCCACTGCACTTCCAGCCTGGTGGAGATTCCCTGCCTCAAACAATTAAACAAACAAACCAATGAATGAATGAATGAACAATCAAATCAACCAATTGATAAATACCTCAGACAAGAAGTCAAGAATCAATACTTTCATACTTTGATTATCCAAACAACTTATGAATACTTTCATACTTTGATTATCCAAGCAACTTATGAAGAGGCATGCAGAAGAATAAAGCAATGAACGTCATGGTAGTACTAGTTCTTCAAAGGGATTACAGAGATATTTGGTATTTCCATAGAAAAGGGAAGGACTAGTTTGGGCAGAAGCTCAGAGAGAGGATAAATGTGTTCTCACTTCATGAGTGGGATGTGGGATGTGCCTGAGGAGCAACTGTTCTGGGAAAAAAATCATTCTGGGAAAGAATTAGGAAAATTCCTTTTTAGTGATGGACGACCACAGAGCACATCTCAAGATCCTATTGGTTTAATGGCATGTTATCATAGAGCCTAACAGCCTGCATGCATTATTAAAAGTGGGGGTACCTAAGTAGGATGGAAATTTATATAGGAGTGAAGACTACTGAATTTTGAACAAAATAACCAAAATAAATCAGTAAACCATGTCAGGAGTCAAGATGCCTGGATTATCTGAGAAATCCAAAGAGTATGTGTACAGAATGATACTTTGCATTGTGCTATGTGTATAACACGTATTGTTGATGCTGTTTGCCTTTTATTTTGGAAGACATCACAGGTGATGTCTTGACTTGTGGGTAAATTGAATTTAAGTGAGACAGAGTTGCACAAAGTCATCAGCCTCACTCTCTCTTTCAGAGTCATTAAAGTCCAGTGGCAGGACAAAAGTCAAGATGACTGGTGATAGCCCAAGATGCAGTGAATGATCTTGGCATCTTTTTAGAGCTTGGTCAGATATTGTTGGTGTAGATTTGCAGTGAAAGTCACCCTAAGCTAGCTGTTAGGTTAATTAGTCTTGTTTTCTTGAATTTCAGTGCATTTTGGTACTGTGATGTATAAATCCAGATGCCAGTAGCTAATGTTTCAAGGGACTACAAAATTCCAAATCCTAGGGAGAAATGTAATAGAATACGTGACTGGCATTTTGTGATTTGCAATTCAGAGGTACAGACATTTCCTCTCAATCCTGAGAAAGATTGAGTTATTGTGATCTTTGGGGGAGGGGGAAGGGAATTTAAATCATTTCTGGGAATTTTAGAAAGAGGGACACAGAATCCCTGAGGGGAAGATGACAACTACAGCAGAACAGAGGCGGATGATGGAGTGTAGAGCTATAGATTCCCTTCAGGCATTTTGTTGAATGTGCTTCAGAAATATGGACTGATCTTCGGGATACAACATATATTTTACAGAGCAAAGAAGTCAGACAGAAGTGGATATCTGCAATTGCCCCTTTAAGACTAGAGGAAGGATCTTTAAAAGTTTTTTCCTTCTCTTTTCCCAAATTCTCCTTCTTATGTGCCTCTTTGATAACAAGCATCATAAATATTTTTGTTGTTATTTATCTAAAGCTCTTTCTTATCCTGATTTTCACTTCACATAAAAATCAGAGATCAATCCTAAATGTTTATACTGCATGAATACACACACATATTTCACATCATTAAAAGTGAAATTGAGGAATAAATGAATGAAAAAAGCTTATTAAGAACCTACTGTGTATGAAGCACTGTGCTAAACATTGGAAATACACATAGAAAAACAAGACAATCTCTGCTTTTAAGAAGCTCACATTCTAAAGGAGGAAACAACACATTTAGGAGGTTTTAGCTTCAGGTCAGATGGAAAGGAGACCAGTCATCCTTAGGGAGCATCAGCAAAGAACATGGTAATGAATCTTCTTCAATGTCATTTCCATTGGTAGAACTGTATTCTTTTTTTGATGTTGAAACATTTGGCAGTGCCAAGGACTTTGGTGGTGAGAATTTTATTTTCTGAGTCTTCAGAAACTGTTGATCCAGAGGAGGTAGGGGCTGAAGTCCCCATGGTGGCAGTTACTAGATCAGTCCTCCCCTCATCGCAAGGTCTGGGATGGAAGCAGAGATCTTGGGTCTTTACTATTCCCAGGGCTCTTGATATTATCCACCCATTGCTTGAAGATAGTTGGCAATTGGTGTTGTCGATGGCAGGCCTCTTTTCCTTGAAGATGGCTCCAGGTTCCAGGCCAGTAGCAGGGCTAATGATCTAGAGAGGTTTCTGATCTCAGGGCTCTTGAGCTAAAGTTCCTGGGCTATCTCCATCTGGATCTAAGGTGAGGTCAAGTCAGGTAATGCTAACCCAAACTCCATCCTTTTTTACTTATCCTGTTTCTTTTGTGAATCAGGTATATCTATCCAAGGCCATTTTCCAACCATTGGTCTCATCTCGCAAAGTTTCAGTGATATTTATGAAGTTGTCTCCTTGTATTAGGACCTCCAATTCATCTTGTTGCCTATACTCCATTTTTTTATAGACATCTGAGTCCATGGGTTTTAATCCTTTTTTTTTTTTTTGGCCCCTGTGAATCTGAGTGTCTCAGTGTCTATATTCTTTAATCAATCAATCATCAAGTTTCTATTAAGTGTCTACCACATGTCAGGCTCTGTTCGAACTGCTGGTATAGAGAAGTAAACAGTCCCAGCCTTCAAAGAGCTTATACTCTATCCAGGGAAGATAATATGTACACATAGGTATAGAATACAAAATAGAGGATGATTTTGTGTGGATGATCCTACCTTTTAAGGGCATTAGGAAAGCCTGCACTTGAGTTGAGCCTTGAAAGAAACTAGGGATCCAGAGAAACAAAGCTGAGGAGGGAGACATGGGCCAGACAATACAAAGACATTCTAGGTGCTCTTTATGCTATTGAATTCACATCTGAGTTCACTACTTGTTGCTATATCTCAGGGAAAACATGATGGAGCTGGAAAGCAACCAGAGGAGGCTAACAAAAGTATCTGAAAAATTGGAATGGCTTTTACATGAGGATAAATTTAATAAATAAAACTATTCAGTCTGGAAAAATGAAGATGGAAAGGAAATGTCATCTGAAGTCATGGAATCAATAAAGATATGAATAAAATGAAAGTAGACTCATTTACCAAATCCTTTGGTGGTAGAAAGGGCATTCCCTTGAATTTTGAAACATACAATTTTAGGGCAAATCAAAGGAACAACTCTTCAGACTGAGAATATTCAAAGTAAAAAAAGTGTATTAAATATAAAGAGATGGTACAGGCTGAAAAATATAAGCAGATTCTAGAATGATTTAGGTAAATAAATCCCTTAGCTTTAAGGGAAGGGAAGGATGTTTTGAGGCTTATCTTTAAAGTTCTCAGGTTGAAATCAGGGGAACAAAAAGCCCTTTCAAGTTACAAATGTCCATATATCATTTCTTATGAGCAATGCAGGTTGGATTCAGTGAATCATTTGTTACATGTATAGATTTGAAACTGAGGGACCTCAGATGTCACTTAGTTCATCCCACTCATTTTATAGATCATAGTTATATGCTAATAGATTTAGAATTGGGAAGGCTTTCAGAGACCATTTAATCCACCTTCTTCATTTTACAGATGAGGAAAACTGAGGCTCAGGCTTAACATCTTGCCTGATAGAATCAGAAGCAGGACTTGAAATGGTTCCTCTGACCAAAGTTAAGGCTCTTTCCACTACACCACACTGGGATTTGAACCCGGATTTTCTGACTTGAAATCCAGCATTCTATTCACTTCACAGTTGTCTCCTGTGACCTTTTGTTGTCACTCAGTGACTATTCCTTCCCCTGGTAAGATTGTCCCACAGTCCCTCACCTCTCTTATTCCATCTCTAACATTTTTAGCATGGATTCTCTCTCCTCTTGCTTGCTTCTTTTCATGTTCCTCCCCAATTGTTATGCCCTCCTCTTCCAATCCCAGAAGACTACCACAGATCTTGAATGATTAATGACTTTATTGGATGACTTAGAGTTGCAGAATATTAGAGCTAAAAGGGTAATCATTCAGTTCAACCCTTGCCTTTCATGAATGAGGAAACTGAAGTAGAAAAGGATCACTGAAGACCATGGCTATATCCCCAGTATAGTAAAGTTGCATTCATATAGTGGTTTAGAAGGGCTTTATAGTTCAAAATCTTATTTTTCATAGGATCATTAATTTAGAACTAGAAGGGATTGTAAGGACCATTGAGTTCTCGGGCTTAAAGAAATTTAATGACTTTCCCAGAATCACATTGTTGCCCACTAAGTATATGAAGCAGGATGTGAACTCAGTTCTTTCTAATTCCAAGCCAAGCATTCTATCGACTGTGTCACCTAGCAGCTGATATAAATTTTCATTATTTTTTTTTATTTGATTTCTTGGTAACCAAACTATAGAACACAAACTATTGCTATATAATTCAAACACATCCCTGTTTATCTACACCAGAAGACAATCAGAGATAGAATTCAATAAACATTGAGGACCATTATAACTGGCAATGGGATGTGGAAATTTTCATGGGAGAAAAAATGTCAGAAAGACAACCAGGGCAGATTGTTACCTTCAGAACAATTTCTACTGGACTCATCCTCTGGAAATTGACCCACTAGTCATTATGTGTCTTTCTGGAATTAAAGCCACCTGGTAACCGGAATGCACCTCATGGCCTCTATTTGATGACAAACGCATGAGATTAAGAGTTAGAGACACAGAGCTTGTGTTAAGCCCAGGATGTCATTTGTTGAATGAAGAGCAATTGACTTGAAAATTAGACAGGTGGAATGAGTTTTAGAGAAAGAGGGCTGTGAAATCTTCTAATCAAGTTAGCATACTCACTCCAGGTTTGCCAATTGGGATTTCCTGGGGACTAAACCTGTACCCTGGGCTTCTACACTTTGGATGGTGGAATTTTGAGAAGGGGTGTGGTTTGGCTCTTAAGTATTTTCATTGCAATGGCCAAGTAACACATTCTCTTCTGTCCAAAACAATTTTTGGAGTCAAGTCCATGGAAGGTGTTACAACTAAGCCATCTCTGGAGTGGCTTAAACCATGCCTAAGCTCCCCCTTCCTCTGATGTAGTGCCAGCTGCTGGCAAGTTTTTCACCAATATATTTGCTAAATGTAAACAGCCTAATGCAAACTGTTGTGCCCCAGAATCTTGTGCAGCTTTGAACAATCTTTAGAGAAGCCTGCATTTACAGACACTATTAAATGTAAACTAGTGATACATATAACTCCACCGGTTCCATATGGTTCATGTTATCTCAAGGGAAATGTACACATTTGCCTTGCACCAGAACAGGGAGATAAATAACAGATGTGATTGATTTTTATCATGCTTGAATTGAACAATAAAAAGGGGAAAAAGGGAGAAAAAAAAGGAAGGCTTCAGGAAACTTTCTGAACCTTTTAATTTCACAGAGCTGAACTTAAAATGAGTAAGCCTGAGTCTTCTTCATAAGCAAATTCCTTTTAAAGAGAAGCACTCACTAAATGCTTGTTGAATCACACTGAATTGAGTAAATTAAATTAGGCAATAAATCTTTATGATGACAAGTTGCACAATGAATATATTGGGTAGGTGCTGATAAACTTGACTGAGGTGTTGGAAATAGTTCTTTTTGGATGGAGCTGTTAATAACTAGATGGCAAATGATGAGCTCATTCTGAAAATGGTTAGTTTTATCCATAGCTAAACCAGACTTATGAAGTAGAAGGGAAAGAGAGAATGGAGATGCAGGAACCCTGAAAAAAGCTAAAATGACTTTATCATCATTAAAAATTCTGCCTAGTATCCCACCATCATGACACTTTACCTAGTTTGCTTAGTAGATGCCCAGACCTAGGGACACGGCAGCATCATGCCAGATATTGATGGATCTGGAGTGAGAAGAATGTAGGGTGGAATCCAGCCTCTTATCCTTATTAACTAATGTGGCCAGACAATTTTTTCCTTCCTAAACATCAGTTTCTTCATTTGTAAAATGGGGATAAAAATAAAGCCTACTTCTCAGGATCATTGTGAGGCTCAAATAAGGGTGTTTGTAAAGTGCTTTGCAAACCTCAAAGGGCTTTATAAATACAAAGCTTTAGCTTTCTCATTTGCCAGAAGAGTATACATAAATATAAAAGGAAATTTCAGCTTTTAAATGGGATTAAGATCAGTGTGTTTTGTCCTTAAATACTTTGGCTAGAGAATGAGAAGATAAGACTCATTGGAAAAGACCCTGATGTTGGGAAAGATGGAAGACAAAAGGAAAAGGGAATGGCAGAGGATGAGATGGATAGATGGTGCCATGGAAGCAATGAACATGAGCTTGGACAGACTTTGAGAAATAATGAAGGCTAGAAAGGCCTGTTGTCCATGGAGTCGTGAAGAGTTGGACATGACTGAACAACAACAGAAATTTTGCTTTTGGTCCCAATAACTTTATGATGTTTTCCACAGAATTGTGGGTGAGGGTAAGGGCACAATCCATTATTAGAGAAGGGATAGCAATTTATACATATGGCTCTTTCTACATATGACCACTTATAAATGGGGTGGGGGCATCTCTTCCGACTTCTAAATAGCTTTTAGAATGAAATAAATGAAAATATGGAGACTTTGACATTTTATGTTCTTCTCATGGTTATTCATCCCATAAATTTGTATTTGTAATACAACTTACAATCTATCTATATACCCAATAATGTGTGATTCTTGTTTCTAGCTAGGCAGCTAGGTGGTTCTGGGGATGGAGTGCTGAGTTTGGAGCCAGGAAAGCCTGAGTTCAAATTGAGCCTCAGATAATTACTAGTTGGGTGAAGTCACATAATCTCTTTGTGCCTCAGTTTCCTCAGCTGTAAAATGAAGATAAAAACAGAACCTTCCTCCCAGGTTGTTGTGAGGATCAAATGAGATAATACTTATAAGGTGCTTAGCACAGTGCCTGTCACATAGTAGATGCTTAATAGATACTTGTTGCATTCCTTCCATAAATCTTTCACAGAGCTTCTGTCCCTACCTGAATGTATTTTGGCTGTCCTGTTAGTCCTCACTTTTACTACAAGAAGGACCTTTTCCTGATCAGATGGGTCCTTGATGATGTCTTAGGCAATCCACGAAATCACCCAACTAACCTTTTATTTTTGTACGTATGTGTTTTCTAACATAGAGATAACCCTACAGTGTATATATGATTATACTTTTAAATACAGGGTGCCTACAGGGCACAGTGGATAGAGCACCAGACCTGTAGTTAGGAAGACCTGAGTTCAAATCAGGCCTCAGACATTTATTAGCTGTGTGACCCTGGGCAAGTCACTTAACCCTGTTTGCCTCAGTTTCCTCATCTGTAAAATGAGCTGGAAAAGGAAATGGCTGACCAATTCCAGGATCTTTTGCCAAGAAAACCCCAATGGGATGATGGAGAGTTGGACATGACTGAAATGACTCAACAACGACACTTTCAAATACATCACATTCAGATAAACATACTGTCAAAATAATTCAGTGCTGCTAAGCATAGTTTCTTCAGGTCAAAGTCTACCCCTATTATGCTGACACTAAAATTCTATTTAAAACAAAATATATTTTGAATCTGCAAAGAGGCATGGTGGAAAATATAAACCTGAGACACATTTTGCACACACTAGGTACCCAGCAAATCTTTATTGATTTTAGAATCATGAACTCTAGAGTTATCTTCTAACCACTAAGTAAATTTTCTTCTTTTCGTTCTCAGTTCAATTTAATGCAATCCCATTCAAGAAACATTTATTAATTGGATACAAAGATACAACAAGGTGAAGCCCCTTGGGGGAGCTTACAATCTGATGGAGGTAGAAAGGTGGAAGAAAGGCAAATCCACAAATAACCATGAGACAAGAATGAGTTGAGAGCAGAAGACAGGTCCAAAATGTTAATGAGAAATTGGCAGGGGCTGGGGGGGGGGGCGGAGCGATGGGCATGTGGCGATGGGCATGTGGTGTGGCAGGGGAAGGGAATACTTTCAGCTAGGCAAAAAAGGGAAGACTTGATGAAGGAGATGATGCTTCAGTAGAGGCTGGAAAGTAGGGATTTTTTAACAAAATGAGCTGTTATACAAGAGTTAATTTCTTTTTCTTTTTTATGGGTAACAATTTTATTTTTTTAATTTTATTAATTTATTTTGATTTATCAATAATCACTTCCATATGCTTTTAAGTTTAAAATTTTTCTCCCCCTTCCTTCCAACCACCCTCCCCAAGATGGCATACAATCTGATATAGGCTATATGTTTACATTCCTATTAAACATATTTTCACATTAGTGGTGTTGTAAGTAAAAATTAAAACCAATAGGAGGAACCATCAGAAAGAGAAAATAAAACTCAAGAGAAGAGGAAAAAATAGCAATTCAACTTCCGTAGTTCTTTCTTTGGATGTGGATAGCATTTTCCATCACAAGGCCTTTGGAGATGTCTTAGATCCTTGTATTGCTGGGAAGGGTTAAGTTTATCAATATTAGTCATCGCACAACGTGGCTGTTATTGTGAACAACGTTCTCCTGGTTCTGCTCACTTCACTCAGCATCAGACCATACAAGTGTTTCCAGGTTTTTCTGAAGTCAGCCTGTTCATCATTTCTTATAGCACAATAGTATTCCAATACATTCATATATCACAACTTGCTCAGCCATTCCCCAACTGATGGGCATCCTCTCAATAAGAATTAATTTCTTTTGCTAGAAAGTTTCCCTGAAATGTATTGATTTCCAAATGCTGACTGCAATTCTCTTCACTTGATCTGCATTATATTACAATAAACTTTGCTGAACTGCTTTCCTTTTAAAAAGGATTTTTTCTCCCCTTCCCCCCCACATGCATATTCTTTGCTTCTGTTTTCTTAACATTCAGTGACTTAAAAAATATGCAGTTAAGTATTCAATAACAGATTGTGTAAGAAAGCTCATGTGATTTTTTTTTCCACTCAAAAATCTCCTTGCCTTCATATACTCATACCATCAGGCGATGGGCCTCCTTGTGGCTGTATCTACACAGCATCTCAACCCGAAAAATGAAGTCTATCAATGGGTTGTTTTGATTTTCCTCTGAGCCAAACAACTGGTTTGAATACTTTTTTCCACTGGCTTGATTAAATTAACCATGTGTTTTTTAGGACCATGTAGATCCAACCAGCCTTAATCTCTGATTCTATGCAAAAGTACAGGGTCCACTCCATTCCCTCCTCCCTCCCATCTGTCATACAACTATTTCAACATAGGGCTATCAGATCTACTGCTCAGATCAGATAACTGATTTGGTGAGTGAGCCAACAAACAGTTTTTTTTATTCTTTTATTTTTTTTTTCCTTTTTCTTGTCTTTTTTTTCTTTTGGTGAGGCAATCGGGTTTAAGTGACTTGCCCAGGGCCACACAGCTAGTGTCAAGTGCCTGAGGCTGGATTTGAACTCAGGTCCTTCTGACTCCAAGGCCAGAGTTTTATCTGCTGCCTAACTGCCCCCCCAAAAAACCTTTATTAAGCACCTACTATGTGCCAGGCTCTGTGCTAAGTGCTGGAGATAGAAAAAAAGGCAAGACAATCCCTACTCCTAAAGAGTTCACAGTCTAATGGGGAAGACGAGGAAGCAGCTATGTACAAACAAGATCCATACAGGATAAGCTAGAGGTAATCAACAGTAATATACATACTGTGTAAATAAATTCCTGAATTAACCAATTGACTTACCATGTACACATCTGAAGGAAATCTAAGGCAAGAAACATTCCACTACAATATAACCCCTGTTCCAAAGCTCATTGGTATGGGACTTTCTCCTTTTTGGCTGAGATGAATGCCCTGCCCTTCATGAAAGGCAAGGCAGAATTGGGTAGAGCAGTAGAGCTCCAGCCTTCTTCAGTCCTCTTCCAAACTACTGAAGCTTCAGACCCTTGAACTTTAAGCCAGTTGGAACACTTCTGGCTTCCAGCTTTAAGAGAGATGGATAAGGTCAACCCTACTTCAGACTGCTGAAGGAAAAGGTTCTGGGAAGACATGAGAGGAGTGGGCAGCTTCCATTGCATCCCTATCCCCAATATTTGCAGAGGGATGAGTATCAATGAGATGAAAATTCTACTGCAGATGTACTTATCTGGATTTTCCTAGCTGGATTTCTGACCTATGTGGTGAATGAATGATGGAGATTGCACGGAGTCTCCTTTTGGGTGAAATCTGGGGCAATTTTCTTGGTTGAGCTATGTTGCTCCCAATGGGAAAGCTCCTTCACTCTGAATTGTCTGGTATATATCCTCCTGTGTATACCTTCTTTGATTTCTGTTTTGCTACTGATTTGGATAAATGTTTTTTTTTTCTATTTGTTATGTGTTTTCATTGTGGATATGGTATTAGGTGGGAAAGGAGTCAAGCATTAGATTAGAGCTTGGGGTTTCCTTTCCCCTCCAAAAAGTGGTCAGAAATTAGATTATATTCCAAGCACATCCCCTAGACTAATAATATTGAAGAGAGCAGATAGAGATTGTCTGTCTGTCTATCTATCTATCTATCTATCTATCTATCTATCTATCTATCTATCTATCTATCTGTATGTATGTATATGTATCTGTGGATATATATTTATATATACACACATGCATATGTGTATCTATCTAATTCTAGCCTGAAACCCTCTTTTTCTAAGGAGAACAGAGGGGTCCAACCTCCCATTTCCTCTCTTTGTAGGAATTAAAGTCTCCCTTGGAGAAGGGTGAGGGAAGAAGAGGCTAGGGATATCTGTTCTACCTCCCTTTCAGCCATCTAAGGATAGCCCTCTCTACATTTGGAGGTTTCTCCTCTTACATGTGGGACACTTACCATACAGCAAAATCTCCAGAATTCAGGTTTTCTATTCTTCCTGAACTTGCAAAAGTAACCATAGTATTTTGTTTATAATATATTTAAACTCACCATCTTTCCTCAGTTCTAATAGTGGCAAGTTACCTTATGTGGTATTGAATAAACAGGAAATCTAGTTTTGACTGTGCTAGTGTCTTTTTTTTTTTAGATGATAAAAAAAACCACAATTATACCTCACACTATGGTCCTTAGATCAGGGAAAAAAATAGTAATGGTATTATCTGTTGCCTACCTAGCCTTCAGAGTAGGGATGAGTATTCTACTGCGGATGTGGTTATCTGGATTTACCTAGCTGGATTTCTGACCCCTATGTGGTGAATGAATGAATGAATGTAGTGAATGGATAGTTGGGTTTGGACTTAAGAAGATCTGAGTTCAAGTGCGGCCTCTGTAGGCCACCAGTTGCCCTAGGCAACACTCTATGCTTTAGAGTCTAAAGAGTTTAGAGTTGCATAATGGTTGTTGAAATGCTTTTGTAAAGGGTTATTTCTAATAGGTAATTCTTTAAACCAATGAAATCACAGATCCAGACCAAAAAAAAGCTATGCAAATGAGGCTACATAAAGGTTCAACTCCTTTTTCCCATAGGGTTGAGCGTTGAAAGAAGTATAGGCACATGAGCTTATCTAGTTGGACCCACCCATTGTAACTTCCCCAGTTATCTCACGCAGGAGATGAATCCTAAGAAATGTTTCAATTTGTTCATAGTCTTCCTCTATTAGGATCAGATATATTAGGACTAGATGTATATTAGGATCAGATATATATTGTTTACGTATAAGCCTTTGAATTTGTTGGAAGAAAAATGTCTTATAAATCAATGTATAATTATTCTACTCACCAATATTATTATGGGCAGCATCTTATAATGGTTAAAGTGTTGGACTAATGAGAAGATTTGAATTTAAATCCTTGCTCTCCCAATTTACTAGCTGTATGACCAAGGGACAGTCCCATTGAACAGCAGCTTCCTCATCTATAAAACGAGGATAATAATATTCATAGTCTCTACTTTAAGAGGTTATTGTGAAATTCTGATGAGGTGATGCAGGCAAAGCATTTTGTAAACTTTAAAGCCCTACCCTTCATGTTCTAAGAAGAAGCATTGAGGAAGAAGTATGTTTTAGTGGAAAGAGCATTGACTGGAGCCAGAAGATGTGTTTTCAAGTCCTCTCTCTGAGGTAACTTTGGATAAGTCACTCAGGCCTCAGTTTCTCCATCTGTAAAATGAGGGCATTGGACTATATGGTCTCTGAGTTAGTACCTTCTAGATCTATGTCAGTTATTCTTATTAAAGGTATACTCAGATGCAACATAAATGCAAATGCAAATATGAACATAAATTTAATCAACACTTTGTGATAACATCATGAATTCATTATAAACTTACCACAAAACAAATTGTAATGTCATTTGGCCACTTGCCTGAGACACATTTCCTATGGATTGCTTTGGTGGAATTAACTGTCCTCTATAATATTTTTTTAACCTTACATTACACTTTGTGGCACCAATTAAAAATATGAGATGGCATCTGCTTGTATTATTCTTGCTAATGTGTTAAAGGTGTTAGATAGGGTGCCTCAAAAGTCTCAGTACAGTTTTAAACTAGGAAAGACTAAAACTCCACCGAGACTTTTGAGGTATCCTGTATCATAGTCATCATCATTCATAGAAGAAAAGTGGAGAGTAAGCGTTCTTCTACCATGTGGGCTATGAATCAAAAACACTGGCCATCTGAAAAAGAGGCATTTGTTCCACAGGCCAATAGTATTTATAAGGAGATGGTGCTAGGCTAAGATAACAGAAGACACATTTTATATTGTTAAGCTTAAAATATGTTAAAGTATATGTTGTAAACTTAAAAAAAGATAGCCCTGTAGCTTTATAGAAAGAACAGACGAGCTGGAGTTCTTCCAAGCCACTTTAACCCCTGGACATAATGTTTACTCACTAACTGGTAGAATACCAGCTGTTATAACACATAGTTCTGTTACAGCACACAGGGCAAGTAAGTATTTATATAGGCCTGAAGGCTTGCTTGCAGACAAATAGTACGAAGTATAATAATGCTAATGGAGAAATGTGAAAAGTAAAAATGGTGAGATAAATTCAAGGAATTGCATTTCATGATGTTTCAGGGTGCTATAAGCAATATAACAAGGAATAAGAGATTCTACAGTTTCCAGTTCTTACCTTCAAGTATCATTTAATCTAGTTGGAGAAACAGATATCATAGGTACAGAAAAATATGAAAGCATATCTTTGTCATAGAAGGAATTTAATTGGATCTCTCCTTTTGCTATTTTTGGCAACTATATTTGTAATATCGGAATTAATTGTTCTTTGAATGTTTGATAGAAAGCATTCGTGAATCCACCTGGTGCTGGAGTTACTGCTGCCCTTCCTCCTCATTCTCTTCCCTGCCTTTGGAAGTTCATATATGGCTTATTCAATTTCATTCTCTGAAACTGGATTGTTTAAATTCTCTATTTCTTGCCCTGTTAATTTTGGTATTATGATTCTAGAGGACCGATGATGAAACATTCTATCCATTATAGAGAAGTAATGGATTTAGGGTACAGGTTGAAGCATACATGTGTATGTGTGTATTTCCATACGTAATTATGTATATATATATATATATATATGTATATATACATATATATATATATATGTATATATACATATATACAAATATATACATACATATACACATTAATGTATTTGTATATAGCTATTAGGGGCAGCTAGGCGGTGCAGTGGATAGAGCTAGACCTGGAGTCAGAAAGACCTGAGTTCAAATCCAGCCTCAGACACTTCCTAGTTATGTGACCCTGGGCAAGTCGCTTAACCCAGTTTGCCTCAGTTTCCTCATCTGTAAAATGAACTGGAGAAGGAAATGGCAAACCATGCCAAGAAAACCCCAAATGGGGTCAGGAAGAGTTGAACATGACTGAAAAGACTAAACAACAATATACAGCTATTGAGGGAATTTAGTTTGCTTGACGATGCATGCTGTTGTAAGAAATTTACTTCTTTCTTTCTTTTTCCAATGAGATGGCGGTGGGAGAGGTAGGGAAAAAATAGAATTCTTTTTATTAAAAAGATAGGTATGTGGAGGGGATATTTCAGATATGAAACATTGTATTCACTTTTAGATGAATCCACTGTATTGTTAGTTTTATTTAACTGTTACACTTTACTATGAGAGACTTCTCATTAGGTAAGAGTAACCTATAAATGTTTGTAATGTAAAAATGAACCTATAAGTAAAATGCAAAAGAGGAAAATGTAAACCTATATAAGTAAAATGTAAAAGAGGTAAAAGAGGAAACTAAACCTCAAAACAAAGCAGTGAAAAACCGCATGACTGAGAAGTCCTGTGGCATAGTGGATGTAAAACTGACCATGGAGTCAGGAAGCCCTGGATTCAAGTCCAGCCTTCAGAACACACAATACTAGATGTCTTACCCTTGGCAAGTCACTTAAGCTTTCATTGTCCCAGGCTACTCTCTAAGATTCCAAGTTGCAGGAAAGTGCCAAGCTGCATAGCTAGAAGAACCTACTCAAAGGAAGCATATATAGAGGACAGAAAGTGAGGCAGGGGGAAGGATAACCATGCTTAAAGGACAAAAGGATAAAATTGAACTCAAAAGGAAAGCTAACAGTGGTTGGATAGATAGGAGACCCTGGAGGCAATGGGGCATAAAAGCTAAAGGAGGAGACAGGTCAGGATCCACAGTGTCAAACACCACAGAAAATTCAAGGTGGATGAGGGCTAAAGTCATTGGATTTAGTAATTAGGAAGCCATTAGTGACTCTGGAGAGGCCAGTTTCAGTAGAGTGGCTGGGACTGAAAGTCATGTGGCAGTGGCTTAAACAGTGAGTGGGTAGACATGAAGAGGAAATGGTGAGCATAAATTGTTCTTTCTAGAAGTTTAGCAATGAAGGAGAAGAGACAGATGGAATGGCTTTTAATGGTAAGATTGACTTTAAAATATTGAGTAAGGAAATGTTGGAGTCCTCTGGAACAATACTTAACTAAACAGCTCCTATTCTTTTTTGCTTGAAATGTATTGAATTCCTTCTCAGCAATACCAGAGTCTTTCTCCATAAGATTCCATTATGTTGTACTTGATACGTTATCATCAACAGGGTGGCATAGTGCACAGAGCAGGCACCATGGAGTCAAAAGACGTAAGTTTGACTCTTAGATCTGACACTTAAGACAACCCACAAATGAACTCTCTGAGCCTTGAGTTTCTCATCCAATCCAATTTATTCTAAATGGCTAAAGATCCCTGTAAGTTCTAAATCTATTATCCTTTGATCCCTACCTAAATTTAAAATTTCTTTTGACTGTAATTATATTTCTGCAGAGTACATCAGATGTTTGAATGACTTTGGGTAGCTAAAATAGAGACAATAGCAGAATTCTTGGGAGATTCCTTTAAGGGGATTTGTTCTGTGAAGTTTGGATTCAGTCAAAAAAGGTTGCACTTGAGGACCTAGAGGGCCACATGTGGCCTCGAGGCTGCAGGTTCCCCACTCCTGGTTTGTGCCTATTTTCCTTAAATAGTGGATAATCACAAGAAGAAACACTTTGCTGGAAATATATTTAAATACCCTGATAAGTCTGTGATCTTATCATTGAGGATATTCCTTCCGACTGCAGGTTACAACTCATCTGTCCCTTTTTATCCTGTGTGATTCTTGTTTTTACCTTCTCTTCCGCAAAGACTTGACAAGGATTCTACCCAATGAGTTGTGTATTTGCCTTTAGGACTTTTGACATTATTATATTATCCCATACATAAATGACTTTTATAAAATCATGCTAAGAAATCCTACATTTGTATAAAATGTATGACATCCACTCACTTATTGTCTGATTTCCAATATTATTTGATAAAAGGTAAGTTTTTTTGCATAAAAGTGCTGATATTTTAAAATGAAATAGGAAAATCATATTTTCAAATATATCTCCTAGGACAATAAAATTTTGTATATATTACCGCATGCTTATATTGCAGTATATAGTGCTGCAATACTTAAATAGCTCCAGGAGCTCATTAATGTGGATACTTTCTCTAGTGGTTCAAACCATGACCCATCCATGCCTTCTCATCCTGGTCTACTCCTGTCTACGTCTTCCCCCCAAAACCCTTTATGGTGGTGGTGGGGAGAACCTTGATTTCTCTACCATTTTTCTCTAGCATTCAGAGCAGTCCATTTTTTATCCTTTCACTACACCACTTTTTACGGAAGAGTCATAACATCTTCCTTGGACCTGCACACATCACCCAACCCTGAGAATATGCTTGGTACTTGACCCTAGGTTAAAGAAATCCCTCGCAGGGTAAACAGTACCTACCCCATTAGGCATATGAGGTGTTCAGGGAGGACTGTCTCTTCTGCTGTGAGAGCTTGCTGAGTCCTTTCCAGGGCTGTTCATCTACCTTTAGTGTCTACTCGCCACTCAGCTTCCATCTGTGGCTCCAAGAAACTGTAGCATGTGCAGTGGCCACATCTTGGTAAACTGTCTCAGCGGATGAGGTAAACTAGTGTCAAGATCCCCATGCCAAGACCACCCCTCGCTTTTTACTCCTCTGTTTTTACTATTAGGAGACACCTTATTTTCCTGAGCTAAGGCCCTGCAAGCAAGTTTTGCCCTGAGCTTGGCATGACAACAATCCTTTGTGTTTACCCTCTGGATGAACTCAGCCACAGCAAATTCCCAGAATTGTTTTGCACCAGCCCCAGGTAGTCCCTGAGCTTCGACATCTGCTAGACCCATGTTCTGGTCACGAAGCCCTGCTATGAATTAAACTTGTCTCATTGTTGCTGTTACCCCTCATTGTCAGGCCTCACTACATAACCATTGCTATATGTATTGACATCTGCCCACAGTAAAGCAGGTCTCCTTCTAGAGGAGGTTCTGGCACATGTTTCTAGTTTCCCTCCTCCAAAGGAATAAAGAAAGCCTTTTGCTTATGATCACTGTTGGCCCTATTTTTTATTTTGGTTTTTGTTTTATTTTATGTCTTAGAGTTAACTGTGATTGTGATAGTCTGTGTGAGCTCTTTGGTATTTTTAGTTAACATCAGTTGACTAACCTCTAATACTTTTTGGTCATTTGTTTTAAGGCTTGACCTAGGTTGAAGATAATTGATGGCCCTTAAACCCATTGGTAAGTTAGGGGGATGCCTACTCCAAGCATGTGAAGACTTTCCCTGATGGAAGGGGTGAATGAGAACAATTTGTTCCAATACCCATGAAAGTGGCTGAAGCTGTGGAGCTTCTTAGAGCGTGGCCAGGCATCAAAGATGCCAAAATCATTGACTACATCCTAGGCCATCGCCAGTCATCTTGACTTTTGTTCTACCATTTGACTTGGATGACTCAGGAAGAGAGAGTGAGTCTGAGGACTTTGTGCAACTCTGCCTCACTTAAATCCAATTCATGTCATTGTGTGATGTCATTGATCCTCTTTGAAAATGAAGGACAAACAACAACAATATTCCCGCAAGCATTTATTAAATACTTGGATGTGGAAGACACTATGCAAAGTGCTCAGAATGCAAAGACAAAATGAAAAACGTTCCTTGCACTCAATGAGTTTATATTCTATAAGAGATATATAGTATGTAAATACATAAGCATGTATCTGATAATTTGAGCAGCAGGGAATGATTGCTAATAAAGATGAATATTGGAGAATGCTTACCATGAGGGATGGCAAGTGAACTGAGCCTTGGAGGAAAGAAGGAACTCTAAAATAAGGTCTGACCATGTCACTCCCCTGCTCAGTAAGTTCTAGTGGCTTTCTATTGCCAGTACTATCAAAATAAAACCTCCTCTGTTGACTTATTCAAATCTTTTTTAACCTGGATTTGGCCTATTCTTTCAGGTTTATTAGACATTACTTAACTTCACACATTTATTGGTCCAACCGAACTGGACTCCTTGCTGTTCCTTACATATGATATCTCCCAGTTCTGTCCCTTTGCATAGGCTGTTACCATGCCCGGAGTACATTTCCTTCTTATTTTTATCTCTAGAATATCTCACTTCCTGCAAAGCTCAACTCAGACTTCACCTAAAATGAGACCTCTCTTCATCTTCCCAATTATTGTGCTTCTACCCTGAAATATTCTTATGTTGATTTTGTATATAATTTGCACACGCTGTTTTTATGTGTACACATGTTGCTTCCTCCTGTAGAATCTATGATCCTTAGGGGCAGAGATTTATTTATTTATTCATTCATTCATCCATTCATCCATTTATCTATTTACACATATATAAGTCCATTATTTGTTTGTCTACTTGCATAATTGTTTATTTACTTATCCATTTATTCATTTATTAACTTTTAAAACCCTCTAGGCAAAGCACAGCGTCTGGCACATAGTAGACATTTTATGAAATCATTGTTGATTGATTGAAGTAAGAGGGGAGTGTATTCTAGAAATGGGAGACAACTTGGGCAAAAACAGAGAGAAGGGAGGTGGAGTGCTGAGTTCATAGAATAACAAATAGGCCAGTTTGGCCGGGAGGTAGAGTACATTGAGGAGAATAATGTGCAATAAGCCTGGAAAGTTAGGCTGAAGTCTGATTGAGAAGCTCCTTAAATGCCACATTGGAGAGTTTATATTTTACCCTATAGGAAAAAAGGAGTGTTTAAAGTTTCTTGAGCAGTGAAGTGACATGCTTAGACTTATGCTTTAGGAAGAATCTTTTGGAAGATGTTTAGAGGGTTTGGAGAGGAGAGAGACTAGAAGCTAGGAGTCATGGAAAGGGGGTTAGTGATATTTACTGTGCAACATTGAGAGGAAAAGAATTTTGTTAGTGTAAAAGTTCCATGAATTGTGAAGTATATAAATATGAGGCATTATTATTAGTGAATCAGTCAACAAGCATTTATTAGGTGCTTATTGTGTGCTGAGTAAACAAAGAAAAGCAAAAGACAATCCTTGCCATAAAGGAGATGTAAAAGATACATCCAAAGAGCTATAAAGCAGTCCCTACCCTAAGAAACAATATAGTTGAAGAGTCAAGTGAAGCAAAGCTGACTCTGGAGGACTGAGTGAGGCTGACAATTTGTGTAGCTCTGCCTCACTTAAATCCAATTCATGTGCAAGTCATCATCCTCATGGTGTCACCAGTACTAGTCTAGAACAAAGGATGAACAACAACAATGACTGTAACAACCAGGGAAACATAAAATAACAATACAAAAAGTGTCAAATAAATGTCAAGTACTGTAGAAGTTGTTTATAGAAGGGTAAGATTTCTGTGGATTCTGGTGGTAAGAGAAGGTAGAATTTTAAGGATGGATATGACTTAAATAATTGGAGAAGTGGGAGAGGGCATTTTAGACAAGGGCATGGAAGAAGGAATGTATTGGCACATGTGAGGAACAGTGGATAGACCAGCCTAACTGGAGTGAAGAGGAGGAGGTAAGACTGGAAAGTTTGGCTTGGGACAGACTGGACTGGGCCTTGCATGCCAGGGGGAGAAATTTGGGGTTGATTCTGTAGGTGGTGGAAGCCATGGAAGGTTTTGGAGAAGGGAATATTAACAGATGTTAAATCTCTATACCTTACTTACTTATTTCTCTTCTTGTGGTACAGATTTCTTAACTAGTTTCTTAAATATTCTCTTTTAGTTTTTCCCCCCTTTTCTTTTTAACCTAAAAAAGTATTACTCTGGTCAGTGTCCTTTCAACTTGCCCTTTCTCTTCCTTTTCTTCTGTTCTTTGTTTTGCATCCATCCTCACATCCTCTCCCTTACTTCTCCCCACCCCAAGACTTATATCAAGGATCTCATCTAAATCATTTATAACTTAGTATGAATTTTTGTCAAGATGTTCTTTCTTCCTGGAGTACTTGTGTTCTAAGCTTTATACTTGATTGGGGAATTAAAGACTTGACCTTTCTACAAGAAATTTAAAGCACCAGGGAGCAGGCAGGGAAGAAATCTGGGAGAACTGTGGAAAGATGACTTCCATAGTATACCTCTAGTCCTACCAAATACATTGACTGGTATCTGTTTTACCTATATGTGAGAATTCAATATAATTTTAACCAACATCTGTCACATGCTTAATGTTTTAGATTGCTGCGATTGGCACTGGGCGATATTCAGAGTTTAGAGAAGTCATCAGTTCTTGTCCTCATGGAACTTACAATCTATTAACGACATGAGACATAAATATAAATAATTTTAATGTGTAATATTACATGAGAAGCACATCAGAGAAGTGCAGAAACTATAGTAAGTTGAGAGACCCTAGGGGAAAGGTCACTACTAACTGGGGACATGGGGGAAAGTTTCATGGAGGAGGCGGCATTGGAGGTTGAGTTAGAATTCAGCTGTTAAAAAGGTGGAAGGAGGGCATTCTAGGTGCTAGTAAAAGTGTGAACAAATGTTGGGGGTAGAGAGTGCAAGGCATTTTGGGGACACAAAGGATAGTTCTGTTTACTCAGAGAGTGTGTTGAGAAGGATAATGTGAGATAAGGCTCTATATAGCAAGGAGAGTGCCAGGTAATGGTGTGGCTTGATGCCTCATTGAAGTGCTTGTAAGAGTAGTCTTGGATCTGTTGAACCTTTGTTGAGGGTTTAATGAGGGTTCTGAAGCGTTTTTTTTCATCTTTTGACCAGACCCCTGATTTCATTGCTATAAGGACCTCACTCTGAGGATCCTCCATGTGCTAATACAGATAGGCACCTTCACTGCAAGTTAGAGTATTAGAGAATTACCTAGAATATTGAGAGTAAATGACTTTCCAAAGGTCATACTGCTCATATGTCAGAGACAAAACTCCAACCCAGGTCTTCTAAGGTTCCTGCTTAGGTTCTTGAGATCTAGATTCATTTCTCTATCTACTAAGTAATTTTGGTTCTCTTTGAAGGATTCATGGCTTCTTTTTTTAAAAAATATAAATTTATTTATTTTTAGTTTTCAACATTCATTTCCACAAGTTTTTGAGTTCCAAATTTTCACCCCATCTCACCCCTCCCCCCACCCAAAGATGGCATGCATTTTGAACATCCCTTCTCCTAGTCTGTCCTCTCTTCTTCTCTTCCCCCCTACTCTTATCCTCTTCCCCTTCTATTTGCCTGTAGGGCAGGATAGACTTCTGTACCCCATTTCCTGTATTTCTTATTTCCCAGTAGCATGTGAAAATATTTTTTTAACATATGTTTTTAAAACTTTAGTTTGAAGATTTTCTCTCTTCCTCCCTCCCCACCCACCCTCATTGAAAAGGCAAGCAACTCAATATAGGTTCTACATGTGCAGTTATGCAAAACACTTCCATAGTAGGCATGTTGTGAAAAACTAACTCTATTTCCCTTAATCCTATTCTGCCCTCCCATTTATTCTATTCTTTCTTTTGACCCTGTTCCTCCTCAGAAGTATGTACTTCTGATTACACCCTTTTCCAATCTGCCCTCTTCTCTATCATCCCCCTGCTCTCTTGCCCCCTTCTCACCCTATTTTCTTGTAGGGTAAGACAAATTTTCATACCCAATTGAATGTGTATGGTATTCCCTCCTTAAGCCAAATCCTATGAGAATAAGATTCACTCATTTCCTCTCACCTTCCCCCGTTTTCCCTCCACTGTAAGAGACTTTTCTTTTCTGTTTTTTTTGTGAGATAATTTACCCCATTCTACCTCTCCCTTTCTTCTTCTACGAGTATAATCCTCCCTCATCCCTTAATTTTATTCTCCAAATATGACCCCTTAATCTTCAACTCACCATGTGCCTTCTCTCTTTCTCTCTCTCTCTTTCTCTCTCTCTCTCTCTCTCTCTCTCTCTCTCTCTTCTCTCTCTCTCACTATCTATATAATTTTTTTCCTCCAACTACCCTAATAGTGACAAAGTTATAAATATCATCTTTCCATGCAGGAATGTAAACAGTTCAATCTTAATAAGTCTCTTATGATTTCTCTTTCCTGTTTACCTCTTCATGTTCCACTTCACTCCTGTATTTGAAAGTCAAATTTTCTATTCAGCTCTGGTCTTTTCATCAAGAATGCTTGAAAGTCCTCTATTTCACTGAATGACCATTTTTTCCCCTGAAGGATTATACTCAGTTTTGCTGGGTAGGTGATTCTTGGTTGTAATCCTATCTCCTTTGCCCTCCGGAATATTATATTCCATGCCCTGTGGTCCTTTAACATAGAAGCTGCTAAATCTTGTGTTATCCTGATTGTGTTTCCACAGTACTTGAATTGTTTCCTTCTGGCAGCTTGTAATATTTTCTCCTTGACCTGGGAACTCTGGAATTTGGCTATAATATTCCTAGGAGTTTTCCTTTGGGGATCTCTTTCAGGAGGAGATCTGTGGATTCTTTCAATTTCTATTTTGCCCTCTGGTTCTAATATCAGGGCAGTTTTCCTTGATAATTTCTTGAAAGATGATGTCTAGGCTCTTTTTTTGATCATGGCTTTCAGATAGTCCAATAATTTTTAAATTCTCTCTCCTGGATCTATTTTCCATCAGTTGTTTTTCCAATGAGATATTTCACATTGTTTTCTAATTTTTCATTCTTTTGGATTTGTTTTACAGTGTCTTGATTTCTCATAAAGTCACTAGCTTCCAATTGCTCTATTCTAATTTTTAAGGAAGTATTTTCTTCAGTAGTCTTTTGGACTTCCTTTTCCATTTGGCCAATTTTTCTTTTTAGGGCATTTTTCTCCTCATTGGCTTTTTGGACCTCTTTTGCCATTTGGGTTAGGCTATTTTTTAAGGTGTTATTTTCTTCAGTATTTTTTTGGGTCTCCTTTAGCAAGCTGTTGACTTGTTTTTCATGATTTTCTTGCATCACTCTCATTTCTCTTTCCGCTTTTTCCTTTGCTTCCCTTACTTGCTTCTCAAAATCCCTTTTGAGCTCTTCCAAGGCCTGTGATGGATTCATATTTTTCTTGGAGGCTTTGGATGTAGGAGCTTTGACTTTGTTGTCTTCTTCTGGTTGTATATTTTGATCTTCTTTTTCACTAAAGTAAGATAATATAGTCTGACTCTTTTTGAGCTGCTTGCTCATGATCCTGGCAAATTACTTGAGTTTTAAACTCTTTGTTAAGGTAAGAGTCTGCTTCCAATGTTGAGAATGTACTGTCCCAAGCTTCAGGAGTTTGTACAGCTGTTTTCAGAGATACTTGTAGGGACCTGTAAATTTTCAGTTCTTCCAAGGTGGTATGATAAGGGGCAAGGTGTTTACTCCTTTCCTGGCCTGTGACCACAAGTATTCCTTTCTGTCCTGTACCTGTGAGGAGGGGTTCCTCTCCACAGCCACTACAAGTTCCACCTCGCCAGCATTCCTCCTCATCCCAGCACCGTCACCCAGAACTGTGACCCAGATCTAAACACGGGCAAAGAAAGAGATTCCTGCCTCAGTACTGGCAAAGAGATCTCTGCAATCCCTCTCTGATCAGCCACTGGATTCCCCCTCAGTCTTTGGGCCAGAAGCTTGGGAAGCAGCTGCTCCCCCCCAGGGTCACGCTTTTGGGGAATGGAGCTGAGACCCTGCCTTCCTTTTTCAGCACCGAGAGAAACAGACTTTTCCCACTGACCTTCTAGGTTGTTGTTGGCATTAGTGGATTGAGGAGTCTGGAAACCTCCACAGCTGCCTGAGATTCAGTCCTCTGAGGTCTGCTCCAAGTTCCCTGCGGCCTGCGCACCCACGCTGCCCTGCGCTGCGCTCCCAGCCCGGCGCGATATACCTTTCTGATCAATCATCCAGGTTGTCTTGGGCTGGAAATTTGTTTCACTCTGTCTTTTTGTAGGTTCTGCTGCTTCAGAATTTGTTTAGAGCCATTTTTTATGAGTATTTGGAGGGGTTTAGGGGAGAGTTTAAGCAAGTCACTGCTTTCACTCCGCCATCTTGGCTCCGCCCCTTAGATTCATGGCTTCTAATTAAAATCTCAGTCATATATGCCTTCATGTTTAAGAACAGAGATTAAAATCTCCCCATATGTTGACTATTCAACATCCCTTTTGGGGGTAGGTTCAGTTTATGACATTTTCCTATAGCCTGAGTTATCTACTAAAGCATTCTATAACTCTTTAACAAACCAAAAAGCAGGAAGAAGGAAAAGGGGGAAGGAAAGGAGCATGAAAGAGACCAAAAAAAAAATCCCTCTGTTACAAACATATGGCACCCAGGTTCTGTAATGGAATGCTGGTCATCTGGTGCTGGTTGCTGATACTCCAAAGACAAGGTTTTAATCTCTTCTAGGAATCCCAGGACAGGGAAAACTTTAACACATCTCATACCAAAAGGTAAATGCTTAAAGATTCTTTTCATAATCATCATTTTCATTGTAATTTTGACTACCTAAACAAGATCATTTGGGAAGCATAGGCCTTCTCCCAGAATGCCTCACAGTTGACTCCAGAAAAACAACAGAAGTCCGTAAGAAAGCCTTTCATGAAGCATAAGGTTGGGGGAGGATCTTCCTCTGTCCACATCTAGAGGAAAGTATACAAATCTTAGGAAGTTGCTTCAGGCAAAGAGAGGGTAAATGATGGACCTAGCTTCATAATACTAATAATTGTAAGAGAAAAGATTTAGACACAGGTCTTCCTAATACCAAGTCCATCACTCTATCCACTAAATGCTGCTTATCAAATACATTCATGTGGCACAAATCAGTTCAACAACCCTTTTTAAGTGCCTCCTATAAGAAGGTACTATGCTAGATATAGGGATAGGGATAGAGACTGGGACTGGATATAGGAATTCTAGGAATTCAATTCACCCGAGCATTGGTGTCAGACTGGTGGCCAATAAAACTCCCTAACTAGATTAAAATGTAAACAAAATGAATAAAAATACTATACAACATAGGCAATGTTAATTTGTGGTTTTCTAAGTCAATATACAGTCTGCTATTTCTATTTGAGTTTGACACCACTGGGTAGGGAACTTGGAGAATAAGGAAATTCCTTCAACCAATAGCTGTCTTTATCTTTTCTGCATCTTAAGAGACTAATGAGTTGCCTACAGCATTAGAAAAATAAAGTGAATTGCTCAGGGTCATACATTTAAATGTATGGGATAGGACTTCAACCCATGTCTTTCTAGCTCTGAGACTGGTTCTCTAGCACCTGAGCTGGTATTGATGGCACTAAACAAACAAACAAATAAATAAATAAATAAACAGTCCCTGTCCTCAAGAAGTTCAGACTCTACTGGGGACACACAATGGGTTTATAGATAATTAAATACAATGTACCTTAAAATAGTCAATCAGTCAATAAACATTTATTAAGCATTTACTAAGTGCCAGGCACTGAGCTGAGCCCTGGGGATACAAAGAAAGGTAAAAGAGAGTGGCTGCCTTCAAGAAGCTTATAGTCTAATGGAGAAGACAATATTAAAAGTCTATGTACACAAACTATATATAGGATAAACTGGAAATAATAAACAGAGGAAAGACACTAGAATTAAAGGGGACTAGAAGAGCCTCCTGTAGAAGGTGGGACTAATTTCAAGAGAGGAACAACTAAAAACTTGTTTAAAAAGATGCTGCAGACAGGGAATGTCATATACAGAGCATGCTAATTCTACTGGAACAAAAAAGTTGTTATTTTTAGTTACCATGGAGAATAAATGAAAAAAGGATAAGGTAAAGAGAATTTTTTTGGAGGAGATATGCTTGCGAACTTGTTTGAAGCTTCTCGAGTTCCTCTGGGATTGCTATTTTGGATGATGAACCTCAGGGGACTTCATAAGTGTAATGAATGTGGGGACTGTTGCATGATTTCTAGACCCAGATCCTGTCATGATTTAAGCATTCAGAATCACCTGGGGCAAATGTCCTGCAAATATCCTGACAAGAGTAACAGTAGAAATAACAGTACAATTGATTCTCAGGTGGGAGAGCAAGAGATCGAAGTTCAAGTGAACATGGTGGAAATGAAAACATTCTAAATTTTATTTGATTGAAAAGGCAGAAGGATTTTGAAGGAACAGAAGATATATACATACATACATATACATACATATATATGTATGTATGTGTATATATACACATACACACACACACACACACACACACATATATATATATATATATATATATAATCAACTCCATTTATTCATCATCCTCACAAGCATAATATCCAAGTGAATTTGTTATGTATACAAATAACAATGAAATCTAGATATAAAGCAATACTTAGCAAAATGCCTAGCATATTTGTTTTTGCTGTTAGTTTAGACATGTCTGATCTTCATGATCTCTTTTGGGGTTTGGCAAAGGTACTGGAGGGGCTTGCCATTTCTTTCTCCAGCTCATTTTATGGATGAGGAAACTGAGGCAAACAGGGTTACACCTAATGGCTGTGTGATTTGAGGCAAGTCATTTGACTTCTCTCTCCCAGGAAACTATCTAAGACTATTATTGTATATGTAGTTTCAGAACAGTTGTTGGTCAACTTTGATAGAGAGTTACCTCAAGAAATTTCTATATATGAGTGAACTTATAGGACCAGTCATCATTATCATCATCATCATCATCATCAACAATCATCATCATTGTCATCATCATTGTCTTCACCACCGCCACCATCATCATCACTATCAGAATAATCATCTTCAACCTCATCATGCCATTGTGGATATATATATATATATATATATGCCTTTGGAACTGTGACATGGACCATAACAGATCTGGATGGTATGCCCTCAAACCTCATACAGTGTTAATAAAACATGGGACTCATCACCCTAAGGTAGTTATAGTAAGATGACACTTCCCAACAAGAAGCAGGAAAAGGTTCTCTACAAAATACTTTTGGAATAAACAGGAATCACATACCTAAACATTTGTAAGGGATGATAATATGTACATGCCATTGGGTTTGTCCAATGTGACCAAAAGTGGTTTATCTCTGGATGGGGCTTATGAAAAAAAAAAAGATAATAGTGGAATCAAAAGGTCTTCCTGGAAGAAATTTATATGAATTCAGCCAGCATGTAGAAAACAAAGCATTGGACAAATGACTGAGTCACACAGATTTGTTTGTTAGAAATAAAGGATTTATTGATGGGAGTTTAGGGCCAGGTCATTGGCACCAGAAAAGTTATCCCTACAGAATCTGGACTTAATGATTAATGTTGATTATGCAAAGAGACAGTAGGGACAGTGCAACAAATTACCATAGGTTATAAAAATTTCATGTCTATTGGATACCTACTGCGATATGACTTAGTGGCTAGAATTATATATCAGAATTTTACTTTCTGTCATAGAATGACAGATGGCACAATACCCATACTACTGATGTCAAACTATCTTGGAAAACTTAATCAATTAACAGTATTGGAATCAGACCATTATCACAGACCAAATTGTTTATTACTCACATTTGCCCTGATGTAACATTGCTCTATAAAAATTAAAAAAAGAAAAAAATTTAAGAAGGTTTAATATATGCTATGATAATAAATACCCATAATGTCTAAGTTAAATGGATGTAGAGACCTAGAGGTGGAGGTCAAAATCACATGGGAATAGGATAAGGTACATGCTATTCCTGTTGTCTCATCTGCTGCTGGAATTATAACCTTCAGTGAGCCCATAGAGGATATGCTTACATCCTAATACTTTTATTTAACTATAAAAGCCAGTTATTTTGTCTATCTGCCCATGAACAGTGTGATCTTCAGTAAATCACTTAACTTCCCTGGGCCTCAATTTCCTCATCTGTAAAGTGAAACATTTGGACTAGATGGCCTCTTCTGCTCTAATTCTTGTGGAATTATGTGTCTTGTTTCTGGACATGCTAGCGCTGTATTTCTTGCTGCTAGTGGGATTCTGGGTGATTTGGGGTAGGCAGTTATGGGAAGGAAGAAGCTACTTCCTATAGTTTCCCATTGGAATTATTATTCAATCTGAAAACTTCAGGGTTCTGCTCAAGGAGATATATGACAGCTGGTCAGTCTATCTCTTACTCAGGCAGCCATCTTAGCAGGAAGTCCTACTCTCTATATATCTGTATATATATACTTGTCTCTCCCATTAAAATGTAAACTAATTGTATATAGGGATTGTCTTGTCTTTGAACTTATATCCTCAATGTTGAGCATAATTCCCAGCATATAGTAGGTACTTAATAAATACTTTTTATTGATTGATTGATAAGGAAGAATTTTTTTTAAGATTGCAGAGACTTAGGCATGTTTGAAGACAGGGAATGAGGGGCAGCTAGATGGTGCAATGGATGGAACACCAGCCCTGGAATCAGAGGGACCTGAGTTCAAATCCAGTCTCAGACCAGACACTTGACACTAGCTGTGTGATCCTGGGCAAATCACTTAACCCCAATTGCCTTGTGAAAAAACAAACAAAAAGGACTGTAGGGAATGAACCAAGTAGATAGATAGAGTCTAAAGATTAGAAAGAGGGAGGGAATGATTGAGGGGGAAATCTGCTGAAGAAGATCATTAGTATTAGTTAACATTTATATAATGCTTTAATATTTGGATAGAGCTTTACATGTCTTCTCCTTTGATCCTCACACCTAACCCCTTGAGGTCAGTGCTATTATCATTCTCATTTTTACAGATAAGGAAACTGAATTTGAAAGAGGCTATGTGACTTGCCCAGAAACACACAGCTAAGAAGTGTTTGAGGTAGGATTTGAACTCAGGTCTTTCTGACTCCAAGTCCCTTACTCTATTTACTGCCCTGCCTAGTAGCCAGCAAATGGGTGAAGATGGGATCAAGGACACATGTAGACAAAGAAAAGAGCCACTTGACTAAAAAGGACTGGGAGAGAAGAAGAGAATGTAGGAGATGCTGTCAAGGGGTTTTCAAATGAAGAGAAGGGGAGGAGTAGCTCTTATTGAATGACCTCATTTTTCAGTAAAGTAAAAGGTAATGTCCTGAACTGAGAAAGTGGGGTTGGAGGAAGGAAGCGTATAGAAACTTGAAGAGACAATAGTTTGGAAATAGCTTTGATTGACTGTAAGATAGGAAATCAATTCGAGAAGAATAAAAGGATTGCCTTTCTGCCAGGGAGGAAGCTGGATGGCATAAATGAATGTTGGAGAAATGAAAGTTGAATAGCATAAATCAACAAATGAAGGCATTACTTACAAATATCTTGGTTTGTTTGTTTTTCCTACAAATATCTTGGTTTTGTTTGTTTCTCCATTTGTAACCTGCTTTTGGCCATGCTCACGGGAAACAGAGACACAGTGGAAGGGATTGATAGTTATACTGAGGTTCCCAAATTTTGGGAAAGAGAGGACAGAAGCCAGAGAAGGAAATAGAGCCTATCTTGTCAAGCCAAGTGGAAGTGCAGGTCAGGATTGGGGTGTTATAGGGGCCCACCAAATTTATGTTCAATAGTTTCAGTCATACCTGATTCTTTGTGACTCCATTTAAGGGTTTTTGTGGTAGAGATACTGGAGTGGTTTGCCACTTCTTTCTCTAGCTCATTTTTACAGATAAGGGGACTGAGGCAAATAGGATTAAATGACTTGCCCAAGGTCACACAGCAAGTAAATGTCTGAGGCCAGATTTTGAACTCAGATCTTCCTGAAAGAAATGGCAAATGACTCTTGTATCTTTGCCAAGAAAATTCCAAATGAGGTCACAAAGAGTCAGACACGACTGAAATGAACAACAAATGGACAGGAGTTGCTGGAAAGTGGAGATGCACACAAACATGTCATCTCAGCTTGCTAGAGGGACTGACGCTGATGAGACCTTGAGCGTGGGATTTCTGAGCTGCAGTATGTTATGCAGTTCAGATGTCACCATTTAGTCTGATATCAACATGGTGAACCCCAAGAGCAAGGGTCCTCCAGACTTGCTAAGGAAGGGTGACTGGCTCAGGTCTGAAACACGGCAGGTCACAGCTTCCAGGTCATTCAATCAATTCATCAACCAAATAAATAGCATTTATTAATCTCTTAGTATGTGCCAGGCACCAGGCCAACCACTGGGGATACAAGAAAAGGCAAAAAAGAATCTGCTCTCAAGGAGCTCAGAGTCTAATGTGGAAGGCAACATATAAACAACTACATATAAATTGTATTGGGATCAGTCCCGTGAGTAGCCCCAGCACTTCCAGCCTGGGTGAGATGGGTCTTTAAAATGAAGGTACTAAGATGCAGTAGCGGGGGAAGTACTGAACTGACCATGGAGTGATGCCTGTAGAGAGATGGGAAAAAGACTATCATTACTACCTTTTATCTATTGAAAATTGCAATTTATTTTGTAGGAAGTTTTATACATAATACTTTACCATAGGCTGTGAATTAAATGTGGTAGAAGAGGCAACATCGCATTTCATACCACAGAACTATCAATCTGGTGCTCATGTGCTCTGTTCACACTGGCAGTCAGCCAGAGTCCAAATCTCAATTAAACAGATTAGGCCAAAGAAAGCACAGATTCAGAACCCAGGCAAATTACCAAAAATTGCTGTTATTCTAGCCTTCTAACACACTGACTTCCTAAGTACGAATTGCACCCAAATATAAGAAAGTGGCTCAAGTATAACAAAACTTACAGTTGACTGTTGCCTGTAGAATAAAACATTAACTCTACAGCCTGGTATTAAAGGCCTTCTGTCATCAGGATCCAGCATACCTTTCCAGCCTTATCTCATTCTTCCTTTCATTAACTCCACATTCCACCCAAAATTCACTATGATTTTACTCCTCAGTCTTCTCCCTCCCTCTCTCTACCATCATCCTCTGAACAAGATGCTTCCATACACGTCTCTTGGAATCTTTCTTCTCTTTTTTCGAACAATTCTTTGAAAGCCCAGCTCTGATGCCTTCTCTTCCATGAAACCTTTGCTGATCAAACTTAAAAGTAATCCTTCCTTCTTTAAATTTATTGTTGCACTTTGGACATCTCCTTTGAATTTATCACATTCTACTTTTATGATGTTTCTGTACATGTCATCCTCCATTATAGAGTTTTTTTTTTTACTCAATATTCTCATGGCATATTTTCTAGTCTCCTGTCACTCTGGTTACTCTTCTCTGTACATGCTATAGTTTGACAAGAAGCAAATCCGTGAAGGATCTGTGGTTTTGCTAGTCTAGAATTATATTGCAAGAAATCATAATGAAGAAGTCATAAATAAAAACTGCACGGGACAAAAAGTATATCATCCCAGGTTTTTGGAAATAATAATAATTGTAAAATTTTAAAATTAAAAAAAAATCTAGACTCCAAAATATCTTTTAAAAATGTAAATTTCTGAGCCATTGCCAATCAGCTTGACTTTTGTCTTGTCACTGGACTTCGGTGATGCTAGAGGAAATAGTGAGGCTGACAACTTTGTACAGCTGTCTCTCTTAAATTTACTTCATGCACAAGTCTGTTGACATCACTCATGGGATGTCATTGGTCCTCTTTGAAAACGAAGGATGAACAACAACAGCCCTGGAAACTCCTGGAATGGGAACTCCAACAACCAATGCAGATGGTAGTCGATATTTGATGTAGCACTCAAGTTCTAAAGAGTCACCTGAGACAGATAGAAGTACTGATTCTAAGCCTTTGGAGGGCAGGGAATGTCATTCTTCATCCTTACATCCCTAACCTTTAGAACACTTCCTTCTAGATAGCAGGTACTTACTAAATGTTTCTTCACATCAATTCCACTGGCTTGCAAAGTGTCCCCTGTGGTATCCAAAACCCCAAACACACTTTGGAATCTCTTCATAGGAATAGGATTGGAAACAGGCACATGTGTATACGTTTTTTAAATTTATTATAATGAAGCCAGCACTTGCTTTGTAGAACTTGTTAGAATAACTGAACAATACAATGGTGTTTCCCCCGCTTCTAAATAAATAGTTAAGTCTCTTTTTAAACACCCCCATTGAGATTTGATTAGTGGCCCTTGAGCCCAGACAGACTGCTTCTAAGCTGCCTGTGGGACTGTGAAGGAGATGTTATCTCTTTTGTGCTCAGGCCCCCATAATTGCATCTCATTCCTGATTTCTACCAAATAATGAATGTATCCTGCCATGGTTTGCAGAACACATGGGGAGGAAGTGGTAGCACTGCGAGCTTAACTGGCACAAAAATTCTAACCAGATGAGGAAAAAATGTTTTGTCAAAGTAAGAGTGCTTTGAATTTTGAAGAGTGCTGTATAATCTAATAAACAGCCTTCTCTGGAAACCTTCAACTCTATCTTGAAAAGGCTATTACTTGTTATTTTAATATCATCTTGCCAATACCTCCATTTCGCCATACAAAGAAAAGATTCCAGAATCCTCCTCTCCTCCCCCTCTTTCTCTTTTTGGCAAGAGTATAAAAGGATTTTTTTTTTCCCTAAGCAAAGCAATAAATGACATGATTGGGAAAAAAAAACCCTTGTAAAATAGTCCTGTGTTTTCAACTTTATTAAGTAAGCAAACAAAAAAAGTGTTTGTTTTTTTTTAAAGCCCTAGAAGCCAGTCTTGGTTTAATGGATGTTGTCTCTGTTTCTCCCCTAATATTTCATTAGTCGAGTTTAACCAGTTGACATATTGGATTACTCTTTGTTTTTATTTGTTATTTGTTTACTTGTTATGTCAAATGATGTGGTAGATGTACAAGGCTGTGCAAACCTTAGAGTAGTATATAAATGCTGGCTGATTATTGTTCCTGCTGTTGTTGCTGCTGCTACTTTCCAGGCAGTTCAGAAAGTACAGGGAATTTTAAATAAGAATATCTTTCCCCATCCAGAGGCTCTCCAGAGAAGGATGCTCAGAGTGCAGGGAAGTGCATTTCTCCTGGTTGTTTTCTCCAGAATTAACTGAACTGAGTGTTTGTCCTTTTTGAAGTATCTGCCATGCATCCTTTAACAGCCTGATTGACTGGGTTTCTGCTTGATCTGAAAAGGACCACTCCAGGAAAAACTACAAAGTGAAGCAAAGTTTGGTTTCAGAGTCCTTCTGACTTCCTCTTTTCCTTTTCTACATCCCTCTCCACCCAGACCTCCAGTGCTCTTAGGCAAACAAGGCCCTGCTATTATCCAGATTCTCTCACAACATACCTCTGTGCCTGTCCCTTGCTCCCAACTAATCTTTTCTTTCTCCTCCCTCATCACAACTCCTAGTCTCCTGCTGCCTCAATTACAACTAATTCTTAGCAGAAAGGTTATATGGATAAAGAAATTTGTAGTCTAAAGGACCAAAGTTCTCATGATGGGATATGGGGCATTTTGATGGGGAGCTAGGAGTCAGAAAAAGGTTGATACCAAACATGTATCTGGTAGGATACATATTAAATAGGATTTGATTGTGAGCTGTGAAAAATCCCGATCATCTAGAAAGTTGTCCAAGTGTCTTTCCCCATAATGGGAGAAGTGCTAATGAGGTCTGATACAGTGAGGATACATTTCTTACTGTAAAAAAGACAGAAACATACAATTCTAAATTGATATCATATGAAAATGTTTTTGATAAAATGGAGACCCTGTCCTATAGTTCAAAATCTGAGGAATACATATAGTGTTTCCATCATACAGAATGTATTCATCTTGACCTTGGACCGACTTCCCACCAGCAGAGGCAGACAAACAGGAAGTGAGGAAGACACAGCTGCTGTCCAGCCAGAAGTGAAAGGAGCCAGTGAGATCTGAGTAACTGCTGTGTAAACATTTTAAATAAAGTCTTAAGAATTTTTTTAGCACTAGGGTGTGTTCCTGGGCTCTGCTTTTCATTTTACCCTTTCTCCCCCTTCTACTGACGGGTTGATGGATATATAGCTGCCTTTACCTTGTAGACAGCTGAAGAGGAGGAGCAGGAAAAGGAGGGCAGATGTGGGAAAGTGAATTCGTTAAGGTAAAGCCTAATTAGCAAGTCTTTGGTTACCTGATTGGGACACAAAGAGAGTTAGGGGGAAAAAGTAGGGCTGCAAAGAAAACAGAGATCTCAAGGAAAAGGTTAGAAAACCAAAGGCTTTTTAGAATCCATTTACCAAAGAGATATGGCATTAGGAATTATGGATCATAGGATTATAGATTCAGAGAAGGAAGGGATCTTAAAGGCCATCTGGGTCAACCCACCAAGGATAAGGAAACTGAGGCCCAGAGATGCTAAGTAGATTGTCCAGGTCATATAGGTAGTAAGTTGAAGAGGTAGGATTTGAACCCAGGGCAAATCCTGTGCCCTTTCTACTATATTAGACAGCTCATGGAAGTCAATCTTCATTTTGTCATTCACAGCCTTATTTTAAACTATTCCAAGGTAATCCTTGTAATTTTTTTTTTTTATCATAGTCAGCTTAGGAATCCCTGGTATTTTACCATAATGGCCCTGTTTTCCTCATGCTGAGCTAATTATTTCTCCCTCCCCTGGGAGGATGGCTGACATTATCGATATTATTTTTATACTGGTTTGGCAATAGAGGTATATTTTCTGCTTACCATTTACCCTGCTTTACAATTGCTGCAGAGATGAAATTTTGGTGGTCCTATCTATGACTTCTCAAATAGATCTGTGAGATCCCTTCAGTGAAGCAGATTGTATCCCATCCATGGCTGCCCATACTGTGTAAGTTGCCTCCATATTCTTCCAAAGTTTTATCACAGTATGTATCCACTGGGCTAGAGACCTTCCTCACCTTCTCCAATGTTGAGAAGGTATCTGTGGAGCACTCTGACTGTCCACTTGTCATCAATCATTCTCATCAATAGATCAGCCCATCTTCCCTTTGATAACATCCTTCTTTTTGGTTCTTCTTCAGAGTTCCTCACTGGGTATGTGCTGCAGCCTGCTCACATCTGCATGAACCTTTCCTTGTTGTCTTTGTGATGCTCATTGCAGTGGTGTAACAGGACTGACTGTCATACAGAAACACTGGTAAAATGTTGGTATTGAAAAGATAGGCCTTTGGGGGCAGCTAGGTGGCACAGTGGATAGAGCACCGGCCCTGGATTCAGGAGGACCTGAGTTCAAATCCAGCCTCAGACACATAACACTTATTAGCTGTGTGATCCTGGGCAAGTCACTTAACACCCATTGCCCAAATAAAAAAAACAAAACCAAAAACAAATGAAAAGATAGGCCTTTGCTGTAATGGGAAGCTTAGGGTCAGTAAAAATGCTTTACAATTTCCTGAAAGTAAACCAGCCTGCCCTCTTCCTTTTCAATCACATTGTGAAGGCCGTAAGTATCAAACTGAGTGACTCGAAGGATGGTGGTACTTTTGACAGAAGTAGGGAATTTAAGAGAAAAGATGGGTTTAGAGGGGGAAAAAATAATGATTCTTTTAAAAGCGTATTTAATTTATGATGCTTGTGGGCTATCCCAGGGAGATCCCCAGCAGGCAGCTGGTGATGAAGGGCTGGAGGGCAGCAGAAGGATAAGAACTTAGTTAGAATTGTGTTTGAATCTTGTCTTTGAAACTTCCTGGCAATTTGACCCTGGACAAGTCATTTAATATCTTTCGTACTCAATTTCCTTATCTTTAAAATGGGAATGGGGATTATCTTGTTTATCCCTAGCATTTAGCATAGTTCCTGGTACCAAATACTATACACATAGATACACACATTTATACCTATATCTATACAATAGATATGGATATCTATCAGTAGGTAGGTAGATAGATCTCCATATCTATACAGGTACTGAATTATACTAATAATACTTATTGACTGATTCTATTTGGATAATCTTAAATTGTTTTCCAAAATGGTTCTACTGATTTATAGTTCCACCGACCATGCACTAATGTGTATATTGTCCCACAGTGCTTCCAACATTGATTATTCCCATCTTCTGTCATCTTTGCCAATTTATAGGGTGTGAGGTGAAATGTCAGGCTTGTTTTAATTTGCATTTTTCTTCTTATTATTTATTTGGAACATTCTTTCATATGGTTGATAATGATTTGCAATTCTTCCTTTAAGAATTCTTGGTTCATATCCTTTGACCATGTAGACACTGCAGATGGCTTTTGCCCTTATCTATATCTATTCATTGTTTATATAGTATTACTGCTTTTCAATTGTAAACTTCTTAAGGGTAATGCAGGTTGTGTTCCTGAACTTTTTGTGAACACTTAGTAGTATACTATGTGCCTTCCAGTGTCCAAGTATTACTTGATGATGAAGATAACAATTCTGATGATTGAGTTCGTTTATAAATGATCTGACCAGCGCCCAGTAACACCCCCTTTAAAAATCCCTGCTCTTTGTCTTTCCAGGGGAGAAAGGAAAAAAAGAACAAGAGAAAGAGTTCAGATTCCAGTGCCCTAGTGAACATATATTGATTTGAAGGAGAAAAGCATATGAGTAAATTCCCTCCTGTTCCAAGTGATATGTGGATGTGCTTTCGTGTGTCTGGAAACTCAGGGACATGGCTAGACAACTCTTCCAAAATTATCACCACAATTGAGGGAATGACTATCAATTGGGGAATGGCTGAACAAGTTGTGTTATATGAATATAATGGAATACTACTGTGCTATAAGAAATGATGAGCAGGCTGACTTCAGAAAAACCTGGAAAGACTAGTATAGTCTGATGCTGAGTGAAGTGAGCAGAGCTAGGAGAACGCTGTACACGCTAACAGCCACGTTGTGTGATGACTAACTTTGATAGACTTAGCCCTCCTCAGCAATGCAAGGATCTAAGACATCTACAAAAATCTCATGATGGAAAACGCTGTCCACATCCAAAGAAAGAACTATAGAGTTTGAATGCAGATCGAAGCATACTATTAGCTACTTTTTTTCTTCTGTTTTGTTTAGTTTCCTCTTTCTGGTGGTTCCTCCTATTGGTTCTAATTATTCCTTACAACATTAGTAATGTGAAAATATGTTTAATAGAAATGTATATGTGTAGCCTATATCAGATTGCATCCATCTTGGGGGGAGGAGAAAAATTTTAAACTCAAAAGCTTATGGAAGTGATTGTTGATAAATCAAAATAAATTAACAAAATTGTCACCACAGTAGAATCACGATGAATACATGTACAATGCTAATGAATGTTGTTTTCTCACACACAAGCTGTTTTAATTCTTTTAAAGTAAATTCTTCTGCAAAAGGTGCTACCAAATAAAAAGATTTATGATTAAAAAAAACCTTTTAAAACTAATTTTTTACTCTTAAGATACCTCTTTATTTCTTAAAATAAATGAATCCGAATGGACAGGATGGTTTGTGGGTGTAAACACCACTAAAACATCCTAGAAAAAAAATAATTTGGGTTGTGTAGTAACATTTATGCTTACAAAACAGATCTTTTGAGATTGCCTCCCAAAGTCCTTTGATACTTTTTGTTAATGAAAACTTGCTTGTCTCTGTTATCTTACTAATTCCCTACCTTTTCCAGAAGGTCTTTGTTTGCCTTTTATTGTCCCCTACCTTCTCTTTAAGCTTTTCTCATTCTAGTTCCACTTTGTGTCTAGTGATTCACTAGGGTGGTCTTTTCTGTTCCAGGCTTACTGCCATTGAAAGGCTAGACATCTTGAAACCAGAACAAGTTGACTTTGGATGGGTTTGGATAATCTCATAGAATTTTAAAGTTGGAAGCTGCTTTAAAGTTCATCTAAGGGTTACCTCCATCCCAGGTCCTGGGAAAAATTTGACTTTGAGGCCAAAATCCCAGAGTTTAAAGAGACCTCAGAAATCATCCAATCTAACCTATGCTTGAACAAGAATCTCCTATTTAGCATCCTGACAAATGGCCATCCAGCCTCCAACTAAGCATCTCTAGTGATGGTGAATTCTCCACTACTGGAGCCAGCATGCTCTACTTTGAAATATCTTTGCATATTGAGAAATTTTTTCTTACATCAAACCTCTCTGAAACTTCTTATTTCAAAGACTCACTATCATATCACCTTGGTTGTTGTACCATGACCTTGTAGGCTGGTTCTATCAACTGGGGTCTTGCCCAGCTTTGCCTGGTTTTACAAACCAATCCCAGCACTCAACTCATTTTTCACAAGCCAGTACTTGTACCTTGGTCACTCTACTAAGGTGCTGCCTTGTTTCTTCATACATCTCACCCTTAACCCCACCCCTTCACTCCCAACTACCCTGATCTTTACTTCATTGCCTTTGGGACTGGGACATTGTTTGCTTGTCAATCTTCCTAGAGACTAGAAGCCTACTCTGCCTCCCAGCTCCTATGGCTATTTCTTCATTATCTGCTATATGACTTGAATTATGCTACTATTCTTTTCCTTTCTCTCAGGATATTTCTTTGAAGCCCAACCTTGCACTTGCCCTGATTCAAATCACGTCTTTGTCCACTGCTTGCAATTGCATCCCTTTGATTCTCCAGCCATTAGGTCAGACTTCCTCATAGTATCCACTACTTAGATCCCTCCATTTTGTTAGTCTTACTTTGGTAGGTTAATTTTGCACCTGGGATCTAGCTAGCCTTCATTTGGCCTATCCAAGATTCTGGAAAGAAGTGTCCTTTCCTCCATCTTTGTTCACATATTTTTAAAAACTAAGTTTCTCAGAGAACTCCCCATTTTACAAACCAGTTCCTTCTTTCGTCATCAGAACCATGATGAGAAGAGTTTTATAGAGAAGGAGACAAATTTGAAATAGAATTATCTCAAGCTGTTGATTCTACTTCTGGCCTCTGTGAGAGAAGAGTAAAGAACAAGGATCAGGATTGAAGAGTGTTGAGAGAAGAACTTAGGGAGAAGGAAAAGGAGAAGGTAGTCAAGATAAGTGAGAAAACTTAAGTGGAACAAATTGGCAATAAAATAACTTTGATGGAGTGAAGTGGTTCACTGGAAAAACTGGGGGAATAGGAAGGTGGTTTAATGAGAGGGAGGAAGTGTATATGACTATGGAGATGTTGAGTGGAAAGAAAAGAGGATGGAGTGTGGTTGTCAAGTTACTAAGAGGTGATAATAGGTTGTAAAGTTCTTAATAAAACTTTCCTCTTTCCAAGTTATCAGAAACAATAAATTGCTCCTAAAAATTAAGCAGGGATTTGGGGGGAGGTAAAAATGTCTGAAGTGGTGGTGGTGGGAAGACCTTTGTCAAGAGGTTAGTGAATGGATGTATGGCATACGGAGAAGGAATGGAAGGAAAAGGTTAAATGTATACTTACAGCACCACATAGAAAAACCCACATATTTGAGGATCCTCCTGAAGGGAGGAATCTGGATTCTCAGAGGAGGAAGGAGCTGCTTGTCCACCAAAGAATGATATAGTAAGCCACAGAAGCTATCAGATTGGAAAACATTGAGTGAAGAGGAAAAAGAGGAAAAAGTGAAGAGTAGTGGTGTTCGGTAATTCCTTGATCAGAGGTGATGAGGCAGCTATTTGTAACCTGAGAACAGTTAATAGTGATACGTATTCACCTTGGGTAGTTCATTTGAACGATATTGCCAGGAGGAATCAAAGAAGTATTACCAAAAATTATCAAATCATGGGGTCAAGAAACTGAATACAATAGGGTTAATGGGCTCCGTTTTCCTCGCTGTTGTCCATTGAAGGCAAAGGATACAGGACAGCAAAACAGATTTGGGAAGTGAGCAGCTGGCTCAGAAGGATTATTTGAGTATGCCATTTGGATTTCTGGGCTATGGCTTCAAAGAGAGAAATGACGTGTAACTGGATAGGGATGGAGTATTCATGACAAAGGCTTTTTTGGCAAGACGAGTCCTTCCCTGGACTCTGGACTTTCTCCACTATGGCGCAGTAACCTTTTTTATCCTGGAAGCTCACTCCAGCCCTGAAATTCATACACCCGAAGTACCCTCTGTTCTAGCAGCCTCTCTCTCTGATTGGATGGCTCCTCTCAGAACCTCCATTTAAGGAGGCCCAGGACAGTCAGGTCTTATTCCTCTTCAGGCTATACTCCAGACTTTCTATACCATACTTCTTTGGTTTCCTTTGCCTAGTCTTATCTTTTCATCTTCCTTTTATATGCTCTCTTCTCCCATTAGACTGAAAGCTCCTGGAGGGCAGACTGTCTTTTTTGCTAGTATTTGCATTTTTAGAACTTAGCACAGTACCTGACATATAGTAAGTACTTCATAAATGTTTTTTGTTGACTGTTGATCGACAAGACAGTAATTTATTAGGTGATAATTTCCAGCATATATCTGGAAAGTTAATCCTCCCTCAATGTCATAAATTGTTCCTATTCAAGTTTTGTGATGTCATTGAAAGAAAGGATTATTGTTCATATATACACAGTAGTTAGTCCAGATATGCATCATAAATCATTGAAATCAATCACAAAACTGGAACATGGGACAAATTTTGATAGCACTGAAGGTAGAGGACTTCAACTTTCCAGATATCTGTTGGAAATCCCATTTAGCTAAAAGTAGATTATCTGACAAATCTATTATATGATATAAATACATACATATGCATACACAAATATGCATGAATTTGATCTATATGTACATATATATACATACATACATGTGTGCGTGGGTGCTATAAAACACCCATATGCATGCATCTTTTTGGGTTCATTCATGTGATTCATTGGTACAGGAAACTACTAGTAATGAAATGTAGATGGACACCTGTTCTCTACCTTCTAATCTCGGGAAGCTATTTGAGGCACTAAGGGCTAAGCGACTTGTCCATAGTCACACAGTCAGGAATTTTCTCTCCAGATTGTCTCTCCAGAAATCTTTTGAATACTCCCACAATATCACCTCTTTTCTCTCTCCTTTATTCTAATCCAAATATTCCCCCAAATGGATTTTAGTCTATCTCTAATGCGGGCTTTCTTTTTCCTTCAAAGCCCAACTCAGATGTTACTTCTATGAAGTCTTCATTGACACCCTTAATGAAAATGGTCTCTTCTCAAATTTTTCATCAAACTTTGCCTTTCTCTTTGCATTTTGCTTACTCCACTCTTTATCTGCCTTACCTTATATAATTCTCCATTATTTCTTCTGAATTCCACAAATATACACCATGTCTTTTCACTTCTTTGCTTGGAATCTTCTCTACCTGGAGTGATATTCACCTTATGTGTGTCTATCAAAATGCTGTTAGCTCTTCCAGGTTTAATTCAAAGATACTTGCTCAATGCCTTCAAATAGAATATATTTTTTCCTTCTTATATTCCTAGCATGTTTCACAGCTTCTTATAACACATATTTATATTATATTAATTGAAATACTTCTTTCCTACTATATTCAATTGAATTCAGTTCCTTCCTTCCTTCCTTCCTTCCTTCCTTCCTTCCTTCCTTCCTTCCTTCCTTCTCTCTCTCTCTGTCACTCTCTCTCTGTGACTTTCTCTGTCTGTCTCTCTCTCATCTGTAGAAGCAGGAATGGAGATAAGAATCTACTGAGTTTACATGAGCTAAACTCATTGATGGGAAGATAGGCATCTTTCAAAGATGGAAGGTTCTCCTCTGGTCAAAGACCATGAAGTCATGTAGTTGAAAGGTTATTCCAGGGACTTCTCAATTCCTTCCAAGACCAAGATTCTCTGAACAATCAGTAAATCAGAGAAGATAGAATTATAGAATTTGAAAGGTGGAAGTGGTCTCAGTGATAGTTGTGGAATACAAGTATCTAGGATCATGCTTCTTTTGCTCTTTATTTTTCCATGGTATGGCTGGCTTAGATTTTGCATGACAAGAAAAAAGGCCTTTCCTGGATGCAGAAAAACAGAGATTCATCATGTTGCCATCTACCTGTGAATTGACATTAACCGACTTCTCTGTTGGAACAAAATAGTGAGTTTTAAGGGGAAGATATAGTGCTGCCTTGAGAGAGATTTAAATAGCTAGAGAGTATGTGACTAGAGTGTTTAGATATGACAGCTCTTGAATCCATTTTAAACATATATATATATATATATATATGTGTGTGTGTGTGTGTGTGTGTGTATGTGTATGTGTGTGTATATATATATACATACATACATATATATATGAATTTTTTGTATTTAACTTTCACTTGCTTAAATAATTGCCACCAAAATGAAAAATAGCTATGAAAGGATCAGATAAAGTTCATTTGAAGATAAGCAATTATAAGGAATGAAGCAGGTTTCTTGGCAAATGCTAGTGGTCCAAAGTGAAGATGGGAAAATTGGGCACCGTCTTTTAACTATATGTATCTATTTTTAGAGGTCAAATGGCTGTGTAGTAGAAAAAGCACAGAACTGGAACTCCAGAGACACAGGTTCCAGTCCTGACCTTACTGCTGGCTAACGTGTGGTCTTGGGTAAATCACTGGACTTCTCTGTACCTCTAAATAAGTGGTAAGCTCTTAGGACAGGACAGGATAGGAACCATTCTCTTGTGAATCTTTGTCCATGACAGGACACGCTGTACATAAATAGAATCAGGAAGCTACAAGTAGAACAAGTGTATTACCTCTTCTACATGGAAGTCTTTCAAATACTTGAAAATTGTTATAATTTCTCCCTAAAGTCTTTTCTTCCTCAATTCTTTCATTTGATCTGGATCTGCTAAGGTGATCTATTCCCCTTAATATCTTGGTCATCATCCTTTAAAAGTGTTCTCATTTATTTACATTCTTTGAAAAATGTGTCTTCCAGAATTGAATATAAGACTCTAATCATGATTGGACCAGGTCAGGATATATGTTTTTCATCCTCAAAAAATTGTGGTAATCAAGGAAAATATATTTGCCTTTTCCCTTTGCCATTTTTTGTTTTTTTGGTCATTAATAGAGGGACATCTAGGTGGCACAGTGGATAGAGTGCCAGGCCAGGAGTCAGTAAGACTTATCTTCATGAGTTTGAATCCAGCTTCATACACTTACTAGATGTTTAGACAAGTGAGAATCCTGAAAGATGGAGTTTCTGGGTAATTAAAAATGAATTTATTAATTAGGCTAGCTGGCAATCAATAAATTGAAGGTCAGTGGTTTCTCTCGCTAACCAAAGACACCAACGGAGGCCCTGAACACCTTAAATCCCTTCTGAAAGGGAACTGCATTGACAAATGAAAATCAACCCTGATTGGTGGACATTTAATGAGGAAGTGCGCTAAAAGTCTTCAGCTCCTGCTGAGAACATGGCTTGTTCATGAGACTCAGCAGCCTCAAGGCATTTGGGGAAGGGGAAGCCATCTCCAGCTGGACTTCTCTAGCTAGTTTGCTCCTTTATTAGCTGAGTTGCCCTAAACTATAATGGAGGGGACCAGGGACAGGGGGCTCCTCCTTCAGACAAAGGCTCATACAGACTTCATTCTGTTTATACTTTAAACAGAAATTAGGTCTCCCAGTTAGGTAGGGTTCCATCCAACTAATAGCATGTGCCTTGAGGGCTAGGAGCAAATCCCATCACTCAGCTAGGTCCTTCAGAAGCTAACTGACCTTTTCAGGAGATGGGTTTTAACAGAAATAAGAGGAATACAGGTGGATCACAAATTAATAATTAGTTATTAATATAATAGTATAATATTAATTTCTTTCACTATATGACTCTGGACATATCATTTAATGCTGTTTGCCTCAGTTTCCTCATCCATAAAATGAACTGGAGAAAGAAGTAGTAAGCCACTGCAGTGTCTTTGCCAAAAAAACCTCAAATAGGATCATGAAAAGCTGGACGTGACTGAAAAACTGACTAAACAAGCAAAGAAACAACAGACCATTTTAAGAGGTTCATTTAAAGTTGTTGTAATTGTTTGTAGTGTCTTTTCATCTTGTCATCTTTCTTTTAATAGGATATTGATTGTGCCTTTAATTACTAAGTGCTATGACTGCACATACTTGATTTTGATATTGCTTCTACATCAATAATCAGCTATCTGCTATATATCAATTTATAGTCATTTTAATAGTATTTTGGATGGAGTAAAGAGGCAATGTTTAGTGCTCACCATGCCCTTGGTCTTCTGGATTTCTTTTTGGAAGACAGCATTCTTGATTTATAGACATGGTTTCAAAGTGGACCACAAGCATCACTTAGACCTTTCCTGTTTTTCAATCCTGGGCCATGGTTTCCAACATAGCTTTGACCATCTTCCTCCGTGATCATTCTCACACCAAAATCATCAAATATTAATGAATATAAATATTGTCTTGGTTTAGCAGTCCTGTCAAGATCCGCATGGAATTTCTGTTTCTGCACCATCTGCTGTAGATGTTAAGATCTACAAATATCTTCATAATGATCTTTCTTTTTACTCATCACACAAATGGCAAGATGAGATGATCAAATATTTCTTGCAATTGTGTTTGTTATTGTTTTTGGCTGTACAATACATCAATTTTGTCATAACTGAGTCATTTTAGTCACATCTGACTTTTTGTGACCCATTTGGGGCTTTTCTCCACAAAGGTACTAGAGTGGCTTGCCATTTCTGAGGAACTGAGGCAAAAAGGGTTAAGTGACTTGGCCAGGGTCACACAGCTGGTAAGTGTCTGAGGCCATATTTGAACTCAGGAAGATGAGTCTTCCTGCATTCAGGCCTGGAACTAAATCCACTATACCACCTAACTGTTCCTCTCTATATGCTAGTCATCATTATTATTCATTGTATGCTGCTTTTATTTCAATACCTCTGGGCTCCTTCCCTGGAATCCTCCTCTGTCTCATCATAGCATGAAGGTGACTCTCAGGTCTCAAAGGCTATACCAATGGAATGCAATTGCTACCAAGTTGGAAAGGCCCTAAGCCTAGGCCTTTCAATGGCTTGTATGTCTGTCATTTGAGGAGAAGAAACCTAAGTGGAATGGCTCATCTCTACATGTTGTCTACCAGGTAATGACTTTTGGTTCTTGGCCTCAGCAAACAGAGCATGAATAGCATCTACTAAAATGTGTAGGTTGGACAGCCACTATTGGTGGTGGGTATGCTCACACAGTTTATACTTCTGGTTATTGAAAAAGTGAAAGAAGTTTCTCTGGGCACGTTTCAAAAATACACTGTTTGGCTTTTTCTTGCATGCCAGGGTCATGGGTGGCTCGAGATCAGGGATCACTTGGCACAAGTAAAGGGACATGTGTACAAGCAGTCATGACACAAGTTAAGGAGAGTAAAGGACAGAGCAAAGTTAGAACAGATAGCAGGCCAGCAATTCTGTATGGAGAAACACCAAATGAAAGGTACCACTAGTTAAGAAACTTTGAGATGAACCTATTCTAAGACAAAGCTCCAACTTGGCTGGAGGGTGCATATACATTTCTATTAGAGTAAGAACTTTTCCTAGAATATAGATGGGCCTGAGGCCCCGAGGTAAAAAACAGGTAAATGACTGGTGAGTGAGTGGGCAGCGTCTTCTTAGTAAAATTAACATGGCTCGGTGGTTAGGGTGCTGAGCCTGGAATTGAGAAGATTTAGGTTCAAAACCAGCCTTAGATACTAGCTGTGTGACCTTGGGCAAGTAAAAAAATTCTCTGCCTCAATTTCCTCAACTGTAAAAAGGGGATAATAACAGCACCTACCTCCCAGGGTTGTTATGTGATCAAATGATGTAATATTTATAACAATGTTTAACACAGTGCCTGGCACATAATGTTCCTTCCCCCTCCCCCCCTTTCCCTTGAGCAGCATGTTATAGAAATTGCAGAATAGTTCTTATCTTTCCAAATTTTCAGTATTCGCTGGACTTCTCACAAAATATATATTTCAATTATTAAATACATTGAAAAACATTTCAAATAAAACACTAATTTCTTTCCCTCCACACTGTCTTTAATAGTCAGGAAGAAAGATGGCACTTTCAGAATTACATAAGCTGGGGAAGGAGCTGGTCATGTAATATACCTGGAATTGGAGAGGATAAAGCAATAGGTGACGCCCTCTGGCTGTCACAGGTTCAGGTCTTTATAGAAGTAGATTTGGAGGAAGGGGAGACTGATAAGCTACACTCAGAAGACTGTGGAGCAGTAAACACCACTGGACTAGTACTGTACGGATTGAACCAGCTGGCCAGAGTGGAAAGTTACATTTTCAATGTTGGAAAATGCTGCAAGTTATGGCTTAATTTTGTTTTGTTTTGTTTTGTTTGTTTTGTGTAGATTTAAGAAAATGATGAAGAAAATGTCAGTAAGGCAGATTGAATTTGAAAATGTGTTTTAAGCAGTATTATTTACTTAGGAGAGCTGGATATTAATCATTTGCCAGCACACCACTGGGTGTGAGGCCCAAGATATGTGAGTTCCAGTCATTGGTTCTATTATCTGACCAGCCAATATGACCTTGAGCAAGTTATTTTATCTCTACGGGTCTTGATTTCCTCATCTATAAAATGAAGGCATTAGACTGGATGAGTTCTAAGTTTCCATCTATCTGGAAAATGCTAGCCTATAGCTTGTCTTCAATTGCTGGCCTATAGTCTATTTCCCTTCCATTAAAAGAACCTAAACCTAGTTGTTTCTCTATCACCTCCCTATGGGCAATTTCTTTACCTCTCTAGGCTATACCTTTGTTTTTTTTTTCTTTTCTTCCCAATACAAAGAAAAATAAGATGATAGTTTCATATCATATGGTCATTAAGAAGGTTTTTTTTAAAATAAAAATGTGAACGTTGAGGGAAATAAGTACATATTTTTGACACTTCTAAGAAGGGCTCAGAATAATCCAATAATGGAATGAATGTTGGCTCCAAAAGTAACCCACAGGAAATTAAGATTAGGCACACACATCTTAAAAAAAATTCCAGTGAGAGGCTGCATCAGAAAGCCGGCATTTGTCAAGCATTTTCAACATTTCAAATCTTTTTACAGCCAGGCAACCCTAAACTAGGAAAAAAACCAAACAAACCCAAAAGGCCCAGAGCTTTTTTTAGGGGTTGGGAATGGGATTAAGTGATTTGCCCAGAGTCACACAGCTAGTAAGTATCATGTATCTGAGGCTGGATTTGAACTCAGATCCTCCTGACCCCAGGGTCAGTACTCTATACATGCCACCTAACTGCCTCCGACTCTAAGCTTTTGATTGTTGCTGTGGCTTACGCCTTATGGCCAGACCAGGTAAATTGCGAACTCCTTTTGGGACCCAAAACAAGTTCACTAAAATAATTCCTTTACAGCCTGTACAGAAACCTTCAGAACTTCATAGGAAAACAAGCATTTTTTTTAAATTGAAGTTTGAAAACAACAGATGCGTTCGGGAATGCTAGTACTTGGTCAGTCAGAAAGGACTGTTTAGAACTAAATTGTTTGGGGCAAGTCTTAAGTGTGCTCAAGGCTATGTGTGTGTCTTAAGGATTCTGGGTAAGGTCCCACATGGCAATGATTTCCCTCCCCAAAGAGACAAATAATAATTGCCTTCATTTGTGGGCCCCCATTAAGACCGTCCTCAAAAAAACCCTTCATTTTTTTGAAAGGAGACAAATTGAATGCTAGTGAAAGTTTTTGATACTGCTATTACTCATTGTGGTATGTTTCAGAAGTCAATACAATCATTTAATACCCTTCATAAAGGGTTTCAGAGCAAAGTAAAATTACTTTAATGAATTAATATTTTGTTGTTGTTCAGCTGTGTCTGACTATTTGTGACTCCATTTGGGTTTTTCTTGGCAAACGTACTGGACAGGTTTGCATGTCCTTTTCCAGCTCATTTTACAGATGAAGAAACTGAGGTAAACAGAGTGAAGTGACTTGTCCAGGGTCACACAGCTAATAAGTATCTGAGGCCAGATTTGTACTTACAAAGATGAGTCTTCCTGACTTCAGGCCTGTCAGTCTATCCACTGTGCCATCTAGCTACCCCTAATTAATATTGACTAATTTCCAAAGAAGGTAGATCTTTGGTGGAAGGTGAAATCTTTGAATGCCATGGACAACCTAAGGATTGTCTTTAAGTATTTGTGAACTCAGAGGATGTTTTTGTTTCATTTAGGATCATAGCATTTTAGAGTTGGAAGAGCCTTAAAAAGACCGCATCTTCCTCTTTTTACAAGAGAGGAAACCAAGGCCCCTGAGAAATGATGTGACTTTGCAAAGTGGAAAAGTTAGGATTTGAACCTAAGTCTTCCTGCTTAAAAAAAAAAATCTAGTGTTCCTTCTCTGGTACTATACCCTTTCCTTTTCCGTTTTTGTTGCTCCTTTCTTGATTTTGACTTGGGAGATGTGTCTGGTTTATTGTGATGTATGAAAGATGACCCATTTCAATGTTGGGGACAATCTGAAGTGCCAAGGTGGTAATAAGTACATTTGTAAACACTCCTCCCCTTACAATTTCCATTACAACTTTCATACTTATTAACTTTGTTCTCCATGGAATTTTAAGAAAAAATCATCGTGGAATTTCATTCAACCTTCTTGCACAGGCTAGAATTAAATTCAGATGCCTGTGACAGAAATACAAGAGATTAAGGCAAATAATTGACTGACACACAAACCTTGTTTTTTTGTACTTCTCCCCATACGTATTTTGTTGTTGTATGTCTGTGTTTATGTGTTTTTAATGTAGTTCTGATTTTTTAGGTTCTTTCCAATTCTATTTTTTGCTGCTGGGATTGGTAAATCTTCAGCAACAAGTTAAGTCCCAAATTCTAGAAAACAAAAGGTAGTCTGTTTCCCACTGATAAGTTAGTTGTTTTAGCACCTGTAAATCTGTTTTGCATTTCATTTAACCCTTCACTCAGGGTTGATAACAGGAACAGAAAATAGGCTCTGACAGCATGTTGTGATTTTACAGTATACAGGAGTAAAGCCAGAGTTAATTGCAAGCACATGGCTTTTAAGAGTGAAACTTTTATATTTAGCTCCAAGTATCTGACCTAGTGTGATTCAAACATATTTCTGCAGCAGTTGCTAATGATTAAGGAATTAATTGGTTGTTTTTTTTTTTTTCTCCCTGGATCTGGACAAGATGGGAAGAGTTCAGTTTGTTTTTGGAAAAGCAACATTTTTGAAAGTGGGAAGTATTATTGTTCCCATCCCCCATCCCAAGCCTCCCTCCCCTGCCTCCTAGCTTCCCAAGAGGTGTTTCTGCTAAACTGTTCCAACTACAAAACCTGTTGGAATACTAAACAATGGCCCCTGTTGCTGGAGCCGTGGAGAGAGGCAATTTCAGTGGTGTCTAGTTTCAGCCCAGAATACTAAGGTCATAATTTTAGGCCATAGATGGTTCTCCCAGATGTCTTTGGTCAAGTTAATCACAGTTTGCCTGAAGGGTGAGCTTTCAGGTAATCCATCATGGCATAATTGTAAATCAATACCTCCTTCTAGCCCGAGCCCCAGGCCGGTTTGTGTTCACTCTAAGCCCCAGGACAGAGGTGGCAACAGAAGCTGAATATGTAGCAGGGGTCCTCCATTTTTGATGCTGGGCCACTGAAGCCCGCTGGAATCGGTGGTTTTAGAAGAGCTAAAGAAAGTTCAATGCAAAACGTAACTATAGTTCTTAGACTGCTTCAAAAAAAAAAATCGGCCGCGTCAACAGGATGCTGTTGTTTGTTTGGCAAGATTGTGAAACCTGACTCTGTGGAAGGGCCATTTCCCGATCCAAATTTTTCATCTCAGAGGGCAATGACCTGGCACTTGTGTCGAGGCCTTCCCTGATCCCCAAACATTCAGAAAATGCTGTGGCTGATGCTTTTGTTACCTGCCAAAGGAAGAAAAGAAGCAGGCTCTCCCCTTATTTCCCAGGCTTGTTTCCCTAACCTCTTCCCTGCCCCCACTAGAACCCCAATGGTAGTGTTAGTATTCCATAGAAACTTAACCTGAACACAGTCATCCTCTGATTCATTTTGAATTCCTACACAGTGTAGGAACCATATGTTCTTGGGACTATGACTAGGGCCTGGTATTGAGGGGTTCCTTTGAGAGATCATCCCAGACCTATTCCCTAGGACTCTGGGGCTAGCCTTGAAACAAATCACACTGTGGGTTTTTTTCAACTTTAAACAAATTTACTAAATAGTATATAATAGAGGCTCCTACCCCCACCCCTTGCACCCCACCTCAAACACTGAATACTACCTTGTACAAAGAAACAAAACAATTCAACCAAATCAACCTCTGTGGTGACCCCCAAGAATTACAACATAATAATATCACATGCATAATATGATATGATATGATACAATAGAACACATATAATACAATGCAATATAATATAATATAAAAAAAATTACATGCATAGTCTGCATGCAGACATCTCTTTGTCCAGAGGAGGGGAGGGATATATTTTATATGTTTTCCAAGACAAAGTTTGGCTATTAAAATTTAGCTGCATTTTGGTGTATGTTAGTGTACTCATCAATGTTGTTTTCCTGGCTGTGCTTCACTGACATTGTACCACTTTTTACAAGTCTCACCATAGCAGTCTGAATTCCTCACAATTGTTGCTTCTTTCAATAACAATTAGCAGCTGAGGGTTTGAAAATCTATTTATGTATGTGATCTCATGACTGAGTATGACAAGGGTCACACAAACTAGTAACACTAACAACAATAAGAAGGATTTGAACTCAGGTCTTCCTGAGTTCCCTATCCCCCACTCCACCTAGCTGCCAATTCAATAATACTCCATTATATTCATTGGACCATTCCCTAATTAATTCAATAATGCATTTATGGAAAAGGCCTAGTATTAGTTCCTAGGGAAATAAAGGAAAAAAAAAAGCAAAACCATTCTTGTCTCCAAGGACCCTTGTGGGAACAAACAACATTTATGTATACAGTTAAATTAGTGCGAAATATTTTCTGGGATGAGAGAAGAACTTTAACAAAAAAGGCCTTGCATAGGAGATAGTACTTGAGTTGATCCTTGAAGAGGGTGGTGGTAGTGGTAGGGATTCCAAGAAGTAGAGGTGAAGAAGGAGATTTCAGGCATGAGGGATAGCCAATGCTTAGAAGTCAGAGGTGGGACATACAAAACCAAAAGAACCATAAAATCTCAGAGCTGGAAGGGACTTACTATGGTGCCAACTCAGTTCAACCCATGCAATTAATAATAGTTAGCATTTATATATTACTTGAAGGTTTGCAAAGAGTTTTACAATTGTCTTACTTTGTCCTCACAATAATCCTAGGAGGTAGGTGCTATTATTATCCCATTTTTACAGATGAAGAAACTGAGTCTGAGAAAGCTTAAATGACTTGCCCAGGGTCACATAACCACCAAGTACCTAAGACTAGATTTGAATTAAGGTCCTCCTGACTCCAGGCCTGATGCTCTATCCACTGTGCCACATAGCTGCCTGAAAAGAAATAGAGATGAATTTACTTGCCCACAGTCACACAGCTAGTAAATGTCAGATTTGAACTCAGGTCTTTCTAACTGCACACCCAGTGCTCTATTCTCTGTACTTTTAGGTAGTACAGTAGGAAGGACAGAACGACTAATATGGGGGATAGACAGTGAATACATGAGGCTGAGATGGATTGTGTTCAAGGAAAGGCAAGAAGTCCAACGTTACTGCATCACAGAGTACATGGAAGAGAATAAGAAGACCAGTAAAGGAGGAAGGGGCCTGGATATGAAGGGCTTTAAATGCTAAACAGAAGATTTTTGTATTTGACCCTGGAGGGAATAGGGAGTGACTGGAGTTTATTGAATGGGCATAACATGATCAGACCTGAGCTTTAGGAAGATCAATTTGACAGCTGAGAGGAGGATGGATTGGAGTGGGTCGATGGTTGAGGAAGCAGATTATTGTAACTGTTCAAGCATGAGGTGATGAGGGCTTCCCTGAGAGTGGTAGTGGGGTCAGAGGAGAGAAGGGGGCTTGTATGAGAGATATCATGAAGGTAGAATTGACAGGACTTGGCAACAGATTGGTTATGGAAGGTGAGATACTGTGAGGAGTTGAAGATGACACCTAGTGTGTGAGCTGGGGTGCCTGGGAAGATGATGATTCCCTCTAGAGCAATAGGAAAATTAGGAAGAGGGGAGCCAGGGGAAAGATAATGAATCCAGTTTTGAACATGTTGAGTTTAAGATGTCTACAAGATAGCCAGCTTGAGATGTCCAACAGGCAGAGCAAAGATAAAATAGTAAGGGCTCCCATTCTTTAGGGAAGCAATGCTCCCAGCCAAAGATTGTAACTAACCTTGAAGTTGCAGATGGTAAAGACTACAGCTGCTCATTGAGCTTGGCTTGAGTGAGTTCAGACAAGAGCCAGACTTGAGGAGGAACTCAGCTTCTAGAGAAATGATGTACAGAGCCGAAGAAGGACAAGGAGCAAAACCACTGTGATGTGTCCATGTAGAACAGATAGAGGGAAAAGCTAAGGGAGAGACCCCATGGACCTGAGAGAAACAGCAAACAGAGGCGAGATACCTTGAGAAAGCTGTGTGGGCCACAGGAAAATTAGGACAGAGCTGGGTCGTGGAAACACTTCTGGACTACAGATTCCAAGTTGGAAATTCTTCATTTCCTTTCTCTCCTTGGACATCCTCATGGAGTCTGAAGGCTTTTTCCTCCGGGACTTGATAAAGTCTGTTTACCTTTCTTTCTTTTAAGTGTTTACATTGTTTTTATGCATTGTTAATAATAGGTATTAACTAGACTGGGAATACTTACTGGGAATGCAGTTGGGAGGAGGCAACTAAGAGCATCATAAGAGAAGAGAGACACGCATACTTAAGGCTATGGTGCTTTTCCATTTTTGGTGGGGAGCTAAGAGCTACAGAACGGGGAAAATTGACTTCTGGGGTCCCTATTACTTTTTTATGTATCGTGAATCCCTTTGGAAGTCTACTATGAAGTTTCTGTACCTTTTCTCAGAATATTTTAAAATCATAAAATAAATATACAGAATTCTAAAGGAAACCAATTATATTGAAAGTTACATATGTGTATATATACATATATGTTTATATGTGTATGCATGTGTGTGTATTCATGGAATCCAAGTAAAGAACCAATGCTTTAGTTATAACATCCCAGAGTGGGAAAATTATGTTTTTAGAGGGAAAGCCATCTGGAAAATGAGTCAGTAATAGGGTGAGGTCAGATAAATATGACTAAGTAATTGTGCCACCTTACCATTGCTACATGTGGACATGTGATACATTAGCAACCACACCTGAAAAATGAAAGATAGGTCACATTCAAAATCTGTGTATCTCAAGACAAATGCATTGGAAAAAATTTTGAGGTGTAGCTGATTGGGCTTTGGTCTGAAATGATCAGAAACATTCTGAGGGCCTATGAGCCCCTACAGGAGGGATTTGCCCACCCCAAGATTTTCTGGTCCTAGTGCAATAAGCACTAATAGCTAGATCATAGGTCCATGAAGATAATAGAACAAGATTTATGGCCCTTCCTTATACACAGACAAGGGTCTAGCTCTCTTATCCAGGCGATTAGGTAGTACAGTGCCTCCAGTCAGGAAGACTTAGTTTAAACCTGACTCAGATGCTTAACTAGCTAGGTGACCCTGGATAAGTCACTTAACCTTTGTCTGCTTCAATTTACGTCTCTCTAAAACTGGGATGATAATAGGACCTACCTCCCACGGTTGTTGTGAGGATCCAATGAGATAATATTTGTAAAGAGCTTGGCACAGTGCCTGGCACCTAGTAGATGCTTAATAAATGCTTACTTTCTTTCTTCCTTATGCTTGGAAGCTATGACATTCATATCCTCATTTCCAAGATTTATACCATGTGGAACTCAGTGTGTCAGTGCACACAATTAAAGATTAGTTCTATGAATTCTTTGTAGTCATAGGCCTTAGACTCAGGTTTATGAAGGACCTTCTTTTCATACTGTAAGCCCAGAAGGCAAAGAGGTACTTTTAGATGGGTGCCTGAGCTCTGGATTTATAGCTTATGCTGAGAATGATGTAAATGGAGACAAGATCAACTTTAGGGTTTCAAGGTTAATGATGAACAAAATTAGATCATATGTATATTTCCTTATTCTAAAATAAATGTCTAACCAAAGTCATACAAATAGTAAAGTATATATGTATAATAAATTAATTGGCATGCCACTTACCAGGAAATCTATTTAATTATTTTTAGTAACGGCTAGGAAATCATGTCTCTAAGTAAGAGGCATTTACCAACTTACTTTTGCCATGCTTTGGAAGAGGCATTTTTTGGGTGGACTTTAAAGAGCATATCTCTTTAAAAGCTACACACACACACACACACACACACACACACACACACACACACACACAAACCAAGGCAAAGTGTTTATTAGATAATAATCTGAGGAAGAGGCATGTTACGCTAGGTAAAAATTATTCTTATATTGGTTACCAGAAATAGGAGAAAAAATTAAGACTCATTTGATCAAAAGGTATGCAGTACCATTATAGACTTATAAAAGTTAGGATAATATATAATATGTGTGTGTATATATACATATATGTATAAATATAATTTCTTTTTAGCTTACTACAAATATCCTGGTATATATCTTACTAAGACTTCCAAATAATGAGTTACTCACTTCATTATCAGCAAGACAGAGCCAAAGCTACCTCTCTCTCTCTTTCCCTCCTTCCCTCTCAAATGATTGTTTTAAATGGGAGAAAAGGCAGCTGAAAGTCTTTTTCCTTGAATAATTATCTTAGAAGGTTAGGAACTGTCAGTCCCTCTGATAACTTTCTTGGACAACTGAAAGCAACTGAAAATTTAATAAGAGAGAAAGGTCACAACATGTGCTTTTCACTATTGCTTTTAAGAAAAGGGCTGACAATAATAGGTAGCACCAGGCCGTCTGGAATGTGAGGAGAGAGGGTTATTTTTGAGAAAAGATCTAATAACTTGCAGCTGTACGAAAAAGCAGATTAAGCTGAGATGGATGCATTTCTATATCTTGGGTTCTAGGTTTGTGAACTTGAATATAGCCACCAAGATCTCTCCAGGATTGAGAACCTAAAGACAGATAGATCAAATTGTCCAAACCTTATTTTGGTGTTTTCTATACTTGGGGGTTTTTGCACATAATATACCTCTGAGTTTTCATTTTTGAACTCATTTATTCCTTAATTATTAAATTAAATTTCACAGATTTCAATCTCACAAACATGTCAAAATCTTTCTTTGTCCTGATTTTGCCTCCAGTGCACTTTGCTTCTTCATTTTTTATGGAGGAGGAGGAGGAGGAGGAGGAGGAGCTAAGTGGTATAGTGGACAGTGGATGGATCTAGGGGTCAAGAAGACCTGAGTTCAAATCCACTTTCAATCATTTAATAGCTGTGTGACCCCGAGCAACCTGTTTGCTTCACTTTCCTCACTTGTGAAATGGGGGTACTAATAACACCCACAACAGGGTAGTTGTGAGAATTAAATGAAATAGTATTTGTAAAGCACTCAGCACAGTGGCTGGCACATAGTAGGTCCTTAATAAATGCATATAAAATGTGTTAACCATATCTCCCAGCTTTGTATTCTCTGCAAACTTAATAAGTAGGTCATCTATGGCTTTTCAAGCCATGGATTAAGGTGGTTAAATATAAAAGGTCAAGCAAAGATACCTGGGGCACTTGACTAGAGATTTCCTTCAACTGACACCAATGACAATTCACTGGGGACAATCTCTCAGTTTCAGTCCATCTAGCTGTCATATTGTCTATTCTACATCTCTTCATCTTTTTCTTTTACAAGAGCAGCATGAGAAAATTTGTCAAATGCTCTGCTAAAATTAAGGCAAACTGTACCTGTAGCGCTCCTTCGATCAAACATTTTAGTTACTTCGTAGAGAAAGAAAATGAAGTCAATTTGGGGTGAGCTCTTTGTTCTTAATAAAGTTATGATGGGTCTTGTGATTTGCTCTGAAATATATCTAGATTTCCCCCCAGAACTGAGGTAAAGATCACTGGCCTATAGTTATAGACTCAAATCACTTCACTTTCGTGAAAATAAGGACATTATTTGTCCTTCTACAGTTCTATGGTAGCTCTGCTATTCTCTGCAGTCTTTCAAAGATCATTGATAATGGCTCAGCAAGAACAGTTGTCCATTCATTCAGTAGTACTCTAAGATGTAGTTCATCCAAGCTTTTTATTGACTTGAACTAATCCAAGGAAGCTGTCTAGTTCAAAGCAATAGATTTTTTGAATTATATAAAATTTTAAAACTTTTGCAAACTAAAATTAATGTGGTTAGAATAAGAAAAAGATTTGAAATTGGAAAAAAAAATCTGTTTTGTCTTCATAAACCTTTCTAACTTTTGTGTGAATATGAGGTCTTATTTTATTCAGTGTATTTTCTAATTTTTTGATGCTATGACTTTTTTATATATAGATGTGTAACTCAGTTTTTAAACCTGGGTCAGAATTGAATGTGAGGGATAGAGTTAGTGTGAGAGCTTTGAAGATGAGAAGGATCCTTTATTCCTGCTTTGAAAGCAATAGATGGGATTACAGGCTCTCTTTGAGATTGACTGCAAGCAACTGGGATAAAAGTTTTATAGCAAATTTCTCTGATAAAAACCTCATTTCTCAAATATGTAGGGAATGGAGCCAAATTTATAAAAATAAAAGCCATTCCTCAATTGATATTCAAAGGATATAAGCAGGTAGTTTTCAGAAGAAGACATCAAAGCTATCAATAGACAAAAAATACTTTAAATCACTGTTGATTAGCAAAATGCAAATTAAAACAACTCTGAGATACCATCTCACCCTTATTAGATTGGCTAACAAGAGGGAAAAGGAAAATGACAAATGCTGGAGGGGATGTGGAAAAGTAGGGACACTAATGCATTATTGATAGAATTAAGAACTGGTCTAACCATTCTGGAGAACAATTAGGAACTATGCCCAAAGCGCCATAAATATAAATACATACTCTTTGACTCAGCAATACCACTGCTAGGTCTGTATTCCAAAGTGATTTTTTTAAAAAGGGAAAAGAATGTATTTGTACAAAAATATTTATAGCAGCTCTTTTAGTGGTAGCAAAGAACTGGAAATTGAAGAGATGCTCATCAATTGGGGAATGAATGAACAAGTTGTAACGCATGATTATGATGGAATACTATTGTTTTTGTTGTTTTTCAGTTACGTCAAATTCTTCTTGACCCATGGACCATAGCACTCCAGGACCTTCTATCCTCCACTATCTCTCGTGCTATAAGAAATGATGAGCCAGATGGTTTTAGAAAAATCTGTTAAGTCTTACACGAACTGATAAAAAGTAAAATGAGCTGAACCAGGAGAACATTAAACACAGTAACAGCAATATTGTATGTGATCAATTGTGAAAGACTTAGCTACTTTAATCAACACAATGATCTAAGAGAATTCCAAAGGACTCACAAAGAAAAATGCTATCCACCTCTAGACAGAACTGATGAACACTGATTGCATATTGAAGCATATTTTTACTTGCTTTTTTTTTTTGCCTTTTTTTGTTTTGCAAAATAACTGACATAAAAATGTTTCGTGTGGATTTCATGTGTACAATTGAGATCATATTGCTTGTCTTCCCTGAAGGGAGGGAAAGAATTTGGGTCTCAAAATTTTAAGAAATGAATGCTAAAATAAAGTATAATTTGTTTTTAAAAAAGATATTGCCTCCAAGTAGGAGAAAGAGGAAGATATATAAAGGAAGCTGATGTGTTGACATGTCCATGATTTCCAGTTTGCTTCTCTAGAAACCACAGGGAGATTTCTACTTGGGTGAGATCAAGGATTATCTCTCGGTTTAGTGAGATCTCAGCTTGTTCCCATCTAAAACAACAACAACAACAATAACAACAACAACTTCAGACTCATTCACTCTCAAGTATTATCTGATGTACTCCAATCTGCAAAATTTCTTCAACTTCTCTTTGGCACCTGCTTTGTGATGGGTTTAATCACCATATATTATCTGTGATGGTCTTTTGTGTACCTAGCATTTGGAAAGGATCCAAGCCAGTGAGTATAAGATTTGGTTGCTCTCTCCCTTTAAGGGATGGCAAACAGGACAGCTTGTTGCTTTCAAGCCTAAAAATTGTGTCCCTAAACCACCAATATTTATGGAGGCAGATGGATATAATTCTGGTTCAGTACCTCTTTTCAGAAGATAACAGAGTGGATAGCCTTGTGGCCTCATCTCCTGTTCTCTTCCAGCAGTAATCAAAGTCTGCCCAGGAGGGTGGACAAGATTCCAGAGGTAACTGTTCATGACATCTTGCAAGCCTCATTTAGACCCCCCCTCATGAATATACATATCTTATACAGTTCATCCATTCGGAATTTATTTGGTATATGAGGTAAGATATTGGTCATCTTAAGTCCCCCTTCCCCCAAAAAAAACCCTGCTTTCCAGTTTTCTCAGGAATTTTTGTCAAATAGAGTTCTTTTCCCAATAGTTTATGTTCTTGGGTTTATTGTGAATTGGGCTACTGTATGACTTTGCTTCCAGGTCTTACTTATTTAGCCTATTCAAATGATCTGCTTTGCTATTTTTTAATCAGTATTGGAGAGATTTTCAAAGATTTCAACTTTATAATATAATTCAAAATTTAGTAACAACAGATCTCCACTTTATTTCTACTTAAAATATTTCTATTGATATCCCTGTTTTATTGTTCTCCAATATAGATTTTTATTACTTCGTCTAATTATCTAAGGATTCCCTTGGTAATTTGATTGTCATAGTACTAAATATTTGTATATGGATTTACTCTATATTTATTCAAGCATCTGGGTAGTTCAGTAGATAGAACACTGAGCTGAGAGTCAGGAAGATCTGACTTCAAATCTAGAAATTTCATAACTATGTTACTGTGGGCAAGTAATTTAACCTCTATCTACCTCAGTTTCCTTATCTGTAAAAGGGGGATAATAATAGCACCTACCTCACAGTGTTGTTGTAAGGATAAAATATGTTTACATATGTAATATGCTTTGCAAACCTTAAAGTGCTATATTAATGCTAGCTACCATAGTTTTTGTCAATAATTTTTATGATTTCTTTTGTTATTTATTAATTTTTTTCCTTTCTCTCAGCTGGTTTCCCTGTGAGCTTTTTCTCATGATAACTGTTTTCCTTTTCATTTTTGTGGGTCTTTTCTTACTTCCTTTGACACATTCCCTGATATTTTGTTGTGAGACAGTAGTGTTGAGCTTAGGGCCATCTCTAGTCATCCTGACTTTTGTCCCACCACTGGACATCATTTACTCTGGAAGAGACAGTGAGGGTAATGACTTTGTACAACTCTGCTTCACTTAAATTCATTTCTTGAACAAGTCAAGACATCACCCCATGATGTCACTGGTCTTCTTCGAAAATAAAGGATGAATAAGAACAACAAGAAGGCACAACTTCTTACTTGGCCAACTTGAAGGAAGTCGAAGATGATCTTTTACTCTCGATTTAACAGTATTTATTTTTTTCTTTTAAACAGCATTTTATTTTTTCCACAATTGCAAATCAAGAAAAATTTTAGCATTCATTTTTACAAGATTTTGAGTTCCAAGTTTTTCTCCCTCCTTCTTTCCCCTCTCCTTTCCTAAAAATGGTAGGCAGTTTGGTATAGTTTATACAAACACTATCATGTAAAACATATTTCCATATTCATCACAGTTGTAGAAGAAGAACCAGATCAACAGTAAAAAAAACATGAGAAAGAATAAAATAAGTGAGAAAAATATGCTTTGATCTGCCTTCAGAGTCCATCAGTTCTTTATCTGTGTGAGTCCTTTGTACTTGGATTTGACAATATTTCCATTTGCCCTGGACTATTTAACATTTTTATCAATGACTTGAATAGAGGAGGCTCTAAGACACAGAAAAGATGATCATCACATTTGTCAATGACAGAAATATGGAAGAAATCTTGACAGGTTAGAACTAATTTCATCTAATAAGATGGAATTCAATGGAGATAAATGTAACGTCTAACAATTGGGCACAAAGAAACGCTGGTGATTTTTTGTGGATTTATTTTCTATCCTGCAAGTCTGCTAAAGTTTTAATTATTTCAATTAACTTTTTTAGTTAACTCTTTAGGGTACTTTAAGTACACCATCATGTCATCTCCAAAAAGTAACAGTTTAGTTTCTTCTTTCCCTATAATTATTCTCCTTGATTTAGTTTTCTTGTCTTATTGCTATAGCAAGCATTTCAAGTACTAGGTCAAAAAGAAGTGGTGACTGGCCTTCCTTGTTTCACCCTTGAATTTATACAAATGGATTCTGCTTTATCTCTATTACTAATAATGGTAGTTCTTAGTTTTTAAAATGTACTCTTCATTATTTTAAGGAAAGAGCCATTTTTCCTATGTTTTCTTTTTTTTTTTATAGAAATGAGTATTATATTTTATCCAAAGTTTTTCTGCATCTATTGATATAGTCATGATTTTGTTCATTTTGTTATTAATATAGTTACATTTACAATTTTCCTAATATTAAACTAACTCTTCATTTCTGGTATAAATTCACCCTGATCATAGTGTATAATTTCTATGATGTGTTGTTTTAATCTCTTCTAATATTTTATTTAATTTTTTTGCATCTATGTTCATTAGGAACATTGATTTGTAATTTTCTTTTTCTGTTTTGATTCTTCCAGGTTTATGCATTGAGATCATATCTGTGTCATGAAAAGAATGTGGTGGGATCCCTTCTTTTGCTATTTTTTCCAAAGAATTTATATATTTGAATGAATTATTTTTGAATGGTTGATAGTATTCACTTATAAATCTATCTAGAGTTCTTAAAATAATTTTTATGTAATAAAATATAATTCTTATAATTTATTTAAAAGCCATTCCTCAATTGACAGATGATTTAAGAACATGAATAGACAGTTCTCAAGGAAATAAACCAAGATGCTATCTATAACCATGTAAAAAATATTCCAAATCACTACTAACTGGAGAAATTAAAATTAAAGCAGTTCTGAGATTCCACCTCATATCCATTAGATTGGCAAAGATGACAAGAAAGAAAACTATAAATGTTGGAAGGGCTTTTGGAAAACAGACACTTTCATCACTGTTGGTGGACTGGTGAATGGGTACAAACATTCCAGAAGGCAATTTGGAATTATACACAATAAGTTTCTAAAGCATGCATGCCCTTTGACCTAGTTTTACCACTGCTAAGCCCATATCCAAAAAAGATCAAAGAGAAAGGGAGAGGTGACCTCTTTTATGTACAAAGATATTTACAGCAGCCTTTTTTTGTAGTGGCAAAAAGACACTGAAATGAAGAGGATGTGCAATAACTGCTGATTGGCAGAATAAATTGTGGTATATGAATGTGATGGAGCACTCTTGTGCTATAACAGATGATGAAACAGATGTTTTCACAAAGACATGGGAAGGCTTATTTAAACTGATTCAGAGTGAAGTGAACAAAATCAGAAGCACAATTCATACTATAATATCAATATCAATGTTATAAAAATGAACAGTTTGGAGGACTTTTATAAACTAAAGATGAAAGAAGTGAGCAGAACCAGGAGAACAATGCATGCAACTTTGAAATCACAGTTCTTGTAAGAACTGTGCTCAGTACAATGATCACACAATGATTTCCTGGGCACACTCCAAGGAGCTGAGCACATCTATCCAGGAGAAGGGAAGACTCCATAGAGAAATGATAGCTGGTTTTAATTACCTGCAAGGAGAGCATGTGGAGGAATGATTAGACTCCTATTCCCAGAGGGCAAACCTCGGCAGCAATGGGTAAAGAAGTAGCAGAAGCTAATTTAGGCCGAATGTCAGGAAAAAAATTCCTAACAATTAGAACCATCCAAAAGCAGAGTGGGTTGCCTCAGGATGTGATGCTTTCCCTTCCTCTGAGGACTTTGAGCCAAGGTTGGATTATTTCTTGGGCGAATACTAGAGCGAAGATTTCTCTTGTGTAAGGGTTAGACTAATACCCTCTGAGGCCCCTTCCAACTCTCAAATGCTTTTATCTTTTGTAATTTTGAAGTGGTATTGTTGTTCAGTCCTTTCAGTCTCGTTTGATGAGCTGTTGTCCCATTGGGGTTTTCTTGGCAGAGATACTGGAGAGGTTTGCCATTTCTTTCTCCGGCTCATTTCGCAGATGGGGAAACTGAGGCAAATAGGGTTAAGTGACTTGCCCAGGGTGAAACAGCTAGTAAGTGTCTGAGAACAGATTTGAACTGGGAAAATTAGTCTTTCACTGTGCTACCTAGCTGCCCACTTGATTCTGAAGTAATCAATTCCCAAACAGTTAATATAAAGGAGAATATAAAATGCTTAGGAAAAAAATCATGAAATTTATTGTTACTGAAAAAATGTAATAAAATATCAACAACTACTAAATATTTGCATACTGTACTTTTTCATTTTGACAAAATTTTATGAGAATAATCTGCACATATCAAGGATACCCTGGAAGAAGGTATGAGTAAGGAAGAGCCAGTCTTTCACAAATGACACTCTACGCCAGATTGTAATGTTATATTTCAGTGAATGCTAGTAAATGTTTAACAACCAGCTTTCTGAAAGCATATGTATATACACATGTGAGACACATATTTTAATCTACATTTAATCTACATTAATCTACAAAGTTTAATCTACATTACTCACATTTTTGCCATTACTTTCTTAAGCCTAGGCAATCAACAAAACAATGAATTAAACACTGGTTTATAGCATTTGCCAATTTCTAAGGTAGAAATGCTCACAATTTTTATGTTCCCTCTCAGTTTGAGCTAGTTTCATCACCCCTTTATGTAATGTAGTACTACAATTGACTAAAAGGTACAGAGAATTAATAATATAACATGTCATAATATAATATGGCATGATATTCTATGATATGATATGAAATAATATAACAGAACAATATAACATAGTATAATATAACATAACATAATATAACACAATATAATATAGTGTGTTTATATTTATTGGCTATAAAAAAGCAAAAGAACACCTTAAAGGCTCTCTTCTCCAATAATGTTTATCATGTGATCATAAAATCACAGCTCTATAGCTAGAAAAGACCTCAGAGCCTATATAGTGCAATCTTTTCATTTTTTTTTTTTTTTTGGTGAGGCAATCAGGGTTAAGTGACTAGCCCACGGTCACACAGCTAGCAAGTATCAAATGTCTGAGGCTGGATTTGAATTCAGATCCTCCTGGCTCTAAGGTCGGAGCTCTATCCACTGCGCCACCTAGCTGCCCCTAATCTTTTCACTTTATAGATGCAAACCTGAGGCCCAGGGAGGTATGGACTTACCCAAGGTCACACAGGTGGTATGTGAGTGCAGATTTGAACCCAGATCTTCTGATTCCCATTCATATGTTTTAATCAAGAGATAAGAAAAGACAGTTTTGTTGTGGAGTCTTCTGATTATCACTATGCAGTGATGATACATGAGGATGAGTGTTCTTGTCAGAATTGTTTGCCACTATTAAGGAGAATATCCGTACAGAGTCCAAAAGGAAAAAGGATATAAGATCCCCCAGATGCTTTTGTTTTCATATGACATTGTGATGGCATCAGACCCCCAAAATATTGTAGAACTTCCTAAGTGAGATCCTAAACGTTCAGGAGAGCTTGACCTGACTATCCACAATGGGGGGAAATGAATGAAGGATTTCCTATTGTTCAGACAGTGAAATTTAATTGGATAGATAGATATGAAGCTGGCCAATCAATTCATGAATATTGCACTAAGAATGGACCATAAACATTGCACAGATTTGAATGGGGAGAGAGAAGCAAAATATTGTATAATGTTTTTAATGACCCCCAAGTTTTCCCCAGAAATCAAGCCTTATCTCTTTGTTTTATTTTGTTTTTAGCCTTTTGTTCAATCATTTTTCAATTGTGTCCAACTTTTTATGACCCCATTTAGTGTGTTTTTGGAAAAGTTACTGGATTTGTCATTTCCTTTTCCAGCTCATTTTACAGATGAAGAAACTGAGGCAAACAGGTTTAAGTGACATGGCAAGGATCACACAGCTAGTAACTGTCTGAGACTGGATTTAAATTCAGGAAGATGAGTCTTTCTGACTCCAGGCCTAGGACTGTCTCCACTGTGACGCCTAGCTGCCTGCCCCTCTAACAGTATTATATTTTTTCCCCCACAATTACATGTCAAGACAATTTTTAGTATTCATTTTTACAAAATTTTAGTTCCAAAATTTTTTCCCTTCCTCTTCCCCTTTACTCTTCTGAAAATGGTAGGCAATTTGATATAGGTTATATATGTGCTATCATGTAAAACATATTTCCATCTTAGTCACAGTTGTGAAAGAAGAAATAGACCAAAAGGGGGGAAAAAACCACAAAAAAGAATACAGAAAGTGGAAAAAATATGCTTTGATCTGCATTCAGAGTCAATCAATTCTTTATCTGGATGTGAATCATACCCTTATCTATGGGTGCTCTGCCCAAAGGAATATAAATTTTGACTGCTAAAGGAGATATCTTGGGGTTTAAGGACTAGATTTCCTTCTTAAGAACCATGCCTTAAAACAAAATAATTCTGGCTCTCATTGATTGGCCAACAATAGATACTAGCCCATGCCTCACTTGGTCATTGTTTGGGTTCTGATGACTCAAAGTGAAAATAAATGGCAATTGTTTCTGTTTTGGCCAGAAGCTCTGAGGATCTTCACCTCCCAAACTGATTTTTCTTTTGACTAGGTAAAAGAAGCCATTCTTTGCCTCATTTCTTACCTAGCCTTAATCTGAATAGGTATTGTCTTAGTCAAACTGAGACATGGTGCACACCTTAATTTCAGAAGACCAAGGTCTCCCACTCCATCTGGGGCCATCTCCAGTGATTCTGATCTATATTTTGCCATTGGACCCAGATGGCTTTGGAGGAGAGGCTGGTCACTTTGCACATCCTTCCCTTACTTAAATCCAATTCACTTGCAAGTCATGACATGACCTTCCTGGTGTCATGGCTTCCAGAATAAAGGACAAACAGCAATCAGATGTGGGCAGCATTTTCCTTCATGAGTCCTTTGTAATTATCTTGTATCATTGTGTTGCTGAAAAGAGCTATCATTCATAGTTAATCACCACACAATGTTGCTGATACTGTGTACAATATTTTCCTGGTTCTGTTCATTTTACATTGCATCAGTTCATACAAATCCTTCCAGGCTTTTCTGAAATCTGCCTTTTCATCATTGTTTATTGCATAATTGTATTCCATATCATTCACATACCACAGCTTGTTCAGCCATTTTCCAATTGGTGGACATCACCTCAATTTAAAATAATTTGCCAACATGAAAAGGGCTGCTATAAATATTTATGCACATATACGTCCTTTCCCCCTTTTTATGGTATTGCTGGATCAAAGGGTATGCACAGTTTGGTTGCCCTTTGAGGCGAATTGCTTTCCAGAATGGTTGGATCAGTTCACAATTCCACTAACAGTGCATTAGTGTCCTAATTTTCCCACATCTTCTCCAACATTTATCATTTTACTGTTTTTGTCATATTAGCCACTCTGATAGGTGTGAAGTGGTATCTCAGAGTTGTTTCAATTTACATTTCTGTAATCAAAAGTAATTTAGAGCACTTCTTCATATGTCTATAGATAGCTTTGACTTCTTCATTTGAAAACCATCTGTTCATATTCCTCGACCTTTTATCAACTGGGGAATGACTTATGTTCTTACAAATTTCACTCTATTCTCTATATATTTGAGAAATGAGGCCTTTCTCAGTGACACTTGCTAAAAAGATTGTTTCTCAGCTTTCTGTTTTCCTTCTACTCAGTTGCATAGGGTTTTTTTATGCAAAATTTTTTTATTTTAATATAATCAAAATTATCTATTTTACATTTTATAATGCTCTCCATCTCTTGATTGGTCATGAATTCTGCCCTTCCCCATAGATCTGACAGGTAGATTATTCCTTGCACTTCTAATTTGCTTATGGTGTCACCCTTTATGTATAAATCATGCACACGTTTTGACCTTATCTTGATATACGTTGTTTATGTCCTATTGTTTTTCGATTTTCCCAGCATTTTTTGTCAAATAGTGAGTTTTTAATCCCAAAGTCTGGGGTATTTGGGTTTATCAAACATTGGTTTACCATGGTTATTGACTTCTGTGTCTTGTGTACCTAATCTATTCCACTGATCCACTTCTCTATTTCTTAGTCAGGACCAGATAGCTTTGATGATTACTGCTTTATAATATAGTTTGAGATCTGGTATTGCTAGGACACCTTCTTTCAGTGCTTTTTTTTTTCCCATTAATCCCTTGATATCCTTGACCTTTTGTTCTTCCAGATGAATTTTATTGTCAATTTTTTCTAGCTCCATCAAGTAATTTTTGGTAGTTTGATTGTCATGGCACTGAATAAGTAAATTAGTTTAGGCAGAACTGTCATTTTATTATATTGGCTCAGCCTACCCATAAGCAATTGATATTTTTCCAGTTATTTAGATCTGACTTTATTTGTGTGAAAAGTATTTTGTAATTGTGTTCATACAGTTCCTAGTTTTGTCTCAACAGGTAGACTCCCAAGTGTTTTATATTGTTTATAATTATTTTGAATGGAATTTCTCTTTCTCTCTCTTGCTGCTGGACTATGTAGCTCATGTCAAGAAATGTGGATGATTTATGTGGATTTATCCTATATCTTGCAACATTGCTCAAGTTGCTAATTATTTCAAATTGTTTTTTTAGTTGATACTCTAGGGTTCTCTAAGTATACCATCATATCATCTGCAAAGAGTGATAGTTTTGTTTCCTCATTGCCTATTCTAATTCCTTCAGTTTCTTTTTCTTCTCTTATTGTGATTGCTAACATTTCTAGTACTATAGTCAATAATAGTGGTGATAATGGGCATCCTTGCTTTATCCTGATCTTTTTGGGAAGGCTTTTAGCTTATCTCCATTACAGATAATGCTTGCTCATGGTTTTAGATAGATACTGCTTATAATTTTAAGGAATGCTCTCTTTATTCCTATGCTCTCTATTGTTTTTAATAGGAATATATACCGTATTTTGTCAAAAGCTTTTTCAACATCTATTGAGATAATCATATGATTTCTGTTTGTTTTGTTATTGATGTGGTCAATTATGCTGATAGTTTTCCTAATATTGAAACAATCCTGCATTCCTGGTATAAGTCACGGTGTATGATCCTTCTGATACATTGCTAAAATCACCTTGCCAGTATTTTGTTCAAAATTTTTGTATTAATATTCATTAGGGAAATTGGTCTATAATTTTTTCCTCTGTTTTAGTTCTTCCTGGTTTAGGTTTCAACACCATATCTGTGTCATAAAAGGAATTTGGCAAGACTCCTTCTTTGCCTAATTTTCCAAATACTTTATACAGCATTAGAATTAATTGTTCTTTGAATGTTTGGTAGAATTCACTAACTCATTTGGCCCTGGGAATTTTTTCTTAGGGAATTAATTAATGGATTATTCAATTTATTTTTCTAAGATGGGGTTATTTAGGCATTCTATTTCCTGATCTGTTAATCTGGGTAATTTATATTTTCATAAATATTCATCATTTCACTCAGATTGTGAGATTTATTGGCATGTGATTGGGTAAAATATTTCCTAGTGATTGCTTTAATTTCTTTTTCATTGGTGGTGATTTCACCCTTTTTATTTTTGATACTAGATATTTGGTTTTCTTTTTTCATTTTTTAACTCAAATTAACCAATGGCTTGTCTGTCTTTTGCATTTTTCATAAAACCAGCTCCTTGATTTATTTATTAGCTCAATAGTTTTTTTTTACTTTAATTTTGATTAATCTCACCTTTGATTATCAGGATTTCCAATTTAGTGCTGAATTGGAGATTTTTAATTTCTTTTCCTAGTTTTTTAATTGCATACCCAATTCATCTATCTGTTCTTTTTCTATTTTTTTGATGTTAGAATTCAGAGAAATAAAATTTCCCCTATGTACTGCTTTAGCTGCTCTCATAAATTTTGGTATGTTGTCTCATTGTTGTCATTCTCTTTGTTGAAATTTTTTATTGTTTCTGTGATTTGTTCTTTGACTCACTTATTCTTCAGGATTAGATTATTTAGTTTCCAATTAATTTTTAATCTATCTTTCCATTGCTCTTTGTTGAATGTAATTTTGATTGCATTTTGATGTGAAAAGAATACATTTAGTATTTCTGCCTTTCTACATTTGATTTGAGGTTTTTATGCTCTAATACATTTTCAATTTTGTGCAGGTGCCATGTGCTGATGAGAAAAAGGTATATTCCTTTTCTTCCCATTCCATTTTCTCCAAAAGTCTGTCATATCTAACTTTTCTAATATTTTATTTATCTCCTTAGTTTCTTTCTTGCTTATTTTTTTGGTTGGATTTATCAAGTTCTGAAAGGGGACAGTTGAGGTCCCCCATTACCTATAGTTTTGCTGTCTATTCCTTCCTGTAACTCCCTTAACTTCTCCTTTAAGAATCTGGATGCTATACCACTTGGTACATATATGTTTAGTATTGATATTTCATTATTGTCTATTGTACCTTTTAGCAAGATATAGTTTCCTTCCTTATCTCTTTTAACTAGGTCTATTTTTGCTTTTACTTTGTCTGAGATCAGGATTGCTACTCTTGCTTTTTTTTTACTTCAGCTGAAACATAATAGATTCTGCTCCAGCCCATTGACTTTACTCTGTATGTGTCTTTCTGCTTCAAGTGTGTTTGTTGTAAACAACATATTGTAGGATTCTGGTTTGTGATCTACTTTGCTATTATCCACTTCCATTTTATGGAAGAGTTCATCCCATTCACATTCACAGTTATGATTACTAACGGTATTTCTCTCCATCCTATTTTTCTTCCTGTTTGTCCTCTCTCTTCTTTTACTCTTTCTCTCCTCAACAAAGTTTTGCTTCTGCCTACCACCTCCCCCAATCTGCCCTCCCTTCTGTCATCCCCCTTTTTACTTAATCTCCTCCCCTCTTACTTCCCTGTCGGGTAAGATAGATTTCTATATTCAATTGATTGTGTTTATTATTCTCTCTTTGAGCCAATACTGATAGAGTAAGTTTCAAGCAATGCCCATAGCATACTCTCCCATCATCCCCTCCACTGTAATAGGTCTTTCACACTTCTTCATATGAAACAATTACTCCATTGTACATCACCCTTCCTTCTGCACCCAGTGAGTTCCTCTTTCTCATCCCTTAATTATTTTTATGTCATTCCCTCATATTCAACTTACACCTATACCCTCTGTCTATGCATATTTCTTCTAGCTGTAATATTAGTGACACAATTAAATTCCAAGTATCATCTCTCCATTTAGGGATGTAAACAGTTTAGTACTGTTGGATCCCTTATGTTTTTGTTTTCTTTTTACCTGTTTATGCTTCTCATTGGTGTTGATATTGGAGATCAAATTTTTGTTCTAATTCTGGTCTTCTTGTGAAAACTTGAAATCCTATTTCACTGAATGACCATTTTCCCTTTGATATATTATGCTTAATTCCACTAGGTAAGTGGTTCTTGGTTGTAGTCCTAGACCCTTTGCCTTCCTGATTATCATGTTCCATGACCTCTGATCCTTTAATGTTGCAGCTGCTAAGTTCTGTGTATTCCTGATTGTGGCTTTCTGATATTTGAATTGTTTCTTTCTGGCCACTTGCAGTCTTTTTTCTTTGACCTTTTGGGTTTCCTTGACCTTTGACTCTTGGTGATAGTGTTCTTTGGAGTTTTTATTTTGGGATCTCTTGGTTGCAGAGTATCAGGGCAGTTTTCCTTGATAATTTCTTGAAAGATGCTGTCCAGGTCCTCTTTTTGATTATGGCTTTCAGGTAGTCCAGTGATTCTGACATTGTCTCTCCTGGATCTATTTTCTAGGTCAGTCTTTTTTTTCCATGAGCAATTTTACATTTTCTTCTATTTTTTTATTCTTTGAATTTGTTTGATTGATTCTTGATTTCTCATAGTGTCATTAGTTTTACTTGCCCAAATCTAACTTTTAAGGAGTTGTTTTCCTCAATTAACTTTTGTATTTTCTTTCTATTTGGCCAATTCTACTTTTTAAGGAGCGTTTTTTTTTTCCAGTGGATTTTGTATCTCCTTTTCCATTTGACCAGTTCTAGTGGCTTTCTCGTTAGGATTTTAAAGCTTACAAAATCACAGTTTTGTCCATTCCATCTCCAATACACTTTCATCTAAGTCAGGAAAGAATAGATATGACAAAGACAGAAGCAACAGCAGGCTTCATGATTTCATGTCAATGGTGTTTGGGAGAGTAGGTCACAAAGGTTAGGCCTTTTTCCTTACCTGGAGAATTAAAGCAATTCTTTCACTTGAACTCAGCCAGGAAGGAGAGAGAGAGAGAGAGAGAGAGAGAGAAAGAGAGAGACAGAGACAGAGACAGAGACAAAGAGACAGAGGCAGAGTGAGAGAGAGATGGTGAGAGACAGAGTGAGACAGAGAGAGACAGAGAGAGACAGAGGAGGCCTATCTTCTTAGCAATAGTATTTTTACCAGTGGTGGTTTATGGCCATGACTATTGCCCTTGGAGGGTATACTTATACTGAAAGCCACATTCTCCAAAAAATTAAAATGGCAAGGTATTCAAAGGACAATGAGAAGCTCCTGGTAGGTATGAGTAGGCTACAATAAATCATCAATGAAGAATTGATCATGAGAGAGTTATATAGCTAGGAAAAAGGATAGTCTAGTCATATAGAGAGCAAGGGACAGCCAATGGTAAACCTATATTCTTCACTGGTATTTCATTAAGATATCTAGAGGAATCTAGGTAGTCCCTAGAAACTAGAGGAAGCTCAGCCCATGGATTTAGCCTACTGTGGTTAGTTTATGAGAAGATATAGACAAGAGTTCCCCAAATGATCTATAGCTCTTATACCATGGGAGGAAATACCCAAACTGATCAAGTTAGAGACCCATCACATTAAGAAGTCTACTCTTCCATGAGTATACTTGAGTCGTGAGTCTCATGGCTCTCATCTCAGCAATTTTCAATGATACTTATGAGGTCAAATTTTTCTCCTTACATGAGGACCTGTGGTTTACATTACCTGTTACTCATATTTTATGCATTTGTATGTGTATATACCTTAGCTGTGAATTATATTGTTAAGAAATTTTAGACAAAATCAAATTGTCATATACAAACAGATCTGTATCTCTAAGTCATTTGATTCACTTTTAATTCTGGCACCCTGCTTATTCACAGTTTTTCCTTAAGCCCATAAACTTTCAGCAGGGTAGACCAAGTATGCCTTTTAAACAAGAATTTGAATTTCCTTTTTGCAGTTACCTTAAATAAATTCACTGTGCTATTAACACAACTCCATATTAACTAAGAGAAGATAAATCCTAAGAAAACTTTTCCTAAGAGACCTGACTTTTTTTTTTAGTTGAATTAACTACAGTTATGACACTAGGGTTCAAAGTTTTCATCTTATGGCAAAAGCTGTATCATTGAAATTAATGGGACTTAAAAAAAATAGAAAAAGAAGAAAGAAAAACTGTGAGATGGAGAAATGCACATTCTGGGATGCATTAAATAACTTCACTTTAGATCAATTAATGCCATGTTTTGTTTAATCTCTAAATTCCACCATTGGTGGCAGATGGGGTACTGCTCTTTTGTAGACTGAAACTGTGCAAAACACAATCTGAATCCAAGGAAATACTGCCAAAATCCATGGCAATGCATCACTTTTTAAAACCTTGTTTTGCTCCTGTGCTCATGGTAACGTTCACAGCTGTTGAATGTGGCTTCAGGCTGTCTGACTCCCTCAGGAGAATTTATGTGTTTTTCTACTTCCTTTCCTTATTAGGAGGCAGGAATCTATGATACCTATTAGAAAAAGTATGCATCAAGGGTAAAGTGGGTAATGACCATGAAGTCGGGGGGAGGGGCTGCTGTTCTTCAAAAGAACCATCAGCTGCAGCCCATGTGGCCTTGTTTGAATAAGCTCAGTACATTGGAGCAGGTGGGCACAAATTGAGGACAGTAGGAGAGCATTCAGCCTCCTTCAGGAAAATCGCCTCATTTTTTTACATGCACATTAAAAATTAACTGGATTTTCTAATAAAGTTTATTTAGATTATTGATTACCTGTCACAACACTGCTCATGCTGATCGATAGGAGAAGGTTTCTTCTGGGGAAAAGGTCTCCCCAGGACATAGCATCTCCTGCCTAAGGGACCTTTCCCACTCCTCCCACTCCATATATACAAAGTACCCCAGGACACACTACCTTCTGCCTCCTCTGCTAGGCTCCAAGCGTCCCTCTGGGACTCAACACCGCCACATCTACCTATCATGAAGCTGGCTTTCTGATGGAACCAAGACATAGCAAAATCTCCTGCCATGAAGCTGGAAAGATGAGAGCTGTGCTGAAAATTTGAGGGTCAGGGCTCTAGAGAGACCTTGAACTTTATAACTACCTGCTTTGATCAGTGTACATCCTCCCCTCCACGGATCCTCTGCCTGGACTTACTCTCTAATGGTTAGCTTATTTTCTTCTCCTCTTATTTCCCCTATATCAGTGATACGTAACCCCTAAAACCTAAACAATAAATACCAGCTGTCCATTGCCTCATTTTCATGTCCACTTCAATGCTACCTCCCCTCATGTTCTTCTTCAAATCTGTCCTCTTCTTTTCATTTTGGAATACTTCCTTCTTCTATCATCTGTCATTCAATGAGACCTGGCTGAATCTCTGGCTATCCTTACCTGCACTACTTACACTTTTATTAATCTCCTCACCCAACTTGTCTCAGTGGGGGAGTACAGCAGATATGGCTGCTCCCAATTGCCATTTCCAGATTCTTTTTCTACCATCATCACACAGTAACTTCTCCTCCTTTGAAGTTTATTCAGATTTGTCACCAAATCCAAAGCCTGGTGTCCACTACTCTGTCTACCAATCTCCAGAATACACTCTCTCCTGCCTCAAAGAGTGCAGTACATGGCTCATTGTATCCCACCTCACCCCAACTTCTGCCCTCCTACTTGGTCATCAGTCACCAGGCACTATGCTAAGTGCTAGGGATACAAAGAAAGACAAAAATAGGCAAACAAAAAATAGTCTTTGATCTCCAGAAGCATATACTCCAGTGGGGAGAAAATATACAAACAAGATTTATACAGGAAACATTGGGGGTAGTTTGGGAGTTTTAGAGGGAAGGCTCTAAGACTAAGGAGTCCCAGGAAAGGCTTCCTATAGATGAGGCTTTAGCTGAGACCTAAAGGAAGTCAGTGGAATTAGGAGGTCTATTGAAATGAACAGGAAGAGCATTATAGGCATGGGGGACAGCCAGCAAAAACACTTAATATGTGCTTTGATATTATCCTAAAACATCTCAACTTCTAATTTTCTCAACCTACTCAACTTCTATAGTTTACTCCTCTGCTCCTCCTCAGCTACACACAGGGATAATCATATCTTTGAACTTCTCATCACTCACAAGGGTTCCATGTTCAAGAAACCAGAAATTCTTTTATTCCATCATCATCTTTTTTATTCCATTTCTCCCTTTCTGTTACTAATTCTACACGTAGTCTTCACCCACACAATGATATCCAATCCCATAATCATTTAATATATTCCCAGGCCATCAATCCTTCTCTCACTTGACTTCCCTTTTTTCTCAATCTTCAAGAGATTTCATTCTGCTCTGGGTTCTACTTTTGACTCCTAGACTTCCAAACCATGTTGTCTTATCTTGGAACTTCCCTCAGCTCCTGGGACTTCTTACTTTAGAATATTCAACCATTCTTGCTGTCTCTCTCAGAGTGAAACATCCTTTTGCAAGACCTGCTCCCTTCTTCAGTGGGTGAGTTCCTCTTGAAGCCTCTGTTTTGTGGAGGGAGTCCAGGCCAGTCTTCATTCCCCCTCCCAGACCTTCCCCTACTTTCTGGATCTCTAAACCATGCTCCTTCTCCTTGCTTTTCAGCTCCCTTTTGTGTGTCTCCTCCCCTCCTCTTCCTCCCCCCACACTCGAGTTGGAATATAATCTCCTTGATGGCATGATTTTTTTTAATTTTTCTTGTATTTGTACCTTCCATACTCAGCACAGAAATTTCACCTATTATTTCCTTTTTGAAAAATTATGGGATACTAAAGGAGTAGAGGGGAGCTAGATGATGCAATGGATAGAATGCTGGGCCTGGAGTCAGGAAGACCTGAGTTCAAATCCAGCCTCAGACACTTACTAGCTGCACGACTCTGGACAAGTCATTTAATCCTATTTGCCTCAGTTTCCTCATCTGTAAAATGAGCTGGAGAAGGAAATAGCAAACCACTCCAGTGTCTTTGCCAAGAAAACAGGGTCACAAAGAGTTGGACACAACTGAAATGGAACAATTAGAAACAATAAGGGAGTGGAGTGGTTTAACTTCCGTAAGGGTAGGAAAATTAGCCTTCTTTATAATATGAGTTCACAAAACTATTGGGGTGTAAGAAAGCATAACAAAACAGGAACCAAGAGACTTGTGTTATAGAGGCACCTCTGCCAGTAACTTGATGTGTGACCTTAGATAAATCATGTTATCTCCCTCAGCCTCAGTTTCCTTATTTGCCAAACAGAGGGGTTGAACTAGAAGATCTTTAAAAACCCTTTTTGGTCTCTAGATGTCTACCATTCTAAGCTTTAACTTTCTTTTCACTGGGGAGGAATGCAGGTGGAGGGTGAAAAGACAGAAAACTGAAATAGAGGTAAAAATTGAGACAAGGCAAAGTCAGCCAGAGCTCACCCTTTAGAAAAATTCTAAAAGAAAGGGAATGGAAGGGAAAGAAGATGAAAGATACAAATAAGAAACAAACCATTGGCATGAATGAATAGCCCAGAATCAGAAACTGACTAACCATCATCTCAAACTATGATTCTAATGTTTGGAGTTGGTACTGAAAAATAATTTCTTTTGTTGATCTCAGCATTTTTCCTGTTTACTTTAAAACTTTCTTCTGGAAAGTTAAGCCACATACTTTTTATCCATTTACATTTGGCTCATCAAACCTAGGCTCAAATCTCATCTTAGACACTTATTAGCTATATGTTCTTGGCTGAATAATAAGGATAAGACCAGCACCTACCTCCCAGGTAGGTTGTTGTGAGGATCAAATGAGATAATATTTGTAAAGTGCTTAGCATGGTACCTAGCACATAATAATGCACTTAACAATGCTTGCTTCTTTCCTTCCAAAACATTTTATAAGCACTATGTGATGTTCTCCCCAACATATGATATATGACACACACGTGTGCATATGTACACATGCACATGTATACATAGATGTATACATACATAACATTTTCTGCTAAAGCCAGGGTGGAAAAAGAAAATATTTAAGTCACAGTGCTTGGTGTTTGAGGGAATTCAGGGGCAGGGAATGGAATGGCAAAATGGTGGAATCACTTTTGAAGCACTTCTGACTTTACCAAATGTTATATAATGGAACATTTTTCAATATGCTGTTCATAATGAGATGAAGCAGGTGAAGGACTTTGAAAACCTTTAAATGGATGTGGCAGTTACAATGGTTGTAGTTGATCCTTTGAAAGATCCATGATTTCAATGGTGGAGATATTCCTTCTATGGTCACAAGTCATGATAGCTTCACATGTGTGATTTGCCATCATCAAAATACCCATTTTCTGATGGTGAGCTTTCTTGTGATGAGCGTCTCTGCATTAAGCACATCTAGTTCTGGGATGACAGATGCACAATCTGTTGTCAGGTCTATATTTGAAACCTTGGATAGACTTCATGGATTAGGGTCTAATAGAGCCTTTAAGAACAGAGCATAGGGCAGTTAGGTGGTGCAGTGGATAGAGCTCTGCCCTTGGAGCCAGGAGGACCTGAATTCAAATCTGCCCTCAGATACTTGACATTTACTAGCTGTGTGACCCTGGGCAAGTCACTTAACCCTGATTGTCTCATCAAAAAACAAAACAAAACAAGCAAACAAACAAAAAAACCAGAGTGTCACCTTCAGGCTGTAACAAGGTATGAATAGAGACTACTGGTGCCAAACTCAAATAGAAGCAGAGACACTAATCCATACACGAGGATCTGTGTGGGTCATTTGTTGATTTTATTTTAAAGTGTAATGCTATCTATGTGTTGTATTTTTATTTATCTTGCTAAGTATTTCCCAATTACATTTTAATCTAATGCTGTGTGTAGGATGTCAGGGGAGGATATTGCTCACATACGTACACATGCATTAGTCCTAGATACAGCAATGCCAATGAAAATGCTATTCAAAGCATAGGGCAAAGGTAGTTGGAAAAGACACAGAGAAGAGGAAAACTTGGTTATTATATCTCACACTGCTCTTTTGTATAAAAGCCTATGCTGATTGGTTTTGCTTCCATTTAGTTTTCTGTGGCTTCACTCAAAATTCCAGGTTCATGAAGATTCATAAACTGAATGTCAATGTTTCACTTTCATGAGAGTGATTCAGACTACCAAGTCAAATTATTTTAAACTTCATTTCTCATCTTCAGGCAGATTCACATATAATTTTCTTTTTCTTAGTCCCTAGATTGCATGTGAGCAGAACCTCCACCAATCTTGAGATGATCTCCAAAGGTGATCAGGGATTGTAAAAAGTGGAGATAAGGAGGGAGTACATTGCAGACAGAAGGGACAGACTACAAAAGCATGGAAAAAGGGAGATGGAAAGTTGTGTGTGAGTGATAGAAAAAAAAAGGCCTGTTTGGTTATACTATAGGATGTGGGAAGAAGAATAGTGTATAATATAGCTGGAAAGATAGGCTGGGGCTAGATTGGGAAAGACTTAAATGCTATATGGAGGGAACGTATTTTTATACTAGAAGCAAAAGGAAGTTGCCAGAGATTGCTGAGCTTCTTGGTATCGTCAGACATGGACTTTGGAAATATCACTTTGGCAGCTATGTAGTGAATGGATTGGAGAGAGGAGAGATTTGGAGAAGGGAGATCAATCAAAAAGGCTATTTTACTAATCCAAATGGATGGTTATGAGGGCTTGAACTTTGTTGGTGACTATGTGAGTACAGAAAAAGGGGGACTTCTAAACTACACTCCATAATGGAGAAGAGGGAGATCAAAAATTATTTTGGAAAAGAATCGATCTATATGAAGTGGGGTTTAGGGGACATAGAAACGTGTAAGGACAGAGACTGGGAACACATTGCTTCAAAGAAAACAAACTATGTAATAATCTACGTAGTTTTTTTTTAAAGATAATATAACAGGGTTTTAGGAAAGAAGAGACAGTATTTATAATTATAATCCTGAATGCTAATGGGCTAAATCCATAACAAAAAAGTAAGAGAGTTCCCAAATGGAATAGAAAATAGAAACCAACACTGTTTACTTTTTATTATAAAAGCACACTTAAAATATTGAGTATCATATTTAAGGTAAGATACCGCAATAAAATTTATTATATTTTCGTTGCTTATAATACCTAGCTTATTTCAAGGCTCAGTCCAGTTCTACCACCTGCATAAAGCCATTCCTGATCTCCTGCTTACTCTCCCTGTCATATTGCTTTTTATTTACTTTCCTGTGTACACATTGCTTTCCCCATGTAGAATTTAAGTTCCTTGAAGATACTGTTTTTATTCTTGTATTTGTACAAATTTGTAGTCTCAGCCCTTAACAACCGTTTGTTATTCAGTCATTCAGTCGTGTCCAACTCTTCATAACACAATGGACCATAGTATGCCAGGCCCTTCTATCCTTCGCTATCTCTCAAAATCTTTCAAGGTTCATGTTCATTGTTTCCATGATAATATTTATCCATCTTATTCTCTGCTGTCCCCTTTCCTTTTGTCTTCTATCTTTCCCAACATCAAGGTCCTTCCAATGAGTCCTATCTTCTCATCATGTAGCAAAAGTATTTAAGCTTCAGCTTCACTGTTTGATCTTCCAGTGAATAGCCCGAATTGACTGATCTCCTTGTTGTCCAAAGAACTCTCTTTAGCTGCACAATTTGAAAGCATTGATTCTGCATCTCTTAGCTTTCCTTATAATCTAACTCTCATAGCCATACATTGCTACTGCAAAAACAATACATTTGGCAATATGGACCTTTATCAACAAGGTGATGTCTCTGCTTTTTAGTATGTTGTCCAGATTTGCCATAGGTTTCCTTCCAAGGAGCAAGAATCTTTTCATTTCATGGCTGCAGTTGCTGTCTGAATGATCTTTGAGTCCAAGAATGTAAAATCTGACACTGCTTTCATTTCTTCTCCCTGTATTTGCCAGGCAGTGATGAGACCAGTTGCCAAAATCTTAGTTTTTTTGATCTTGAGCTTCAAGCCAGCCTTTACACTCTCCTCTTTCACCATCATCAAGAGGCTTCTTAATTCCTTTTCACTTTCTGCCATCAGAGTGGTATCATCTGCATATCTGAGATTGTTGATATTTTTCCCAGAAACCTTAATTCTAGCTTTTTATTCATCTAGCCTGGCATTTTGGATGATGTACTCTGCATATGTTAAATAAATAACATGGCAATATGCAGATTTGTAGTACACCTTTTCCAATCTTAAAACAACCAATTGTTTCATGTTTGGTTCTAACTGTTGCTTCTTGGCTCCCATACAAGTTCCTCAGGAGACAAATAAAATGATCTGGTACTTCCATCTCTCTAAGGACTTGTCCCATTTTGTTGTGATCCACACATCAAAGGCTTTAGTGTAGTCAATGAAGCAGAAGTAGATTTTTTCTGGAATTCCCTTGCTTTCTCCATAATCCAGCAAATGTTGGCTATTCGCTCTCAATAGTTCCTCTGTGTCTTTGAAAATCAGTCTGCTCTTCTGCTAATTCTTAGCTCACTTATTGCTGAAGCCTAGCTTGCAGAATTTTAGGCATTATTTTGCTGGTGTGTGAAATGAGTGCAATTGTTTGGTAATTTGAAAATTCCTTGGCATTGCCCTTTGTTAGGATTGGGCCATAAACTGGTCTTTTCCTTTCCAGGTACCACTGTGATATTTCATCATAGGTGACTCTGAGTTCTTGAAGGCTATTCCTGAAGACTGTAAGAACTGATAGGTTCTATTATGCTATAAAGGCATTGAGTATAACCCTAGACACAGACTGTTTTCTGAGGAGCAGTTCAGCTAATTCCAGACACGCATATCACTATTAAATTATGTAAGTTATCAAGCTAACTCACAAAACAAAGAGGAAAAAAACAGCCATTGGTCCTATGCAACTTCCTTCCACTTCTTCAGTGATGTTGACAGAGCATCAGGGAAAGGGGACAGAAAATATTCAGAAACAGACAATTTTTAAACCCTCCAAAACCTTTAATTTGTCTATTAGTACTTGAAATGTGAGATCATTTCCAAAAGAATAATAAATACATTGCTGGAGAATTTGGATTATATCAATCCTGATATTCTTGCTATAAATGAAGCTGGAAGAAAGAAGGAAATTATGGCTAAATGAAAGGATGATTCACAGGTTCTCCCTAGAGAAGCGAAGAAAGGAGTTGGTGTACTGAATTTTATCATATGCTCAAAGGGAACAAGAAACATTATTTCATGACATAGTACTAATGATAAAGATTGATAAAATGATTACCAAGAAGACGAACCATTAGATGCTGAGGACAAAATGATAGATAAATGCAATAAAGAAACTTGATAAGACAATCCAAACTAAATCAAGGAACATTCTAGTATTAATGATTTGTTTTGTTTTTCAGTCATGTCTGACACTCCATGACCCCATTTTTGGGGTTTCCTTGGCAAAGATACTGGAGTGGTTTGCCATTTCCTTCTCCAGCTCATTTTTCAAATGAGGAAACTGAGGCAAACAGGATTAAGTGATTTGCCCGAGATCACACAGCTAGCAAGTGTCTAAGGCAGGATTTGAACTCATGAAGATGAATCTTTATGATTCTAAGCCCAGTGCTCTATCCACTGTGCAACCTAGCTGCTCTCATACTTGACTTTAAAGTAAACATAAAGAAATGATGGGGGGGGGATATATAAGAAAGTACATTTCAGAAAAAAAATGAATGAAGGGAGGTCAAAGACTTGTGGATTACATAGAAACTTTTATAATCTTCATAAAAAACAAAATTAGCAAGCACTGGACAGGGTGAGCACCAAATAACACCATAAAGAAAGAAATATAATATATTTTAAAAGACAGGAAATGACTTATTTATGTGTGAGCCACTCTTGAGTCAGCTGTCAGTGTTCAGCCAGACCATCCATTTTTCAGAGTTAAGATAAGGACTAGCAAAAAAAAAAAAGCAAACAAAAACCCCAAGAAGTTAGAATAACAATGAAAAAAGATATGCTACACAATTGGAACAACTTATCCCCAAACTATTTAAATGAGTTAAAATTGAGATGTTCATCAAAAATGAGAAAAAAATAACAGAAATGACTTTAACAGCAACTATGATAATCTCATGCAAAAGTTTAACCAATGCAAATTAATTACCATAATAAGAAGACCAAAAGAGTCAGAAATTGCCTTAGTCAGCAAGCGTTTTACTTATTTGCCAAATATAGCAATATGGCTGCCAAAGGCAACACTGTTTAGAATACAAATTTGTTTGCAAAATCTTCTGAAGAAAGGTGACATAAAATTATGAGCTCTACTCTACAAACAGGGACAAGTAGTGGAGGGCTAAATTAACTTAAAGCTTTCTAAGATACCCAACTAAGCAAAGATCTCCCAGGTGTACAAATAAACAACAAACTCTTGAGGGCTTGGAATGAACAAGAAAAATGGAAAAGATGTGTAAAAACTATATAATAAACTTTTCTCCATTCCATCAAGTACAGTAAAACTGCCACATTATAATCTCAAAATCAAGTGCCCAGATGGGCTTATAGAGGAGGTAGAAATGGCACTAATAGTGAAAAATATGGGAAAAGCAGTCAGATTGAAAGAAATTTATGTAGAGGAGATTCATGCTAGAAAGAATTATGAGGTCATTGAAGAACTATATACACAGAATCTGAAGGAGGCATCTATAAGATGCCAAAGTCATGGGGGAAAAAATCTCAGTACTTACACCTAAAAAAATAAGGCAACCAAAAAAGACCAGTAATTACTGATCAGTATGCTTAGTTTTTAATCTATGCAAAATACCTATGAATATCACCTATACATGAATTGAAGGTGTCTTAATAGAGGTCATTTATAGGGAATAATCAGATTTTTTGCAAGAGATATTCAACAATTCAAAGATATGTTATTCTTTACCGTTTTGCAGTTAACTGAAATATATAAAGAATATGACTTCTCATTAAGCTTATTGACTGTTGATTTAAAAATACATCTGATTCTATAGAACAAAACACTACTTTGAAAGCTCTTTTACAGCAAAGTGTTTCCCATCCATACACCAAAAATCAATCAAGATTACCTGGAAGATAAAGCAGTAGAAACAAACCTATTCAATGACTCTCTGATTATAAATATCATGTATATTATGAAATTGGGAGGGATCTGTTCACCACTGTGATAGAGAAAATTAAGCATAGAATCTGTGTTGAAGAGAGATTCACTGTGCATGTAAATGAACAGTGACTATGCTTCCAGAAGCTCCTGTTTGTAGGTGACATTGTGATGATTGCAGAAATTCCTAAAACATCCTGGAAGAGATTTGCAATGCTTCAAAGGAGTTTGGCTTGACTATCCATACAAGAAAGACCATGTGGATGAAGAATATATATTAGCCATATTACAATATGCATTTGAATGGACCACCTATAAAGGTATTGTATATTTGGGACAAACAGAATGAACAAACAGTATACTGGGTACAGATTGCAAATCAATTTACATATCAATGAGATCATGGATTATTTTAAGTATTTTATTAACTTCAGCACCTAATACAGAGCCTGACACATAGTAAGTGCTTAATAAATGGTTGTTGAATTTAATTAAATTGAAATGAAAATTATTGCAATTTATTTTGAAAGAGTTGTAAACATAATATTATTTAAGCAATAGTAAAAATAATGCTAAGAAAAACAAAAAGGGAAACTACTTTATGTTTTAAATATAAATGCACTGAATGGAAAGGAATCTAAGTGCATAAAGGAAAAGCTAATTGATGTGGGAAAGTGCTTAGGTAGTAAGATATAATAACTGGAGTCTTTGGTTTTCTCCTTTCTGAACTTGAGAAATTGGACTGAAAAATAAACAAGAAAAAGTATAGATTAAAATAGAATGCTGAAAAATTAGATTTGATAAGCTCATAGTAATTACTTGATGGGAATCAGAGATTATACTAGTTTTTCAGGATCTTATAACACCTTCACAAAATGCATTACTTGCTAATGCATAAAAACATTCATAAAGACAGAAATGCTAAACATTAATTTTAGAACATAAGACAATAAAATTATAATCAATAAAGAAAATATAGAAGGGAGTGGTCACATGACTAGATGCAGGACTAGATATTGTTTCTGCTTCCCTCAGCCTCTCAAACCTCTCCAAAACAGAAATTATGCACTATAAGGCAACTTCAACTGTCTCCGTGATTTAGGACATTCACAAAAAACCCACCAATGATCTGATGTCTGCCCTAAGCTCACTCAGCACCCATCTGCCACCACCTACCATGCTACTGGAAGCAAGATGGCACTAATTGACCTAAGGACTTGATACTCAGGCTTTCAACAAAAACCCAAACCCAAACACTTGTCTCCCTTCTTTTCAGTGCTGTGGAGATACTGACTCCAGGCTATGGAAGTTTGCTGGGGCTATGACAGGTAACCAGCATTATGGAGACTCAGCATTTGGTGTCGCAAAGTATCTCTACCAGAAAGCAGAGGAACAGAGGGAAACATACCGCATTGTCTGGGCTTGAAATAGAGCCCAACCTCATACACAACAGCCCCTTCTCCCAGAGCATCAGAGACCTAAACTATACAAATTAACCCCTTTTCGGTTTAATCAAGTAGTACCATCATAACAGCTCTCTGCCCTGCCACTGCATGACCAGAGAACTGAGGAACAAAAGGAGCAGGACAAGACACCAGGATAAGTAAGATACTATTTGTGTGGATGTTGGGGGGGAGGGAATATGAGATACCCTACTAAGCCTGGGGGAAAGAGCTCAGTATCCAGCTGAGGCCAGTTCTGTGTCCCCAAAAGTCACTAGAGGTGTTGACACAAGCTGGTGAACTATGAATTGCCTGGCATGGGAAGAGGCTGGCTTATGCCACCACTCTAATAGTAATACATACACACACATATATCATATATACATATACATACATATATGTGTGTGTGTGTGTGTGTGTGTGTTATAAGTCAGCAGCCACATCTGAAAAATGAAAGACAAGTCACAGGACAAATAGATTGGGATGATATTTTGTGGTATAGCTAGCTAATCCTCGGTTTAAAATGGTTAGAGATATGGCTTCTGAGAATATCTGAACGCTTCCAGTAGGGATTTGCTCCTCCAGGATTGCAGGGGATATCTGGTATGAGTATGCAAGTACTAACAGCTATATCATAAGTCCATAAGTCTAAAGGTAGGACTTTTTACCCTTCCTTACATACAGAAAACAGTCTTGGCATGGAGGTAATGACACTCCTTTCATATTTCTCTACTTCCAAGATCTATTCCACATTGGGGGTGGGAGGGAGGGAGATTAGGGCATCAAAAGTCAAAGTTAAAAATGAACTCTATTGGTTCTTTTCTTTTTTCTCATACTCCTTGGACATGATTTTTTGAAAGGACCATCCTATCAGACTGAAAGCTCTGGAAGGAAAGGGGCATTTTCACATGGATGCCTTAACTATGAGTTCATAGCTTCAGGTGAGAAATGATGGTAATTGTCAGTCAATAGGCAAACTTTTCTTTTCTTTTCTTTTCTTTGTTTTTTGAGCACTTACTATGTGATAGGCCCTGTACAAAAAAAAAACCGCAGGAATTATAAAGACAGGCAAAAAGCTTTCTCTGCCCTCAAGGAACTCACGTTCTAATGAAGGAGGCAAAAGCTAACAACTATGTGAATGCAAGATACAGAAAGGGCAAATGGAAGATAGTCTCAGAGGAAGGGTACTAGCAGCTTAGACCACTCCTGAAAAGGCCTCTTGCAGAAGAAGGGACTTGAGCTAAGTTTTGAAGGAAGCTATAGAAGCCAAAAGGTAAAAAAAAAAAAAAAAAAAAAAAAAAAAAAAAAAAAAAAGAACAAGTATGGGAGGACAGCCAGCAACAAGGGGCAGAATTGGGAGTGTTGTATTTGAAAAACAGTAAGAGGGCCAATCTGCATTGTAAAGTGAAGGGAGGGGGAAGTAATAGGTAAGGTAGGAAAACTGATAAAGTAATGAGCAGCCAAACTGTGAAGGGTTTCCAACAACAAACAGGATTGTATATTTGATCCTGGAGGAATACAGAGTAAGAAGCATTCTACCCTGTATCTTCTTCTCATAAAAGATATTGATTAATCTGCAGAGTAATGGGGGAATTAGTCTATGATACTTCTATCCAGGTTCTTCTTTTGCCTTCTTCCTCCTGATCATTAAAGCTTTTTTTTTTAAAATATGTTTAACTCCTTAGGTTTTTTTCTTATTCTTTGATGTTTCTTTCTATATTCTTTGATTTATTTTTGTTTCCAGAGCAATTAATTCATTAAAATCTACTCAATGTGCCATCAACAGGTTTTTTTGCATGTATTATGCTGATTAATTGACACCAAGATTATTTAACATTTAATAAGTCTGAATCATTTCCCACCACATCACATAATGACTGTCATTAGTCCAAATAGATTACTTTAACAGATCTTTGTTTTTAAAAACCATAGATACTATGAATTTTGCATAAACTGGTGAGCAATGAATTAAATTCTTATTTTAAAAAAATACAAAACTGTGCTTCAGCACAGAATAAAGCATATCAGCCAAATAACTAGTCACTCATATAGAACAATGTTGTTTCTTACTCCTTGCTTTGGAACTTTCTGAATAGATGGGTTTAGGTCTGATGAACCACAAATCAGTCAATCTCTCTCCTCCTCCCCTCTATCCATCAAATAGATAAAGATGGGTGAAGTTATAAAAAAAATGAAGGTTGTAGTGTCTGAGGGAAAATAATCACGCTGATTCACTGTTGATGGTTCTGTGAACTGTCCTGACTATTCTGGAAAACATTTTAGAATTATACAAGAAAAGTTACTAAATTGTCCATATCCTTTCACCCAGCAATCTTAGTATGGAGTTTGTACCTCAAGGAGGGTACTGACCACAAGAAAAGACCCATATGTACAAAACTATTCCTAGTGGTACTGCTTGTAATCACAAAAATCTGTAAGCAAACTATGTACCCACATATTAGAGGATGACTGACCAAATTGTGGTAAAGGAATGAAATAAACTGGCATTGTGTTGTACAAAGTGACAAACATGAAAATTCAGAGAATTTGACAAGAGTTGGATGAAGCAATGCAGTCTGAAGAAAGCAGAGGGATAGACCTGTGATTTCATCAGCAATGGCATTAAACTCAAATCAAAATGGGGGCCCTGAGACATACCTAAGGATCCCTGAAGGCTGCATAGTGGCTTAGTTTTAAAATATCATATCATGTATGTTTGATTTGATTTGATTTGATTTATTTAAAAAAATATTTCCCAATGATATCTTGATCTGATTTGGGTTGCACTCAGAAGTCCTGGCAGTGTGTTTGATACCTCTGGGAACTTTCAGGTAAGGAGACTCCTTATATTAAGGCAGGTCAGTACCTTCTCTGAAACTTAAGGTCTTTAATTTTTAATTTAATTTAATTTTTTCTGATTAACAAAAGCCCATTTTCTTTGCCATCTCTTAGCATTAGAAAAAACAAAACCAAAATGCATCTAACAAATATGGATAGTCAATAGTCAAGCGAAACAAATTCTTCCATGTCCAAATTTTTTTTTTTTACTACAACTTATGGTTTTAAAGGATTACTTTAGAGCACATGTGGCCTCAAGACCACAGGTTCCCCACCCCTGCTCTACCACGTTAAGAGTCTAAGTGACTTGTACAGAATCACTCAATCATCAAATATCGAAAGTGGAACTTCAGCCCTTATCTTCTTATCTTTGAGGCCAATTCTCTGTTCCCTACACTACAGGCTTCTCAAGAAAATAGTAGAGCAAAAAGCAAAATATACATGATAACTACAACAACATAAATAAAGCCAACAGTAAAAGACAAAAATACTCTGGCCAAAATATAAAGGACAATGCAGCTATCATATCATCAATGCAGCATATCAATCCCATATTATTTCTTTCTGTTAAGAAAACAGGGGCAGCTAGGTGGCGCAGTGGATAGAGCACCCGCCCTGAAGTCAGGAATCCCTACCCAGACCAGATACTTGACACTTAATAACTGTGTGACCCTAGGCAAGTCACTTAACCCCAATTGCCTCTCCAAAACAACAACAAAAACAACAACAAAAACAACAAGAAGTCTGGAATATTGAATGTGCTATTTGTCATAACCATTCCTTTAGGCAATTTACCGGTTTTCAGGGAATATACAGAACTTTGGTGGCAGAAGGAAGTGTTTGCTTTGTGTAAAAAGAAGTAGCTATGAAAAAAGGGAAAAAAATAGCAAACGAGATCCACATTTCGGTTTCTAACTAAACCTCTTGCTATCATCAATTTTTACCTCAGTAATTTCAAGGAGGCCAAGTGAAAACAGCTAATTAAAATGGGAATGATTTATTTCATCTTAACTTTTCCTTCTTCCGGAAACATAATTCAGTTCCATCCATAAGCAAACCCTTGGCATTTACTTCCCTATATTCAATAAATTACACTGGCCTCATTAGTAGCTAATTAGAAAAACTGAAAAGCATACGACAGAACCTCAATGAAGGTAGAGGTCAGCACCCTTCTTACTCAAAATATATCATGAAAAATTGACCTCATTTTAATTCATGGACTGCAAAACAAAGGGAGTGCTAAGGACAGGTTTTAGGTTAGCTGTCTAGCCTTCCAGACTACAGAAACAGGAATTTCTCAGCTTCATGGCCCCCTTCCTAGACAACATAGGTTTAACTGATTTCTCTCCTTCCTTAACTTTTTCCAGGGAAAGTACAGGAAATATTTTCCTTTTAGCCACTTTGTAGGATTGTTGAGATGAAAAAAGTTCACCATGAATAGCTGCCCAGAAATCAGTGCCATTGCATCAATGACACATTCCTAGTATTTAAATTTTGGGAATAGGGCACTTTTCATGGAGGGAATAAGAAGCATTCCAAGTACAAACTGTGTTGACCAGACCTTTCAATTTTAAAGCAATAGTTTAGGGAATGTAAAACCCTAGCAATTAATCTGGCTCTGAAATCTGTGATAAAACTATGATAATACCTAAAATATGGAAGAAGACCAAACAGTACCTGACATGTGACCCCAAACTTAGTGATATAATTGGGAGCTCCAAATTTACCCCAACATTTTAATCTAATATTTGGATACAAAGTAACCAGCAACAGTTAACCCCTTCACTTACTCAAATTTGTTGTTGGAACTATGATGTATTAAACATGGGCAGCTAAGTGGCACAGTGGATAGAGTACCAGGCTTGGAGTCAGGAAGAGTTTGATATGACTGAAAAATGACTGACCAACATGTCCTAAAAAGAATTCAATATCTTCCTTCTATCCCTCTATCCTACATTTCATGTATTCTCTCTATATATTGTATGTATCTATTTATTTGCATGTTGTCTCCTTCCATTAGAATTCAAGCTTGATAGCAGGGATATGTCTTGCCTTTCTTTGTATCTACAATGCTTAACACGTAGTAATTAATAAGTATTTGTTGGTTGAGTGGTTCATCTACCCATCTATTAATTTCATTTATCCAGTGCCTAGTCTGTTCAAGGTATTGCTGTAGGTGCTGGGGGTACAAAGACAAAAAGAAAAACAATTCCTGCCATGGAAGAACTTCTATTTAACTGGAGGTGGTGGTGGGAGAGACACAACCTTTAAGTGGATAAATAAAAATAACTTCATTTGAGTCATCTCAACTAGAGGGATTCAGATAGCCTTCCTGCAGGAGGGTGGCACAGGAATTAGGGTTTGAAATATCTTAAAACCTACCTCTCTTCCCAATTTTCCTATTTTTCATGTCATCACCATCTTCCTAGTTGCCCAGGCTCAAAATTTTTGGAGTTACTTTTGTCTCCTCTCTGTCTTCCTCCCTTTTAATCAGTCATCACATCTGTAGAATCATAGAAGACTAGAGCTTCAAATGGATATTAGAGGTAATCTAGTTCTCCCGTCTGATTTTACAGATGAGAAAACTAAGACCAGAGAGGTTAAATTATTTCCCTAAGGTTGCACAGCTAGTTATTAGGTAGAACTGGAACTAGAACCAAGTTTCCTGATTCCTGTGCTAGTTTTCTTCCCACCAAACTGTTTCCCGTATTCACCTCATCACCTCCTATCTTCAAATGTAGGTTCAAAAATTAAATGGAAATTAAATTTTAAAACAGAATATAGTTATTTTATGTTATTATTGTTACAATTGTCATTTTCCCCCTATTTTATTGTTTCCTCATAATGTATTTTCAACGTCTCCCTCTGTCCCCACTCAACTATCACCAACTATTAAGTACTATCCATCCTACGAGACTTAACTTGGGCATCATCTTCTCTGGGAACACTTTCTTTGATTCACCCCAGCTGGAAGTTATCTCTCTTTATTTTAGATCTGTCATAGCACCTTGCTTGTATCTTTCTTATGTTACATCGACTCCCAGACTAGACTATAAGGTCCATAAGAGAAGGTACAACATTTTTTAAATCACTGAGTTTCTTGATGCCTAACAGTGCCTTGAGCATAGTGGAATTACAAATTTTGGAGCTGGAAGTTAGAGATCAATTAATCTAACCTCTTCACCTTATAGGTAAGAAAACTGAGACCCAAAGAGGTGATGGAACCTATTCAAGGATAAATACCAAGTGGCAAAGCTGAGATTCTTTTGCCCAGGGTCACACAGCTAGTACGTGTCAAGTGTTTAGTCTCAGGCCAGATTTGAACTCAGGTCCTCCTGACTTCAGGGCCAGCGCTGTATCCACTGCGTCACCTACCTGCCCCTGGAGCTGAGATTCTAACTTAAATTATTGTTTAGATTAGAATAGAGACTAGATTGAAGTGGGCATTATCTTCATACAGCTTTGTAAGGGATCTTAAGATATATGTCTATATATCTATATATAGATACATTATATCTAATGTCTATCTATGTTTCTTCTACTACTTTTGAGATAAAAAGTATATTGAAATTATTAGTGAAAGGAATCTTAAGATCATTGAGGACCACTGGAAACTTTAGGACATGATTCTATTGCTGTTCTGCTGTTTCTTTCTGGCTATATCAATAAAGGATGAAATTAAGGTCAGATTGTACTATTGCTCAATTAATTTTATCCATATAGATCTTCTGCCAGTGGGAGAGCTCTCACCAATACCAAAGAATCCTCATTTTAAGATAGTTTTTCTTAAAATTATTGCATTATTTTTTTCCGAGTTATTTGAAGAGGCAGAGAAATGGGTTGTTGCTACGGTGTTTTCGCCCTGTATTTTCCATCATAACAGTGATCAAACTTGATCTGGATTCAGAAAAGACCTAAGTTCAAATGAGGGCAAGTCATTTAATTTTTCTGACCCTCAGTTTATTTATCTGTAAAACTAAAGATGTTAGATTACATGATCTTTAATGCCCCTTCCAGTTATAATCCTAACTCTATTTGCTAACTCCAACCCCTATCTGCTTGGATCATACCTCCTGTTCTCTCCTTAAAGTGACCACCAATAATGAGGTAGATGGAATAAGGGGAATCCTAAGCCTTGTTGAAAGAGGTTGGCAGCTAATTTAATTGGTGGTCACTTTGAAGTGGTTATTTATACGTCATGAACTTGTTTAAGAATCCTGATACATTGGGGGCAGCTAGATGGCACAGTGGAGAGAGCACCGGCCCTGGATTCAGGAAGACCTGATTTTCAAATCTGACCTCAGACACATAAGATTTATTAGTTGTGTGACCTTGGGCAAGTCACTTAACCCCATTGCCTAACCAAAAAGAAAAAAAAGAATCCTGACACATTTAACATTGATCATTACATAATCATGGACTGATGGCATATTTTGGTTATTAATAGACAGAACTGAATCAAAGAACTGACTAAACCAACAGATTGTCAACATTCTTTCTGACTAGGCCTGTGACAAACTCAGAGAGACTCTTTATAACAAAGAGATAAATATCTCCCTTGTTTTACAAAACACATCAAAGGATCACAGTATCTGAGGGGATATCCTGAAAAAATGTATAAAAGTAAAATGTTTATTTCCATATTAATGGTAGTATTTATATTTAGGTAAACCCTCTTCTAAGTACAAATAATGTTCCAGCTGTGTAAAAGTATACTGGCATGATTTGTGTAAACTTTTATTATCAAAATAAATTATACTATACGATGAATGTGTAGCTTCCGTTTAGGTGTAGAAAAGATTTACAGATGGATGCTTAATTTACCTTACTCTTTTGAGAGAATCTTCCAGCACAGAGTGCTGATGTTAAGAGTTGGGTTGATTATATTTTGGGAAGAAGAACATGGTTTTCAGATTTGACCATATTCTTGCTCATAATGAGAGCAAGACTATATAGTTATAGATGAAATTACTCAAAGCAGTCCATTTTTGACATTTTTGTGGGAACATAAGCAGGTTTTGCTGCCCCAAATGGAAACATGAGCAAAATTCTTAAAATTAGCCAACCTTTCTCTCCTTTCAGGTGATGTTTGGAATGGCCACAGAGAAATATAACATGAGGTTGATGGACAAAGGAAATCTCCAAGGTCCCTTCCAGTCTAAGAATTTCAAAAATGTTTCTAAGAATTACAGATCTGTTTTGTTCAGTTTTGCGGTAAATCAACTAATTTTAGTAGAGTTGGTTATAAGGGCCATGCATTAACACTACTTTTTACCTTCTCTCTTCCTCTTATTCATTCTAAATGTATAAAAGCAGCTTACAAATATATGTAATTCACACTATAAATTAATTCCATGACCATAGAGTTCCAAGTTACTAAATATATCATAGTATCTGTGGAATAAGTAGTTCTAAAATACTGAATATCTTTTAAATTAACCAGCTTCAGGAAACAGGAAAGTCTGAAGAAAATCCAATTTCCAGGAAAGTCAAATGGAAAAATCAGAGATTGGTTACATGGAAGTTAAAGACTATAGAAGAAACCTCACAAAAAGGAGATTAGGTTAGGGAAAGAGGTTGACCTGGTCCCTGAAAATGGTGAGCATGACTTTGACAGTCATTTCTTTCTTTTTTTTTTTTTTTTGCTTTTAGGCAATTGGGGTTAAGTGACTTGCCCAGGGTCACACAGCTAGTAAGTGTCAAATGTTTGGTCTGAGGCCGGATTTGAACTCAGGTCCTGCTGACTTCAGGGCTGATGTGCTATCCACTGTGCCACCTAGCTGCCCCTTTGACAGTCATTTCTAATGTATTTTTTCTTCTTGGATTCATATAGGAGTGACTGAAAATTAAGAATGTAGACTGAACTGCCGTTCTGGACAGTGAGGGACATAGCCATCATGTTTTAGTCCTTCTATGAGTGAAGATTGAGCAAAATGTCTATACAACCTTCAAGATTTTGTTTTTAGAGGACTGTGCAACAAAACAAAACTAACTAACTAACCAACCCTACTCGAGGCACATGGAGATATTTCCAGTGTCAACAAGGCAATAGACAATCTTTTTTGGTATGTCTAGACCAAACATGCATAAATCAAGTATCAACTTTAATTGGAACCAATTTCAATCTATTTAGGAAAACAAGACACTGAGAAATAACACCTTCTACCTGCTTTGACCATTTATGCAATGTAGCAGAAGCATACAGGAGAATAGAGTCATAGTATGAGAGCCAACAGCATTAAAATTCTTGCCTCCTCCCTCTCTCTCTCATACACACACACATTAGTTTGATACTAAACATTTTACTCAACAGGGAAATAGGAAAGGAAATAGGAAAGGAAAAGAGAAAAGGAGAATATTACATTATGGGATAAATTAATATTGAGTAAAACAAGCTCTAAGAATACACAAAAATATTTATAGCTCTTTGAGGTGGCAAACAATGGGAATCTGAGGGGATATTGATGAATTGGGGGATGATGAACAAGTTGTGGTCTGAGAATAGGTGGAATCCTACATTGTTGGTCTTTTATCAACCAGCCATGATTCCAGAGGATTCATGATAAACATGCTGCCACTTCGTGATAGAGAAGTGAAGGACTTAGAATGCAGAATGAGATAAATTTGTTTTGGTCATAGCCAACACAGAACTTTTCTTTGATTGACTTTGTAATTTGATTGATATTTGTAATGGGGAAAAAAAAGATTCCTGGTCTTTCAGACTCTGAAGTGAATCCAGAGAAATTTGACTTTCAAGATTCCCCAGTAACATAGAAATGGAAGGAGGAAGGAGTGATTTAGATCAAAGCTAAACGAGAAGACAAACATGTCCTTGATGAATGAATGAGATGTGGGATGTCCCTAAAGAGCAACCTATTTAATCTAGCTCAGCAACTCTTTCACATTTTGGGAAAGATTGACAATCTGTCCACTATATGACTTATCTCAGAGAACATCTAAGAATGTCTCAATGAATGGAATTATCACAGAATACAGTACTCATATACATTATCCATAGTGCTTGTACCAAAGAAGAATGGAAGGATAGATATCTGAGTTTACTACCAGACCTTGAACCATGGAACTGGAGTTCATTTTGCTTTGGATTGTTAGATACTCAGTGACTTTCTGTATTTGACCAGCACAGTAACTATTATCAGAACCCAACGGTGTAGGGAAAAAAAGGAAGAAGACTGTTTTCATCTAGCTGGGTTTCATTGTTTAGAGTACCACAGGACATCTTGGGGACACCCACTACTTTCCAAACACTGATGGAGAAATTGTTGGAAACATAACCATCTGAAAGTGTTGTTGTACCTTGATTACCTCATTGTCTTTGGGGAAAAAAAATTGGAATAACATGGGAAGATCAATGAAAATGTTGAATCTACTTTGGGAAAAACTTGGAAGAACATGAGAAGACTAATGAAAGTATTAGATCCAGCAGAGAAAAATGACTTAAAACTTTCCATTGACAAGTGCAAGTTTTGTAGAGTTTCAGTCAAACATGTGTTTCATACAGCATCTCAACAAGATGTGAGCACCGATCCTAAAAAGATAAAACACTCCTACTCCAATCACACGCAAAGAACTTTTGAGACATCAGGACTTTTTGAGGCTTTGGTCATTATCACTGCAAATTTGTTAAGAATATGCTACTATTGTTAAGACATTAAATAACATTACCTGAGCACATATGACTACTGAAGCAGAAAGATAAGGAAAATAATTTTCTTTGGGTATATGAATCTAAAGCTAATAAGAAATAGATTGTTGGCCCAAGATGTCCAAGAAGTATGAGATTTGTGCTTAGTGTGTGCAAAGAAAAGCACTACAGGGGGCAGAGCCAAGATGGCGGAGTGAAAGCAGTGACTTGCTTGAGCTCTCCCCTAAACCTCTCCAAATACCTTTAAAAAATGGCTCTAAACAAACTTCTGAAGCAGCAGAACCCACAAAAAGACAGAGAGAAACAAATTTCCAGCCCAAGACAACCTGGATGGTTGACCAGAAAGGTATATCGTGCCGGGCTGGGAGAAGGGTGCAGTTCAGCATGGGTGTGCAGGCCTCAGTGAAGCTGAAGCAGGCCTCAGAGGACTGAACCATGGGCAGCTGTGGAGGTTTCCAGACTTCACAACCCATGAATGCCAAAGACAACTTAGAAGGTCAGTAGGAAAAGGCTGTGTCCATGGCAAGAGAGAAGCGTGGTCTCAGCCCTAGTGCCTGTGTGTGGCCCCTGGCAAGGCAGCTGCTTCCTGAGCTTCTGGCACACAGACTTAGGGGGGAATCGAGTGGCTGATCAGAGGGGGATTGCAGGGATCTCTTTGCCAGTGCTGAGGCAGGAATCTCTTGCTTTGCCCGTGTTTGGATCTGGGTCACAGTTCTGGGTGGCGGTCCTGGGGTGAGGAGGAACGCTGGCGTGGTAGAGCTTGTAGTGGCTGTACAGAGAAAACCCTCCTCACAGTTCCGAGATAGAAAAGAGGGCTTGTGGTCACTCATAGACCACAGCACAGGCCAGGAAAGGAGTGAACACCCCACCCCTTATAATAACACCTTGGAAGAACTGAAAATTTACAGGTCCCTGCAAGTATCTCTGAAAACAGCTGCACAAACCCCTGAAGGTTGGGACAGTACATTCTCCACATTGGAAGCAGATCCCACCTTAACAAAGAGTTTATAACTCAAGTAATTGGCTGGGATCATGAGCAAACCTCTCAAGAAGTGTCAGACCATAGACTCTTTTTTTGGTAACAAAGAAGATCAAAATATACAACCAGAAGAAGACAACAAAGTCAAAGCTCCTACATCCAAAGCCTCCAAGAAAAATATGAATCAGTCCCAGGCCTTGGAAGAGTGCAAGAAGGATTTTGAGAAGCAAGTAAGAGAAGTAGAGGAAAAACTGGGAAGAGAAATGAGAGTGATGCAAGAAAATCACAAAAAACAAGTCAACAGCTTGCTAAAGCAGACCCCAAAAAATACTGAAGAAAATAACACCTTAAAAAATAGACTAACCCAAATGGCAAAAGAGGTCCAAAAAGCCAATGAGGAGAAGAATGCCCTAAAAAGCAAAATTGGCCAAATGGAAAAGGAAGTCCAAAAGCTTACTGAAGAAAATACTTCCTTAAAAATTAGAACAGAGCAATTGGAAGCTAGTGATTTTATGAGAAATCAAGACACTGTAAAACAAATCCAAAAGAATGAAAAAATAGAAGAGAATGGGAAATATCTCATTGGAAAAACAACTGACCTGGAAAATAGATCCAGGAGAAAGAATTTAAAAATTATTGGACTATCTGAAAGCCATGATCAGAAAAAGAGCCTAGACATCACCTTTCAAGAAATTATCAAGGAAAACTGTCCTGATATTTTAGAACCAGAGGGCAAAATAGAAATTGAAAGAATCCACCAATCTTCTCCTGAAAGAGATCCCCAAAGGAAACTCCTAGGAATATTGTAGCCAAATTCCAGAGTTCCCAGATGAAGGAGAGAATATTACAAGAAGCCAGAAAGAAACAATTCAAGTATTGTGGAAACACAATCAGGATAACCCAGAATTTAGCAGCTTCTCAAAAAACAACTGGAGGGCATGGAATATATATATATATATATAATATTCTGGAGGGCAAAGGAGATAGGATTACAACCAAGAGTCACCAGCAAAACTGAGCATGATCCTTCAGGGGAAAAAATGGTTATTCAGTGAAATAGAGGCCTTTCAAGCATTCCTGATGAAAAGACCAGAACTGAATAGAAAATTTGACTTTCCAATACAAGAGTCAAGTGGAACATGAAGAGGTAAACAGGAAAGAGAAATCACAATAGACTTATTAAGGTTGAACTGTTTATATTCCTGCATGGAAAGATGATATTTATAACTCATGAGACCTTTGTCAGTATTAGGGTAGTTGGAGGGAAAAGATTATATATTGTATATATATGTATATATCTATATAGATGTAGATAGATAGAGAGCACAGGGTGAGTTGAAGATGAAGGGGTCATATCTGGAGAATAAAATTGAAAGGTGAAAGAGGATTATACTGGGAGATATAACTGCACATGTATAACCTATATTGAGTTGCTTGCCTTCTCAGTGAGGGTGGGTGGGGAGGGAGGAAGGAAAAAATTTGGAACCCAAAGTTTTAAAAACAGATGTTTAAAAAAATGTTTTCACATGCAACTGGGAAATAAGAAATACAGGAAATGGCGCATAGAAATCTATCCTGCCCTACCGGAAAGTAGAAAGGGGAAGGGGATAAGAGAAGGGGGGAGAAATAGAAGGGAGGGCAGACTAGGGGAAGAGATATTCAGAATGCATGCGATCTTGGGGTGGAGACAGGGGCAAGATGGGGTGAAAATTTGGAACTCAGAATCTTGTGGAAATGAATGTTGAAAACTAGAAATAAATAAATTTAAAATTTAAAAAAAAAGAAAAGTACTACCCACTGATAGACTCTCATTGGAGAATTTAAGTATCAGCAACTCTTAAGGACTTGTCTGCTTTTTCATTTTAATCCCTGGAAAGAGATAGGAAGAATATGAGTCATATTTTCATGATAACTGACCACTTCATGAGGTAGGCAGAAGCATTCACAACCAAGAACTCGAAAGCTTCCATAATTACTAAAATATTGTGGGAGAAGTTTTTATCAACATATTAACTCTCTTCCAGGATCTCTTTGAAACAAGGCAGAGACTTTGAAAGTTCACTGCTCAAGGAAATGTTAGCTTTGGCTGCCATCAAGAAGTCTATCACTACTTTACCACTCTCAAGAGGACCCACAACTTGAATGTTTTAATTGCACTTAACCATGTTAAGGACACTGACATCAGACCAAAAGTCTCATTGAAACCAATGCATAGCTTTGCCACTACATGTATAAAACCCCAAAGGAATGATGCCACTGGTTTTGCAAGCTATTTGCTGATTTGAGCATGTGAAACACAGTTACAAATTGGTTTGTGTTTTAGAGCCTCTGAAGACGAAGATTTCAGACACTTGTATCTCTCCACTGTGAGAGAAGCTAAAGGAAGCTTACAATTTGAACTCAGTAGAATGCTGGAAGTAATTAATGATTGTGTGATGTCCCAGTTTGCTGTCAAGACCTTTAAGAAGGTACCAGTTTCATTTAGAAATCTTACTGTTTATAGGACAGACAAGCTAGCAGATGAATGGAGCATCAATTCACACTTAGCTATGGATTGACTGGGCAACTTGTCCATTTATGGAATAGTTGGGGGCAAGACAAAGACAATCCATGACAACCACTTTTTGCATCTTAGTAAAAATAGTGAATTAGTTGACTCCATGCTAAGTAAATTATGACTGATGGATGCTCTCTTAGTGGAATCTCAGCAAAAGAAGCTGCCTACCAATACTTGACGAAGACAATGCTTAAAAATGGATATTTGAGGGGAAGACTTTGTATAGTGTATCCTACTAACTAGTTCAAATAATTAGAGTTTACTGAACTCAGAGGGGACACTTTTACTATCAAATATTTCATTTGTACGTATTCCTAGAGTATAAAAACATCCTCACAGAGCATAGCCCCCACTGCTAGCCAGCCTGAGCCCTCTACAAGTCCAGGTGTAGGAAAGTGGGTTACCCAATAAGGATTAGGATCAACCCACATTATCAATTAGTACTGGCATAGGAAAGATAAGTCAGCAGGTCACAGGAGAACTATCAGACCAGGTTAATTTAAGATATTTCAGGTGAAACTAGTAAAGTGGTTACATGTCTAGTCAGACAAAAATGCTAATGTTTGCCTATCATGCAATGAGAGATTTGCACATGTATTCACCAAAGCAAGTGTTAATGGATGCATGATCAATATGTTCTTGTTTATCATTGCTTTTTTTTGTCTCTCGTTTGTTTATTTCCTTTATAATAGAATCATGCAAGCATAATTTAATTTGTTAACTACGTTTCATTTTCCTATCAGCTATATACACATAATCTGGCTATTTTGCATAGCCTATCAATATCTTTATCATTTTTATTTTTTTCATGTTATGATTAGTTTTATGCATAAATTGCTGAGACACTAACATTATTATATAATATCCTGCAATTGAGACTTGTAGTTTCTGAAACAGCCTGAAGTGATGTTTTCTATTTGTACAAGATCTATCATGTGTATTGTTGTTGCATATTTGCTGTGAATGATACCCTTAAATGATTACATGGGATGCTGAGGTAATTATACTTGTTCTGCTAAGTGTTGATATAATTTGATGCCATACTGTATAATTCCAAATGTCAGGTGTACTGCAAACTACTTAACAAAGGACTGCAAAATTCCAAATCTCAGGGAGGAATACAACAGGGATTTGAAAACTGATTGGCATCCTGGGATTTGTAGTTCATCGGGATAAGCATTCCCTCTCATCTCTAAGAACAATTTGGAATTATCGTAACCTTTAAGCCAGAAGGCAGACTTGAGTCATGCCTGGGACTTCTAAAAATGACAAGCATAGTCTGCAAGAGACAGACTGAAAAGGAGTTGAGACTTCAAGAGCTGAGCAGAAATGGAAAGACATCATCCCCAGGACCACTCAGAACTTGATGAGCTGAAAGCTAAGCTGCAAAAAAGTAATGGCAGAGAGGCCATGACAGAAGGTAAATTGAAAAAGAGAAAATGGAAGGAGGGCTAAGCTCTAGCAGAGAAAGGCGAGATCAAAGTCAGTCTTAGGGCCCTGTAAGCATCTCAGAAAAGAAGACTTAAACTGAAGCTCTTGGTTTTACCCATCCTTTTAAGGACAGAAGAAAGTTGCCCCAAAAGATCTCTCCTTTCTCTAACTCCCCTTTCCTCATGACTGCCCTGTAACAAATACTATAATATACTCTGCTTGCTTCTTTTACCTAAAAATTTCTTCTATCCTAATTTTTGCCTCAAACATGAAGCTGAGGCTAATTAGAGGTGTTCCAAACTTTAAATTATGACAGAGAGCTAGATCTCTACCTAAATATTAGGCATTTTCATAACTGGGGGCTCTAAGCTAAAAAGCCTGGATTTGGAAGTAAATGATATGGGTTTAAAAATTAACTCTGCTACTCATTTTCTGTATGTCCTTGGGCATATCAATGATCTTCTGGACTTCAGTTTTCACAAAATAAGAGAGTTAGAAATAGGTCCCTTCTTTGGTCCCTTGCTGCTATAAATCTGTGTTCCTAAAAACAAACAAAAAGCAAAACTGTTGTGATTGTGTTATTTTTTCATTTGATATAAACTATATAAAACTGCAAAGAAAGGAGTGACCTTTATATGTGAGTCTAAATATGTAGTCTAAAGTTAACTGTCATAACAGAGTGTGGCTGATTAAATCCCCAAGCTCTGATGTGAAAAAGAAAATGCAAGGTAGAAACAGGTGAGATTCGTGTGAAAGAAGGGGATGGGCCTAGATAAAATTCAGCTCTGCTTCTTTCAGAAGAGAGAAGAAAACAGAGAAGATTGAGTACCTTTCTCTGTACCACCCACAGGTTTTACTATGATCCTCCTACTGAAAAGGTCATCAAATGAAGGGAAAGAAAGAATCACACCTGACCTGTTCAGTTCCAGAGGACAGAACCAATAATAATTCCTGCAGGTTTCAGAAGGACAAAACTTGGTTTGATGTAAATAAAAATTTATGAAAAATTAGAACTATCCAAAAGTATAATGAAGTGCCTCCTCACTAAAAGTCTTCAGGATAAGTTGGATGGACCAATTTTCAAAATGATAAAGAGGGTATGTTTTTGGTCAGGTAAGTGCTGGACTATTATTGATGGCCCCTAAGGACCCTTCCAATTTTGACTTTCTGTAATTTTTATGATAGATATAAGAGATGTTGTTATATTCCTTATTTATCATTTAAAATTCTGGCCCCTTCTTGTCTTTCAATCTTCTTACATCTTCCTTTCTTGAATATATGGATGGATAAACAAAATTTAAAAATATTTATTATGCATTTATTATGTGCTAGGTACAATTTTAAGTACTGAGGGTATAAATATAAAAAAGTAGTCCCTGCTCTCAAGGAGTTTACACTAATAAGTGAAGATATACATATAAAGCAGTGGTGACCAGTGAGGAGCAGTTTAGTCTGAAAAGTCACTGAGATGGTGAATGGAGCCATAGAACAATTGATTGGCCCATCTTTTCCAGGAACTCTAGTGCTAATTTGATTTTTGTTTCAAGAACTGGGGGTGGGAAGATTTGTGTGAGTAATAGCGTGGCATGAATATTGTCAGAATGAAACTTTTTACCTCCCCCTCTGTTCTCCTTTACAAAACCCTACTCTTGTTCTGCACCATGACTTCCAATTCCTTGGCCATGACCTCTGAACTAGCCACTCTCTCCTCTTCTTCCCATCTTGACTCCATGGTGAACCAATTCTACCCTATAATATCCTCCTCTTTTGAATCCCTACCTCTCTTTATCATATCACTGACCACCACTAGCTACATCTGAGCTTTGGACCACCCCCACTAATCATTTTCTTTACTCCTACACATTTGCTGGCGACTGAAGGTATAGAATTGGGGCAGCTAGGTGGTGCAGTAGATAGAGCATCTGGCCTAAAATCAGGAAGTTTCTTCTTCCTGAGTTCAAATCGGGCCTCAGACACTTACTGGTTATGTGACCCTGAGCAAGTCACTTAAGTCCGTTTGTCTCAATTTCCTCATCTGCAAAATGAGCTGGAGAAGGAAATAGCAAACCACTCCTGTAATCTTTGCCAAGAAAACCCCAAATGGGGTCATGAAGAGATGCAAACAACTAAACAAGAAGGTATAGAAAATCACACAACCATTCTGTAATGGGTCCACTACAGATTTATGTTACAAAACCTCAATTGAGTCCTCACTGCTGTAGGCAATCCTACTATACCTCTCTATGGCAGCACTTCAAACTTTTTCATCCCTCCTCAAACCTTCCCCATTCTCTCAGCTGAACTTGATTTGAGGCATTACTCTAAAGGTTTTTTTGGAGTAGAATGCTGGGAGACCTCAGCTTAGCGCTTTCTCTACTCTGCCCTTTCGGATCTGCCCCCTGGAAGCTGGAGGCCCATAATCCCCTTTTAATGACAGTGGGTGTGGCAGGGATAGGGATATGGACAGTTTCGCCTCTCCCCACTTGCTCCTCTTTTAGATTGAATGAATGGAAAAAAAGAAAAAAAAACCATGAAGTGCTTACTAGTTACTAGGCACTGTGCTAAGTTCTGGGAATACAAATATAAAAAGAGGAACAGTTCTTGCCCTCTAGGAACTTACATTTTAATAGGGGTTGATACCACATACAGGGGAGTGGTGACCAAGGAAGGAGGTTTTGGTCTGGGTGAGTTGACCTAAATGTAGCAAGAGTTTGGAAGGAGATTGATTCCTCTGCAGGCAAAGAGAAGAGGATCCCAAATCACATGCTACACGTACTTCTGGGAATTGTAGTTTAGGCATACAGTATAGATTCCCCTTGCCTAGAGGAAACTGCTTCTGAGAATTGAGTGAGCAGTGATCAAACATGTGGAGGTTTTTGGAAAAAGTGAAGTCTCCAAAGACAGAGTAAAAGACAGGTGGCCACTGTGACTGGTAGTGAGTACGGCTGGGCTCAGCTGTTGCTGCTGCTCACTTCACCCAGGAAGCTGGAACAAAAGGCATGCCAGATTGGTGCTGATCCTCTCCTTCCTAACAGGGGACTTACACAGTTAGGGAAGTGCTTAACTTTTCTCCTTCCTTGCTCCCCCCACCTCCATCATTCTGTATCCCTGTAGAAGCTGATGCAATAGCTTATTCTATTTGGTAAAGCTACTTTCCAGTTTCTGTTTAAGTAATTTGAATTTCTTCTGCCAATTGAGGTAATACAGCTTATGCTAAAGTGAATAGAACATTGAGCCTAGAGTCAGGAAGACCTGAGTTCACATCTCGTCTTGGACACATACTAGTTATATGACCCTGGTCAAGTCATGTAACCTCAGTTTCCTTAACTGTAGAATGGGGATAATAAACCTACCTCCTAGGGCTGTTGTGAGGATCAAATGAGTAATTGTAAATAAGTGCTTGGCACAGGACCAGGCATTCAGTGGGCACTATGTAAATATTCACTCCCTTCTCAATTAGACTTAATGTAATCTAACTGCTATTGATCTTATCTAAAGAAAGAAGAATGGGGCAGCTAGGTGGCACAGTGGATAGAGCTATAGCCTTGGAGTGAGGAGGACCTGAGTTCAAATCTGACTTCAGACACTTAACATTTACTAGCTGTATGACCCTGGGCAAGTCACTTAACCCCAATTGCTTCACCAAAAAGAAAGAGGAATAAGTGTTCTATAGAGATACTGAAAAGAGTAGATTCAAGTCCTGGTTCATAATGCCAGGCTTTCTCATATTGGGAGCTGAGTCAAACTGAAAGAGAATCGTATGGTTTTTGATTTATTAATCACTCCTAATAAGTCTTGCAATGGCAGAGATTGAAGCTACAAGATGGGGGTTCTTAACCTGGGGTCTGGGAATTTTTTTTTATAATTGTATTTTAACATAATTGATTTTCTTTATAATCCTATATATTAGTCTGAGAAAGAGTCCATAAATTTCACCACACTGCCAAAGGCATCCTTGACTTTAAAAAGAAAAAAAAAAAGGTTAAGAACTTCTGCCTTAGGCAATGCAGGAGTCATGAGAAGTAGCTTTCAGTGACAGAAGATGGTTTGGTAAAACCAGAAAGTCCCTCTTGGTGGCAAGTTCAATCTCTCTATTCTCCTTTTTGAGAACTGGTCTATTCCTGTTAAGGGGAAAGTCAGAGGTATAGAATGAGGGTAGGCTGCATCTATGGGTCTTGTTGAAGTGAGGGGGTGGGAAAGAGTAGTAGTTCCATTTTCCAAGTGTTGGAGTCATTTAGGAAGGATTATTCTTCACCTTATACAGGCAACCTATCTTAATGTAGTGAAATTGAAGACTACAAGGTACAAGGAAGATCAGTATTCTCTCTTGTGTGACAATTTTGTTGGCATGGGAAAGAGCTTGAAGGGCATGTGGTTTGTGGCAGGCCCCTAGTTTGGCCCTACATGGCCCTGATGTCTGGAAGAAGGGGTGGAAGGTCTTACCATGGGATATAGGGATCCTTGGCCAGCCCTTGAATTCTACATTCTCCAAGCCATCACTTCGATGAAATATAAGTGGCTGCCAAGAGTATTGGTCCCATCCCTGCACAGCAACTGATGCTTTTAAAGGAGAAAACTGGCAAGGTTGGGAAGCAAAGCATGACAAGATAGAACATGGCCCAAGATGGGAACTAGCAGACAGAAGTAAAGCAAGAAAGCTTTATTGAGGGGAAAATATTACAATATGAGAGGCAGTCAGGGAGGATGGAAATAGGTCAGCTCCTCTGAGATCCCTGGTAGAATAGGGCACTAAAACTGCTAAAGTCTATTATAGGGTCCTTTTCTGGTTCAAACAGGACCAGACATTAGGGGGAAATGGTGGGGATCCTGAACTTGGTGTGCAGGATGAGGCCTGGGGATTGGTACTGAGAATGCTTGGGGAATTGGCAGGCTAATGGATATACAAACTTCTGATAGGCACAAAAGGGGCTTTCAGCTGTTACTTTGGGCCTTACTTTGGCCAGCTGAATCAGGTTATTGTATAGTGGACTGGCGAGGCTACTGATATCCTCACACAATCTTGCCTGAAAATACCACCAACTAAATACATAAATAGGCTAAGTGGCTACAGAAAATTGATTTCCTTTGTATTACAGAGAATGTTGCTCTTACTGAGAAAGGAAAATTTAAGATATAGGGTCAGGACATAGAGATCCAAAGATTTTTACTCTTTTATTACTCCTGAAAAATATTTTATAGCAACCGCTAGGCTAAAATTCATAACCTGGCCAGAGTGAGTTTTAGAGACATTGAGAGACACATCCAAAATTATACAGCTTGTTAATAGTGACTCTGAAACGAATTCAGGACATCTGGGTTCAGGCTTCATGTTGGAAACATAGTAAAGTCTTAAAAAATATTTACTGAATCCACTCATAAATTCATAAACCAGAACTAGATAATCTTCAAGATACATTCTGCAACTATGACAGAGTGGTACGTTTTATCTTCAGCTCTCAGGAGTAGATCGCTTATTGAATTGGCCCTGTAAAATGTCTTAACAGTTTTCTTTTAAGTTAAGCAATCTGAAGTCATTCCTATGAAATAGTTATCATGTCACTGTTGTTGTTGTTTTTTAAATAAACTTGGCAAAACTTAAATTAAGGCTTCAGCTGAGTTAAAGTCAACAAATCCCACCGGATAGCCTGAATTGATAGAGCCTGAGCATTGTGATTTACTGGTCAAAGCTACCATTAAAGGAATGCTGTCAAGTAGTTTAAGCCCCAAATTTCATCTGTCTTGAAGGTTTTATATTCTGTTTAGATATATGTGGTCTGGAGAGTCTAAATATAGTGTGTTCCTATTTTGTTTTGTTTTGTCTTTTAAGCCTAAACCAAGTTACTGAAGACATAAAATAAGGAACCGAACAGTTACAACCATTGCCCCAGTGAAGGCCTTACAAACAGAATTAACAAAGGGAACACAAAGTAACCATATTAAAAACGGATTGCTGAACGGTTGGAATTCTTAAGGCCTTGCGGACACCCAAATTGGGAAGCATCCAAATGAAAAAGAGGAGAACATGAAAAAACTGATACCAAGATGGCCCCCTCTGCCCCCAACCACTCCAAAAAAAGGAACGAAATTTGTAGTGGAAGAACTATATTTTGTTTCTCTCAGCCCGTCCAAGCTGCTGACCCTTCAGCCTATATTTGGCTTGGAGTCAGTGAGAAGAAAATCTTTATTTACCCAACATTAATAAATCACAGAAGTCCTCCCCCCCACATCCCCTCAAAATCACACAGCTAAAGACTATCTGCTGTGAGAAAACCACTCTATTATGGAACCAAAATACCAAATTTAAGAAGAGACATTTAAGTCACATAGCCCAATCCCTTTATTTAATGTAGGAGGAAAATGAATAGTTCCAAGGAAGGAAAGATGGCTTGACAAACTAATAAAGTCAGAACTAGATGAGGTTTTCCTGAGTTCTAGCTTAGTACTCTGATTTTTAAAAGCCAAGTGTAATCTGTTCAGATGTAAGAGTTCAGTTGTAGAGAGGGGAAGATATATTTCTGTCACCAAGGACAGGTTGTAAAGCCTCAAAATAGTTACTGCTTGATGAGTAATGGGGGTAATTGGGAGAGCCCCCACTCATCTGTTCAGGCTAGAGCACAGCTCACAGAGCATTTGTGGAGTTGAGCCTGTGGGGGCCATCCCATGGAGACTTCGTGGAGCTGAACTGAGCTCCTCAGCTACACCCAGGGGTGTATGTGACTCAATGCTGAACAACTTGCACTTTGGTATGATGGTACAATTCCTTTATTGGTCCCTTGGTCCATGTTATGGTGGGAGGGAGGAAGGATGGGTAATGTGTGTGTGTGTGTGTGTATAGACTGGGAGCATTGTCCACTAAGCAGCAAGAGAAGCCCACTTAGTAGACTTTAAAGGTAGAGTCAAGCTTCTCTCCCTTTGTCTCTTCCCATCTGCATATTGCCTTGGGACCCTGGTAGTCTCTCCCTTAGACTTGGGGAAGGGCCTTTTCCCTCCTTCCTCTATCTTATTTTAACTCTGGCAAATGTTTGCACGTAGAAGGCAAACACAACTTCCATCTAGGAGAGTCTAAGCCAGCCCCAGGCTGGCGCCTCAGGTTGGTGTTTCTTTCCCTGAGTACAGATGATCTAACATTCGTCAGGAGCGTAGGAATTCCTGGGTTTCTCAATCAGACCTGACTTGGAGCAGGAGCTTTTGGTGGTTCCGTCCTTCTTGGAGAAGATAACTAACAAGACCAGATGAGCCCAAGCCATGTCCTGGCTTGCCAAAATCTTGAGGAAATGAATTGTTCAGACAATGGTTGTCCTATTAAGTTTTTAATGTTTTTAGTATTTAACTATCGGGAGAGAGAAACAGAGAACCTTTTGTGATTGCTGCTCTTTGTCCCAGGAATCAAAGGAGAAGGGGCAAATCTCCACAGTTCTCTGCTCTGGGATTCAGGGCCCAAAGGGGACCCCATAGTGTGGCATGGAGTAAGCTCTGGTCGCTGCTGGTTCTTGTTCTTCCTCATCTTCCTGTATCCTCTTCTCAATTTCCAGGTCAAAACCAATAGCTTGGGTGGATGGTTTTAAAAGAGGTTTCTTTGGCAAGATGGGCCGCCTTCAAGGATTCTAGGGTCAAGTTCTCATGCTTTGAATTTGTATTGTTGCATTTTCTCAAGTTCTTCTGTTTCTAAACAGGCTGTGTTCTTTTGCACATTACACCACCTTTCTTAATGGATACTGTTTGTGGAGACCTTAGATATAAACCAGTGAGTGCTAGTGCTTGGTGTTTTACTCTGGTGTAGGAATATGAAGTGTCAGGAACAAGAAGAAAGAGCCTTTCTTTGGGGTTATGCTCTTCAAGGACTGGGTTAGGTCCATATGAGTCCATGATTTGCAAAGGGAATTTCTGACCTGCTGAGTCTGACAATGCCCACTCTATTCAAGTACGTGCCACTTCCCATTCAGCAGTGAAAATACACCTGCCCTTTCTCTGAGCTTCTACCTCAACCAACCTTTCATCTCTCGGCTACTAGGGAATCAATAAAATACTTTTTTTTTCATATCCAATTCTGAGTTTAAAGGACCAGTGTTCTTACCGTTTGCCTTATTCTCCTGTACAGACTTCATGGATGGTCAAAGTGTTTAGATATTGGATCCAACTTTTTATTTACACTACTGTTCTACTATCTTAGACTGAATTTGGTTCCAATCAGAATTGACATTCCATTAAGAGATAATAAATCTGGACATGCCAGGTTCACATCTACTATTCTGATCACATGAGCAACTTTCTTTTTTTTTTAAATTATGTATTTTATTTCTTTTTTATTTCATTTTTTTCTTAATTTATTTTTAGTTTCCAACATTCGTTTCCACAAGATTTTGAGTTCCAAATTTTCCCCCATCTTGCCCTTCCCCCCACCCAAGATTGTGTGCACTCTGAATACTCCTTCCCCTAATCTGCCCTCTCTTCTATCACCCCACCCTCTTCTCTTATCCCCTTCCCCTTCTATTTTCCTGTAGGGCAGGATAGATTTCTATACCCCATTGCCTGTATATCTTATTTCCCAGTTGCATGTAAAAATATTTTTACCATTTGTTTTTAAAGCTTTGGGTTCCAAATTCTCTCTCTTCCTTCCTCCCCACCCACCCTCAATGAGATTGCAAGAAGCTTGATACAGGTTATACATGTATAGCCAGCAAAACACTTCCATAGTGGTCATGTCGTAAAAAACTAACTAAATTTCCCTTCATCCTATCCCACCCCTCCCCTTTATTCTATTGTCTCTTTTGACCCTGTCCCTCCTCAAAAGTGCTTCTGATTACCCCATTTCCCAATCTGCCTTCCCTTCTAGCATCTCCCCCTCTTATGCCCCCCCATTTTCCTGTAGGGAAAGAAAGATTTCCATACCCAATTGATTGTGTACATTATTCCCTCCTTAAGTCAAATCAAATGAGAATAAGATTCACTCATTCCCTCTCACATTCCCCCACTTCTCCTCTATAAAAGCTTCTTCTTCTCTGTTTTATGTGAGATAATTTACCCCATTCTATCTCTCCCTTTCTCCTTTTCCCAGTATAATCCTCTCTCACCCCTTAATTTTATTTTTTAGATATCACCCCTTCATCAACTCATCCTGTGTCCTCTATCATCTATCTATCTATATATATACATACATACATACAGATATACATATATATACAAACAAACACACATACATATATATATGTATGTGCGTATGTGTGTGTGTATATATATATATATATATATATATATATATATATATATATATATTCCTTGCAACTATCCTAATAATGACAAAGGTCTCATGAGTTACAAATATCATCTTTCCATGCAGGAATGTAAATAGTTCAACTTTAGTAAGTCCCTTATTATTTCTCTTTCCTGTTTACCTTTTCATGCTTCTCTTGAACCTTGTATTTGAAAGTTAAATTTTCTATTCAACTCTGGTCTTTTCATCAAGAATGCTTGAAAGGCCTCTATTTCACTGAATGTCCATTTTTTGCCCCCTGAAGCATTGTACTAAGTTTTGTTGGGTAGGTGATTTTTGGTTGTAATCCTATCTCCTTTGCCCTCCAGAACATTGTATTTCAAACCCTCCGGTCCCTTAATGTAGAAGCTGCTGAATCTTGTATTATCCTGATTGTGTTTCCACAACATTTGAATTGTTTCTTTCTGACTGCTTGCAATATTTTCTCCTTGACCTGGGAACTCTAGAGTTTAGTTGTAATATTCCTAGGAGTTTTCCTTTGGGGAACTCTTTCAGGAGGTGATCAGTGGATTTTTTCCCTTTCTATTTTACCTTTTGGTTTGAGAATATCAGGGCAGTTTTCCCTGTTAATTTCTTAAAAGATGATGTCTATGCTCTTTTTTTGATCATGGCTTTCAAGTAGTCCAATAATTCTTAAATTATATCTCCTAGACCTATTTTCCAGGTCAGTTGTTTTTCCAATGAGATATTTCCCATTCTCTTCTATTTTTTCATTGTTTTGGCTTTGTTTTACAGTGTCTTGATTTCTCATGAAGTCACTAGCTTCATTTGCTCCATTCTAATTTTTAAGGAAATATTTTCTTCAGTAATCTTTTGGACTTTCTTTTCCATTTGGCTAGTTTTGCTTTTTAGGGCATTCTTGTCTTCATTGGCTTTTTGGACCTCTATTGACATTTGGGTTAGTCTATTTTCTTCCTTCCTTCCTTCCTTCCTTCCTTCCTTCCTTCCTTCCTTCCTTCCTTCCTTCCTTCCTTCCTTCTTACTTTCTTTTCTTCTTTCTTTCTTTCTTTCTTCCTTCTTTCTTTCTTTCTTTCTTTCTTTCTTTCTTTCTTTCTTTCTTTCTTTCTTTCTTTCTTTTTTTTCTTTTTGGTGAGGCAATCTGGGTTGAGTCACACAGCTAGTAAGTGTTAAATGTCTGAGGCTGGATTTGAACTCAGGTCCTCCTGACTCTAAGGCCAGAGCTCTAGTCACTGTGCCACCTAGCTGCCCCTTAGTCTATTTTGTAAGGTGTTATTTTCTTCAGTATTTTTTTGGTTCTCCTTTAGCAAGTTGTTGACTAGTTTTTCATGATTTTCTTGCATCATTCTCATTTCTCTTCCCAGTTTTTCCTCTACTTCTCTTACTTGCTTCTCAAAATTCTTTTTGAGCTCCTCCGTGGCCTGAGACCAATTCATATTTTTCTTGGAGACTTTGGATGTAGGAGCTTTGATTTTATTGTCTTCTGGTTGTATGTTTTAATCTTCTTTGTCACCAAAGTAGCATTCTATGGTCTGAATATTTTTTTGCACTATTTGCTCATTTTCCCAGCCAATTACTTGAGTTTTAAATTCTTTGTTAAGGTAGGGCTCTGCTTCCAGTGTGGAGAATGTACTGTCTGTCCCAAGCTTTGGGAATTTTGTGCAGCTGTTTTCAGAGATACTTCTAGCAACATGTAAATTTTCTATTCTTCCAAGGTGCTATGATCAAGGGTGAGGTGTTTGCTCATTTTCTGGCTGTATTCTGGTCTATGCAAGACCCCACGCACTGTTTTCGTCCTTGGAACTTTGAGTAGAATTCTCTCTCCACCATGCCAACCCTCCTTCTTGCCCCAGGACCATCACCCAGAACTGAGACCCAGATCCAAGAAAGGGCAAAGCAAGAGAATCCTGTCTCAGTACCAGCATAGAAATCCCTGTGGGGCAGAGCCAAGATGGCAGAGTAAAAGCAGTTACTCGCTTGAGCTGTCCCCCAAACCTCTCCAAATACCTGTAAAAAATGGCTCTAAATAAATTGTGAAGCAGCAGAACCCACAAAAAGACAGAGAGAAATAAATTTCCAGCCCAAGACAACCTGGAGGGTTGATCAGAAAGGCATATCATGCAAAGCTGGTAGAGGAAGGCAGTTCAGTGTGGGTGTGCAGGACTCAGTGAAGCTGGAGGAGGCCTCAGAGGACTGAAACATGGGCAGCCATGGAGGTTTCCACTCTTCTCAACCCATGAATGCCAAAGACAACTTAGAAGGTCAGTAGGAAAAGGCTGTGTCTTCGGTGAGAGAGGGGCGTGGTCCTAGCCCTAGTCCTTGCATGTGGCCCCCAGGGCAGTGGCTGCTTTCTGAGCTTCTGGCCCACAGACTGAGGGGGAATTGAGTGGCTGATCAGAGGGGGATTGCAGAGATCTCTTTGCTGGGGCAGAATTCTTTTTCTTTGCCTGTGCTTAGATCTGGGTCACAGTTCTGAGTGGCCATCCTGGGGCGAGGAGGAGCGCTGGCGTGGTGGAACTTGTAGTGGTGGAAAAAAGAAAATCCTCCTCATAGTTCCAAGACAGAAAAGAGTGCTTGTGGTCACTCACAGGCCAGGAAAGGAGTAAAACACCTCTCCTTTAATCATAGCACCTTGGAAGAACTGAAAATTTACAGGTCCCTAGAAGTATCTCTGAAAACAGCTGCATAAAACCCCTGAAGCTTGGGACTGTACATCCTCCCCACTGGAAGCAGACCCCTACCTTAACAAAGAGTTTATAACTCAAGTAATTGGTTGGGATCATGTGCAAGCAGCACAAAAAGAGTCAGACCATAGAACCTTACTTTGGTGATGAAAAAAAAGATCAAAGCATACATCCAGAAGAAGACAACAAAGTCAAAGCTCCTACATCCAAAGCCTCCAAGAAAAGTATGAATTGGTCTCAGGCCATGGAAGAGCTCAAAAAGGATTTTGAGAAGCAAGTAAGGGAAGTAGAGTAAAAACTGAGAGTGATGCAAGAAAATCATAAAAAACAAGTCAATAGGGAGACCCCCCCCAAAAAAAACTGGAAAAAAAACACCTTAAAAAATAGCCTATCCCAAATGGCAAAAGAGGTCCAAAAAGCCAATGAGGAGAAGAATGCCCTAAAAAGCAAAACTGGCCAAATGGAAAAGAAAGTCCAAAAGCTTACTGAAGAAAATACTTCCTTAAAAATGAGAATGGAGCAATTGGAAGCTAGTGACTTTACAAGAAAGCAAAACACTGTAAAACAAATCCAAAAGAATGAAAAAATAGAAGAGAATGGGAAATACCTCATTGGAAAAACAACTGACCTGGAAAATAGATCCAGGAGAGAGAATTTAAAAATTATTGGACTATCTGAAAGCCATGATCAAAAAAAGAGCATAGACATCATCTTTCAAGAAATTATCAAGGAAAACTGCCCTGATATTTTAGAACTAGAGGGCAAAATAGAAATGGAAAGAATCTACCGATAACCTCCTGAAAACGTTCCCCAAAGGAAAACTCCTAGGAACATTACAGTTAAACTCCAGAGTTCTCATGTGAAGGAGAAAATATCATAAGCAGCCAGAAAGAAACAATTCAAGTACTGTGGAAACACAATCAAGATAACACAAGATTTAGCAGCTTCTGCATTAAGGGACCAGAGGACTTGGAATATGGTATTCTGGAGGGCAAAGAAGACAGGATTACAACCAAGAATCACCAAATCAGCAAATTAGCAAAACTGAGCATAATCCTTCAGGGGAAAAAATTGATATTTAATGAAATAGAGGACTTTCAAGCATTCTTGATGAAAAGACCAGAGCTGAATAGAAAATTTGACTTTCAAATACAGGACTCAAGTGGAACATGAAGAGGTAAACAGGAAAGAGAAATCATAAGAGACTTATTAAGATTGAACTGTTTACATTCCTGCATGGAAAGATGATATTTGTAACTCATGAGTCATTTGTCAGGATTAGAGTAGTTGGAGGGGAAAAAATTATATTTAGATAGATAGGTAGATAGATGGGTAGATAGATAGAAAGAAAGAAAAATAGATAAATAGAGGGCACAGAGTGAGTTGAAGATGAAGGGGTGATATCTGGAGACTAAAATTAAGTGGTGAGAAAGGATTATACTGGGAGAAGGAGAAAGGGAGAGATAGAATGGGGTAAATTATGTCACATAAAAAAGACAAGAAAAGGCTTTTACAATGGAGGGGAAATTGGGGAAGGTGAGAGGGAATGAGTGAGTCTTATTCTCATTGGACTTGGCTTAAGGAGAGAATAAAATACACACTCAATTGGGTATGGAAATCTATGTTACCCTACAGGAAAATAGATGGGGAAGGGGACAAGAGAGCAGGAGAATGATAGAGGGAAAGGCAGATTGGGGGAGGAGGTAATCAGAAGCAAACACTTCTAAGGAAGGCCAGGGTCAAAAGAAGCAATAGAATAAATGGGGGGTGGGATAGGATTAAGGGAAATATACTTAGTTTTTCACAACATGACTACTGTGGAAGTGTTTTGCATGACTACACATCTATAACCTGTATCAAGTTGCTTGTCTTCTCAATGAGGGTGGGTGGGGAGGGAGGGAGAAAATTTGGAACCCAAAGTTTTAAAACAAAAGTTTAAAAAAAAAATTGTTTTCACATGCAACTGAGAAATAAGATATACAGGAAATGGGGTATAGAAATCTATCCTGCCCTACAGGAAAATTGAAGGGGAAGGGGATAAGAGAAGGAGGGGGGTGGAGTTAGAAGGAAGGGCAGATTAGAAGAAGGGGTATTCAGAATGCATGTCATCTTGGGGTCGGGGGAGGGATGAGATGGGGAGAAAATTTGAAATCTTGTAGAAGTGAATGTTGAAACCTAAAAATAAATAAATAAATTTTAAAAAATAAAAGGAAAGGAAGAAAAAAGAAGAGATCCCTGCAATGCCCCTTTGATGAGTGGCTTGATTCCCCTTCCATCTGTGGGCCAGAAGCTCTGGAAGCAGCCACTGCCCTGGGGCTGTGCAGGGACTAGAGCTGGACTGAGCTCCTCTCTCATAGAGAGCCAACAGACCTTTCCTACTGACAGTCTAAGTTGTCTTTCGTGTTTATGGGTTGAGAAGTCTGGAAACCACCACAGCTCCCTTGATTCAATCCTTTGAGGGCCTGTTTTTGCCTGCAGGGCCCATGCTGAACTGCGCTCCTCTCACAGCCTGTTGCAACAGACCTTTCCAATCAACCATCCAGGTTGTTAATTTATTTCACTCTGTCTTTTTGTGGGTTCTGCTGCTCTAGAATTTGTTTAGAGCCATTTTTTACAGGTACTTGGAAGGGTTTGGGGAGAGCTCAAGCAAGTCACTGCTTTTACTCTGCCATCTTGGCTCCACACTCCCACCCCCCACATAAGAAACTTTCTTGGAAAAATTTGAGGCTCACTTTAATAATCTCAGATACGGGTGATTTTTTTTTTTATCACTTAGCTCTCCAAGTCCAACCACTTTTAAAAGTTATAGAAGTATTTTTCTTAAATGTTTCTTATAGAATGCCAGAATATGAAGGTCACTTGTACTCTAGTGCAAGGTAGCAAGGTATTCTGCATCCTCAATCTTTACCATCATTTCTGAATGGGAACCAGAGATTGGCCTAGGAACTTATGACAAGATCATCCTCACTAATTTCGGAGTCCAGGGCAATATCCTTCCCTGGTTCCATCTTTTCCCACTGGCCGTGCATCTCTTGACTTCTATAATACCAAAGCTACATTCACCACATGAGTGCATCTAGCGTTGAATGGATGTCTCCAATGCCGTAAGAGAAAGTCGTCCTGACTTTCTCTTTTCTCTCGATGGTGGTGCTCACATACCAGACAGTCATGGTCAACATTCCCTTGTTCCTTTACCTTTCCAAGAACTGTTCGGCCCATTGATCCTCTTCCCACCAGATTTTTGATGAGTTTTTGGGGTCAATTGTATAGCTGAAGCACAACTCTCCTGCAGAGTTTTGGTGGCCCATCTGGAAGAAGACATTCCTGAGGGGGCTGGATTCCAGTTTTGAAGCATAAATCTATCTTTTAGCCTCTCCTAATTGATAAAATACATTCATATGGTATATGTATCTGTCAAGAGTCCACAGGTGTTTCTTTGCTATAATAGTTTTTATGGATACCCTTAAATCAACCTAAACTGCAAAATCTGTTGGTTGTGTCTGCTCTTTGATGGAGTCTTAAAAGAGGGTTGTCTGTTGTGACGTGATTTTAATGGCATTTCCCCTTTACGCCAGTCGGTGCTGCCAAACTCAGTAAACACCATCTCTGTCATTAGGCTAGGGCTCTAGAATCAGTCCAGGTTTTGTAAGCACTTCTGATATTGCAAAGTTTCTTCTTTGCAGAGACTACAGGTGTTCAAAAATTGGGTCTCTGACACTTTTGATCAAATAATTCATCTTGTCCCTTTTAGATGTTTACCAGCCCTGCAAGAGTTCACTGCACACTTTACCCAGACCTACATCAAGTCTTCCCCAGGAGGACAAATGTCTTGTTCTAAAAAGATTTCTATCTTTGACCTATTACAGGAGTAGGGAACCTGGGGTCTTCAGGCCTATTATACGTGACCTATTATATCTCTTCTATCTATATGTCTGTTATATAGCAATGAGATATCTAATTTTGGGCCTGCTCAAAGGTAAAGTTTCTCTTTGCATCCCAAAGAATCAAGTCCTCGTCTGCTTTCCCTCTGTTGATTATTTCCAATTTATCCAACGCGTAACATGTTTGCGCGTAGCTGTTTGTACACGGTCTCGCACTGAGAGCAAGGACTGTCTTTCACCTTACTGCGCACTCAGCGTAGTGCTTGGCACATAATAGGAGCTGAATGAAAGCTTATGGACTGACTTGCTCAGGTGGCGGTCCTCTGTATGATTCAAAAGAATATTTGCATCTCAGGCACACATGAGCTTTCTTTTTCTGTTGCTGGGATGCAATTCTGGTCCTACCTGGGAGCAAGCTAACTCCCTCTTAGACAGTAGATTTAGTTTTGGCCAGACAGTTGTGCCTTTCTGCTCTAAGTGTTTTCTCTGAACTTCCTTACTCTTGGCCCCCTTTGCACCTGAATGCCTCTATTTTCCTAACAAATTCCTCCTCTCTGGAAGGAATACTTAGATCAGTTCCCAGGTACTGTTTGCTTGTTCAGTTATTCAGTTGTGTCTCCCTCTTCATGACCTTGTGTGCCATAGGATGCCAATACTGTCCATGGGGTTCTCTTGGCACAGAGACCAGAGTAGTCTGCCATTTTCTTCTGCCCCGGGTCACATAGCTAGTAAGTGTTCAAAACTGGATTTGAACTCAGGTCTTCCAAGCTCCAGGCCCAGTGCTCTATTCACTGAGCCACCTAGCTGTCTCATACTGTTTCCTGCTATCATTGTACTTGCTATGAATTGCCGTGTACCTTGTACCTGTACCCTGCCTCCTAATTCGTTGACCTGTCTCTTCAATGTCCCTGGTATATTTTTATTTTTATTCTCTGGGTTCACCAATAGAATTAAGAGTTGATGTGCCATTTGCACACTTATTGGCAATTAATTCACATTTAGCATCACAATTAAAATCCTACAGTACACACTTTCATATATAAATTCAACAAAACAGTGCAAGGGATTGGGTGAAATAGAAAGAAGTACTTGTGGGAGACTAGATAATCAGATACAAAACAAGAGAAAATTTAAAATAGCAACAAGATTTAAATTAGACTATGAAATTCCAGTGAGAAAGGAACAAAAGAATATTTCAAAAAGATAATCAACATTGGGAATTAAAATTGCAAACCTCAACAAACAACAATTCTTGCAAATAGAAACACAAAAAAATGAGCTAAATTCACCCCCAAATTCAAAGCATCAAAGGAAAATTGAAATAATATGAAAAATGTAAAAGGGAAAAAATAAAAAATAAATATAAAGAGTAATGAATCTCTTATATTTGTAGCAGTAATGGTAGAAAAAAATCTGTTTCAAAGAAGCAAGAAGGAAGAATGAAAATAGTACTCAAATTCCTGAAGCAGAGAGGAAAATATAATAATCCCTCCTCCCCAATGTCCCCTGATAGTGGGCATGATGGTATACTTCTAGTAGTGTGTAAGGTAGGTGGTGTTTGGCTGAGTAGAACTAGCTGATCCTTCTAAGATGGCCTACACCCTCCTGAGGGCATCTCTTTTTATTGCCTACCCCTCCTTTAGCACCAAAATTTTCTCTTTAGTCAATTACCCCTTTCCACCCCTTAGGTAGATTGGCTTCCTAAGGGGAGTTGCCTGAGGCACCACCTCACATAGCTTCTTCCAAGATACTGGGCTTATTCTATAAAGGTGGAGGGAAGGGTAGAAGTGTCCAGATTCACTTGGTCTTCACCATATTTGAAAAGTTTCAAAAATATCTTTCAATAGAATATCTTTTGATCATCTTGAGACCCCAGCTGAAAAAAAAATCACATTGATTAGAAAGAGAATATAGAACTTTTCCTGTGTACCTGGCTCAAGATAAACTTCCTCTCAGCTGTCTTTTAATCTTCTAGGCATATATAAACAATGGACAGCATAAACCAATTATTTTTAAAAATAAATGATGAAACAAAAAGCCAAAACAAGGTAAGATAAAACAAAAAATGGCAACAACTCTTAAAGATTATAAGGATTGGTAAAACAATTCATCTCTCCCTAGAGAAAGTGAGAGGTTGGGAGGAAAGAATGACTGAGTGAAATATTTATTAAGCATGTACTGCGTGTGACAGATAGTGTGCTGGACCTGGAGTCAGGAAGACTTTTCCTCCTGAATTCAAATCTGACCTTGGACACTTATTAGCTGCGTGACCCTAGGCAAGTCATTTAACCCTGTTTGACTCAGTTTCCTTTACTGGAAAAAGAGCTGGAAAAGGAAATGGCAAACTACTCCAGTATCTTTGCCAAGAAAACCCCAAGTGAGGCTGTAAATTGTAAACAAGATTGTAAACAACTGAACAAAAAAATGCACAAAGCACTGTGCTAAGCACTATGGATACAAATAGAAAAGTAAAATGATTCCTGCTCTCAAGGAGCTCACATTCTAATGAGGGAAATGACATAGGTGGAAAGTTTCAACTGCAAGTCAAAAGAAAAGGTCCCATGATCCTTGGGGAGTAGCATCGATGCTGATATTAATGCCGCTTCTATAATGCCATTTCTTTTTTTTCTTAATTTTATTTTTAATTTATGAAATAAAACTAGCATTTCCATAATATAGAATTAAAAAAAGATTGCATATGAAATTGCAAATCTATTATGTACACCTTGCTTCCTTTTAAATATATAATAGTTATGATATGAATTTCTTTTTTTCCCTTTTTCTTTCCTTTTTCTTTTAACCCATTCTAGAGACCGCTACCATTAGATACAAGTGTGTGTGTATGTATACACATATATATGTATATATGTGTATACATATTTTATTTATATATATATATAATATAAAATATGTGTGTGTATTATATATACACACAGAGAGAGGGAGAGGGAGAGAGAGAGAGAGAGAGAGAAATCATTTTTTACATGTTTCTACTTATCATTTCTTTCTTTGGATGTAGATAGCATCTTCCTTTATAGGTCCTTTGTAGCTAATTTGGGTATTTATGATAGTCAAAATGACTTAGTCATTCAAAGTTGTTCTTAAAACTATATTGCTGTTGGGGCACCTAGGTAGCACAGTGGATAGAGCACTGGCCCTGAAGTCAGGAGTAACTGAGTTCAAATCTGGCCTTAGACCAAACATTTGACACTAGCTATGTGACCCTGGGCAAGTCATTTAACCCCAAATGCCTAAAAAAACCACACACACACACAAAAAACTATATTGCTATTACTATATATAACGTTTTCTTGTCCTGCTCATTTCATTTCCACTGTTTAAAATCATTTCAGTTTCTGATGTTGAACCATTTGACAGAATCAAGGACTTTCATGGAAAGAACTTTCTTTTCTGAATCTTCAGTAAGCAGTGGTTGTAGCACCTACAGGAACATTATTAGCCAGACCACATCTCAGTAGGGATTGCTTTCCAGATGATGGCTATAGGCACTGGGCAGTGCTCTTCCTAAAGCTCTTGGGTTCTTCAAGGTCTCGAGGTAGATAGTACTCAAAGTGAAAGTGTAATTTGACTTGCCTGGCAAATGCTGCCTCCTATCTCTCTCAGAGTGCCCTTGCTGCTTCAGCTAAGCTGGCTTGCCGGCTCTGGGTATAACAGGAATGGCTGACCCCATCCTTATAGGAGGTGCTTCTCTGGATGATGGCTAGGAGGGCTGGACTACAAGCGAAATGGTCCTATCATATAGGGCTCTTGTGCCTATCTGCCTTTTGGTGGTAGTTGGTTAGAAGTTGTTGTTTATAGTAGTAATATGGGCTTCCCTTCACAGTGTTTTTTCCCCTCAGTGTTGGAGCTGAGGTACAAATGGGTCTATCGATTTGTGGTTTACTGCCATACCCAAGACTTGTGGGATCCTGGGTTGTCCTCATTAGAGTTTAAGGGGAGATGGTGGTCAAGATGGTGGTGGCAGTTTGATGGCTCACTCATGCTCACTCCTGCCTCCTTCAGGTACCTTATTACTTCAGCTAGAGGGCAGTTCATGGGAGTAACTCGCTTGGCTCTATGTCCACAGTATTATGGGCACAGCACTCTTGTTCCTGAGTGCAAATCACTCTCAACCTAGATCACACAGTGCTACTGTTGGAGTCACAGTGGCTTCTACTTTCCCTGTAGCAGCACAGCTAAAGCTATTTGAGAACAAAGCTGTGCCGGAGGCAGGAATTGCTTCCTTTTCTTATTTCTGCAATTGCAACAACATTCTCTCTTCCTGTTTCAGGGGCACCATGCTACCGAAGCTCCCCATGTCCTCCACTCAGCATGTTTGTTCACTGCTAACCTCTTAAGGGATTTCAGCTCTTTCCTCCCCTTTAGAGTAGGGAGAAAGAGATACTTCAGGCACTCCTAGCCCCTGCAGTCCTTGAAGAAAAGCCTATTGAGTGTTACTGTCCTAACCCACAGGCATCTTCATCCAGCTATACCATAACTCCAAGACCAAAGAAGTTCTCCATATATACATTTGTTTCCTCTAGCAGAATAGGTGTTGCCTCAGTCAAACTGAGATCTACTAAAGACCTTAACTTTAAAAGGCCAAGGTCTTCCACTGCCTTTGGGGCCATCTCCAGTCATCTATATATATCTGGCCAGTGGACCCAGATGGCTCTGGAGCAGAAAGTGAGGCTAGTGATTTTGCACAACCCTCCCTCACTTAAATCCAATTCACCTGCATGTCATAGTATCACTTTCATGATGACATGGTTCTTTCCCAGAACAAAAGACAAACAATAACCCTATTTCCTCTGACAGAATGGAAACTCCTTGAGGGCAGGGGCTGTTTCCACTTTTGTTTTGGTGCCCCTCAGTACCAGTCCAGTGACTGGTACTTCATAGGTACATCATAGGTGCTTAATGAATGCTTGTTGAATGTTGGATAAGGGAAAAAAAATGTGTTGGTGCCCTTTTTATTTAAAAAGATTTAACTTGGATGACATTACAAATACTCCTGAATTTTTTTCTTTGAGATAATTAAAATGAACAGTGAGTCATTGACCATCAAAGAGATTCATAAGCTTTTAAAAGATTAATCATTCATGAATGTTTCTCTGAATTGGCTCTAGATTGATTTTTTCTTCCCACATGGGCTGACTGTTAACCATTCAGGTATGAAACAGGATAACGATTTTCAGTAAACTAGAAATCAAATTGCAGAACTTCTATAATTAAATTATGGTGATTTTTTTTTTGTATAAGTGGGGAGAGGTGTTGAAAAAACCCCCAGTACAAATGTCAGTTTTTTACATACCTAAAGAAAAGAAATTCTATTCTTTGTTTTAGTCTACTTGACTATACCTTTCGGGAACATTCAAAATGTTTATTTTCACATTGGATTCCAACCATGATGACAAATGCCTATGGCACTATTTCCTCCTATGAGAAATGAGTATTTCTTTTACATTTAATAACTAATTGTTGTATTAAGACCAAAGTTTTTCTCCTCTTCTACTTACTCATCCAGAAATCAACCAGGGTGGGAAATCTGTCTTAAAGAGTTACCCAGGCCAAGATCTAATCAGACGGTGAAAGAAATTCTAAATCTTGGCTAATGGGTGTATTCCTGCTCATTGTGTTTGCTCAGACATATCCTAGGAAAATATTGATTCTCCCTATTATCAAGACTGCTAATATGGAATTGATGTCTCTTTGACCAAGATTTGAGTGACCTAAGTCACATACCCCAAGATAGCCCACCTCCCATTTGATTAACCAATCAGTTGATTGGTACCCCTCAGGAGCATATCCTCTTCAAAGGGTATATAAATTGTGATTCCACATCATTAGGGGTCTTTGGTCTAAGAAAGATGGCCAAATGACCATCCTTTTATTAATAGCCATCTGGCCTTATTAATAAAATGATTAAATTACCCAGAAAATGTCTCTCAAACCTTTTTAAATGTCACATTCCTGAGAATTTTGTATTCTTTGTAACTTGCAGTTAGCCACATGTTGAACCTGAGAACTAAGTCCATTTCTCTTTAAAAGAAAATACTTAGGGCTGAAAAGTTATTTGATTACACGACCTATTTGTGTTTATTTGTATCCCTACTAAGTGTCAGTTCTAGGCAAGGTGGATAGGAAGACCCCCCCCCCAAAAATCAAACAAACCCCAAGGCTTTCCTTACCCTCAAGGATCTTACCTTCAACTGGAAGCATAGGACAGAGTCAGTGTGTGCCATTTCTTCCCCTTATACATTTATTAAGTGTCTATGATGTACCAGTCACTGGACTGGGTTCTGAGGGGTACAAAAAACAAAGTGGAAACAGCCCCTGACCTCAAAGAGTTTCCATTCTGTTAGAGGAAACAAATGTATATATGGAGGACTCCTTTGGCCTTGGAGTTGTGGTACAGCTGGATGAAGATGCCTGTGAGTCTTAGCATAATGCCTGCCACATAAAATAAGTGCTTAATAAATGCATATTGACTAATTAAGAAACATATAGTCGACCTGGAAAGTAGGTTAGAACCACATGGCTCTAGCCTAAAAGCCCAACAGAAGTTTGTATTTAGTCCTAGAAGTCACTGTAATTTCTTGAGCAGGGAAGTAAGGTGGGATTCAGGAATATCAATTTGGCAGATCTGGGGTTGGAGGGGGAGGGGAAGAAGTTGGAGAGGGGATTAGTTGGATGCCAAGGGGTCAGTTAGGAGGTAGCATTGACAAGGCATTCAACAGATAACCTCAAGAAATGCATTTCACAAAGATTTGGCTATGTTTTCACTAGGTCAGAAAATATCATACATATATATATATATATTTGCTTCTCGACTTCTTATTCATTTTTCATTAAAATCATTTGGAATTCAGAAAGTGTGACTAGATAGCATTTTGAAAAAAAATCTAGGGGTTTTAATAGATAATTGATTCAATGTGAATCAAAATTACTATATAGTAAAAAAAAAACAAACATTAATCTTAAGTAGCATTAAGAAAGTGGTTTTTTTGTTTGTTTGTTTTGTTTTAGGCAATTGGGGTTAAGTGACTTGCCCAGGGTCACACAGAAGACAGTGTTGAAGAGAAAATATTTTAACTACTGTTCTTTCTCTCTGATCACAATATCTAGGATATCGTATTTCATATACTTGTGAAGTAGGAAGTGATTGAAGAAAAACAGTACAAGATCAGTTGTTAATTGACTGATGAGATCAACCTCCTTTAAAAATATTAAAAATAGCTAGTGTTTCTATAACTCTTTGAGTTTGGCAAAGCACTTTGAAAATAGTATCTCCTTTGATCCTCACAAGAACCCTGAAAGGTAGGTACAATTATGGTTCCCATTTTATGGATGATGAAACTGAGACAAGAGAGGTTAAGTGATTGTCCAGGGTCAAATAGCCAGTAGGTCGTCTGAGGCTGAGGCCTTTTTGACTCCTGCCTAGCATTTATCTAGTTACTTCTGTCAGAAGGATGCTTACATTTTGTCTTAAGATCACAAGTTTAAAGGATCTGGACCAAAGTCTTCATTTTAGAGATGAAGAAGCTGATGAAGAATGTTACTCAAGGCCACACCAGTTAGTTAATAAAAGATTCAGCATTCAAGTCTTTGTTTTCTACATCCAAGTCCAGTGATCCTCCCACTGTATCAAGCTGGTTCATGGGGGTATAAATGTTGCTTCCTCAAGAATATGGCAAATAATTCCAAAATTTTAATGTGTTTATCCAAAGACAAAGATCTCAAAACCAAGGCAAGCAAACCACCCCTCTTTTTGGCTCTCGGAGAGCTGCATTCGGGGTTAACTTTGGTTGCTCTGCAGGTTCTTCTTATGAATAATAACTGTAATGAGTGAGGGCCTGGGCTCCACCTCTGAGAAGCCTGGTCCAAAGGAGGGGAAGATCTGAAAGTTCTGAGAGAATTCCACTTGTCTGAAGAAGATGGCCCAGTGCCATAACCATTAATCCTCCCTTTGTGTTTCTCTATCTGGCAAGGGAAAAAGTGAGTGTAGAATAATAGCCTTCTGTGGATGAGCATGTGATCATTCTCCAGAGGCCAGTGAAAGGGACAGTGCATGAACCACGGAGAAAGGCTGGATCCTAGCCATGCATATTGACATTAGTGTTGCTTCTATTATCATCACCCCTATTTATTCTTGTCATCTGTTTTGATTGGGGATGGATAGAAACAGTCAGAGGACAAGTTGCTACATTGTTATTATCTTTTTCTACTTAAAGTCCAGCTTACTGTTGTGTGTGAGTGAATGAAATGAACTGGTTTTTGTAATGGAAGAAGGGTCCTGGGAAGGAAGGTCATCTACTGATGCTGAAAACAACTACTACCAGTCAGGATGAGAGAGATGAAGTTAATATGTCTTGTTCCCATGTAGTTTTACTTTCTTCTGCAAGGTCTTTCTAAAAATTTCTTTTGAAAGCTTTTCATTACAACCAATTTAGATATTAGGAATGCTCAATGTAGTGATATCCATTAAAAATGTTGTTCTTAAAAATATTGTGGATCACTGTAATGATCTGACCCCATACCTAGAATGCCCTTCCTCCTCAGCTCTAACCACTGACCTACCTGGTATCCTTTTAAATCCCTGATAAAATCCCATCTTTTATAGGAAGCTTTCCCTAACTTCTTTTAACTCCAATGCTTTTAATCATTTATTTCTAAACTTAATTTTTAATTAATAGAATTTTAATTAAGCAATATAGCTTGCTTCATATATATATTTATTTGCATTTTGTCTCCCCTGTTAGATTATGAGCTTCTTAACGGCAGGGACAGTCTTTTGCCTCTTTTTGTATTTCTAGTGCTTACCACAGTGCCCAGAACATAGTAGGTGCTTATTAAAAGATTATTGATGATTTGATTGATTGAGTATGGGAACAGTTTTGTCTTTAATCTGTTTTCATGACAGCTTATTTGTCAAATTTTCAAAAATATTTTGGATTTTGTGTTTATAATACAGGGATTTATCATTCCTCAGTCCATAAAAGATGGTGAGCTGTTAGCTTGTAACTCTAGCCACCTGATTTTGGGATGCCTCTTTATTGATATATTGTTGAGTTCATGCAGAGGTTGCCTTTAGATTACATTCTTGAATCATTTCACAGGCTTCTTCATGTGGAGTGGAACACTCTCATTTACATTAATCAAATCCAAAGGCATGCACTTCTTATCAGTCTTTACTATTGCTCAGTGAAGTGATATCCGCTTGCTCCAAAAGTATTTCTGGAGGTTTATGATCTGTTTCTCATGTGCTCTATTAATATCTATCAATCTTCTTTGTCGCCTTAAACAAAGAAGTATTCATTTTTCTGTAGCTGCCTTACATGTTTCATTAATATATTGATTTTCTAGTGATTAACTTTCCAATTCTGTTATGGCATATTTTACAGTTCTAAAGGTGTATATTAAGCATTTTATACCTATCCAGTTCAACAGACATTTTGATATCTTTGGAGGAAGAACCTATAAGATGAATAATTTTTTAATAAGGTATTTGGTGAAACAGTCTAGCTTGATGTCACCCATGTACATCAAGTGATTAATAAGATATTTTGGTTTTATTACTTTTTAAATTTTGTAACATACTTAGTTCTGTAAAGGAGAGATGGTAATAGATTCAAGACTAAGTCAGGCTTAAACTGACTGAAAAACATCACATTTTGTATAGATCATTCTTGGTATTATTACTTATAGAGAACAGTTTTATGTGTGGAAATAAAATATTCAAGTATCCATGCTATACTTGGATCTGTTTGACAACTGTAGGATATGTGTGTGTTGCCCATGTAGGATACATGTGTGTGCATGTGCTTATGCATATATACATGCATATACATATATACATGCATGTGTATGTGTGTATATACATACATATACACATATATACATACATACACACACACATATGTATGTATATGTCTATATGTCCAAACATGGCTCATGGGAAGATAAGAATAGATATTTCTGGAATCTTGCCCTCTGCTCTCCAAGAAAGACTTTGTTTCCTGCCTGGAGTAGAGCAGGAAAAGAAGACACAAGTCTGGACAACATATTCTCTTCTGAAAGAATCACATCTATTTACCTCCCTAAGTATTATTGGTCTAGAGGATTTTTTTTTTAATTTCAAGCTGCTTTCCTGGTCATTATCCCTTAAAATTGAATGAGGTACTTCAAGCTTACAGCTGCAGGCTTGACATCTTCTCACCAAATGCTAGTTACCCAAAAGACTGTCACAAACAGTGAATAGCAAGTAAACTCATTTATCCAAATAGGTAGCAAACAGAACTTAGAGAAGTTATCTTTCCCTTAAACCTTCCCCTCATCCTTTCTTTTATTACTAGAGGAAACCACTATCCTCCTAGTCACCCAGGTTTACAACCTAGGTATCAAACTCAGGTCCTCATTGTCGTTCTATATCCTATCTGTTGCCAAGTCCCTTTGATTCCTCCTAAGTATCATCTCTCATCTACAGCCCCTTCTTTTCTCTGAGACAGATGCCACTCTAATGCGGTTTTTGTCATCTGTTTGGTTCTTAAGTATAATTTCTGGATTTTGCCACGTTACATTTTTCGATGACCCCACATTCAACTTTCTTTCTTCAGATCTTAGTATTTGCTTGATTTCATCTCTCATGTTATCTGATCTAGGTTTAGGGATTAAGTTATTCCTTCTAAGTGCTCTGTAGGGATTGTCAGTCCAATGTTGTGTGACTCAGTGCTGAAGAAAGCAATATGAAGAAGATAGAGGTGTACAAAGTTGGGGGTGAGACCAGCTCCCTAAGAAACCACTCAGAAAGCATTTTGAAGGGCATCAGATGAAGTAATGATTGATAAAGCTAGGGAATTTCTCCTTCCAGTTCAGGACTTAAATAAGAAGACAGATGGAAGTGTGTGTTTGTCCTGGTTAATGGCATACTATGGAAGTGTGAAGCCAGCATACTGTCCAATAAACAGAGAGGGAAAAATAAGTATTTTTATAATGCCTACTATGTGTTAGGACCAAGTCCTTTATAAATATCATCTCATTTGATCCTCATAAAGAACCCTGAAAGGTAGGTGCTGTTATTATCCTCACTTAACAGTTGAGGAAACTGAGGCAAACAGAAGTTAAGTGACTTACCCATGGTTACATGGCTAGTAAATGTCCAAAGCAGAATTTGAACTCAGGTTTTCTGACTGCATGCCAGCTCTCTCTCTCTACTCTGCCACCTAGCTGCCTGATAGGGGCTTTTTAGCCAGCAGGAGCACGGCACAAGACTGTCAGAGGTACAGCAAGAGGATTTCATTTTGGATCACATGCAAGACGACAGAGCCTAGGCAGCAAAAGTACATGTGTTGGACCTTTCCAAGAGGCCTGAAACAGTGAAATCTCTGATAACATATCAGAACAAGAGTAGTGGACAAAACCAGTTTCCAGTAAGGGATGACCCAAGGAAATGGCAAGCCATAGTAGTGGTCCTCTGGGAGGCCTGAGATCAAGCATGATTTTTGTTATTTGATGGTACCACTGGGGATCAAGGAGATAGAGATGAGACAGGGGTGCCTTGTGGACATCCAAGAAGCCTGTAATAGTCAGTGCAATGTCTGATATCTGGTTATGGCCTATCAGGGGTATAGTGGGACACGAAACTAACTCCAAGTGAGTGACTGCATGAGGAAAAGGATGCCAATACATGGATGAAGCCAGGATCTGTATTGGACACCAGGAAACAGAGGAAGAAGCCAGAGACTGATCTGGAGGGCGTGGTCAGCCCCAACCCTGGGTTTAATTCCCAATTTGAGAGAGGCCAGCACTGTGGCAAAAGGCAGAATGGGTAACCAGGAAATAGTCTTCCCACCCAAAACTCCAGGAGGATGCTGGTAACAGCATCCACAGATCAGAGGGGACAAGACTAAAAAGGGCCTTCCTACCTTTCTACTCTACCCAAGTGTATGGGAGGGGGCATAACCTGGCCCTGGCACAAAATTTCAATTCAGGGCAGGGACTGAGGTTGGAGACCATGAACAAAGAAAACTCTAAACACAATGAATAGACACCATGGGTTAAGAAAAGCCCAAGGGAATAAATCCACAATAAGTATAAGCAGAGCCTTAGAAAAAAGAATGACTTGGCCACAAGGACTCCAAGAGTGGATGACAGTAAGCAAGAAATAAAAGAAAAATTGAAATTTGGGTTCTTGAGGAAAAAAAAGGAAAAACAATTAAAAAGCCTAGAACAGAAAGTGGAAAATATGATCCAAGTAGGATACTCAGTAAAAAATAGAATGGAGTCATTAGAACCCAATAATTTCAATGAGAAAATAAGAAATAATAATAAAAAGATCAAAAGAGTGAAGAGTGAGAGAAATACTAACAAAGAGAACTGACCTGAAATATAGCTTTAGGAGAGATAATTTAAGAATCATTAGATTTCTAAAGATATCTGTATACAGGGAGCGATATCTTATGCCCTACTCCCCTTCCCTTCACACTCAAGTTAGGTTAATTTTTATTTTCTTTAAATGAGACTTACTTGGCTCATGGGTCTAAAGGCTTGGGCCATTGATATAATTGTCTAATATTGAATAGACAACAGCTACAAAGAGCTACAGATTCACCCCGATGTTGGCTAATGGACCACCATGGGCAACTAAGAGGTAAGGAAGCTTCCTTCAGCCAAATCATCTAAGTTATCCTTGATGCATTTCCTTGATTAATATTCTTTCCCTGCTATGGCTAAATAAATCTACTTTTGTTCGTTGTTAAATGACCAATGAGTGCCTCATTTCATTCTAATCTTGAATCTAAGCTATCAGGTGTCTAGTCTGAGTCAGACCTAACCTGTTAAATCTGGAATCCATATTTCAAGAAATTATAAGAGAAAATTGCCCAGATCTACATATTACAACTAGAGGGCAAATAAAAATGAAAAGAATCCATTGGTCACCTACTGAAATAAACCCCAAATTGAATATAACTAAGAAGGTCATAGTCTAAATCCATAGCTTCCAAGTCAATGAAAACGTACTGCAAACAGCCAGAAATAGAGTACAAGTACCAAAGATTTTGTTAATATTTTTTTCTCTATGCCTTTCGGAAGTTTTATGCTCTAGCACAGGTCTGCACAACCTGCAGCCCATCGTAAAACATCTTCTACATTTTTTGCAAGCCACCCAAAATCCTTTGGCACTCCACAAGTGGCCCACAAGCCTTGAGTGGCCTGTGGACCACAGGTTGTGCAGGCCCGCTCTAGCACATGATCAGTTTTTGTAAAGATGCCACAAAAAGCTAAGTAATTTGTATGCTCCCTTTAATTCTCATTCAATAATTGCCAGGATTCTATCTTAAATAACTTTTCTAAAATTCTTTTCAGGTCTTTGCTCTATTATTTATCTTTTTGATAGACTTGCTTAGGTCTGAAAGAGGCACATTGAGGATCTCAATGTTTTTTTGTTTTGTTTTGTTTTTGACTAGTAAAATCATTCCATTCACATTCATGGTTATGGTTGTTAATTGTGCATTTCCTTCTTTCATGACCTGTTATAATTTCCCCTTTTCTTGTCCTTCCAAATGTCCTTTCTAATTCCAGGACCATCTCCAGTCATCCTGATATGTATCTTGCCACTAGACCTAGATTGTTCCGGAGGAGAGAGTGAGGCTGGTGACTTTGCACAGCCCTGCCTCACTTAAATCCAATTCACTTTCATGGCATGGCATCACCTCCCTGATGTCATAGTCCTCTTTGAGAATGAAGGACAAACAACAACAATGACAACAACAATCTTCCTGGTTAATAAATGTTATAATAAATGAAAGGCATTTGGAGAAAGAAGACTAAATAATTTAATTCTAAATAACGGATAAGAGAAACATAATTCAGTAAAGTAACACAAATCATCAGTCTTTCAGTATATTACTAATAAAATCCAGCAGGAAGAAACAAATAATGAAAAAGAAATTTCACATAAAATAACCACAGAATGTATGAAACATGTGGAATCTATCTACCAGAACACACATGATTATATGAATATAGCTACAAAACACTCTTTACAGAAATAAAGGAAGATAAATAATTGGAGAGACATTAATTGCTAATACCTAGGTTATGCTAATTTTAAATAATAATACATGAATTAATTTGCATACCTAATAATCAAAATAACAAAGAATTACTTTACAGGACAAAATAATAACATAATCACCTGGAACAACAAAAGTTCACGTCTCAAGAGAAATCATGAAGAAAATAAAACAAAAGGGAATCCTAGCAGTGCCAGATCTCAAACTATACAAGGAAGAAGTAATTTGATAAATTAATTGGTATTGGTTTAAAAATTAGAAAAGTTGATAAGTAGAACAGATTAAGTAAACAAGGTGCAGAAGCAACTGAACACAGTACTGTTGATGTGCTTGAGAACACCAACTACCAGAATGAGGTTCCCTGTAGTCAGCAAAAAAAAAGGGGGGGGAAGATGAGAAAGTAGTCTGGCAGAAATTAGGTTTAGACCAGCACCTCATACCATACCTCACAATAAGCTTTAAATATATGCATGACCTAGATAGAATATATCCTATCATAAACGACTAGAGGAGAAGATAATAGGATGGGCAGAGGTAGAAGGGACCTCAGAGGCCATTTGGCCCAATGCTTTCATTTTACAGATGAGGAAACTGAGGCCCATGGAAGTTGACTGATTTACCAACATGGTCACGTGGGTGGTAAGTGTTAAAGGCAGAATATATGTTACAACTCTGAATAAGTGGAGTGTTCCTGACTACATAAGAAATAGAGATGATCAAAAAAGAGAAAAAGGGAAATTTTGATCATGTAAAATTAAAAAAAGCTTTTGTACAATAAAATCAATGTAGTTAGAGTTAGAAGGGGGAAAATGAACCAGGAAAAAAGTCTTTGTGGCTTTAAAGAGAAGTCACATCACATGACTAGTGCTAAATTAGTTAGTGGTATTTCCAGAACCCAAACATCAATGATCTTTCTAGGCCTTCACAGCAACCATGACATTCTTAGGGGACACAAAGTCCTTGCTATATATCCCTTTGGCTGGAATCCCTTTATTATTTCCTTCTCCAGCTCATTTTACAGATGATGAAACTGAGACAAACAAGGTTAAGTGACTTGCCCAGGGTCACACAGTTAATAAGTATCTGAGGCCAGATTTGAACTCAGGAAGATGAGACTTCCTGACTTCAGGCCCAGCACTCTGTGCTTGGAGGATTATTTAGACCTTGATAAGGTTATTATTGTTATTAATGTTAATGTTAATAACTGACATTTACATAGCATTTTAAAGCTTGTAAAATATTTTATATTCATTATCTAATTATCTACAAATAAGGACATTGATTCTTGGAGAAGGTAAGTGGCTTATTCATGGCCACAGAGCTAAAAAAATATATTAAACAATTTGAAGCCCAGTGGGTAAAAGGCTGGCTTAGTTTCATTAATCCTCTATCAGCAAAATTTTCCTGAACTCTCAAAAGCTTGGGGGACAAGCACAGTTTCATTTTTTTTTTCTGTCTTTGTATGCTCGAGCACTTAGCACAAAGTCTGATCTCTGGTACTTTAACAGAGAAGCTGCATGGCATCACAGTGCATAGAGTGCTGTGCCTGAAGTCAGGAAGACTCATCTTCCTGAGTTCAAATTTGACCTCAGACACTAGCCATGTGACCCTAGGCAAGTCACTTAACCTCGTTCTCAGTTTCTTCAGCTAGAAAATGAGCTGGAGAAGGAAATGGAAAACTGCTCCAATATCTTTGCCAAGAAACCCCAAATGGGTCATGAAGAGTCAGATATGACTGAACAACAACCGATACTTTAAAATGTTTGTTGAATTGAATAACAAAGGTAGAGCTGAATTTGTCAGAGATATGATTTTTTAATCAAAAAATCCATCTATCTATACTGTAGCTTAGCCTATATCTTTCTATCTCTTCCACAAGAACTGTTTGAGAGATTTCTCCAATGCCTTCCCAAGATCTTGCCAAGCCATATCCGTGATATTCCCCTGATCTAATGGTCTAGTAAAACTGGAAAATAAGGAAATATGTCAGTGATGATGACCTGTTCTGGGAAAAAAAATATGCTAGCTCCTTGTGATCATTGTTTTCTTTTCTTAAGGTTCACCATCTTTTAGAATAAAAGAATTATAGATTTAGAGCAAGATGGATCCTTGGAGTGCATCTAGTCCAATACCCTTTTTATACAGGTGGAACCCTGAGGTATAAAGAGTTAAGTGATTTGCCCAATCACACAGGTAGGAAGCTCTCCAAGTATAAATCCAATGATATATTCCTTCAACTGTATCACTCTGTGTCTTGCCAGGAAATTGTTAGCTACCCTGATATCCAGATAATTGAAATCATTTGTTGCTACCATAGTTATCCCTCCCATATCATAGGGGTTAGGGATACAGCACCCCTGTGATCTAGAAAATCTGTGTAAAATTTTTTGGCTCTCCCTTTGTACCAGAAAAGTCTAAATTATTATGGTACTACAAGATAAAATGTGTTGATATTATACAATCATGTACATATATTTTAAGCATTTCCGAGTTTCTAAACTTTTTCTGTGTCATCTGCTGGCCTTTGCATGTTGTCTAAGGCTTCTGCAAAACTCTCAAAAACTTCCCATTTAATTTCTTATGCTAACCCACAATATATCAAAATAGCAATGGGGAAAGTCCTGATATGGAAGGGATAACTGTATATTATATCTCCAAGCCAGACTTGTTACCTGTTGCCCAAATTCATTTCTTCTTTTTTTCTCTTTTCTGTCCAGTTGGCATGTTGTATACTTTTATAACAATATTCCTTCTGTTTCTGCTTCCACTGATCTTTACTGAAACACTCTGAGAGTCTACACTGTGCTTCCTCCATCTGGTTTGTGGATTTTCTCATATGAATATATCTTTTTAATCCTACTTCCTCCCCCAACCTACTTTTTAGCAGTACTGTTCCTTTCAGATGAGGACTATCCTGGCAGAACCATATTCATTGACTATAAAGCATAAACTTAAGAATTGGAAGGGGCTATCTGATCCAACCTCCTCTTGACAATTGGGGGGGGGGGGAGTTGGACTGGAGTTGTCCAAGGTTACAAAGATCATATTAGAGGCACAGCTATGGATTTGAATCTGGGTCTTCTGACTCCAAATTCAGCATTCTTGCCAGTCTTACTGTAGCAGTCCTAGCTCTCATCTCACCAACTTTTATCCTTATGATAGGACATTGAGTTTATTTTTCTTATTGCCCATCCTTTGTGTTTATGTGTATAGACATCTTAAGACCATGAATTTTATTGCTGCCTACTTCCTTAGAATGTTTCTATTGTTAATTTCTGAGTTTCTTTGTTACCATCTTCCCAATGTAGTTCATCTTTATGGTATCTATATCTATCTTGTTATATATATGTACATATATGTGTATGTATGTACACATATTTGTCTTTGTATATATATATAGCCATTTTTATTATATTTGTAAGACTCAAAATAACTATATTATTGCCAGCTCTTTTTGAAGTTCATGTCACTCCTCACCAAAGGCTTTAAATTCTTCTTTTTAAGCATGTTCTAGAAGTCCAAATCATATTTTCAAGCACTGTCCTTTTTGGGTTTTTTTTGGCTAGGCAATAGGGTTAAGTGACTTGCCCAGGGTCACACAGCTAGTAAGGGTTGTGTCTGAGGCCAGATTTGACCTCAGGTCCTCCTGACTTCTGACTGCAAGACTGGTGCTCTATCCACTGCGAAACCTAGCTACCCCACATCACTTCCTTGTTGTCCCAAGATATTTCCTGGTGAAAGACAGACCTATCTCACCCAGATGTGAATAACTCTCTTTCCCTCACCATATGTTTTTATTTGTGAAGCTGAATTATATAATGTTGAAACTCCTCTCTTGCTCAATGCCATGCAAGAGAGAACAGCAGGTGAAGGCCAGGAAGAGTCTGAGTGAAAGATCAGATGCTGTCTTTCAAAATGGGTTGTTGATTTGTCTGTACTTTATGCAAATGCAATTTGACCCAATAGCTGGAGGGACTCCATGAACCCTTAATTGCTGCTATCTTTCAAAACTTGCTCTCTTGCATGAGTGAGAAGAAATTGTTTCTCCCTGTTTCTGTTAGATTGAGAATGCAGATAGGCTTCATTAGCACAAGTGGCATTTTGAGCAAAGCACAGGTGAGATAAGCCTAGGGAAATAACTAAATTTGAAACAGATTCAGACTCATAGTTTGTTTCCAAGCATTTCATACTTATTTGTACCTGCCCAAAAGAGTTCAGTTGGATTTACATTTGTATTATAATGATTAATAACAATGTAATTCAAACGAACCCCCAGCCTTAGACATGCATCTCAAAAATAATATAATAAAAGCTTCTACTTACATGGCATTTTTAATATTCTACAAAACGCTTTCCTCACGACAATGTTGGTGAAGTAAGTGGCACAAATATGTTCATACCCATTTTACGAAAAAGGAAGTTAAGCTTCAGAGGTAAAATATCACAAATATCAGAATATTACAAACAAGATGATTTTTTAAAAAAATTCTCTTTAAAAAGTCTATATAGTAACTTTTTTTTTCTAAGAAAGAAACAGTATTATACTTAACAGCTGGGAAAACTGAGACCATGCAGCCCTTATTTAGGACAGTGATCATGCTGGAACTAAAACTAAGACTCTAGTGTGTCTCAGGTCTTAATCATAACCTTTGGCATAATATTTGTCCCAATCAAAGAAAAATCAGAAATAGCCTAAAGCTGTAATATGTGATTTCTGAATGCCCACAATTAAAATTTATTTTTGAATATTAAAACTGTTCAGAAACAGCATTAATTGGAATGGTCTTTCAGTTTCTGTGGGGGGAAAAAAATCTGTCAGGCTTCTCTATGAAGGTATTTCTGTTGAGCTGAGATAAATTAAAATTCCAGAGATGATTTTGTGTCCTTATCAGTTGGAAAGCCTTGAGGAAAATGCCTGGCAAATATCAACCATCAATTTTGTTTTCTGTCAAAGGTTTCTGAGTTTCTAAGAGATAAACCAGACAACATCCATCATAATAATTCTCTTCAACATTTAAAAAGAAGACAAAGTTAGAAAGAAAAGTCATGTGTGTTTAATTTCCCCCTCTCACCCCCACAGGACAGGCCTAAATTGCTTACACACTATCCCCAGACATCTCAAGGGCTTACCCTCTGTTCATTGTGACCTAAATGAACAATGGAAATGGTGTGTGTATGTGATGCTGGAAGGATGGCCTTCTTCTCTGTGACCATATCAGACATTTTTTCCTGTATAATAATAATTGTTAATATGTACATATGGTACTTAAAACATGCCAGGTACTATGCTAAGTGCTTTACAACTATTATCTCATTTGATTCTCACAACAACTCTGGGAGGTAGGTGCTATTATTATCCCCATTTTACAGTTGAATTCTCACAACAACTCTGGGAGGTAGGTGCTATTATTATCCCCATTTTACAGTTGAGGAAACTGAGACAAACAGAGCTTAAGTGACTTGCCCAGGGTGACGCAGCTAGTAAGTGTCTGAGGCCAGATTTGAACACAGGTTTTTCTGACTCAAAGTCCAGTGCTCTATCCACTAGAGCCCTCCTCTAAATATCCTTTCCTACTTGAGGTATGAATAATTATGAAGATACGAATTTGTAGAGGAAGCAACTATGGACAGAATTGGTTCTGCCATTGCAATAAATTCACTCATTAAGACTTGAAGAAGACCTTCCATTATTTTGTGTTTTCTAGTGGAGATGGCATGTTTTCTAATATCTGCACAACATTCCTTCATTTCTGAAATTCTGAGAGACGTTCCTGTCTAGGACATAACATTGATATTAGTCTAAAGGGAAAAAAATAACCTTTTCTATCCTCTTTCCGACACTGCTCCTTTTCCCAATAGTAAAGAAGCCCTTGTATTACTCATCCTAGTGATTATGGGTGCTCTAGTTCCCAATAAATGTCCCCATAAAAATTCAAGTCTTTGTTGGTTCCCATAAAAATAACTGACATGCAGCACTTTAAATAACTTTCAATAAATAAATAACTGACAACAGCTTTCAAGTTTCCAAAACATTTTACACACACTGTCTTATTTAAATCTCTCAATAACCATAAAAATGGTATTGTAGGTATTATTTTCCCCCACTTTACAGAAGAATAACAGGTCATTGGGGAGTTGTCTGAAGCACAGAGAAATTAATTGAGGTAGTTATCTGTGTGGCACAAGGGAAAGAAGCCTGGATTTGGAGTCGGGAAACCTGGGTTCGAATCTAGCTCTGCCATCATCTATTGTTAACCTCTCTGAGCTCAGTTCAGGCAGCTCAGTTGTACACTGCGTACAGTGCTGGGCATGGGGTCAGGAAAACATGAGTTCATATGCAGCTTCTAACACTTAGTAGCCATGTGACTGTGAGCAAGTCATTTAACTTCTATCTGACTTGGTTTCTTCAACTGTAAAACTGGGATAATGCTAGCACCTACTTCCCAAGGTTGTTGTAAGGATAGAACAAGCTATTTGTAAAGCACTTAGCACAGTGCCTGGCACATAGAAGGCATTTAATAAATGCTTATTCCCTTCCCCTTCCCTTCAGTTTCTTCAACTATAAAATAAGGTAATTGGACTGGATGATCTTTGATATTTCTACTAGCTATGAATCTAATAAAAGAAAAGTGACCACATTTTCAGAGAAAAAATTCTTGGCACAAATTATTCTAAGCCTGTCTTTTTTGTTGTTGTTTTCTTTCCTCTTTGTCCGTTGTCTGCATATTTTTAAGGAATGAATCTCTCATGCACATGAATGATGATATGAAGATAAAGTTTAAGAGCCTTCTTGGATCTGACCCATCTCTTCCCCCCCCATTTCTTTCTCTTAAATAGAGATAAAGTCCCCATTGTCTGACTGAGACAGAGGCTCTCTACCTCCTCATAAGAACACAGAGCAGGAAGGTTCTAAGACCACTATTGATAGAGAACAATGGGAGTCTTCTTGTCCGACTTTTCATGGCAGTTAAGTAAGTCTGCTATTAACTATATGATGAAAGGGTGAAAGATGGGAAAAAGGGGAACCTGCCATTTCATGAATCAAACTCATCACTGTAATGACCTTAGGCATAAGCAGTAATAAGTGAGGGGCAAATTAGGCCTTCGGGGTTTGGGATATTTAAATTCTAATGACAGGAGAGTTGCAAACTATAGCTAAAAAATTCCAAATTTCCCTTTGGAATGGGTAAGCGTGGGGCAGAAAGGATGGAACAAATGTCACCCCTGCCTGAGCCGGACTTAGTCTACTGCAAAATAAAATGGTGGAGTGTGGGTTTCCATTCATATTGGTGTAGGGTATTCTCAATGAGGATACTCTTCCTATTGGTCCAGATCAATTCTGCAACTTAGAGTCTTAAAGGGGTGCCCGAGGCACTGAGAAGGCAGGATACTTACCCGAGGTCACATAGCCAATATGTGTCTTCCTAACTCCAAGGATCTCTGTCAGAAATGTTCTGGTACCAGCTCCAAAAGGCTTGTGAGAGCCGATTCTTAAATGTTCACTGTGAGCATTTACACCTTGATAATCTGCAAACACTACAAATCAAGGTTTGATTTATTGTTTTCTTGATTGTCTACCAGGGGCGGGGAACCTACAGCCTGGAGGCCACATGTGGCCCTCTAGGTCCTCAGGTGTGGCCCTTTGACTGAATCTAAACTTCACAGAACAAATCCTTTTGCATTCAGTCAAAGGGCCACGCTTCAGGGCCTCAAGGCCGCGAGTTCCCCCATCCCTGGTCTAGACTTAGGAAAGTGACGAGGAAAATGTTAATAAAGCAGATTAAACTTAAAAGGTACTGCACATACATTTTTAAGAGAGTCTGTTGGTAAGCATTTACAACTCACCCCTGCTCCCAGCTCTGCTCTTTATTCTCCAAACTGTGCCTTATTGAATAAAATAACAGAAGGTAATTTGCTTTTCATGGAAAAATAGGTTAAACGATTTTTGTGAGTACATTACCCAGGCCAGTATGTCTAGGTAGTCCCAATCATGCTTTACATTTTAACCTTGACACCCATTCTGCCTGCCTACTCTCTCTGATGTCCTCGATCTACCTCCTTTCAGCTCAGGAATTGTTAATAATAATTAATATTTATATAGCACCTAGTGTGTGCCAGGTACTGTGCTAAACCCTTTAAAAATTTTCAGAGCAACCTTGGGAGGTATGTGCTATCGTTATCCCCATTTTACAGATTTACTAAAGCAAACAGGTTAAAAGACTTGCTCAGGGTCACACAGCTAGAAATTGTCTGAGGCTGGATCTGAACTCAGGTTTTCCTGATTTCAGTGCCTGTAGTCTATCTGCTGAGCCACCCAGCTGCCAATCAAATCTATACTGCCATTGCTATTGGAAAGAGTATAAATCACCTCTCCCATGGCTCCGCTTACCATCCCTTTGACTTTCCAAACCAAAACACCCCTCCCTGGCTAACATCGCCCTATATGTGTTGTCTCTCCCTATTAAAATACAACCTCCTGGAGTTTAAGGACTGTCTGTCTCACTTTTGTATCTATCTTTCCACACCTAGCTCAGTGCTTTGCATATAGTAAATGTGTAAAATTTAATAATTAATAATAAATTGATTAATTCATTGTCAATCATTCATGCACCTATTCAATAAGCATGGCACCTACTATGAGCCCCACACTCTACTAATTACTGGGGGAGTGGGGGAAGCAAAGATGAAACTTAGTCTTTGCCATCATGAAGCTGATAGTGGCCCATCCCTGTCTGCTCTGCCCTGTGTGTCTCCTTCTTGAGTCTAGACATTCCAATGCAGGGCCATTAGAATAGTCATTACCCTTTGGGCATTCTTACAGCCACACAGGAACCACCCGAAATGCAATACTACCCAGCCGGGATTCCTAAATCATCCTCCTGGCTAAATAGGTCCATGGTCCACATCAATCTGACTTGGTGATGAGCAAAGACCAGTCAAGGTGTATTCTGAGAACAACTCTATGACCAAGATTTAAAATCCCACCAAGGTCAGCCTCATGGCCAGCAGGTAACAAGTGCCATATTTTTTATCTTCTCTTCCTTTCTGGTCACAGAGATCTGGATCGGGGTAACTTCTTTTTGGTTTTTCTTATTCAGGTGATGGAGGCACAGTAGGTGGATAAGGACAGCTTAATGGAGAGAAGGGCTATCAATAGAAATATGAGTAGAGCTAATGGATAGCAAGCTTATGGGCTCAGCAGAAGTTCAGTGGATCTGAGCAGTAGCATGGAGGGCTGGACTTGGAGTCAGGAACCTCTGAGTTCAAATCCTGCCTTTCAAATCCATTTAACTCCCCAGTGCCTCAGGCAAAGTCCTTCTCTGCTGCTTCTTAGGCCTCAGTGACTTGAGTAAGTGAAGAATTTCCTAGATAGATGAAATTATGGGTGCTTCGTGAATTATTACTACATTTATGTCTACAAATGTGTGTCTCCAAAACTCTGTTAGCCTGTTCACATGGCTTTCAAATAGCACTATATGACTAAATCAATCATCGGCAAAGATAGATGATTAGCGTCTTCCTCAATTTGCAATTCCTAACTATAGCTTCTATTCTGAGGACAGCAGCTGAGTCTCATGGGTTCTACTTCCCTTAACAAGGATTAATAAAATATTCCTCCCTTGGGAAGGGCACCTTCCCCACCTCTTTTTTCTTCTTTGGAGGCTGGGAAGAATTAAGGGATAGTCTTCAGCATGAAGTTTCCCTAGAGCACCCTAACAGCGCTAGCCAAACTGGAAAGAATCAAGAATTTCCTGAGGGCTCAAGGGTGAGGTGGGTTCACAGAAGGACTATTTCTGAAGTTCCATGGAGTGTAAGGTTCCTCTCCCTGGGATGCACACAGATATAACTGATGTTCTCTGGGGTCTGTACCATGATTGGAAATAGTTTTCTAATTGTTCTTCTCTCAAATCTCCCCATCTCCAGTGCATCATCCACTCAGCAACCAAACTGATTTTCCTAAAGTATAGCTCTATGCCATTCACCTTAATTAATATTAACTCCAATGGCTCTCCTCCCAGCTTTCTTCAGTACTCAGCTCAAATCCCACATTTGGCAGGAGACCTCTGCTGCCTGCCTGTCTGCCATGCTGGTGCCCCTTAGATTACATTTGCACCATCAGGGGTAAGTTGGAACCACCTGAAAACAGATTTTTACCAGCCAATTGGCAAATTTTCAGTGTGAGCATTTATACCTGAGACATGGACAAACTCTGGGCTTGATTTATTGTTTTATTGCTTGTCCAAACTTGGAGAAAAGCCCTCAAAGAGCTTACAATTTAATGGGGAAAGATAACACATAAAAGAAAGGTAAAAGTGGGAGGGAAGAGAAAGTATCTGACTGGTGAGTGCGTGGTGGAGAAGTCAGTCAGAAAAGTCCCCAAATAGTGCAGCCAGGTAAGAAATGATGAGATATCTGAGCTGGGGTCTCTCTTAAATGGAGGTTTGGAGTTCATGGCAGCTCCATCTTCGGATCAGAGGGTTTGCTGTTGTTTGTCCTTTGTTTTTGAAGAGAACCATGACATCAGGAGGGTGACATCATGACTTACAAGTGAACTGGATTTAAGTGAGGGAGGGCTGTGCAAAGTCACCAGCCTCACTCTCTCCTCCACAGACATCTGGATCTAGTGGTAAGATATAGACCAGGACAACTGGCGATGGCCCCTGATGCAGTGGGAGACCTTGGCTCTTTTAAATTGAAGTCTTTCCCAGGTCTCAGTTTATCTAGGGCAGGCCTGCACAAACTGCGGTCCACAGGCTGCTTACAGCCTACAGGTCACTTGTGGCATACCAAAGGATTTTGGAAGGCTGGTGAAAAATGTAGAGGATGTTTTCCTCTACATTTTTTGAGGGCCACCCAAAATCATTTGGCGGGTTGCAGGTTGTGCAGGCCTGGTCTAAGGCAATGCCCATTCAGTGATTAAGGCTAGGTAAGAAATGAGACAAAGAACGGCCTCTTTTACCTAGTCCAAAGAAAACATCAATCTGGGAAGGGAAGACCCTCAGGGATTCTGGCCAAAACAGATACAATTGCTATTTATGTTTATTCTAAGTCAATCAGGGTCCAAACAATGACCAAATGAGGCTTGGGCTGGGAACTACTGTTGGACAATCAATGAGAGTCAGAGTGATTTGGGTTTAAGGCATGGTCCTTAAAAAGGAAATCTATCTAGCCCATAAACCCCAAGATACCTTGCAAATTTCACAATCAAAACTTATATTCCTTTGGCAGAGCATCCGCAGATAAGGGTATGATTCCCTATCTGGACAGAGGAGGAGGGAAGAGGGAGAAGAGGGAAAGAGAAGGAAGGAAGGAAGGAAGGAAGGAAGGAAGGAAGGAAGGAAGGAAGGAAGGAAGGAAGGAAGGAAGGAAGGAAGGAAGGAAGGAAGGAAGGAAGGAAGGAAAAGGAAGGAGGAAAGGAGGGAAGGACAGACAGAGGGTGGTGAGGAGGTAGAGTTCTAAGGCTGATGAGATCTTACAGGATGATGAGGTTATCCAAATAATGAGCTTTACAGGGCATGGGGAAGAAGTCAGCCAGAGAAGTCCAAAAGCAATGCAATCAGGTGAGAAATGAGGAGCTATCTTTATTAAGATTAGTAGTAACAGCATCATAGCTATTATTATTATTAATTATTGCATGTAACATGCTTAAAAACAGATCACATGGAATGAAACACTAACCAAGGCAGGAAGGTGTAGTGAATAGGAAACTTAGGGAGATCTGAGTTTGAATCTTACCTCATATGCTTACTAGCTGTGTGACCCTGGGTAAGTCACTTAATGTCTCTAGACTTCATTTACCTTATCTGCAAAATGAAGGGGTTGGACTCAATGACTTCCAAGGTTCTTCCCCGCTCTAAATCTCCAACCCTATTATTCATGCTTTTGGCCACCACAAACTCCACTGAAATGTTTCTGGCTCAGTGTTATCTTCCCCAGTTCTCTGATATGCAAGATTAGTTCTTCTGATAAATGGTTTGCCCACTATTACATCCTCCGTCACCACCACCCCCACCTCATCCCCTGGCAGAGACTGCAACTTGATATTCATCCCTGCCTCCTGTTCCCCTTCATTGGATGACTCTAGTTACCACTGCTGGAGCATAGCCCAGCCTATGACATCTATGCTCCATGGTACTATTACTCTCCACATCTGTGTGAAACTTTTTCAAAGACCCCCATCTTCAACACAATGGAAAGGAATTGCCGTTATTGAGCTTTGCCCCACCTTTAAAGCCCTTAATTCCCGACTTTCTCTACACCCATCCTTGGCATTATAAGGACAAATGGCCATTAACTATCTACACTAGAGTTCTACGTGGACTTTGCTCTAAGAATTGCCAGCTGGATGTGATTTTGGGGAATAGTTTGCTTGCCTACCTCTGTTTCATGAAAACCTTTCTACGGTCTCTTGTTGTTATTGTTGTTGTAGAGTGGGCTCTCCTTATTTAACAGTGACCTCCTGTCCGGGGAGTATGACTGCCAAGTATTGGTCTCTTTCTTTCCCCAGGGATCCAGTGATGGCCAAAACAAATATGATTAGCAGTGCTATCTAATGAGTGATGACAGGGGACTTGGTGCTGTACCAACCACTGAGATTTCAGGTCTGCGGAGCATAGCCAAGACAACTTGCTAACACTGTTCTAGGGCTCTTTTGGCAACTCCACAGATGGGCAGGGCATTCATATATATATTTTTGAAATTTAAAAAAATGATGAAAGTCCAGTTCATCTCTTTCTAAGGGCTGATGTATTATCAACTGAGAAGTGAGAGACCCAAAACTAGTTCAGGTGAATTGACTCAGGTGTTCAAGTGGCTATTGGCTGTCCCCAAACTAAAGACTTGGTAAGCAAATTTATCCAGCACATTGATCTGCCACTTCTCTGCTTTCCCAATTGTTTGAAATTCCCACCTAGCACTTGATAATATACTGTCTAATTCTCTTGTTGTTTTGTATACATATGTATTTTAAAGATCTACATTATAACTCTTGGCTTACTTGAACTCAATTCACTTTTTTTTTTAATTTGGCAGTCTACATTTTATTTTCATATATTGAAGGTAAAAACAATTTTCAACTTTCATTTTTAAAATTTTGAGTTCCAAATTTTCTTCCTCCCTCCCTTCCTTTCCCCTTCCTTGAGAAGACAAGCAATTTGATATAGGTTATACATGTGTAGTCATACAAAACATATTTCCATATTAGCCATGTTGCAAGAGAAAACACAGACCAAAACAAAACAAGAAAAATAAAGAAAGTTTTTCTAAAAAGTATGTATCGATCTGCATTCGGACTCGACAAGTTCTTTTTCTGGAGGTGGACAGCATTTTTTATCATAAATCCTCCGGAAATGTTTTGCATCATTGTATTACTGAGAATAGCTAAGTATTTCACAATTGATTATTTTGCAATATTGCTGTTACTGTGTAAAATGTTTTCCTGGTTCTGATCACTTCATTTTGCATCAGTTCATGTCAGTCTTTCCAGGCTTTTCTGAAAGCACCCTGCTGATCATTTTTTATAGGCAATAGTATTCCATCACAGTTATATACAGCAAGTTGTTCAGCCATTCCCCAACTAATGGGCATCCTCTCAATTTCCAGTTCTTTGCCACCAAAAAAAAAAAGCTGCTATAAATATTTTTATATAAATAGGTCCTTTCTCCTTTTATTTGATCTCTTTGGATTACAGACCTGGTATGTAGTGGTATTGCTGGGTCAAAGGGTATGCACAGTTTTATAGCCCTTTGGGCATAGTTCCAAATTGCTCTCCAGAATAGCTGGATTGAACTGGGTTCACTTATGAAGATTTCTCAGAAACTCCTGTATGGCTTCTTAGGATCCTTCCATGAGAAATCTGGGGGCCATCTTATTTCTCTTGTTTCTCTCTCCTTGGGTTCCATAAGCTCCCTGTAAGCATTTAAACATGGAGTAAGTTTATTAAAAGGAATATAAGAGATTTGTGTCAGAGCTTAGGCAAAGGAATAATTAGAGCCTCACAAAATTAATTTTTCTAACTAATTGTGTCTTGCTTTAGTGAGTCCTGGGACCTGTCTAGGCTCAGATTCCCTCCTCCTTCTCTCTGCAGTCTGCATTCTCTTGGCACCAGAGACTGCAGCCTTTACTCTAGGTACTGGCCACTGCTGCCTTTTCTTAACATGTTCCCATACATAGTCATCATCCTGGTTCCTGCATCTTGGCTCAGGAATGCATCAGCATTTACCTGGCAGCTGCTTCCTATATCAATGCTGGCTTGAGTTTTGCATACGCTATAACCCAGAAGCCTTGTCTTCCTCCTTCTATTGAATATGCACCTTAAGCTTATGGAATCATGGGCAAAGACCACTCAGGTCCCCTCAGAGCCTTCATCCTCAGGCTCATAGCATCTTATAAAAGGGCATTTTTCTCTCCTTTTGGGGATGTTCATTACTTACCTCATTATCTTTCCTATCCTAGACTGTGCCCATTTCAAGAGTAGAGTCTCACCTTTTTGCATTTTCTGTAGTATCAAACATAGTTTTTGGACATATCAGATCAGTTGTATTTGACTTTGTGGACTTGCTTCTTTCATGAGAAGTTGTCTTTTCTGATTTCATTTGGCCTAGAGTCCTTCTGTTCTTTTGGCAGATGTGATGAGTGAAAAACCTGAGAGAAAGAGTTTCTGGGTAACTAATAATCAATTTGGTAATTAGGCTAGCTAATAATCAATAAATTGATAGTCAATGGTTTCTCTTGGAAAACCAAAACCAAAGACCCTCATTGGAGACACTGAACACTTTAAATACCTTTGTAAAAAGTGAGGCCCCTGACAAGAGAAAATCAACCCTGATTGGCAGACATTTAATGAGGAGGTGGCTAGGAGTCTTCAACTCCTCCTGCTGAGAACATAGCTTGATCATGACTCAGCTGCCTCCTACAATCTCGACAAGGAAATCCATTTCCATTCAGATCACTCTGGTTGGTTTTCTCCTTCATGAGCTGTTACCCTAAATTCTAATGGAGGGTTACAAGGACAGGGGCTCATTTCCTTGGAGCAAGAACTCTCCTAGACTGGATTCTGTTTACACTCTAAACAGAAACAAGGCTTCCTAGTTATGTGGGGGTTGGTCTAAGATCTGGCAGCATGTTCCCCAAAGGTTAGGGTAATCTCATCAATCAGCCAGGTCCTTCAGAGATACCTTCTACAGGTACTGGGCCCTACATGAGGGAATAAAAAGGAGAAAAGCCTGGCCCTCATTTAATAATTTGTTATTAATGTAATAGTGAAATAATAATGTCCCTCACAGAAGAGGGTTAGGGGTTCAACACTTTTGTTAAATCTGATACTGATTCCTAACAATTGTCTCTTCATTGTATTAAGTTTGTCTCTTAGTGGTGTTCTAGAATTTTTTCAAAGAACTGATAAAAGAGGTATGTATAGAATAATTTTACATACACACACACACACATATGTGTATGTTATGTACACACATACACATACCTATTTCTGTCTAATGGTAGCCATCTCTAGGGCAGGGCTGGAGGAGAAAAAAGATATTTACATGATAATTTTGTTGTGTATTTGAAAAGAATAACAAGTTGTACAAAGTACAATCATTTTTTTTTATTGTACTGTTATGGAAATGCTTGTTTTATTCCACAAATTAAAAATAAAAAACAATTTTTAAAAGAATATTTTTCAGGACAATCATATAGTCACAATGGCAGTTTGAATGGTGACATGAGAGGCTGCCATAGTTTTAATTTTAGTTCAGACATGAACTCGACTCAGTTATTGTCCCATGATTTTGCTGATTAGGTGGTTGAGATTTCCTAGAGTTTTGACTCATTTCATTGCTCAAAAGCATTTCTGCTCATTAGGAGCCAGTTCCTACAAGAAGCCTTTCCTGATCCTCCTAGTTTTCATACTCTCTTCTTCCTCAGATTATCTTGCATTTACTTATATTTCCATATCCTATCAGCTCCCCGAAATGCACTTCAGTAGAATGGAGTCCCTTTGAGGACAAGGGGCTTTGTACCTCTCTCTGGTACTTGGTACGTCACCTTGAATGTGGTAGACACTTTAATAAATATTTGTTGAATTTTTTTTTATTTGCTACTAATAATCATGTTGTAGGCAGGTGGTAATGAGCTTGATTTTGAAAATGAGAGAAATCGCTATAAAGAATTACTCAGGCCAGGATGTAGCCTTGGTAACTAAGTATGGCAGGACTGACCTTGGAGTCAGGATGACTCCAAGTTTAACCTCTGACTCTGACACAAACTGGTTTTGTGACCATGAACAAGTCAACTTTATAAGACTGAAAAATTGTAGATGGACCCACATGTACAAAAATATACATAGCAGCTCTTTTTGTGGTGGCAAAGAATTGGAAATTGAGAGGATGCCCATCCATTGGGGAATGGCTGAACAAGTTGTGGTATATGAATGTAATGGAATGCTATTGTGCTATAAGAAATGATGAACAGGCTGACTTCAGAAAAACCTGGAAAGACCTGTATGGTCTGATGCTGAGTGAAGTGAGCAGAACCAAGAGGACTTTGTACACAATAACAGCCATATTATGCAATGACTAAGATTGTTAAACTGAACCTTTCTCAGCATTATGAGGATCTAAGACATTTCCAGAGGCCTTGGGATGGATAATGCTGTCCACATCCAAAGAAGGAACTATGGAAGTCGAATCACTATCACTTATTTTTACCTTCTGTTGAGTTTTGTTTCATCTTTCTGATGGTTCCTCGTATTGGTTTTAATTTTTACTTACAACTTCACTAATGTGAAAATATGTTTAATGGGTATGTAAATGTAAAGCCTATGTCAGATTGTGTGCCGTCATGAGGAGGGTGGGGGGGAGGAAAAGGGAGAAAAATTTTCAACTCAAAAGCATATGGAAAAAATAAAAAAAATTTAAATTAAAAAAAATTATAGATGAATTGCTGGTTTGCATCACTGAAATGGATTTTCATAGTGGGAGCTCTACTTGGTAATTAAGTATGGGCAAGAAGAAGGAATAGTCAAAAGACCTCTTATTTGTGCCACTTGCTTGCTATTTGACCTGGGTTAATTTGCTTTTCCTCTCTGCACTTCATTTTCTGCATTAATTACATAAAGGGTCTGGGCTTAACGACCTTTCAGATCCCTTCTTTCTCTAGAATCCCAAAACCTTAGTAGCTAAGCAATACATGTTTTCCCCCATTCTCAGCACTGAGATTTGTGTTACACTGATCATACTTCATTCCAAGTATTCTGTTACAAAAATAATAATAATAATGAATAGCTAACATTTCTATGGGCCCAGCTAGTTGGCACAGTGGATAGAGTGCTGGGCTTGGAGTTAGGAAAACTCTGAGTTCAAATCTGGCCTCAGACACTCACTAGCTGTGTGAACCCGGGCAAGTCACTTCATTCTATTTGCCTCAGTTTCCTCATCTGGAAAATGAGCTGGAGAAGGAAATGGTGCAAACCACTCCAGTATCTTTACCAAGAAAACCCCAAATGGGGTCACAGAGAGTCAGATATGACTGAACAACAACAACAAAAACATTTATATAGTATTTTAAGGTTTGTAAAATGCTTTATATATATGATCTTATTTGATCCTCACATCCACGTGAAGTAGATGCTCTTTCTACAAATCTCCATATATTAAGGAGGGCTTATTTAACTCACGGGAGAGAGACTTCTAAAATAGTTTTTTTTTCTTCTTCTAAATTCAGCAACATAGGAATCCTTTAAAGAAAGTCCAGATGGATTGTCCATAGAGTGATAGTTATTCTTCATCACTCATAATCTCATTGTTCTAAAAGCTCCCTGGGGAGTCAAATTTCCAAGTCTCTTTTCTCTTCCATGAATAAAATTAATCATAATTTTTCCACTGAGATTTAATATTTTTTTTCCATTCTGATAGCACTTGAGCTTTTCCAATTCATGGTGACTCTCTGGAGGTTACCTCTGTTTTTTCCATTGATGCTGTCATAACCCAAACATGGTTAATTACTTACCCATGATGCTCTTGTCTGTATTTCTTTTTAATTTCTACAAGTCAAAAAAGGCTCTTATGTTCTTTGGCACCTTCTCACATTCTTTTTGAACTCAGTGAAACCTATTTTAGGAGTTTCTAATATGGTTTTGTTGTTAGGATTCTTAAATAAAGCAACTCTTTTGGTAATTAAAAGTATATTCTGGTCTTCAACATTTTTAGCTTAAAAATTCCTGTTCACTCCAGCTTTACTTAAGAAACAATTTCACTTAATAATGGAATCATAGAAGTTGGGCCTAGAAGACATTGTAGAGATCATCTAATCTTATCCCCTCATTACATAGAGGAGGAAACTGAGGCCCAGAAGAATAATTAGTTGCACATCTACAATTATGAACTAGTTCTCCTGCAATTCCACCATGTTTCCTCCAGCAAACAGTATGGTAAAAAAAAAAAAATTGACTTATTTTTAAGTAGAGAAAAAAAGCCCAAGAGAAGCAAATGTGCTATAGAGGGCTGACCTGAGTAAGGATGACCTGAGTTTAAGATCTGCTTCTGACACAAATTAGTTGTGTGACCATGAACAAATCAACTTTCTAAGACTAAAAAAATTCTGGATGAAATGCTGGTCTACATCATTGAAAGTCGTTTTCTCACTGGGAGCTCTACGTACAGGTAAAATCAGGTCCAGACCAAACAACAATGACAGAACAATGAACAAGAACAACAAAGTTCTTATGCCCCTCATGTTCATTCGATACTTTCCTGATTTACAAACTGAAGCTCTTCATGCACCCGGAGCGTGAAATTTCAGATAGAGTCAAGAGTGCTCAGCTGTGGCACTGTGAGAAGTCTTACATAAGGCTAACTATGTTCAAGTACGAACAAGGCTTTCATACTCGTGAACTTGTGTGATGGTCCTCTAAGCAAATGCCACTCCTGGTCTAGAATAGTCTCTGGCCACAATAAGCGATTTCATTCTATCTTCCAGCAACCAGCAACTTTGTCACAAGCTGGGAAACTATGTGTTCTTCATTCACTTTGCTTTTCCAATGCGTATAGGCCTGTCTTATGAGTGACCGTGGACCACACTGAGGAGGCCCAATAGGGGCTTGATGCAATCAGCACTCACTCAATTAATCAACCGACATTTATTAAATGCCTACTAGGTAGTGAGGTGGTGTGGTGGATAGAGTGCTAGATTTGGAGTCAGAAAGATCTGAGTTCAAATCCAGCCTCAGATACTTACTAGCTGTGTGACCCTGGGTAAATCACCTAATCTCTCTTTGCCTCAGTTTCCTCAACTGTAAAGTAGGGATAGTAATAGCATCTACTTCCCAGGGCTGTTATAAGAATTAACTGAGATAATCATTGTAAAATGCTTGGCATAGTAAGTGTTATATAATAATAATAATTACTACTATTATTTAGACATTGTGTTAGGATCTGAAGGATCAAAGACAAAAACAAGAGTGCCTGCCCTCCAGGAAATTGTATTACATCAGGGGGAAAACACATAAATATATAAGTAATTACAAAATAATTACTAAATAAAACGAAAGTAACTTAAGGGCAGGGCATTAGTAGCTAAGGAAGGGAGAGTGGGAGCTAGCATAAGCTTCATGTAGAAAGTAGTCCCTGAGTTGAGCTTTGGAGGGAACCAGGAATTATGAAAGGTGGAGGTGAGGAAGGTGGGGAGCAACCTGCATGGAGACAGAAGATGGAGTGGCGTATATAAGAAATCACACAACGGTCAGTTGGGCTGGAATGTGGAGAGCATGATCATGAGTAATGTGTAACAAGCTTGGAAAGGTTGCCTGGAGCTCGGCTGGGAAGGGCTCTAAATGCAAACAGATGGGCTTGTGTTTGATGCGAGATGCTGCAGGGAAGCAGCCAAGTGGAGATTATTGAGCAAGGAGTGAAAAGGTCAGACCTGTGCTTTCACAATATCTCTTTGGCAGCTACTTTGAGGATAGCACGCAGAATGGAAACACTGAAGTCACGGAGACGCATGAGGGGCTATTGCAATAGTCCCATGGAGGGTTTGAACCCTGGTGATGTTGTTTGTCCTTTGTCCTATGAGAACTATGACAGCAGGAAGTTGATGCCACGATTTGAAAGTGAACTGGATTTAAGTGAGGGAGGGAGGGCTGTGCAAAATCACCAGCCTCACTTTCTCCTCGAGAACCACTTGGGCCCTGTGGCAAGCTATAGATCAGGATGACTGGAGATGGCCTTGAACTTGGGTACTGGCCATGTGACTGGAGAGTAGGGGGTGAATTTGAGAGATGTGGTGGGTATCTAATTGACAAGAACTTACAACTGGTTGGACATGGCAGATGAGGGAGAACGAAGAGATGAAGATGACTCCAAGGTCTGTTAATCTAAAAACATTTATTAAGCACTTATTATGGACCAGGTAGGGCAGGTAAGTGGTGAAGTGGATAGAGCACTGGGCCTGGAGTCAGAAAGGCCCGAGTTCAAATCCTGCCTCAGATATGTAGTGGCTGTGTGACCTTGGGCAGGTCACTTAACTCTTGTTTGCCTCAGTTTCTTCATCTGTAAAATGAGCTGGAGAAGGAAATGGCAAACCATTCCAGTATCTTTGCCAAGAAAACCCCAAATGGTGTCAGGAAGAGTCAGACATGATTGAAACTACTAAACATTATCGTCATCATCATCATCATCATCATCATCATCATCATCATCATCATCATCAACAGCAACAACAGCAGCAACAATGTACCAGGTACTGTGCTAAGTGCAGGAAATACAAATGCAAGCAGAAAGACAACCCCTGCCTAAAAGAATTTACATTCCAATAGAGAAACACAACACATAAAATGAAGCTAAAAAAATGCCTTGGGGTGGGGGGGGAAGTGAGGAAGTAGGGGAATGAAGTACCCCACTGAGGGGAGTAAATGGTAGAGAAAGTCTAGAGTGCAGCCTGGAGAGAAATGATGACGTGGCTGCCCTGCCTGGGTGCCTTCCTCCAATGGAGGTTTTGGGAAGAGCTATCCAATCAGAAGGAGAACTTGCAGGGGTGGAGGGTAGTTCCAAAGTATGATTCCAGGGCTAGAGTGAGCTTCCAGGATGAAGATGTTTCTGAGACATGGTAGAGGAAGTCCAAAGTACAGACTGGAGAGAAAGGTTGTGATCCAGAGTGACAGGAAGGGTGGAGGTACCCTTGACAAAAATAAGGAACTTGGCAAGAAGAGTGTGTTTGGGCAGAAAGATAATGAATTCTCTTTTAGCCTAGAGAGTTGCTACCAATATGTAGATGGCTCAACAGCCTTCCAAGAAAGTGCCTCTCCAAACTCAGCTGGTCTGGTTCAGATAACAGAGATGGAGCCCATCACCAACCCCCTTACTCAATAACTCGTGATGTGTTGGCACAGAAGATCTCAGTTTCCCTTGAGATATCTCAAGTACCAGCACCTAGGAGTCCTTTCCTGGTTCTTTCTACCTTAGCATCTACTGCCACCCCGTCACATTACCTTCTGTCTACTCTGCATTAACTTAGCATATTCTGACTAATATATGTTTTCTCCCCCAATAGAATGTAAACTCCTTTCATTGCACTGTAAGAAAAGAGGAATATGATGAAGGAGAGAAGCATGAAAAGATTTCTACAATACACTGAAATAAGCAGAGCCAAGAAAACATACACAAAATCACTATAATAATATAAATGGAAAAACAACAACTGAAATGAATGTTACAAAATTATAATGAACAAGTTTTACCCTAAAGAAATGAAAAGACATCTCCCCCATGCTTTTTTTTTGTCATGAAAAGATACATTTTATTTGTTGAAACTGACTGTAACCTATTATGAAATAAGTATAAGTGGTATTGAAACTCAATAAAGGAAGCCAGGTGGAGCAGTGGATAGAGTGCTGGACTTGGAGTCAGGAAGACCTGAGTTTGAATCCTACCATAGACTCTTAGAAGCTGTGTGACCCTAGGCAAACCATTCTGTGTTCCAACCTCCTTATCTGTAAAGGGAAGGGACTGACTCAACGCCCTCTAAGGGCCCTCCTGGCTCCAAATCTGTGCTCCTATGATCAAGACAACAAAACATTTAATTTTTAAACTACATTTTAAAAAGTCTCCCCCATGTTTTTGCTGAGATTGGGGATCCATGGATGTGAAATATTGCATATATTATCTTTTTTTATGGATTGTTTTTTTTCTCCTTATTCTTTATTTAAAAAAAAATCTTCATTAGAAAGGATGGTTCTGTGAAGGAAAAGAGAGGGATAAAAGGTGAGGGGGTCTAAGCAATGTAGAAAACAAAAAGATAGCAACAAAATCTATTTTTTCAAGAATAACATAAGAGACTTTGGGACAAGATGACTGACTGAATGAGAAGGGAACCATTCAACTCCCACATCCCTGCTCCAGCAAAACCCTGTACACTCCAGACTGAATAATCATTTAGAAATCCAAAGATAAATTATAATGGCTTTGATCCTGAAAATGAACAAAATATCAGCTGGAAGCTGAAGGGGTCCCCTCCAGCATCTTGAGTGACAACCAGAGCATAGATGGGACATGTGTAGCCAGTACAACTCTGTTATTAGAAGCAGTAAGAGTGGAGGAGTCCCCTGAGATTTCTCCAGAAAGCCATAGGAAAGGGATTGTAGAAGCCCCTGGTGCCTTCAATCAGCAAAGACACAGACCATAGCCAAGTAGGAACTTTGAAATGCAAACACGGGAGTCCAGAAAATTCTAGAAAAACAAATTTATCTGAGCAATTAGAAGGAGCCTATATGATGGTATACTGCTAGCATGCTAATGAGGGGAGAAGAAACACATCTCCCTATAACCTTAATATCTTCAAAGAACATTGAAGGGATTAAATAAGAAAAACAGTGGACCTGGAGATGGGTTGGTTCTAATTTAAGTGTTTGAGGCAGGGAAAGAGGAGCAAATGCAAAAAGGGGAATACATTTGTGTAGAAAAGAGAAAAAATTGGGGTTGAACCTGCTGTTTCTCATAATAGGGGTTCATGAAAAGAATATACAAACAATGAGAAAGGGGTGGGGGAAATGAGCATCAGGTAAACCTTGTCCTTATTTACAATGGACAAAGGATGGTTGAACATATACAGTATGGTAAGGATATACTTCAAACTGAACAGCAAAACAAAGGAAGATAGGGAGGTGAGGTAAGACGGAGGACAATACTGGGGTGGGAATAGTCATAAACAAAACAAATAGTGGGGCAGAGAAAACAATTAAAATCTATGGAGATACCTTAGATTATCTCTTTGTTGGGAAATGGCTGAACAAATTGTGGTATATAAATGTAATGAAATATTATTGTGCTATGGGGAAATTATATTCATATTGAATTCATATTGCAGAGTAATGCAAGAAGGAACAGGATGACAACTTTGTAAAGAAGAAAAAATAAATCTTTAAAAAGTCAGTCAATGACTGACTATCCTTGTCTCCAGAAAACCAATAATGAAGTATGTTTCCCACTCCCTGACAGAGAGGAGATGGACACAGGAGCAGAGAGAAAAGTTTTGGAGCGTGGCTTCTGTGCCAATTCATTTTGTTTAACTAGTCCTATTTGTTACAAGGGTTTGGGGTTTTTATTTTTGCTCTTTCTTTTTCCTGGTTTTAATTGAGGGAAAGGTTACAAAGAAAAGACTTAGCAAGAGACAGAGAGATAGAGAGAAATAAAGACACAAACAGAAACGAACAGGTATAGACATAGACAGATATTCTAACATTTAAACACACAGAAAAGAATAGAAAAAAGTTTAGGAAGAAGCAGAGAAAATCAAGAGACAGTTTTGAAAGTAACATCTAGAATTTATTATATACTTTAAAAAAAGCAAGAACTATAAAACAGAGCTTCATGGTTTCACATAGAATTATCATTTTATGTTGGACTGTTGTATATGAAAATCTTTTTTTGTTTGTGTTCAGAATGATTAAAAGAAAAATAAGATTAGCCCTTTAGGGTGCAGACTTATTTGAGTTTTTTTGGGCAGTGGGGGAGGGGGATAATCACCATTGCTGTGTCTGGCACATAGTCAACCCTTAATAAGTCCATGTTGACTGATTAATTGATTGATTGTCTTAAGAATTCAGACTCTTGTGCTTGCTGGGATCAGGCATCAAGATATATTTAACCATTTTTATTTAATACTAAGAATTATATTTTTTAACCTCTCATACAGCTAGGCTTATTTCACACAGCTTTTCCTGTGATTTTGAAGATATGGAAAAGTAATTTCATACAGTGTAATGGAAATTACCTGGGAGAAAATTTGCTAATCCTCTCTCATCAGTCTCATTGGCCAAATGCTTTCCCAGATGGACGTTGAACCATAAAGCAGAGAAGAGATTCTGCCAAATTAAAAAAAAAATGGAAGTGAATTGGAAAGGTGGGGACCCTTTATGGAAAAAGTTTCCTTTCCCTTGTCTTCCAGCCAGGGATCTGTGCAGAATAGTTAGAAAGAGCTCAACTTTCTACTATGCGAGAGGCAAGTTTTATGTGGCAGGTGATGTGTTAACACCTAGTACTGTCTCTTTTACTCCCTCTGATCTCTCTTAATTTTGCTCCATCCTCTTTCTCCTTTATCATTGACTTTTCATCCTTTCTTTTTTGGGACAATTTAAAAAATCCTACCTGACATTTAAGGTTTATACATAAATATAATTTATAGATATTTAAGTATGGGGATTGAGACTGGACCAGTGATTTCATCGATAATGGGGAACTCTCTTTACTGGTGACAATTGGCACTTTTTAAAGGTCAGGTCTCTATGAACTGTCTGCTGCCTCCCAAGTAGAGGATGATATGGACTAGAGTGGCAAAGGCATATTTTAGACAAAATGTAAGAGATTTTTTTTTCTCTTGCTCCTTCTCTCTCCTTTTCTGTTTTCCTTCTGTGTCATTCCCTTTTATTTTTGACGCTTCACACTTTTCTGTCCTGACAATGTTTAAATTTTTTTTAAATATTGACATAGATTTATTTAAATATGGTATCATTAGCCCATAGAACTTTGGAGCTGGGATGGGAACGTAATGAATTTTCCAGACCCATCAATTCGTTTTCCAGATCAGGAAACTGAAGTTCAGAGAGATTGTGATTTTCCCATAGTCAAATGGCTAGTTACTAATATCAGTCAGGGCTAGATCTCAGGTATCCTGACTCCCAGGAACAATCCGAAACAAGAACTCCAAAACAATCTTCTGCATATATTGAAGAAGACTGCTTCTGTGTACCATAAAATTCCCTTCATTACTTTCAGAAGCAAGAATGTGTGGAATGGGTTTGGGGAGAGAAAGTACAGGCTATGGCCTCCCTCCCTCTCCCTTTGTGGTACATTTATCTACCTGAGAGCTTTAAACTTTAATAAGGAACCTGATACTCATCAAATCAATTCATCAGTGGTCACATACCACAGCAGACATTTACTCTAAACCAAAGCCAGTTTTCAGATTTTGCTTTGGAACTGAGCCCCTTCTCAAGGGTGAGTGAGTGCACATCTGTACTCAGCCCTAAAGACAACTGCCTGTTTTGTGTAGTTATTTGTATATATGGCCATGGTATTTGCACACATTTTTTTCAAACATGTGAACTATGCATATGCATTAATTTATCATCAGTCTTTGAAAGTTGTGAGCTACTAAGCAGAAAGGAAATAAGGAAGTCTATAGCTTTAAAGACAACATTAGTCTCCAACTCATAAGAAGGCTAAAGATTTGATCAGGAGAGCACCATACAATCTTGCAAGGAAGGCAGATGTGACATTATAGGAAGAACTCAGAATATGGGGTCAGGGTCCTGGTTTTGAATCTTGGATCTTCTACTTATTTGTTGAGTTACACTGGGCATTTAAAGATTGTTTAAGCTTTCTGTGCCAGCACTTAGAACAGTGCCTAGCACACAGTAGGTACTTAATAAATGTTTACTGATTTCATTGCCTCTGTTTCCTCATTCATAAAATACGGATAATGTACGTACTTGGGGATTATTCTTTCTTCTTTGATTCTAGTTCTATGCCCAGCCCCAAGTTAGTTTTGACATATGTCATTGATTTTTGTGTGAAGTTAACTTTCTATTTTTAACCTTCATCCAATAATAGTAATTCAAATTTATTTACCACCTTAAGCTTTATAGGATCATAGGTTTATAGCTGGAAAGGGCCTGAGAGGCTCAGAAGTAAATTACTTTCATTTTACAGATGGGGAGCCTGAGGCAGAGAAAGGTAAAGTAATTCAGGCAGATACATATGGTCAATGTCTGAGGCAGATTTTGAGTCTACGTCTTCCCAACCCTTTGTCTAATACTATCCATTATTTCCATGCTGCCTCTTACAAAGTGCTTCCCTCCCAAGAATGCTGTGAGATAGGTAGCTCACTATTATCCCCACTTTAGTTTAAATGAGGGATTAGTTAAATTAAATTGCCCATGGCCACATAAATAGTAAGTGTTGGAGCTAGGACTAAAACCAAGGACTTTGGACTCCAAACTGGGTGTTATCTCCACTACAACACGGTAACCATTTAGTAGATTCTGCAACTTGTGCTAAAAATTACTTAATGGAGACTTGAACAGGAAGTAATTACCCATTTATGTTACAAATATATCATTTTAATTATTATAAACATCTAATGAATAAATATAAAAGAATATTGTGAGTGGTATATTAAATTACCCTGGGGGTTTACAACACATTTGGTTATTTTGATGTTGAAAAGGGTTTGAGGGGAGAAAAAAAACCCAAAAGCAAACTTTAAGAACCACTAAATTAATGCATGTGTACATACATGCTAGATGCAACACTGCACCAGGAGCTGTGGAAGACACAAATGAATGCATTATGTGACCTCCTCACCTTTATTTCCTGGCTTTCCTGGCTTCCTTCAAGTCCTACCTAAAATCCCACTGTCTTATAGGAAGGCTTTCTCTGTCCCTCTCAATTCTAGTGCCTTCTCTCTGTTGATTATTTCCTGTGTATATTGTATATAGAGACAGCTAGGTGGTGCGGTGGATAGAGCACAGGGCCTGGAGTCAGGAAACTTGGGTTCAAATCTGGCCTCAGACACATATTAGCTGTGTGATGCTGGGAAAGTATTATAACTCTTTTTGCCTCAGTTTCCTCATCTGTAAATGAACTGGAGAAGGAAATTGCAAACTACTCCAGTATCTTTACCAAGAAAACCCCAAATGGGGTCACAAAGAGTCAGACACAAGTGAATAGCAGCATTCTATATGTAACTTGTTTCTACATAGAATTGTTTGCGTATTGTCCCATCAGATTGCAAGCTCTTAGAGGGCAGGTATTGTCTTTGGCCTTTTTTTGTATCTTTGTAGCTTAATGCAGTGCTTTGCAGATAGGAGGTTTTTAATAAGTCCTCATTAACTAAGAAGCTAATATTCTAGTTGGGGATATAAGTCTTCCTTCCTCTTTTTCTATACAAATCATAAAATGATAGGAAGATTAGAAAGTTCCTTTATCTTCTATCTCCAGTTCTGGCCAAATTCACTGGGATTTAACATTACTATTATGGAGGGAGTTTAGCAGTAATATGACAGAGCAGATACTTTATTAATCTCAATTACAATGATTAGAGTTTGCATAGCTTAGTGAAATAGTTCCCAATGTTTTCTATCCCAAGAACCCCTTTCAACAATAGCAACAAAAAAAATGTGTTATGGACTCTATTACTATTAATGATATTCAGCAGGCATTTACTGTTTAAGGCACCATCGGACCATTACTGTTGTTTTATCGAGAATTACTAAATGGGAACCATTGGCCTAGTGTTTACAATGTACTGGCTTTAGAATTAGGAAGACAGGTTCAAATCCTTCCTCTCACACCAATTATCAGTGTTACCCTGAGCTAATCACTTAACTTAACAATGGCCTCATTGCCTTCAACTGAATTGATTGAATCTACATACATGCATTTTCCATGTAATAAGCAAGTAAATCTCTTTAAACCCTTAGAAATTGAGTCAGAGAAAGCAATGCTGATGACACTAATTTTGGTACTATTATATCATTATTATGCATATTGATTATTGTTAGTAGCAAAGGAATGAATAGGAACAGACACATGGTTTCTCATAATGAGCTCTGTGCTCCTCTGTACAGGTGGAATTTTGCTTGTAGACATCTGTATTATTGGGGGAAGATGAATCTGGCAGGAAGGAGGAGGAAATCTGTAACCAACTCAGATAACATGGAAATATGAGATAGTTATCATCATAGTTGCTATCATCGCCATCATTATTTTGTCAGCAATATTCTACAACATAGAGATTTTGGGGACAACCATCTCCTCATTAAGTTTTCAATATGCACCATTTTGTGGGGGGGGGAGGGTGGGTGGTATCTTTACAGACACTGCCCCTATTCTTACTGCTTTGAAAAGGGTTTTCAGGGGGAACATTTCTCTATTTTCCATTCTAAATATACAAGAAAGCAAGATGACTTTGCATTGGTAATGGTTACTGCTGATAGATCCTACCATGAATTAATAAAAGAAGAGGATCATGGGATTTAGAATTGAAAGGAACTTTAGCTGTCATCTACCTCAGTCCTCATGTCAAAAATCATAGATCTAGAATTAGAAGGCAAATTGGAAGCCATATAGTCCAGTCATCTCATTTCATACTTGATGAAAGTTAAGCCCAGTTATTACCCAGGGCCATGTGGGTGAGTAAATATCAGAGGTGAGATTTGAACCATGTGCCTTCAGAATTAATGTTCTCTCCACTGTACCATCCTGTTTCCTGCTCAGGACTTTCCCAGGTCACACAGCTAAGAAATGACCAAGGCAGGCCTTGAATTCAGGTATTCTGAATACATACTTTCACATATGCTTCAGTCCATCCAAACTGGTCTTCTTACTGTGGCTGATGCATGACAATCCATCTCTATTCTTTTGTGCATTACTTTCTATGTGAGGCAGAGTGGCATGGTAGATAGAGCTTTTAGATGGAATCAGAAAGAGCTGAGTCTCAGACACATACAAGCTTTGGGATGATGGTTAATTCCTTTATCTTCTCTATGTTTTTATTTCCTTAAGCATGAAATGAATGGGTTAGACTCATTAGATTCTAACCACCCTTTGAGCTCCAAAATCTATGATCTTGTGATTCTATATAAAGCTTTTCTTGGCTTCCAAAGCTTTTACTGCCTCTCCCTGAAATTACCTTGTAAGCTAATTTGTATATATTCACATGTATGCACATTGTTTTCCATGATAGAATGGAAGTTCTTGGAGATCAGGGACTGCACCATTTTTGTCTTTGTATTCCTAGTATCATAGTGCCTGAGGATAGTGCCCAGTATCATTGTCCCATAGTGACTGCCACATCGTAGGCCTATGTATAACTTAATAACTCTTTTAGTTGACTTACATCCTACTTGGAAGATATACACAGATTAATAAAGACAGTAGGAGATTGTCAGTCAATAAATATTTATTAAGCACCAGCTATGTTTCAGGCACTGTGCTAAATACTGAGGATACAAAGACAGATAAAAGATAGTCCCTGCTCTCAAGGAGCTCACAATATAGTGGGGGTAGGTGAGGAAAGGCAACAGTAAGCCAACAATTATGCACAAATAAGCTATACGCAGGATTAGTAGGAAATAATTAAAAGAGAGAAAGCACTAGAATTAAGAGAGATTGGGGAAAGCTTCCTGTACAAGGTGAGATTTTAGCTGGAATTTGAAGGAAGCCAAGAGGCAGAAATGAGGAAGGAGGGCATTTCAGGCATGGAGGACAGTCAGTGAACATGCCCAGAGCCAGGAGATGGAGCATGTTGTTCAAGAACATCATGGAAACCAGTGTTACTGCATCTCAGAGGACTGAATATTTGATTGTCCAAACAGTTTCCAGAACTGGGGGAGTAATAAGAAAGCCCTGAGGCATGTAGGTGGAGAAATCCAGGTTTCTAGAAACATCTGAATGCCTGAAGATTGGGGAAGGAGGAGCTGTGTAATTCTAGGCAACTCCTTTAATCTCTTGGTACTCTCCCTTAGTTTGGGCGTCTGTGAAATGAGGCAATCGAACTAGATGGTCTATGAGCTACCTTCTAGCTTTGAATTTCATGATCAGGAATGAAAGGAAGTTTATTAAAAACTGAATAAGCAATGTGAGGGGTGTAAAATAAAAGGAGAGAGGGGAGAAGGATAAGGTCTGGGCTAGCGTCTGTTCGTCCTCTGTTTTCAAAGAGGACCAATGACATCACAATGGATATTGGACGGCATTTTGACTTGCACGTGAATTGGATTAAAAGGAGGCAGGTGCGCAAAGTGAAGGGTGCCTCACTCTCTCTTCCAGAGCCATTGGAGTCCAGTGGCAGCACAGAAGTCAAGATGACTGGCAATAGCCTGGGATGCAGTCAACGGCCTTGGCTTCTTCGATGTCTGACCAAGCTCTAAGCATACTACAGTGCCTGCTTTAGCCACCTCCATGGCTGTTGGAAGAAATGGTTCTTATCTGCCCATTCTGCTAAAAAAAAAAGTCTGAACTAGATAGGAATGAAAGTGCAGGGTAAGGGGAGACATGTCTTTACTGCATCAGTGTCTCAATTATAATGATTCCGCTCTTGCTATTATCCTTTGCTAGTTATATGACAGGTAAAGGACCATTTGATTGTAATTATTTTTGCAGAAAACCGATGAAGTGGGCAGGAAGTCATTTGGTGAAGGACACTCACCCTAGGAAGAATATGGGAAGCAGACATGTCACCTTCCTGTTGCCTTTCATCACAATCTTTGAGAGGCTGGTACCAGCACAAGGAAAATTGATGAAAATGGTGACCTGAAAGACTAAGTTGTGAAAAGAGTCCATTGTTCCCAGGTAGCAATCAGCTCTCATTTATGTCATGTTTTAAGGTTTGCAAAGCACTTTATACATATTAACTCACTTGAGTCAGGGTTGTGGATGGGGCAGTAGATGGAAAAAGTGGTGTCCACAGCAGCAGTGATCTCTATCTCCTCAAAAAGCAGTAGCCCTTTACCTGCCTGATAAAGGACTGAATTGATACTGACCTCAAAGATAGTAATAGCAGATAGCACTCAATGATATAAGGGGGAATAAATACAGACAGGAGCACCGTGATGCATGGAGGCCTCCAATACCAATTCCTATGAAGACTAGAAACTGGAGCCATTAACATACTAGTGATAATGGTGATGGGATTTTGCACTATGCAGTCATCATAGTCTTGCCCTGATACCTGGGTCCAAATTAAATCTTGGAGAAACAAGTGTCTCCTTTGATCTCCATTACATAATATTAGTTTACAAGCCTGCAATTATTTCTGAATTCCCAATTGTCTGTATTTGAATACTCCATGTTGAACTCTAAATTGACATACCAGTGGGCAGTCCTAATTATTTGAGCATGAAATATGGGTTCCACTTACTATACCTACAAAAATCTCCTGGCTACAGAATGACAATTTTCCAAGTCTAATATATACTCAAGTCTCACAAAGCAACACTCACAGATTCTTTGGCGTTACTGTGTCTTCACGAATAAAATGAAATGTCAGTTTCATAAGCCCGAGGGACATTGAAAAGCATGATGAGATGGTGGCTCTAGTATTGGACTTGGAGCCAGGAAGATCTGGGTTCAAATCCTACCTCTGACATTCACAAGCTGTGTTACCCTGGGTAAGTCCCTTCACTTGTTTCCCACCTGTAATATGAGGGGGGCCTAGATGGACACTGAGGTCAGTTCTTGCTCTAAATCTAGAATCATTTGAGATAAAGGATGTCTAAACCAGGTGTGTAGTTGTCTGTAATATTGTGTATTCTAGAAATTTGTCAGTATCTCTCTTCTCACTCACACTGTAGAGCTCTGAGTCCAGAAACTCTTCTTCTCTCTTTGGTATCTTTTCCTATCTAAGGTATCCAAACTCCTGATGCCTAGTGCAGCAGGCACATAGCACATTTTGACTGAATGGATGAATGAGAGGTGAAAATCTGGGTACCAAACTGATGCAACCCACCTCAAATGATTATTGAGCAGTTATGACATCTTCTGCCTTGAGAGAAGAGACTGTTTTTTGTTGTTTTGCATGCTGTTTTGCATCCTTAGTGCTTAGCACAATGTCTGCCTGGCACACAGTAAATGCTTAATAAATATTTATTGACTATCAGATTTATTTTTAGATATTTTTGTACTCAGGGCAAGTCCCACAATCTATACCTGGGATAAGTGGCGTAAAGGACACACCCGGTAGAGGGGTCATGAGGGTGGGAATCACATTTTTTGTTCAGCTGTTTTTCAGTCGGGTCCAACTCTTCACGATGCCATTTAGGGTTTTCTTGGCAATGGCACTGTAGTGATTTGCCATTTCCCTCTCCAGCTCATTTTAAAGATGAGGAAACTGAGGCAAACAGGGTTAAGTGACTTGCCCAGGGTCCTGTGTCTGAGGCTGGATTTGAACTCAAGTCTTCCTGACTCCAGGCCCATGCTCTATCCACCCAGCCATGTAACTGCCCTTGGAAAACATAGATCTTGAGATATCCTAGAGATGCCATTGCTGTGGAGGTCTCTATGTATTATCAAAGTGGGGAGGAGGATAGATCAGAGGAAGAGTTAATTTCAATCTACCATTGTGTAGACTCCTATTTTAACAATTCTGTTGTTTCCATCCTGCTGAAGGTTTGCAAATGCTGCCAACACCCTTTAAATTCAGTCTGCTGGAGAAAAGCTCCAGTTGCTCTGCCCTAGTTGTAGCTCTGGGCACAGTGTATGGCTGCCCAATGATTTCAGCTGCTTCTCCACATTTATAATTTGAGACTGCAAAGGGAGCAAAGTAGATCCAAATATAGAGGGGAAAGTCTTTTAAAACGAGCGAGCTCACAATGAATAACCTCAAAGAAACCTCTAAGCAGTGTCACACTTTTAGCTTGTGACTCTCAGGCTATATCTGAATGCAGTCAGCATCTTTTCTTGGCTCTTGGAGATTTTTTGCCTTTCCCACCCCAACAGTGGCTCTTTGCCACCGGGCACAGTCCCTAGCCCAGTGCCCAGCTCATAGGATCACAGAATTGAGAGCAGAAGGGGGCCATCAAGATTATCTAGCAGGTGCTTAGTAAATGTTTGTTGAATTTCCTTGGGTCTTATAAACAGCAATTGTTTGTTGCTTTTTTCGCTTCTCTTCTTTTTCTTTTCTTTTTATCCACCAGGCTCAACATGCCTTTTCCTAGAAAGAACAGAGAGTTCTTTTATAGGCATTAGGATTACAAATGAAGCTGCCAACCCCCACCACAGACCCTGGAGGGAATGAGTTGTTCCCATCCTAAATTATGAAAAGTCATAGACTACAGGATGTCAGAGCTGAAAAGGCAAACTTAAGCTGACTCCCTCATTTTACAGATGAAGAAACTGAGGACAAGGTATCTCATTGTTCCCCAAACCCTCAAAATACAGCCGTTTCTTCACCTTTGCTCCATCCTACTTCAGGTCAGCTTATTCCAGCCACTGTCCTACTTTTCTCTATCAGAATATTAGAGGGCAATTATGCTAATGAGTTGGATCCAGGGGGAGGCTGATGAGAATCAGGTTGCTTGTCATTTTCTGAAGAAGCCATCACTTAAAGCCTATCCCTTTGTGTTTTACTTAGTCAGCTTCAGCTTGGAATTATTTGCATGTTTTAATTTCTATTTTTATTGTGAATTGAACAGCCATCAACAAACACAAGCATTTTGAAAATGCTTTTTAAATATTTTCACTGGGCGTCGAACAAGTTTCCCCACTCTTCCCATGTCTCAAGTGACCACATCAAAATACCGTATAAATCTTTGTAGCTGTTCAGTTGGGTCCATCTCTTTGTGACCTTGTGGACCATACCATCCTTGGGGTTTTCTTGGCAAAGATACCAAAGTGGTTTGCCATTTCCTTCTGCAGTGGATTAAGGCAAAAAGAGGTTAAGTGATTTGTGTACGGTCACACAGCTAATAAGTGTCTGAGGTCTGATTTGAACTCAGGTCTTCCTCACACCAAAACATCTAGATGGCCAGGGGATAGGATGTTAGGCTTGTGTCTATTGTTGTCTAAACACATATTTGAAGTCAGGAAGATGAGTCTTCCTGACTTCAGGCCCAGCACTCTATGCACTATGGCTCCACCTAGCTGCCCTATTTTAATTGATTTGACAAAAGTTCATGAGATTTTAACATATTTAATTATTTATTATGAAACCATACACTACATTGAATATTACGTGTTCCATTTCTTGGTGATAAATACTTACTAGCTGTGTGACCCCAGGTAAGTCACTTAACTCTGTTTGCCTCATCTGTAAAATGAGTTGGAGAAGAACATGGTAAACCACTCCAGTATCTTTGCCAAGAAAACCCCAAAAAGGGGTCATGAAGAGTTGGACACAACTAAAAATGACTGAACAACAACAACAATGCACCAGATGCTGCATTAAGCAGTGGGGATACAAAAAAAGAGACAGAAAACAATCTCTACCCTCCAGGAACTCATAATCTAATGGGAGAGACAGCGAGCAAATAAACATACATAAACAAGCTATAATTAGGACAAATAAATAATTACAAGATACAAAGCACTAGAATGTTCACGTAGAAAATGGAATTTTAGTTGGGACCTGAAGGAAGCCAAAAAAAAGTCAGCAGGCTGCAATTAGGAGGTAGAACATTGCAGGTATGGGGGACAGTCAGAAGAAATATCCGGGGCCAAGAGATGGAGTATCCAGTTTGTGGAACAGCAAAGAGCTTAGTGTCCTTCAACATAAAGGTATATTAATGTGGAGTAAGGCATAAGAAGACTGGAAAGGTGGCAGGGATTAGAGTTGGCAGATAATGAAGGGCTTTCAATGCCAAACAGAGGATTTTTGTATTTGATTCTGGAGGTGACAGGAAGTTACTGGAGTTTATTGAGTAAGGGGTTACATGGAACAAGGAGGATTGAGAAAAGACAATTGGTTTTGGCAATGAAGAGATCAATGGTAACTTTGGAGAGGGCAGTTTCCATGGAATGATGAGGTCTTGTGAGATGTTAGGAAGAGAGTGGGAGGATGATCAAGTACAACATTCATTTTTTTTTAAATTAATTTATTTTGATTTATCAACAATCACTTCCATATGCTTTTGAGTTTAAAAATTTTCTCCCCCTTCCTCCCCACCACCCACCCTCCCCAAGACGGCACTCAATCTGACATAGGGTGTACGTATACATTCCTATTAAATGTATTTTCATGTTAGTGAGGTTGTAAGTAAGAATTAGAACCAACAGGAGGAACCACCAGAAAGAGAAAACAAAACTCAACAGATGAAAAAAAAAATAGCAAACAGTATGCTTCGATCTGCATTCAAACTCCATACTTCTTTCTTTGGATGTGGACAGCATTTTCCATCACGAGGCCTTTGGAGATGTCTTAGATCCTTGTAATGCTGAGAAGGGTTCAGTTTAACATTCTTAGTCATTGCATAACATGGCTGTTATCGTGTACAGAGTCCTCTTGGTTCTGCTCACTTCACTCAGCATCAGACCATACAAGTCTTTCCAGGTTTTTGTGAAGTCAGCCTGTTCATTTCTTATAGCACAATAGTATTCCATTACATTCATATACCACAACTTGTTCAGCCATTCCCTAATTGATGGGCATCCTCTCAATTTCCAATTCTTTGCTGCTATGAATATTTTTGTACATGTGGGTCCTTTTCTCATTTCTTTGATCTCTTTGGGATACAGCCCTAGAAGTGCTATTGCTGGGTCAAAGGTTATGCACATTTTATAGCCCTTTGGTCATAGTTCCAAATTGCTCTCCAAAATTGCTGGATCATTTCACAACTTCACCAACAATGCATTAGTGTTCCAATTTCCACATCTTCTGTAATGTTTATCATGTTCTTGTTTTGTCATCTTGGCCAGTTTGATAGGTGTGATGTGGTACCTCAGAGCTGTTTTGATTACAACATTCATTCTTGTTAGAAACACTAGAAATCACAGGAATAAATAGAGCTTTTTTTTCCTTTCTTTCTTTTTTTTTTTTTTTTTTGGTTAGGCAATGGGATTAAGTGACTTGGCCAGGGTCACTCAGCGAGTGTGTTATGTGTCTGAGGCTAGATTTGAACTCAGGTCCTCCTGAATCCAGGGCTGGTGCTCTATCCACTGCCACCTAGCTGCCCCCATAGAGCTTTCTTTAAAATGATAAGTGGTCACTATGTAAAACCAAGAGTAAGCATTGTTTATAATGGGAATAAGCCCGAAGCCTTTCCAATAAGATTAAGGTTGACTCAACAATACCTGTTACCCAATATTGAATTGGCAATGCTAACTATAGCAATAAGACAAGAAAAATTGAAGGAATAAGGACTGGTAATGAGGAAACACACTATCACTTTTTGTAGATGATAAAATGGTTTACTTAAAGAATGCTGGAGAATCAACTGAAAAAAGAAATCTAATTAAAATAATGAACAACTGCAGCAAAGTTGCAGGATTTAAACTTTACCGATACAAATAATCAACATTTCTGTATTTCACCAACAAAATCCAACAGGATGAGATAAAAGAGAAGTTCCATTAAAATAGTTCTAGATGATATAAAATACTTAAGGGTCTGTCTTCCAAGAAATATACTAGAACATGAACACAATTAAAAAACACTCTTCACACAAATAGAGCTAAATAATTGGAGAAATATTAATTGTCCACAGATAGGCTAAGCCGACATAATTTTATGATAATACTATCTAAATTAATTTATTTATTCAGTGCCATATCAATTTATTGCCAAAGGATTACTTTATAGAGCTAAAAAAAAATAAGAAGATGCATTTGGGGGAACAAAAGGATAGAATATCAAGAGATTCAGTGAGAAAATGTGAAGGAAGGAGGCCTTAGAAATATTAAATCTCAAACTATATTGCAAAGCTATAATTGTCATAACAATTTCATGCTGGGTAAGAGATAGAGAGGTTGATCAGTGGAGTAGATTACACAAAATACAAAAGCAATTGAGCATAGGATCCTAGGGTTCATTAAACTTGAAGATCCCTGCCATTGAAGTAAAGCCTTATTATTTGATAAAAAACTGTTGTGAAAACTTGAAAATAGTGCAGTAGAAACTAGGCACTGACCAACATCTCACACCATATAACAAGACAAACCCAAAATGGATATATGATTTAGACATAAAGAGTGAGACAAGCAAATGAATGGAGCATGAAATCAATTATCTGTCATATCTATGGATAGGAGAAGAGTTCATGACCAAATAAGAGATAGAGAAGATACCAGGAGATAAAATGGACAATTTTGATGAAATAAAATATAAAAGTTTTTGGATAAACAAAAGCATCACAGCTAAAATTAGAAGAAAAAAAAGGAAAATAGGACACACATTTAATGTAGCTGGACAATGAAGAAACTTAAAGAGGTCAGAATGGCTGATACAGATTCACCCCCATTCAGATCACAAGATCCTAGATTTAATAGACCTCAGACACCATCTAGTTAAACTTCTTCCTTTTGAAGGTGAAGATAAGGGAAGGTCATGACTTTATGAAAGTCACATAGGCAGTAAATGTCAGAGGCAGGATTTGAATGCAGGTCCTCTGACTCAATAGCCGGTGTCTTTTTCACTTTGCCATGCTTAACCCCTTAATGAATGATGAGCACATGATCTCCAAATAAGGTAAGCAAAAATACACTGAGCTTGAACATAGCCGTTGGTCAGAAACTATTTGGACAAGAAATAAAATGAATTGCTTTTCGATATAAGATTCCTAACAACTTTCTAAAAGTCTGTATTACAGATGAGCTACCCATCTACGCCAGTAGAAGGAATTTCTATACTGGGAGTTCCCTATACCAGTGAAATCATGGTATATGTTGAGGCTTTTTTTTTAAAAAATCCTTATATGAGAGGCACTACATGACCATATCACTGAGCCCTCAAAAGACTCAGAAACCTTTCTTTTTGAGGCCAAGTTTCACTTATTCTTTAAAAACCACAACTCCTTTTGGCCAGGAACTTCCCAGGTTTGGTTACAGTCCAGGATTAAATTTTTGTGGAGGAGAAAGTTTGTAGCAACTTTCCCAAGCTGTTTATAAATTATAGGACCTTGAAAAATGTATGTTTTGGGTCTTTTTCTCTCTTTGTATTTCTTGGTTTTTTTTCTACCCATTATGCAAAGGAGGTTGATCTCTTTCAGGCTCAAATGTCTTGTGCATTTAGTTTTTCTTGGTAGATTGCTAAGGATAAATATATAGTTCTAGATGCTGAATTTGTACCATACTTTATAAAATAACACATATGAAATCTTAGGCACTTTTCCCCACAAATGGCCCAGTCCAGAAAGAGAGTATTGATGGGCCTCAGTCAGCCAAAAGTTAGGTTTGAAGCAAGTACATGAGAATCCTTTGTATCAACTTCACTATGAAGAAAAAGTTCATGACTGACCAAAAAATAAGACTAAATTGCCTTAATATTCTTGCAGTTGTCTCACGGTCATGTCCTACAAAAGATGGGCACAGTGTTATGTAACCATCTTGAGATCAAATTCATTTCCATTTCTAAAAATATATTTTTAGTATTACCATACTAAATTACCATAACATACCATAAGTTAACCTTAAATGAATTTATCTTTCTAGTTTCTTATTCTTCTCTTTTTCTCACAACCAGTAACATGTTGAATGGCTCAGAGATAATTTGAAGTCTCTCTTTCTAAACACATGGCATGCTGGACTATCTATCATCTTCAGTATACACAGCCCAAATATTTGTTCTATCCATTCCCCCATGTCTTGTATATGCATTTGCTGTAATCATATTTTTTACCCAAAGGCCCAGAGAATAATTTTGAATGCTTGAGGGAGTCAAGAACTAGTCAACTTAGTTATTACTGTTGGCCTGCCTAAATCTGAGGTTGTGTGGAAAGCAAATTTCCCAGGCTGTTTCACCCGCCAACTTCAATTAAATTCAATTCAATTCAGTAAACATTGATTAAGCGCCAACTACACGTCAGGTACTGTGCTAAGCACTAGGGATGCAAAAAAGAGGCAAAAAACAGTTTCTGCCCTCAAGAAGCTTACGATCTCAGTCCTGCCTCCTGTCATCATTTAAATGATCCCTTTAAGAAAAGGACCTATTTGTACAAAAATATTTATATAGCAGCTCTTTTTATGGCAGCAAAGAATCATAAATTGAGTAGATACTAATCAATTATGGAATGACTGAACAAGTTTTGGTAGATGATTGTGATGGGATACTACTGCATTATAAGAAATGATGAGCAGGATGGTTTCGGAAAACCTGGGAAGACTTACATGAACTGATGCAAGGTAAAGTGAGCAGAACCAGAACATTTTACACAGTAACAGCAATATTATAATGATGACTAAATGTGAAAGACTTAGCTACTCCATCAAGATAATGATCCAAGACAATTCCAAAGGACACACGATGAAAAATGCTATCTACCTCCAGAGAGAGATCTGATAAACTCAGAGTGCAGATTGAAGCATACTTTGTTTTTAACTTTATTTTTCTTGGGGTTTGTATGTGTATGTTTTGAGACATTACTTCCCATGTATAATCAACAATGTTTTACTTGCCTTCTCAATGAGTAGGGAAGAGAATTTAGAACTTAATTTTTTTAAATGAATGTTAAAAAATTTTAAATGTAATTTGGAAATATTTTGAAAATAAATAAAATATTTTAAAGCATTCTTTTAAGGGAAGGGGGTTGGTGTATCATAAGAAGCTGAACTGCATGAGTTCATTCTCAGTACAAGAGAAATAAATGGCATCCTTCCCCTGCCATGAAAATTATAGTGACTGCTTTTGATGGCTGTACCTCTAGGTCATTAGTCACAGTGACCTTTAGCTTCCCATATTCAGTCACCTGAACTTTGCCTCACAAATAAGGTAGTAGACATCTCATTGGATCATAGGATTATAGATTTAGAATTGGAATGAATCTCAGAAGTCATCTAGTACAATCCTATCATTTTATAGATGAGGTAACTTAGGCCCAGAGAGGTGAATTGATTTGTCCAAGGTCACACAGATTTGGGTACTGGTTGATAGAGAGATTGAACATCAACAGAAATGGAGAAGTTGGAGGAGAGGCAGATTTGGAGAAAAAAATGTGAGTTCAATTGGGGGCCTATTAAGTTTGAGGTGCTTATGAGAAATCCATTTAGAGTTTTCTTTCTTTCTTCCTTTCTTTTTTTTTTTTTAGGCAGTTGGGGTTAAATGACTTGCCCAGAGTCGTACAGCTAGTAAGTGTCAAGTGTTTGGTCTGAGGCCAGAATTGAACTCAGGTCCTCCTAACTCCAGGGCCAGTGCTCTATCCACTGTACTACCTAGCTATCCCCATTTAGAGTTTTCTATCAGGAACTTGGAAATATGAGATCTGACCTGAAGGAAATAGTGTTGGAAGAAATATAGATTAGCAATCATCTGAGAAAATTTACAATCAAAACCATAGAAATGGATGAGCTTGCCAGAGGAGAAAATATTGAAAGAAAAAAGCAACTAGCTAAGGATGGTGGTATGTAATAAGAACCCCTGAAGAAGCCCATGAAAGGATAGCAGCAAAAAAAGAGGAGAAGCAGGAGAAAGGAATGTGATAGAAAACAAAGTAACAAAGAGTTAAAAGAAGGAAGTAGTATTCCACAGTGTTTTACATTTTTTTGGAAGGTCAAGGATGATGATGATGATTGAGAGAGAAGGCCATTACTGATGCTGAATGGTACATGAGGATGCTTTGTAACCTGCTAACCAACTCACTTCTCAAAACTCAGATCAAGTCCAGTGGGGAACATTGTTATGAATTACTGAAGTTAAAGCACATTATCTTCCTTTCTATTAACAAATGGTAAACAAAAGTAAAAAATGACATACATGAACTCTTACTGCTGTTACTTAATGTGGTTTTGCTTAACTGTTTTGGGGAACTGCACGTTATCGGGAGGGCTGATTGTTTTTATTTTGCATTATTTATGTCAAAACATAAAATTCCAGAAAAAGAGGGGGGGAAATGATCAAAGCAGATAGCTACTTGTCTTCACTCTGGCTCTCTGCGTTGATAATATGTCCGAATCATAAATCTCTGATCCATTTATCAATTGAGTTTTGTGAGATCTGTTCATTGATAAGTCATTATGATGAATCTAAGCATGAGAACAAATTTATTCTGATATTAGATTATTTATTAATTATAGATAATTGAAAATACACTCATTTCTAGATAGTATTCATGTTAAATTATATGTTGGTCCAAATTTATGAGACCATTTAGTCCTATTAGAAGCCCTTAGGACTATTATTACTTCTGATAAACAGAATAAACAAATGCAGAAGAGGAGGGGGGGGGTTGAGAGAGGATCTAGTTCTGCTCTCTTTATCAATCATTGAATCAAGATTATACAGCTGTAGTATCTTCTAATAATTTCTAATGGGTTCACTGTTTTGTTTCATCAATTTACAATAAAATACAGACAACCTGATGTTCACAGTGCTAACAGTTCTTTCCATGTGATTTTTGATGGTTTAAACCACTGCTTTGCTTTCAGTCAATACCTATGCTGAAATGGACATTTACCCACATGCAACATATATATATATATATATACATATATATATATATATGTATGTATGTATGTATATATATATATGTATATGTATGTATGTATGTATATATATATATATATATGTATATGTATGTATGCATATATTTTTTTTTTCATTTTAGTTACTGAATTCGAAATCCACCTGATTGATCTCCTCATACAGAACTTCTTTCTGGTAGCTTGTTCGTAACATTTGCTTCCACTTCATTAAAGGATGGCCCGATGGCTTTTACAGGAACTAAATAAAAATAGTACTTTTAATCTATTTCTAGCTCTCTTGAACCATCTTTGACAATCTCTATGCTGAGAAAAGGAAGTCTTACATCCTGAAATTTGTGAGAAATACTTATGGATGTCCTGGGATCATGACCTCCCATTTTATAACTGTCTTGCAAATGACAGAAAACTATTGGGTAGAGGGGTAAAAAGACACTAACAAATCATCTATTTGTTTCATACATTTTTCTATAGTAGTAAATATAAGAAAATGCCAGATTTTTTGATATATTGATTGGTTTTGCTGAATTTTTAAATTCTTCCTCTTTTATAGTTTTTTTTTAAGGAATGACTCTCTGGAAGGGGAAGGGAGAAGCACATGGGGATTACTGAGTGATTTAAAAACATAATTTATCAGCAAAATGTATTTTTAAAAATAGCATTTGCTACCAGAATATCAATGATAGTTTAAATGTAACCAATTTACCTTATGGTCACTTTTTATTCACTTTCATTCTGGGTCTGGCTACTCACTCAGGTAACTCTTCTAATTAAAGCTAAGATCGAACCCCAGTCCTGTAACTACAAATCTAATGTTCTTTCCACTGTCCCATGTTACCTCCCACCTGTCAGGGCTGTCTCAGGAAATATTCTACAATGTTGGCCTAGATGAACCCGTCGGTGTCCTCTATCTCTAGATTCAAAAGTTCTGTAATTCTATCATTTTATGTGTTAAGTCTTGGTTCAGTTCTTATTTGGGCTAAAATTGTTTATGTCTTTTTTGATTAATGACATGGGATATGGATATTCCTTCTTCTCTCTCTACTCTATCCTTATCTCACCCTCAAAGCCAGTAGGTGTAACAGTAGTTATGATGAGAAACATGGTAAAAGTGACTTGTTTTCAGCTACCTTGCCACCAGAGTCATCAAAGTCCTGTGGCAAGACAAAAGTCAGGATGCACTGGATGATCTTGGAGTCTTTGATGTCTTACCAAGCTCTAAGCACTCCACAGAACCTGCTTTAGCCACCTTCAGGATCGTAGGAACAAATTGTTCTCGTCCACCCATTCTTCTAGGAGAAGTCTTCACATGCTGGGAGTGGACATCACCAGTGGGTTTAAGGCCTGTCAGTTACCCTCAACCTAGTTTAGTGGGTCTGCTGAGAAGGTCTTAATGGGGTGTGGCTGCTGTACATGCTACATCTTGGAGCCAAAGGAGAGAGTTGAGCGACAGGCAGGCACCAGAGGCGGGTGAGCAACCCTGAAAAGGACTCAGCAACCCCTGACATCAGAGGTACTAGCCCTACATGAACACCCCATACTCCCCAGACCTACAGACAATTTAATATGAAATACTGTCTACAAATGATTAAATTTTGCATTACCCATAATTTTTGTTTGTTTGTTTTTTGGCTAGGCAACGGGGTTAAGTGACTTGCCCAGGGTCACACAGCTAGAGTTATATGTCTGAGGCCAGATTTGAACTCAGGTCCTCCTGAATCCAGGGCTGGTGCTCTATTCACTGCACCACCTAGCTGCCCTGCATTACACATAATTAACAAATAGCCTGATATCAGAATAAATTTGTTCTTGTGTTTGGATTTATTGCAATGACTTATCAATCAATAGATTTCAGAAAACTCAATCAGCAAATGGATCAGAGATTTCTAATTAGGTCATGTTATCAATCCAAATAGCCAGTGTGAAGATTAGTAACTATTTAAAAAAAAAAGAATAAAATAAAAATGGATAGAGCTAGTGATTAGACCTGTGATTTCAACCATAGAGGAAATACCTAGATAAGGAAACTCTCTGTCAATTCAGGTAGACACCATTTTTGAAATTTACACTTAGTCTTAGCTGCTTAAAGAACAGAGAGGATCAATAACTTGACCAGGATCACATAGCCAATATACGTCAGAATCAGGAAACATGAGAAGTTTGCACTATACGACCTTTAAAATCTCTTCTAGCACTCTGATCCAAATTGGGCATAAACTTTTCTAGCTTTAGGGATCCTCAAGTCATGGTATCTTTCCCTTTTTCAGGGTCAAGCAGTCGACAAATGAAGTGACAATTCAAATAATTCCATAAAGAGCATTAATCCATTGACAAAAATAGCATAAATGTTGATCAAAGACCAAGAATGAGTTACAACATTTTAGCAGTCTAAATTAAACAACTCATTGATGTTATCTGAGCAATCTGTATGCTTACAGGTTACAAATTCACTTGATCTGCGTTGAAAAGAAAGGCATACCTTGAAGACCCCCTAAAAGTTTCTGTACTCCTATTACAAAAAATGCCTGTGCTATTGACTCCAAAATTATATTTATGAAAGACAAATGAACATTTGGAATCTGTCAGTTACCCTTTGTGAATATTTTTGGTGAATATTTTTGTGGCTGGAAATATTTTGACGACCTTTTTGGAAAATCTTATGACTATTGTGAGGCTGAGGAAATTCTACTTCCCATCAGATGACACCACCCTTTTCTTTTACCAGCAAACCCCAATACTTGGCTTACTGATGCCCCTGTTCAATTTTCATGGGCTCCATCTCAGCTCTTTAAATTTGTATGCCCTACTCTCCAAGATAGCCTTGAGGAGAGAAAATGAATGATTTACCTTGTTCTGCTCCCTAACAACAGCATATTATGCTTCTTTTAAAAAAATAAAAATTTGTGATTAGCATGATCCTGTTTTTTGATGAAGCCATTCTAGTTCTCTAATTATCACTTCCCTTTCTAAGTATTCAACAGTCAGTCAGTCCATAAGCATTTATTAAGCAACTACTATGTGCCAGGCACTGTGCTAAGTGCTGGGGATACAAAGAAAGGCAAAGGACAGTCTCTGCTCTCAAGAAGTTCACAGTCCAATGGGGAGAAACCATAGGAAAACAACTATGGATGAACAAGACATAATGAACAGGATAAATGTAGATAATCAATGGAGGGAAAGCACTATATTAAGGGGGATCAGCCATTTTTTTAAATGATCTAGAATTTTTAGATAAATTAAAGCCAAATTCATTGACAAATAGTTTGCAGATACCATTCTCTTCCCTTTTTTTGAGAATTGGTCCAATATTTTCTTTCTTCCAATCTCATGGTACCCCTTCTGTTCTCCATGTTCTTTCAGATATGACTGGCAGTGTTCTGGCAGTTACATTTGACAGTTCTTTCAGGACCAGAGGATATACTACATCTTACCCAGGAGATTTCAGTTCTTCAAGAACATCTAATTGTTCTCTTTCTAGCTCCCTCATAGTAGTTTCTATTCTGTCATTTCCAATGTAAAAGTCACTTGAAATAACTGAGCATCTCTGCTTTTCCTCTGTTATCAGTTTTTGATAGGACCAGCATTTTCCTGATTCATTTTCCTTTGGCACCAGCTTTTTCAATGTGTCTTTCTGACCAAGAGGCATTAAAAAGTCCAGCCCATGCAGTATGGGCCTCTCAGAGTTGGTAGATGCATGACACCAATTGAGTCACCAAACCCTGAAGACTTACTAACCAGATGTAATGTCAGACAGAGAGGAAAGGATTGTTCAAAGCTGAGCATCACTGTATTCTTGTCGCATATTCTTGCCATATTGGAGCAAATAAATCTTCTCCTTTGTTTCATGTTCAATGACTTATGAGTGGCTCATTTCACCCCAACACTGAACCTAAATTAAGAGGGTGCTGGAGTTATAGCTGCACCTACAACACAATAATTTTCAAGCTGTTCACTCTGAGATAAGTTCCTCTCTTTCTTTGACTTTCCTTTTTCTCCTGATATAGCTAAAAACAAAAGCCCCTTTTTCATTATGCTTATTATCTTCATACACTGACTTCAGCTTCTTCTGAGCCTTAGCACTCCTGACACTTTTTTAGAAGACCATGCCACACTCACATTCAATCTCTCTCACCTGGCCTTGATTACATCTTGAATCTAAATTTGTTTGGTAGATATCCTCTGCACATACATTGCTATCTTCAGAAAAATCCCATTTTCTCTCCTCATTGGAATTGTTTGCCTCTGTGTCTTCAGAATTTCGTTTTTTGGAATCTCCCATCCCTCCTGTGCTGACCTCTTTTGAAGTACGGGGCTACCTATCTTTGTTCTAACTCTTTGAAATATGCTTTCCCAAAACCTAGGGTTCATGCCAGACTATGCTGAGGTTTCTTTTCTTTCTCTATCACAAAATCTAGGATGAAGTGTTCAATTATGCCCAAATCTGGCCTCAGTCACTTACTAGTTTTGCAACCCTGGGCAAGGCATTTAACCCTGTTTGTCTCAATTTCCTTGTGTGTAAAATGAGCAAGAGAAAGCACACCACTCCAGTATCTTTGACAAAACAAAACAAAACAAAACAAAACACAAATGGGGTCATGAAAGAGTTGGACATGAAAAAAAATTTTTTTTTAATTTTAAAAAGAGAGTTGGACATGGCTGAAAACTGAACAACAACAAAGGATGCCATCAGGAAAATGTGGTGGAAATAAAGAAAGTGGGCTGGTCAAATGGAGCGAGCAACAGATAGCAGGTAGGCAGCTCATGTGTTTCAATGGTGTCTTTGTTATGTCTGGAGACATCAAGGAAGCTCCTTAGTGTGTTGGATGGATGCTTTTGTGGAAAACTTATGGGAGGACATAGAGGTCACACAGGATGTACAAACATGGACAGGTTGATCTGCAATATTACAGGGACCATCTGAATTAATGAGATCCCAAATTCATTTAAGTATTTGAACATCAAGTCCTAGAAAATGTCATTTGGTTTTCACTATCAGTTGAACTGGATCTAGTGCTGATTACTTACTGTTCATTTCTTTCTACAGATTCTCAATGGAGTTTGGGTTTGTAGGTCTATGACAATAAGGAGAAAAATGTAATAGTCATATCCTACACAGATATCTGCCAACTTCAGATTTTTTAAGAATTCAGGGTTATAAAATGGGGCAAAGTTTTAGGCTATTTCTTATGCTGCTTAAGTTAATTCTCTAATTTTTTATTTTATAACTTGAAAAAAAACAATTGCTTCTTCTCTGTAAGCAAAATCAATTTGCTTACTTCTCTGTGACTTAAATTCCCTAAAGATTTTTTTTCATGGGAAAATTTGTCAGGGGCACATGGAAGTATAATTTGTTACTGAGTGGTGGCAAAATGGGTTGAAAATTGCTGGGAAATGATCGGGGAGGCTTTACTCAAGCTGGGTTTATAAGAACATGAGGGAGTTAGAATTACACTCCAATGATGAATCTAAGAGAAGGGGAAGACTCAGAGAGACCAGTTAGGGTGTAGACAACACAGGATTCTGAATAAGCCAGGTGATCTAAGAAGAGTTAGTCTTTTTAATCATACCTTCAATCTCCTCTCCATACTCATATCCCTGGGAAGAAAAGTGGAGAAGCTGTTTCTGTTGTTCAATCATTTCACTCATGTTTGACTCTTAGTGACTCCATTTGGGGTTTTCTTGGAAAAGATACTGGAGTGGTTTGCCATTTCCTTCTCCAACTCATTTTGCAGAAGAGAAAACTGAGGCAGACAGGGTTGAGTGACTTGCCCTGGATCACACAGGTAGTATCTAAGGGTGGATTTAAACTCAGGTTTTCCTAATTTCAGGCCCAGCACTCTAGACACTGAACCACCCAGCTGCCCCAAAAACATTTCTAACCCTCCCTCCACAAATATACTCTTATTTTTAGCTCCTGCCAGTACTGCCATTTAAGGTCTCATCATAAGATAACAGCATTAGAATTTAGAGTTGGAAAGGATCTTCTGGGTTTTTTTTTTGAAAGGTTATTTTTAACCTTCTTTAAAAAAAAATTATGAGTTTTAAATTCTCTCCCTCCCTTCTGCCCCTACACCAGCCATTGAGAAGGCAAGCAATATATCAATTATATGTATGAAGTCAGGCAAAAAAAAAAAAGAAAAAAGAAAAGAAAAAGAAAGTGAAAAAATGCTTCAATCTGCACTCAGAGTTCATCAGTTCTCTCTCTGAAGGTGGATTGCATTTTTCATAATGGGTCCTTTGGAATTGTCTTCGATCATTGTCTTGCTCAGATTAGCTAAGACTTGCACAGCTGATCATTGTTATAATATTGCCTTTACTGTGTGCAATATTCTCCTGGTTCTGCTCACTTTGCTTTGCATCAGTTCATATAAGTCTTGCCAGTTTTTTTTCCTGAAACCATCCTCTTCATCATTTCTTATAGCAAAAGAGTATTTCATCATATTCATACCACAGCTTGTTCAGCCATTCCCCAGTTGATAGGCATCCCCTCAGTTTCCAATTCTTTCCCACCACAAAAAGAGTTGCTATACATATTCTTGTACATATAGATTCTTTCCCCCTTCTTTGATCTCTTTGGGATGAAGACCTAGTACAGACCATGTTAAGGGTATGCACAGTTTGACAGCTCTCTGGGAATAGCACAAAATCATTCTACAGAATGGTTAAACTAGTTCACACTCCACCAACAGTGCATTAGTGTCCCAACTTTTCTACATCCCCTCTAGTATTTGTCATTTTCCTTTTTTGTTAGCCAATCTCATAAGTGTGAAGTACCACCTCAGAATTGTTTCAATTTGAACTTCTCTAATTAATAGTGATTTAGAAGATTTTCTCACGTAGCTACTGATAGCTTTGGTTTTTTCTTCTGAAAACTGCCTGTGTATATCTTTGACCATTTATCAATTGGCGAATGGCTCTTATTTTTATAATGGAAAGGTTCTTATAGATCATCTGGTTCAACCTTCTCATTTTATAGTTTGAAGAAACAGAAACCCCGAGAGGTTTGACTTGAGGCAACTAAGTGGTACAGTGGATAGAGAGGCTGAAGGTAGAGTCAGGAAAACTTGAATTCAAATCCTGCCTCAGATAGTTACTTAGCTGTGTGACACTGGCTAAGTCATGTAACTTCTGTCTGCCTCAATTTTCTCATTTGTAAGATGAGATTAATAATAGCACCTATCTCACAGGGTCGTGGTGAGGGTCAAATGAAATAATGGTAGTAAAGCACTTTGCAAAGCTTAAAGTACAACATAAATGCTAGCTATTATTGTCTAAGGTCATAAATTACTAATTAGTAGCTTGGGAACCCAGACCTTCAGACTGTCTTCTTACTAGGTTCAGGTGTTAAATTCAAGGTACTGACTTGAAGAAGTGCTGTATTAAGTACTTAGTGAATGTTGAATTTGAGGCATAGGGAGTAAGATGAATTGTGTATTAGGTAGGATTTACCTTTGGTACCTCTAATTTCCTATTTCTGCTTCCATTTCCTCTGCCCCACTGAGTTACCCAGTGCCCCAATATATTTTTCCTACTTGTCTTTTAGCTAGACAATCTCAGGAAGGTATCTGGTTAACTCATTAATGATGAAAAAGTTCATAAGATTTAATACTTCTTTTTCCCAATGGTATTTGAATTTCCAAGAATACAAAAAAAAAAAAGAAAAGAAAATTATTAAGTTTCATATAGCAGCAAATTGGATGGAAAGGACTTTTTGTTGTTGTTTTAAGCTCAAGGGTCTTACCCAAATTACACCATCTAAATTGACAACTACTCCAAGTTCTTTCTAGTTAAGACTAGCCCCACCTGATCACCCTGATGTTCTGCAAAGAAGAAGTCATAAGGATTGGATGTTTGTAGTGAGGCATTTGTTGAATTAGCCTTTCTCTTGGGTACACATTCTGCTGGATTTTACACTTGATCTGTTTTCTGGTCGCCATGTGAATGCTTGCTCTGTGTGAATTCTCCACGGAATAGTCTTTTAGGAAAGTGTACATTTGGCATTTGAACAGCATGGTCAGCCCATCAGAGTTGCGTTCTCTGCAGCAGAGTTTGAATGCTTGGCAGTTTAGTTCTTGAAAGGACCTTAGTGTCCAGTGCTTTATCCTGTCAGGTGATCGTCAGAATCTTCCTAAGACAATTCAAATGGAAGCGATTCAGTTTCCTGGCATGGCACTGGTGTGCTGTCCAGGTTTCACAGGCATACAACAATGAGGTCAGCACAACGACTCTGTAGACCTTCAGTTTGGTAATCAGTCTAATGCGTCTTCTCTCTCATACTTTCCTTCGGAGCCTCCCAAACACTGAGCTAGCTCTGGTAATGGGTGAGTCAACCTCATTATCAATGTGTATATCCCTGGAAAGTATACTGCCAAAATAAGTATCCACAGCATTCAAAACAAAGCACCATTCTAACTCTGGTTCTGTACCCCAATGAATGATCACAAGGCTCAGTGATCCTTAAAACTTGAAACAAGCACAACGTCTCTCTTAAGAACTTTGAAATTGATTTCATGATGTGGGAGACACTGGCACAGATCTGCCCAGCATGGCTTGCTCTTATCAGAGAAGATGCTGTGCTCTATGAGCAAAACAGAATTGAAGTAGCTCAAAAGAAATGCAAGATGCACAAATTCAGAGAATCCACTCCAAATATTCACACAGACTATTTGTGCCCCATCTATGGTAGAGCATTCTGAGCTCGTATTGGTCTGATCAGCCATAGTCGGACACACTGTAACTTGCTTTTAACACGGTGGTGTCATTTTGGTCCTCTTTGAGAATGAAGGACAACACATAGTCTAGAAAATTCACATCCCTTGAATCTGGCCAGGGATCTGAATGTGGCAGAAGAAGCTTCAGGAAAAATTTAACGTGTGGTTGGCTACCTTACCTGGAGGGAGTACATGCTTGACTGGTAAAACCTTCAGTGGCACCTGGTTATTCCACATTGGTGATGCTTGTCAGTGTTATTCCAGATTGTTAAAGATTTGCATTCTAGGCTATCAGATGAATTCCATACTCAAATTCTGCCTCAGATACTTATTAGCTGTGTAATGCTAAACAAGTCATATAATCATCCTCAGTCTCAGTTGCCCCATTTGGAAATTGTGAATAATAACAGCAATATTTTCCACTGTTGTTTCAAAGATCAGATCTGGTAATATTTGTAATGTACTATGCAAATCTTAAAGTGACATGTAATTATGCCCTGGGAGGTAAATGTTGTTACTTCCCCCCATTTTACAGATGAGGAAATTTAGGCAAATAGAAGTTGAGTGACATGCCTGAGGTCCCATGGCTAGTGAGTGCCTGAGGTCACATTTGAACACAAGTCTTCCTGACTCTTGGTCTAGCACTCTCTCCACTGCACCCCCTCACTTAGAGGGGGCCTTTTAAATAGTTAGACTATCCCTAAAAAGTCCCTGAACTGATTTTCTCTCCCAAATTCAAATCCGTTCAAGTGACCAGGTGCCTCTTATAAGACACAGAAGACATTTTTGCCCCTTTTAATTTTCCCAACAGCCACCATTTTGACGCCTCTTTCTTTCCCCAAGACATCTATAACTTCAAGTTCATTTAACACAGGAACTGGTTCGAGCTGCTGTCCCAGTACCAGGATTTCCTGATGATCTTTACTTTATTTACCCTTGTTTTTGGTGCTTGGATGAAGTGCTTGAAAGGTGAGAACAGGTTTTTGTAATTCATAGTGTTTTTACCTTAAGCAACCACCCTTAAAAGGAGAGAGACAATGCAATTGTAGCCCTGAAAACTGGGGTCCTCTGATAATTCTTTCTTTGAATAGACTTGAAAGTCTCTCACAGGGGTAGCTAGGTGGAGCAGTGGATAGAGCACCAGCCCTGATGTCAGGAGGACCTGAGTTCAAATTCTGCTTCAGACCAAACACTTGACACTTACCAGCTGTGTGACCCTGGGCAAGTCATTTAACCCCAATTGCCTAAAAAAAAAAAGAAAAAAAGAAAGTCTTTCAAAAAGAAGAATTGCATACCTCTAATCTCTGAAGAAAATTAAGACCCTTATTCCCTTAGTTTACCATCCTTCCTCTCTCCTCAGCTTCAACATTCACCTAATTCCAATTATTCAAAAGAATACAGCCCCATTTTGACACTTTGTCCTCAAATATGGCCAGCCCTTCTCTTTCTCATTCTCTCTTCTCCCTTACATTTATCTTGAGAAGGAAAAGCGCTGCATAGATTTTTGCCCTTGCCATGTGTAACATGATATTCACCACATAGGCGGAACAAGCAGTCTTAGAAATATTCCAATACCCTTGAGAAATCTTCCAGTTATCATAGCATGTAGTCAGCAGATATGAACATAAAATAAAGTTTAAATTAAACTGGCTTCAGGAATGTGGTTTTATAGAATGCATGAATATGTATCATTACAATGAATAGCCCTAGCTTTTTAAAAAGAAAAAAAAAAGTTATGGAAATTACTTACCACAACCTAACTTTGCAGAACTTAAGTATATATAGGTTTTGGGAACAATTCCTAATGCATGTACATAACAAGAATAGAGTTTAGTTTAACCTGAGGAAAGCTTCAAGTCTTAAAATGATCATGTGAATGTAACTTATATATGTAATAACAAATAGTTAGCGACTCAGTGGCCTCAGAATCACAAGTAATAACTGAGTAGTGGCTCATGCAGATGTCTGTCTCAATCCATGAATCCAAGGCTTCCTGTTCACTTGATCAGTATGGATTTAAGGCAAGGGTTAACACAATTGTCCTTATTATCCTGGAACATCCCTGGGCAGTTGGGGCCTTCCATAGCCTTCCATGGCCTTCTCTCTATGGAACATCTCTACACGTCCTGTCTGCCATTCTCCACCTTCTTCCAAGTGAGCTCCTTCTGGAACCTCAAGGCCAAGGCCCATCTGTCTTCATTCCTCTAGGAGCTCAGTTCCTGACTCTCTCTGGACTTCAAAACCACACCTCTGTATGAGGTACCATAATTTCTACCACCACAACCACCCCTTTCCAACTCCCTTTTCTGCATTGTCTTCCACCATTGTATGTTCCTTGAGGACAGAGACTGTCTTTCTTTTTGGCTTGTGTTTATGTATCTAGTGGTTAGCACAGTGCCAGGCACACAGAACATAAATAGAACATAAATGCTTGTTTACTTCCTTCCTTGAGTCATGGACCTCTTAGGCAATCTGGTGAAACCTATGAACCCCTTTCTCAGAATAATGTTATTAAATACATAAAATACACAGGGTTACAAAGGAAACCAATTTTATTAAAATATTCTCTCTCTTTCTTTAAATCAAGTTCATAGGCACCAGATTAAACATGTCATTAGGGTTCATCTCTCAATCAGTCAACCGATCAACCATGGCTCCTAGGTACTCAGTATGGATTTAAGGTAAGAGTGAATAGATCTGAAACAGATAGGAATACCACTGTTTTGCATATCGACCAAGGTTAGGAATTAGCTGGGTGAAGAAGCAAAGCAACAGACAGAATGTAGAACCAAAGTGTAAGGGAAAGACACGTCACCTTGATTCAGAAGGTGGAAAGTACTAGGCATTGCGAGTATAGCGCCAATTGGTGGTGTCAAACTCAAATACGAATGGAGGGCTTGTTGACTAAGTATTGCATCAAACCGAGAGGTGTGAAATAAAGACGTGGGCCAGGTGGGTCAGTGAAACACTGAGCCATTTATTATCCTGAAACAGGTTGCCATGAGTTGATATCTTAACCAATAAACGGGTGCTTTTTAACCAGAAAAAAAAAATCCAACCTGAAAAAATTTCCAAATAGCCTAAAAACTCAGTGTAATGAAATTCAATTTCTCTAAGTTCATAGTAGGACATGTCACTCATAGTATCATTGTATTATTTGGATGCCTTGAAGTATAGGCAAAGAATTCTTTGTTGGCCATTTGTCTACTACCTACTCTTTGATATGTTTGGAGAGTGTCCTTTGGTTGTGCTGATAAGAACACCCATTCCAAATTAACAATTAACAAATGGTTAAGAAGAGCTATCTAGAACTGCCATCATATACAAGAATAAGTTCTAATAACAAAACCCAAGTTCCCTGAGCAGACGCCATATTCAGAATAATTCTTTATTGTTCTTTGCCTTTCTTCTTGAACTCGGTGGAGTCTGAGTCAATGGTGTTACTTTCTTGTTAACAACTGGTGGTAGTTTAAGTACAATTTCACTATCTACTTTATCATCATTCATTTCAGCTGCTTGAGCTTTTCATCTCTCTAAAGATGTTGGTGAACAAATGGCTGTGGGGCCCTGGCTGTTTACAGAACCAAAGACAGCGTCTGAAATATGCATTTTTTCCTCTTGGGTAAACCAATTTTAATTGTTCTTGCAGTTTTATATACGCTCTGAAAAAACATTTAGGGATTTCATAATAAACTCTCCTATAAGGCTTCCTTTCCTTTTGAAAAACTTAGATGCTTCTGAAAGGTCAAAACTCAAACAGATTCAGGAGTAGGAGAAAGCATAAGATTTCCTATACAGCTTTCCCAACACCCCTCAATCTTAAGTTGTGCCACTCATGTTACTCCAATGTAGAGCATCTTAATTAGCTGAGATTGGCAATTACAGGTAATCTTGCTTTCTTGGAGGGGTGAAATAAATCTATGAGAATAGACAGATAACTCAAACTATTTTTTCCACCTCATGACAAGGTACACACTATAAGAACCATAACCAGATCCTAATTTTTGTGCTTATACCTCCACCATTTGTTAGTAATAAAGTTTTGAAAACTGCTTGTCCCTTCCACTTGTGAAGCATACAGTAATGATATGAAGCATGTCAAGACTAGGAATAGGAGAATTTTATTCTAGCTCTGAATGAGTTCTTATAAAACTTACCAAGACACCTTTCAAAATCTGTTATTAAAGTCTTTTACTGTTTTTCCCTCTCCTCATTAAAAAGAAGGAAAAATATCCTATGTACAAGTGAATTGCCTTTTGAAAATTATGTTTTTAAGTAAAAACCTAAGCTGCCTGTACCTCTTGTTTTGTTGTTAAAAGTTTTTGATCTCTGTTCCTGTCAAATGTTCCATAGTAATAGGAATCCCTATTCTAGACTTTATTGTATCTTCTAGTACTCTATTATTTTGCTGACATCTAAGTTCAATCTTTGAGTATTTAAAAGTCCCTGTATGTGGTATCCAATAACAATTCTCCTTTTCCAGCTGTTTTTAGTTGACCTACTTTAATCAATTCTTTACAAAAATGCACTTTCTGGCTGCTTAAACCACTTATCTATAACTGGTCAATACTTTTCTAAGTTCCAAAGGTTCCTTAACATGTTCTTCCATGCCCTGATTTGTCTGTTTGAGATCTTCAGTATCCTCCACTTTCCTGATCTCTTTTTGGTGGCAAATATTGGAGAGTTTCATGGACTTGTGAATGGTTCTATGTGTCCTGCAGCTAATCGTTCCTCTGCTATCTGTTGAAGAGCCCTGATTTTTTCTAGATTTAAGTGGTCACTGGGCCACTTATATGGGAAGCCCTTCTTTCCAAGTTATTTTTGGAACTTGTACTGTTCTTTTATCTTTGGCTGTGACCCCTATGAAAAATTCTTGCTACTTATGTGACATTCATAAGTTTCAATAAATCTCTTCCCTGTACTTTTATCTTTAATGTAGGTCTGGCATCTGTGATAGTTCTATGCCAAAACATCCCTGTGCTCCCAAAGCCTTCTGTTCCTCTTACTCTTTTAGCTGTTTTTCCTAACTTTTTATATTCCATGATAATCATTTGAGCTACGTTTTCTCCTTTTTTGATAGAAATGTGGCAATGAGGGAAAGCATACAACATAACATTAATTTCCCCAACATAATCAAAGTCTATTACTCCAGGGATCAACCATGAGACCACGGAGTGACTGTGAACTCCTACCTAGAAATATGAGAACGCAAATCCAACCCAGCACTACCAGAGGTATAAGATCAAGCACAGTAGTTATTGTGGAGTTGGAGCTGGCCTGGGGTGCATAAGAGACAGCGCAGCTCCTATTGTTTGCTGGGGCCAGAGCAGCCCGCTGGGGATTTAAAGGATGCCCATCAATATCAATAGAAGATCTACATTGAGAAGCCCAATGCTTACCACAGAGACATTTGGGACAGGGTGTACTAGGAGAATTTTGAGAGATTTTTCTGGGTGTTCTATGCTCCCTTTTTAGGTGACCTGGTTTCCCATAATTAAAACATTTTAGTGTTCGTTGAGGCTTTTGGACATTATTAAAGGCAGCTGCTATTACTTGTGCTTGAAAATGTGTGATTCATCTTACTCTTTTTTTCTTTGTTTTTATGATTGCTTCTTCTAATATCCCTTTACAATGTGTTTTATGACTTTTTTGATCCTTATTTGTTTCCTCACTATCTTCTCTGTATGAGCTTGATCTATATGAAGGTGGGGGATGTGGTGGTGCTGAAGGTGTGATAGATTTTGCATAGATCACATCTTCTTCTACAATTCTAAGCTTTTCCTCAAATACTCTATTCATCTTTTCTTCTTCTTCTGTTCCCACCCCCACATCTGCCTTAAGTACTTTTGTTGTTAATAGCACTTTCTCTGGAGGAGTAAGACACACTTTTAGCACTTTCCAAATTGAGAATGTAGCCGTGGAGAATGCACCTGGACCTACTTCCTTGTAGTGCTCACTCATTTGTCGGCCCACCGTTTCCCATGTTTCTAAGTCTATTGTTTCTTCTGGAAGGAACCATGGGCAGCATGTTTCTACACATTCCGAAAATTCCTGTAACTGACCATCTATAATAAATAAACCTCTTTCTTTCACTATTTCCTTGAAAAGTTTTAGATAATACTCTCTGTCTTCTGCTTTGTGTTTGACCCATACTTTCAATCCGAGGCACGCCTCCCAGAACTGAAAGTAAGTGTGTGTGGCCATTCCAAAGAGGCACTATTCTTACGCTTGAGCCCTTTTCTTTTCTTTTTTTATGCTCCTATTACCAAGCCTTTTTTCTTTTGTTTTGTTCCCCCTGTATTCCCACTCAGCCTGGTGTAAAAGATAGGGTGTTGTGACCTTTGCTCTCTTACCTTGTTTTCACAGTGTTGGAGCTGCCAAAGTTCTTTTTTCTGTTTCTTTTTTCTTCCCCGGAGCACCAAGAGAGCCACCCCTCTAGTACCTCTTTGGGTCCCTGTTCGTAGCGCCACCTGTCGCCCACGACTAAGTATTGCATCAAACGGAGGGGTGTGAAATAAAGATGTGGGCCAGGCGGGTCAGTGAAACACTGAGCCATTTATTATCCTGAGGGTGAGGGTCCGCATCACATAGGGAAAGCTAACAATCATCCCCAAGTCGTTCTCACCATCGTTACAGTGACTAACCCCAGCCCTTACGCGCATCTTTAATTGTTCACACCTGCTTACCAACAAAGTCTAAGGGTCAGACTAGTCTAACCTTTTAGGCACAAGAAAGTTGGTGAGCCAAAGGATCTGAATAATTAAGCCCTTATGGGTAGGAAAAGGAAAAGAGTCAAGCTCTAACCTAAATTCCTTATCCCATATTTAGACTTTCCAGTTCTGGCCCTCAACAGAGGCCACTAAACTTTACATAAGGACCCCCTAGAGGCTGCATTATCACCTTAGAGAACCATTTAATATTAATATATCAACACATTAAAATAAGATAGGAACAACATTTTACTCTGGTTCTGGCTGAACTTGGGGCATATTGTGGGAGTGTTTGACATCTCTGCTGTGAAGGAATATAGAACGAATAAATACTAGGTGTGACTCCTGCCCTCAAGGGGCTTGCGATCTGGTTGGGGGGACAAAATATACACTCATAAAATGACAGCAGATAATATGAGATGGAATATAATTAACTGCTAAATTGTGTGAAATAACTATTCAGTAGAACTTCAGAAAAGATCCTTGAAGGCCAGAGTGGTCAGGAAATGCTTCATGAAAGAGGCAGCATCTGATTTACTTAGGACCTAAAGGATGAGAAAGATTTGAATAAGAAAAGAGGAAAACATTCCAGGTAAGGCTGGAGTATGAATGAAAGCTTGAGGCAGGGATGAGCCTGACCTGGCTGACTTGACTGACATCCATGTCCTATGGAAGTTCCATTGGTTCAGAAAAATCATCTGTAGAGATAGTTCATTTGCTTTGAGGATGGTTACCCATTAGCAATTCTTCACCCCTTTTAAATGATTCCTGCCCTTTGCTCGACCTTCCAAGGTCAATCTGCTAAGATTCCTACAGAGTATGGCTTTTTCAGGACTTTTTCAGCAACTGAAATCTATCATACTTCTTGAACAGTCTTTAACCCAGGAGCATGCCGGTGAACATTTAACAAAGGGGCTTCAAAGCACACTTATAAGTTCAACATGAATTATTAACATTTTCTACGTTAATTTCTTAAATCTAGAAAGCAACGAAACAATAAATCAAGCCCCGATTTGTAGTATTTGTGATTTCAGATTGTGCATGCTGAATTTAACAATTAACTCTTCAATATTAAGCCATTTCTACAAGATCTGAGATTTAGCCAGAGAAAACCAAGGAAATGCCAGAGATCATGAGTTTTAACAGAACTATTCAGAAAATGTAAGGTGGTCCTGAGGACTCCAAATTTACAGAAATATCTTCAACTCAGGCAGTTGCCTGTATTCCTTCTCAAATAATGGGCAAATAGGATTGAATCTTTCAGAGGATGGTTAACTAAGAAACATTTAACTAATTAAGATTGCATTTATAGTCATAGAACTTTAGAAATAGATGAGACCTTAGAGGTCATCTAGAGTGACTCCATTCCCTTTACAGATGTGGAAACAGAGGTCAAAAGAGATTTAAGGCATTTGACTAAGGATACATAGTTCCTTAATGACAGAACCAAAATTGGATTACAAATCTCCTTAGTCCCAGGTCTCACACCCCTTCCAGTACTATGTTGCCTAGGTTGCCTATGCTGTCAGAAGTACTCAGGACATAATCCGGGATTAAAACTCAAAGTCAGAGTTCCTGGGTTCAAGTCCTGTCTGAACATTTCCTGGCTGTGTGACAATAGGCAAGTCACTTAACTTATGCAAATGAAAACCATTTGTTCAGGCTAACAGTCACTACACTCCCCCAAACACAGACACAGAGATACAGACAGAGACAGACAGACAGACAGACACACACACACACACACACACACACACACACACACACACATCATGTGAAGGCTAATTTAGGGAAGGGAGAAGCCAGGGACATATGAGGTAAAAAGAAAAGCCATCAATAAAATTAAAAAAAAAAAGGCAATTGCTCCTAGGTACTTTTGTTCATTTTAATACTCCAGAAGAAAATAAAAAAAAAATCTGCATAAGAGAAGACTGTCTTAGATAAATCTAAGCTTCAACCACCAGCTTCAACCATGTTTTGTCATTTCCAATTCTTCATGACCCTTTTTGGGGTTTTCTTGGTAAAGATACTGGAGTGGTTTTCCATTTCCTTCTCCAGCTCATTTTACAGATGAGGAAACAGATGTAAACAGGGTTAAGTGATTTGCTCAGTGTCACACAGCTAAAAAGTGGTCTGAGGCTGGATGTGAACTCAGGTCTTCCTGACTCCAGGCCCTTCTCTCTATTTACCTAGCTGCCATAAAGCAACACCACTATTCCCCAAACCCCTGTAAAGATCAGCTCTCCTTTGTGGCTAAGCCAACACTACCCTAAGGGAAAAGGGTTGTGACCAGTTGGTAGCAGTAATTATCCTTCCTTTTCGAATGCTCTAATTGCTAATTCTACAAGCCCTGGGAAATCGGTGGGGTTGCCTACAAAGTAGTTTTCTGTCTTACCATACCTCCACAGGGCTTTTCACACTTTGAATGTCGTTAGGAGAGGCAGCATGGAATAGTAGACAGATTGCTGAACTTGGAATGAAGAGGACCTAACTCCAAATCTTGCCTCTGACATTTTCAACCTGTATGACCTTTGGCAGGTCATTTTGAGCATATGTAAAATGAGGAGGTTAGACTACAGTTATCTTTTCCACATTGGGGGTGGGAATTAGGGTTACAGCCCCACAATCTGGAAAATCCAAGTTAAAACTTTTGGCCTTCTCTTCATACTGGAGAAGAAGTCTGAATTATTATGGTATTAAACGATAAAATATGTTGATGTTAGATAATACTATACATATATTTTATAACTTTCTGAGTTTCAAAACTTTTTCTGTGTCTTCTGCTGGCCTTCATGTGTCATCTTTAGCTTCTGCAAAACTCCCCAAAATTCCCATTTAATTTCTTATGCTGACTAAGGATATATTGAAACCATGATGGGGAAAGTTATGATGTGAAAGGCACAACTGTAGATGCTGAGGTCCCTTCCAGACCTCAATTTATGATCCTGTACTCCTGTTTAATGACATATAACACATACTTAGCATGTTTGGTGTCTCCATTCAGTAAAGGGGTATTATAAATGGAGAAAACTCTGCCTGGGATTCCCTCTTTTGATGAATATAGGTTCATCTCACTTTACAGCTAGATACTGATTTGGAAGAATAGTGAATCCCCTGAAATGGTTGTATGCATTTTAATTCACATATTTTGAAGTTATAATTATGTAAAACATGGTCCTTATCTATATCTATATCTATGTGGATATATAATATGAATTTGAATATATGTAATTCAATATATTCAATTCAATATTCAATATAACTGAATATATATAATTGAATAACATATAATGTATAATGTGAATTTTACTTCAGGGGATTCATCATTAGTACTGATTAGGACTTAGTAGATATAAAAGATGACTTCCTGAAAAGTTACATTTAAATCAAAGTTCTTGTGTGGTGGGGTATTCTCAGAGTTGTCATCAGAGCCAGGAAGAACTAGATTCAAGTCCTGACTTGACATGTCCAGGCTGTGAGACAGTGGGTAGGTCATTTCCAACCCCTCAATATCCCTGGGCAACTCTCACAGGCTATAAATTGCAGAGCATTAGCCAGTTCTCTATTCTAATGAGCCATATGTCTCATCCAAAACAAAAGCAAAATATTTGAAAGAATTATATGGAAAATCCTTTGGTAAGAGAAGTCTTTCCTAATTTGCATTCTTCGCAAATTAGAAAGTTCATGAGTTTTCTAAATGAAAGTTCTGTCTGAGTACATTTATTTTTATTTATCTATTTAATTTTTGGCTAGGCAGTTGGGGTTAAGTGACTTGCCTAGGATCACACACTAGTACCAAGTGCTAAGGCTGGATTTGAACTCAGGTCCTCCTGACTGCAGGGCCAGTGCTCTATTCACTGTGCCACCTAGCTGCCCCCCACTTACATTTATTTTAAAATTACCTGAGTGTAATTTTTAAAAAATGAAATCACATTTTAAATTCAGTAGAGCAGGTCACTATTTAAGAGATTTACATGGAAAGTTATGCCATGAAGAAAATAATTATTTTGAGAAGTGAACCTATACTCCCCTTCTTTCTTCTCCTACTTATTATAAATATCCATGATATATACCATTCTGTAGAAGTAGACCTGTTTTGTGTCAGGAACTGTTGCTTAACAGAAATTTTAGCAATATCTTTGTGTTAGAGCAAATAGAAAAAAAAAGTATTAAAAAAGTTCCAGTTGAAAAACCAAGGACAATTTTGGATTTCTTCCAAAGCTAAAAGAACTCCAGATACTACCATTTACTTTATAAGATGTTCATAAAAGAAACAAAAAGAAAGTTATTAATGTCTCTAAACATTTTTCCATAGGGGCAGAAGTTGAGACATGTAGCAGCACATATTTTGTTTAGTTCTTACAGGATATCAGTGGGGCAGGAGATCAAATTTATATTAGAGAGAGATGTTCAAGAATCACAGAATCTCTGAGGGTAAGGGTCCTCAGTGGCTACCTAGGCCAACCCATACTGCAGCTCATGGGGAAAGGGTCCTGTGTACAGCATGCCCCACAAGTTGTCATCTAATCTTTGAAGAGCTCTGTAAGTCATCCAGCCAATGCCCCTCTTCTATCAACCAAGATCACAGATTAAAAACTCTAAATCATATATGGTCTACAAGTACTGTTTGCTAAAGGATTTCCAGAAATGGCAGGGAATAGGTATCATAACTTCTAAAGTGTTAGGGCAATAATACACTCTGTGACTCCCCATCTCCACCCCTAATCCCAACCCCAATGTCTCCACTGTCTTTGCCCCTTACTGGAGTGATTTTTGCCATTACTCTTAAGATAGCTAATAGTAGCTAACATTTATATAGCCTATTTTGTGTGCCAGGACTGTGCTAAGCAATTTGCAGTTATTATCTCTTTTGATCATCACAACAACCCTAGAAAGTAGGTGCTATTACTATACCCATTTTATAGATGAGAAAACTGAGGCAGACAAATGTGAAGTCACCTGAACTCAGGTCTTTCCGACTCTAGGACCAGTGTTCTATCCACTGAACCACTTAGCTGTCTCTAATGTGTAACTGCCCAAATATACCTGTGACTCCCCAAAGGCAGTAAAAAAAAAAACTTCCTAGCGATCATTCTTCTATTTGTGTTGCTTCCTTCTATTAGAATATAAACTCCCTGAGGGCGGGGATAATTTTGCTTTTATGTTTGTGTCCCTTAAGCAAAGTGCTTGGCACTAAATCCTTAGTAAAAGATTCTCTCTCTCTCTCTCTCTCTCTCTCTCTCTCTCTCTCTCTCTCTCTCTCTCTCTCTCTCTCTCTCTCTTTCTCTCTCTCTCTCCCCTTTCATTTCTTTCTTCCTTTTTCTCTTTCCTTTTTCTCTTTTTTGTTTCTCTTTTTCATTTATTTTTCATTTCTCTCTCTCTTCCTTTTCCCTCTCCTTTTTTCTCTTTCTTTCTTTTCTGTCCCTCTTTCTCTTCTTCCTTCCTTTTTCTCTTCTTCCTTCCTTTTTCTCTTCTTCCTTCCTGCCTTCCTTTCTTCTTTTCTTTCTTTACTTGTTATCTCAGAAATGCCTGCAATCTCCATAATCCCATTCATTGTTCAATAGTCCAGTCTCACTTTTCATCATGAAGTGTTCCCTGAATCTTTTAAAATGAATCGTCTTAAACAAGATCATATTTTCCCATGTGCATAATGTTATAACTTGGGAGTTGTGTCTCTAACCAAGGATCTGACAGTAATTAAAGAAAAGCCAGGGTCAACAATATTCCCAGAAATAAAGTTGGCAGCTCAAGGGATAGAGACTGGACCTGTGATTTCATCACTAAAGGCACTCCCAAATGAAAAAAAACTTCTCCTAGCAGTGAAATTCTGCACATTCCTGTAGCTTCTAGCTCCAGAGAATTGCATCCCTGAGAAAGCTTCCACAGGATTTCCCAGTGTTCCAGACATGTCAGAGGAACAGCTTGAATATAAAACTTCTTGTTTCTGATGCCATTTCTCCATCCACTATGACATACTATCTCTCAGCAACTATAACTGTTCATAATAACTTGGAAATAGTAAAATTATGCCACAGATCTTACAATTTTCAAATAGGAAGGGTCTTGATCAATCACTTAGCACAACCTGCATGATTTACAAATGCAGAAGATTAGAGAGATTAAATAATAAGCAAGCTATATAGCTAGTAATAAAACTGACATACAGCATACAGCAATGTTCCCAAATGTAATATAAATAGAACACAAAAATAAAACTCTGCTATTGCACAAATTCAATGAAACAAACATTTAATACATGAGCAATATGTGTAGAACACTCTGCTCTGGGAGTAGAAGGTGAAAAAAAAACATAATACCTACCCTTGGGTAGATTACACTTTTTTACTGGAAATATGACATGTACACAGAGGGAAGGGGGAAAAGATATTTAACATTTATTAGTTCCTACTATGTGCCAGGCACTTTATAAATATTATTTCATTTGATCCTTACAATAACGCTGTGAGGTAGGTGTTATTATTATCCCCATTTTATAGTTGAAGGAGCTAAGGCAGATGGAGGTTAAGTGTCCAGGGTCACACATTATTTGAGTTCACATTTGAACTCAGGTCTTTCTGACTCCAGGCCCAGCACTTCGTCCACTGCACTACTTCACTACCTGGAATAAGTTATAGATATGTATACAGTAAGAAAGGAGGTGATGGAAACAAAACAGACCCAGAAAAAGCCTGTTTCAGGACCAAAACAGACCTCTAAACACAGTGTTTTATTCCAAGAAAAACTGAGGAGAGAGAGAGAGAGAACTTTGAGTTAATAGGAAGGGAGGCACAAGGGAAGGCCCACATAGGATTCTGATGCGGAATCAAAGGTTATTGTTTGTCCTTCAGTTCTGGAAGAGGACATGACATCAAGGGAGGTGATGCCATGACATGCAAGTGCATTGGATTACAGTGAGGGAGGGCTATGCAAAGTCACCAGCCTCGCTTTCTCCTTCAGAACCATCTGGAGATAGCCCAGGCTACAATGGAAGACCTTGGCCTTTTAAAGCTAAAGTCTTTAACAGGTCTCAGTTTGACTGAGATAACACCCATTCAGTGATTAAAACTAGATAAGAACTGAGGCAGAGGATGGCCTGAAACGGTATATAAGGACCTCCAAAAATAGTGGATAGGAGTTAAATAGACCACAGGTATCAAACTCAGATTTGAAGGGATCTCTCTCTACAAGCCACATATTGACTTAAAAACCACAAATTAAAATTATCTTTGTTGTATTGTTTTATTTATTTTGTTAACCATTTCCCAATCATATTTTAATCTGGTTCAGCCTCACTTAGGAGTTTTGCTGCTGTCCAGTTGGGTAACTCTATAGTAAAATGCTTTGATTATACAAAACAGTTATAATTCCATGCCCCAAAAAGCTGATTGCCTCTTCAGTCATCTCATCAATAGGCTCCCTAACTGATCCTCCAAATTTATTTGCATATATAGATTTAATATTTGTAAGTGAGAGACAGTCTGACATAGTGAAAAGACCTAGATTCAAATCCTACTGACAGGGACAAGCTTTGAGATTTGAGTAACTCAGTCCCTCAGGACTTCAGACAACTTCCAAAAACTATAATTTACAGAGGAGTTGCCCATGTACTTCTGTGGATTTACATATTCAGAGTTTTCCAAACCAATGAAATCACAGGTCCAGATTGAAAAAAAATTCCAAATTAGCATCCCAGAATGGTGCATTAGAAACAGAACTGGACAGAAGGTCTGGTTTCTACTTCTCACTCCATAAATCTTTCTAAGTCTGATTTCCCTTATTTATAAAACAATGAGCCAGATGACTAGATAACCTTTAGGCCTTCCAGCTCTTAAGATCCTACAATTCTGTGAAGTCAATTTAAAAAATAATAATAATAAATTTAATTCACAACTCTAGTATGTGAGGTTTGTTGTTTATCTAGGACACATAATAGCTAACAGAGGCTGCTGTCAGCCCTACGGGATTGTAATTCCAACAAAGGACTGAAGGAGAGGAGTTGGGGAACACCTAGAGTACTTTTTCAACTGCTACACTCCTGGGCAAGTGAAGAACATTCCATAGGTGGGAGATGTACATCTGCCACGGAGGGAAAGAATGTCAGAATTTTTGGTTAACATCCCAAAGCCTGGTGTTCAGCATGAGGACTCACAAAACTGAAACACAAAATGAAAGCCAGAGTTAGTCCCCACGGGCACAGAAACTGATCTGGGCAGGACAGGAAAGCTATAGTAAGAGGATATTCCTGATGGGGTGTGGCATGACTAGAATTTCAATGCACTGCAGGGACATCTATGACTCCTGCCAGAAAAGAAGAACGCTTGAGACTTTTTGTCCTTTGCCCTGTTGGTGAAGACTATATTTATTTTTTAAAGTTTCAATAGTATTTTATTATTTTCCCCAATTACATGTAAAGACAATTTTTAACATTCATTTTAAATAATTTTTGAGTTCCAAATTTTCTCCCTCCTTTCTTCATCCTCTCCTCACCACCTCCAAGATGGTAAATGATCTGATATAGGTTATATATGTGCAATCATGTAAAACATATTTCCACATTAGTTGTATTGTGAAAGAAGAAACAAACTAAAAGAAAAAAATCAAAAATATAAAGTAAAAATAGTCTACTTCCATCTTCATTCAGACTTCATCAGTTCTTTCTCTGGATGTGGGGTAGTATTTTCCATCATGAGTCCTTTGGAATTGCCTTGGATCATTGTATTGTTGAGAAGAGCTAAGTCAATCTTAGTTGATCATTACACAACATTTCTGTTACTGTGTATATGACATTCTCCTGGTTCTGTTCACTTTACTTTGCATCAGTTCATGTAAGCATTGACTATACTTAATGACATGAAACCATTAATTTTTTTTTCCTTTCCTCTCCATCAAGAGTTCAACAGCTGGAGACTCAAAGAGCAGCTGCCATATGTAAGAACAATTATTTTGGCAGAAGGATAAAGGATGAGTTGGAGAGAAATGAAAGTAGAAAGGAGGTTATTGAAATGATGTAGGTAGTTGATCATGAAGGGATGGCAGTTGGTGGGAATAGAGAGAAGAGAACATATTATGGAGGGGGAATGAACAGGAGGTGAAGGAGCATGGTATTAGAGATCTAGAGCAAGAAGGATCCTCACAGGCCATGATTCAAATAATCCAAATGCTTCATTCCATAAAATCCAAATGCCTCATTGTACAGATGAGGCAACCAAAACCCATGGTTGCTAAATAACTTATCAAAGGCCACATTAGTAGTATTAGAAGCAGAATTTGAACCCAGATCTTCTGACTGCAGATCCAAGATAGTTTCTGCTATACCTCACATCTTCAAGGTTGTGAACATGAGAGAAACAGTGATGAGGACTGCTACAGGAAGAAATAGGGAAGTATAGAAGGATAGTTGTATTTCTTAGAAAGTAGTATTCCTTCTGGTTGGATTGTCACATGATTAATGAGCATCGTAGCTGGGATTGACACCCCTGTTTCTCTTCTTGTCATACTTTCACTGGACAAGTATCTAGAGAAGCCGATTCATTGTCCTCTAAGTTCCTTTTGAACACAGCCTGAGAGAAATGGCGTTCCAGAGGGATTAAGTTAGATATCAACATAAAATCTCCACTCAGGAGAGTAAACATAAGCAGGAGTTGGCAGGAGAGACCCTAAAATTTCCTTCGAGAAATAAAACAAAACAAAACAAAACCAACTGAACAACAACAACAAAAACAAAACTGATAATCATCTGCATAGAAACGTCTGAACCAGTTGGGAAAGCAGGGAAATGAATCCTAGACACTGTCAATGTTCTCCCCAGCCTTATAGGGAGAACTAACAAAGTCATCCTAGAAAATAGTTAATAAGCCTAGATAACAGGGTTATCAAATGAAGAAACTACATTTACTGTGTTTTTGAAAAGAGATCATGCAGTTCTGAAACATATCTACAGAATGTTTTAATTAAAACATACTTCAACCGTTTATATAGTTCAGGGTTTGGCTCTCATGATGTAACCACATTCCTTGGACACAGAACAGAATGCAAGAGGAATTGTCAAGTCAACATTTTGTCATTTTGCAACATTAGTCTCTTTCCCAACACTCACTGAGTCATGCAGACCAGAAAAATGTAGAGTTGTCATTAAAAATGGGGAAAAAACCCCCAACCATCCATTCATTTTATACTACAGGATTAGGGACATTACAATGTGATCTATGCACATAACAGGGTTCTTTAAAAAAAAACAAAATCAGCTTGAATAGGCAGAAAGAAAATGATGTTTTTAGATAGATTTTGTTTTTATATGCCAAGTTTGAAGGGTTTTCAACATTAGTTTAAAATCTGATCTTTAATTACATTTAACTGCTGAGAAGTAATTGCAAGATTTCTTTATATTTCCATATAGAGCAAAAATAAAAAAACAACTTTTAGAGAATTTAAAGATTACAAAGAATTTAACAAATATTGTAAGTGTGAGATCAAATAAGATAAAGTACTCATATTTAGATAATACTACTGTGGTGCATGCAGACAGACATCATGGTACAATAGAAACTATACCAGATTCCCTCTTGGGGGATACTGAGAAAGTTGTCTACTACCAATATGACAATAACAATAAATGTTTGTTAATTTCCTGTGGCCTGTATCCAGTACAATTCCTAGGTGTCACTATGGAGAGCAAAACTCATCATTCGACAAATTCATTTCTCTAGAAGGGAACGAAAATAGAATCCTCCCAGATTACTACTGAGGAATGATTATTAATAACCTATTATTTGGGGAAGATCCAGCATTTCCCTTTTTTCTAAAATCCTTATTTCAAATCTCATTCTTTAAAAGTCCAACTAACTTTCTCCTCAATCTTAGTCAGACCCCACCCAGCCTCATAAGAAATCTAATCTAGGTGAATTCCTGCCCATTGTGTTCTACTCAGGTTTGGGTGAGGATAAATTCTTTGATTAGATTGCCCAAGGCTGGGGGTAATTTAGAAGTAAATGAGGTAAAGTTACACTCCCAAGCCCCTCATCAGAATAGATCCACCCCTCATTGTAATATTCATTATCTCATTAATTGTTGACCAACCTGAGTTGATAGCCACCCTCAGGAACACGCACTCTTCCAAGGGCAGATACGTTGTGAGCCTACGGTCATAACAGTCTTTAGCATTTGAGAGTGCCACTGACCTCTTTTATTAAAAAAGAAAAGGCTAGCATTGTTAATAAAATTATTAATTATTCAGAAATTATGCATCTCATATTTTTTTAAACATCACACTACTATCTCCATTCACTGGGGCCAGTTCAAAGGTAGGACTTTACCCACTTCTCTCTGCCTTTTGTCTCCCCACTTCCTGGAGTGCAGAGACTTTTTACAAGCTGTCCTAGACAGCTACAGATCAAGCTTGCTAAACTCCTATGTTTTGTTTTATGTTATTTTATTTATTTATTGCTAGGGTTGATGTCTGAGTTAAGTAAAGATCACTTCTTCTGTCAGTCTGGAGACCTGACAAAACTATAGATTCCTAACATTGGTCATTAATGAAATTATCTAGCTTAAATCCTGGCTAAAGCAAACATTTTCTCTAACCCTTGGTAAGAGACTGGAATCTCTGACCTGTTTTACATTCTGTGTAGCTTTCTACTAACCACTGTCTTTTCCATTGATCACCAGATATTCCAGTATTCCACATATTCCATTATTTCACATACGAGAAAGCTGTTCACACTATTTCAGGTTCAAATGTGTTTTAAGTGAAAGGAAAAATGTAAAAATGAAAGATCAACATTAAAGCTTATCAAAATTAAAATTATTAAAGCTTGTCAAAATCAAAATAAAGCCAAAACAACAGATCAGAAGTAGGCACAGTGGCATCGAGCTAAAGGAGATAATGGGCAGGTAGAGTTGGATTAAAAGGCCTTACCAGCCTTTTTTTCTTCTTCTTTGGCAATCTAATAAGTGAAATTCTAAGACAGTTTGATTTACAATTGTTTAATTATTAGTGATTTGGAATATTTCCTATTATAGCTATTGACCACTTGGATTTCTTCCTTTGAGACCTATTTATATCCTTTGACTATGTGCCTATGTATGTAGGGGTGTGTTTGTGTGTGTGTGTGTGTGTGTGTGTGTGTGTGTGTGTATATGAGCTAGAGTGAGTGTGCACACACAATCTCCCTTTGTCTGGTTCAAATGAAAATGAGGTTCATGTATAATCTTTTTCCTTCACCATTTTCTCTGTGTTTAGATAGTATTCTCATGCATTCCAATTATTTGAAACGCTTATACTTCCTTTCTCTATTTCTTCTCTAGTGCAGTTCTTTCTCATTTTTTTTTCCTTTTTTCTCTTTATATTATAATGATGTGAAAAATTTCCCCTATGACCTCTGTCTTATTTTTTCCTTCTAAGACCCTTAGTGACATTTGGGTTCTGAAGGGATAGTTGTTTCTTGTTGCTCTGTTAGAATATAAATTCTTCATCACAGTATGCTCAGCTGTGGTCACTTTATCAGGAATGCTTATTAGTCTTTTGTTTCACCGAAGATCCTGTTTTTCCCTGTCAGTTTATGCTGGGCTTTGTCATGTAAGTTATTCTTGACTATAAGTGCTTACATTTTTCATTGAAGAATATCATGTCCCAAGATCTCTGTTCCTTTATAGTTACAACTGCCAAATCATATGTTGTCCTAATCACAGTTCTTTGGTACTTGAACTCTTTCTTTCTGGCTTCTTACAGCATTTCCCCCACATTGAAATGGAAGCTATGGGTTTTGTCTATGGTGTTCCTGAGACTTTTCATTTAGGAATTTCTTTCAGGGGGTAAATCAATGGGTTCCCTCTGTATTCACTTTGTTCTCTGGTTCTAATAGGTCTCAATTTTTCAGTCATGATTTCTTAAAATATGGTAACTGGGCTTTTTTTGTGATTGATATTTTTCTACCAGTCCAATGATTTTTAGATTATCTTTCCTTGATCTCTTTTTCAGGTTTATTTTAAAAAATGGATTATATCTTAGCTTTTCTGATTTTTTTTTCAATCTTTTGGTTTTATTCTGCTATTCTCTGGACTCCCATGGAGTTATTGATTTTTTTTTTAAGAATCTAATTCTCAAGGAGTTTGTTACTTGAGTAAGATTTTGTATCTCTGATTCTAAGCCATTTATTCTCCTTCCTATTATCTCTTTAAGAACACTCATTTCTTTTCCCATTCTGTCCCCTAGAACTCTCATTTTATTTGTAGCTGAATGCTACAGCTTCATATTAATATGTACTCAAGGGTTCATTAAAATGATGTGACTTTGAAGAATCAACTATGTTTTACCTCAATGATGATTCCCAAATTAGTTATACTTGAGTTCTTTTTGGTTAGCTATTTGTTTCTCTGAAGAGCTTCTTTAAATAATTCCCTTAATACTAATTTTCTCATCTCTATTAATATGGTGCTTTGTGCAGGAAGAAGAGAAGAGAGAATATGTGTTAGAGTGATTGAGTTTGTGGAATTTTCTTGAATCATTCTCAAAAAAGTATACTTTGAATTATGCTGTTTGCCCATTTGGTAAATTGGTTAAGGTCTTAAGAGAATGGTATCTTAGTTTGATCTGAAATTCATCTTTTCCATTTGAATTAAAGAGGAATTCACCCAGAGTCCCCTCTCCAGACTCTTAGAATGAAGATGACTTTTCCTTTTCAGAGTGGCAGTAAAGGCAACTAATTTCCCATCAAAACAAGTGGATAGAGCTCTTGAAGGACCAGGTCCATTGTCTGAGTGGAATATCCTTCCCAAACTAACTCCTTGTGTTCCTAAATCTTGGAAACCTTGAGTTACAAGGTTTCTTGGGGTCTCAGGGTCTGATGGGTCCTACCACTCCCAAATCATGTTGCCCCTAACAGATGGCAGGATTCAGAGGATGAGGAGGGACTAGGAGACTGAGTCAATGAAGCTTCCCTTCATTTTTAATCCTTTTTTCCTGGTTTTTAGATAAAGAGAGGATGAAACTAGGGGCCCTAATTTCTAGGGAACTAAGAAACTAAAACTACTACAAGGAGGAAGCCTTAATTAGGAGAACAATTTATGCAATAGTAACAATATTATACAGATAAACAATATTGAAAGACTTGAAAACTCTGATCAACACAATCACCACTCACATTTCCAGAGGCTTCATGATGAAACATGCTAACCACTTCCTGATAGAGAGGTGATATACTCCAAGTGCAGATTGAGGCTTATGTTCGGATGTTTTTTTGGATGTGGTTAATGTGGGAATTTGCTTTGCTTAAGTATACATGTTTGTAAATTTTTTCTCTTTCTCAATGAAGAGAGGATTGGGAGATGAGGAAGAGAGAGAATTCAAAGTTGAAAATAAAATAAAATTGAATTTTAAAAAAGAGGAAGCCTTTGTCTGCTTCATACCTTCAATTCCTAACCCCAGCCGTTTAATCTCAAGGCAGAAATTACATCCAAACTCCTGTAAGCATTTACTGTCTCTACCATTCATTTGGCACTCAGTATATGCTTATTTTATATTGTTTATCTTTTTGTGTATATTTCATGTCTCCCAAACTAAATTGTATAATGCCTTTGAAGGAATGGATTATATCTTACATTTCCTGGTATCCCCAATACCTAGTGTAGTGGCCTAAATATAGTAGGTGCTCAGTAAGCATTTGTTGATTATAATTAACTAGAGTCTGATTGAGGCTTAAACTATCCATGACTTCAGTTCAGTGAGTTTTGAGTTGCTGTTTTTTTCTTTAGTTTAGAGCCTTTTGAGGGAAAGCAGCCTTAGGGGAAAAATTCTGAAATATACCATTAGTTGTATGAGATCAGAATTTCAAATACACATGTGCACGTGAACACACACACAAGAGTGTTAAATCTTTGTGCATGATGCTATTACCTTCAGGAACAAATAGAAGGAAATGTCGTTTAATTTAAAACGTGATTTCTATGCACCCTGGGGACCTTTAAATGTTTGGGGTATAAATAGACTACATTCTTAGGTGGAATTTCATGATGTTCTCTTACTGTGCCTTCTATAAACTGTTATTCAGTTATATAAAGGTACACTTTTTCTGTCCCAGGCTATTGAAGATATCTCATTTCTTCTCCAAAGGTATTGGAAATCTGCATGTTGGTGACAGCTGTGCCCCATCATTGTATTCTGTTACTTATCTTCCATAAAATGCCTATAAAAGAGAAGGAGATAAGACCTGTGATTTCATTACCCTCAACACCCTCTAACGATGCAGGTTGTACCTTCTTTGTAATTTGTAGTTTTAGGAAGCTGCCTAGAAGAGCACTAAGTGGTTAAGTGACTTACCCAAGGTCACATAGCCAATATGTTTCAGAGGGGAGACTTGAACCTTAATGTTCCTGCCTTTTATCCTGGCTCAGTATCTTGCTATACCACAAAGCACTACAATGGTGAATGTGAAAACTGTTATAGAAAGAGTTAATGGTGGTAATGGCAAATTTAACTCTTAGGCACTTATTAGGAGATATTTGTTGGAGGAAATAAGAGAGACATTTTTATTAGGGGCTGCTTTGCTTGGATTTAAATATTGAATGAAATTAGGTACAGCAAATGAAAAAAAAATAGGAGAGAACATGCATAGCATTGCACAAAACAGATGGTGTGCCTAAGAAGGCAGAAATAAGGAGAATGGCAAGAAGTTAGTCTTGAGATTGGATTCCATAGGATTTGAACCAAAACCTTCAGCGGGAAGAGGTGTCAGCATGATATACTCAGGAAGAATACATTTTGCACATCTTCTACTTTACGTCAGCATCTTAGTTAGCTTTGTACATATTGGGAGAAAAAAAAATCTGGAGAGAATAGAAATACCAGAACTGCAGGAATGATCTGTCTGTCTGTGGGCTTAACAGGATTACTGCTGGAGTTCTCAAATATATAGATCAAACACTAATCTGATTCATTTAAGGTGACAAACTACTCTTTGTAGACTATTTCCTGATTTGGCTATGTGCCTTTATCAAGGATAAACAAGTTATTTCTGATAAAGGTGTATAATCCAGGGCCCCCTGAGAAGCTAGACTCACATGGACTAGGTCCAAGCTTGGGTCTGACCAAAGAGGTCCATTTTCTCCTTTTGGCTCATTGCCCCTACCTGGAGTTGCCCTAGGACAGCTCCATAGCAACTTGTTCATTTCTAGTTTTCCCCAAATATGAGTAAAAGAGTCGTTAGCTCCTATACAGGCACTGAAAATATCAATTGCAAAAACAGTTTGAAAGAGCTTTTATTTCACCTCACAGAAAATGCAGACAACCCAAAGGACTCATAGAACAAAAAAAACACTCAAATAACCCCTGAGCTCTCCCTTGAATAGAACTGAACTTGGAGTCATTTCTCTGGACAATCCTTTAATGTTTCAATAAATCTTTTCTTCCCACCCCTACTTTGATGAGCTCTAGAAGAAAGAACAAGGGGAAAATGAAGTTGTGATGAGAGTGGGAGAGCAAGCTGATATTAAGCTCATTTTTGAAGACCATGGAGAAGGTTGGCATCTCTAACAATAGTCTGTCCTTTGGATTCCTGGTCAGCCAAATATCTTAAGAGTTCCCTGTGTCCTTTCAGAAAGGCATCCTTGGGCATGCTTACCCTTAATGGGAGTAGGTGATGCCTCTGGACAAAGCCCCACACTCTATAATCTCATATTGACTGGAGTACTCACCAAATTTATCAGAGATTCCTCTACTCAAGTATAATCTACCCTGTTAGAACTATACCTCATTTTATTAATTTGATAAGCTCAAGTGAAATTTAATATAGAACAAATTTATGTGGCCAGAGTGACCCTTCCCCCAAAATGTCTCTAGCTCTACATTTAATCAGACTGAATTCAGTCTTGGAGAAGCCTGACTTGTATGAAATGGAGTTAGACTCTTTTTTTAAAAAAACTCTGACTCATTATTTCCCAACCCTGAAGTTTTGGGGAAAATCTTAAATGAAGTTTCAGTATGGTTCATGCTTAGCATCTCTCTAAAAGGAATTAGCCAATGCCCAGCTAAAAAAAGAAAGTTATTCCCTGTACAAAGTAGTACCTATAACAATCCATTTATTTCCTCACCACAAAAGAAATACTTAAAAAGAAAAGATGATATGTATTAACCCATATACTACCAATGCAGATGGGTATCTATTCTGTATTAGAATATTGCCTGGGGCACCAAGACGTCGATTCCTCAGGATCTCTGTTCACTAACATGTACTCAGAGAAAGAAACAGAAAGTCAGAAGAAACAGCCAGGTTACATTTCAAATTCACCATGGCTTACATCAGCTGATCACTATTGTCACATGCTTCTCAAGCAAGACACCATTAGCATGGAAGTCAAAGGGGAAAATTCCTTCTCTAGTCTTGGAAATACAGGAAAGAAATTGCTGTTCAAAAAGTACCAAAATGGACGTTCCAAAAGAAAGTTGGCAGAGGAGCTATTTCCACACCTTTATAACCTAACTAGAATCAATCCATTCTCCTCTCAGTACCAGATAATTCTCAACTAAACCAGATAGGAGCTGCTATACCACCATAGCAAAGCATGCAGCATGTCTCCTAGCATAGCACACATGTCCAGCTCTATGGGAGATTACCTTTATGATAAAAAATCTATGCCCTATGATCCCTTCAAGTGGATTGTGGACAGGTAGAGGACTCAGTTGGCAAGGGGTCCCTCTGCTATACTGTGGCTTGCTAATAAGAGGAGAAATGAGCAGGCAAGGAAATTGAGAATAGATTTGAAGACATAATCTATTGCTCTATTTCACTCTCCTGATTTCAGCCAAGTTCATCAAGTAGAGAATTTTCTCCTGACATTGGCACTTTTCTGTTTAAAAAAAAAACCCAGAACAAAGCTTAATAAAAGAGATAGTAATTGTTATTATAATATTGCTACTATTAATAATAATGGTCACCCCAAAGCCCAATCATCAAGTCATGGGTAGAGGGAGCATCAGCAAAGTAAGGGAATGACAAAAAAGTTACATCCATTGGCAAGGGGCTCAAGTTTTTGAGTTAATTAGATTTTTCTGGAGACAATGATGAAGTCCAAGAGAGCAGCCAGGTGGGAAATGATGAGGCAGTTGCTCTCTGGGACCTTTCCTCAAATGTAGAAGCTGGGAAGTGCTGTCATATATAATGAATAAATGTTAATACTGTATCTATATCTATCCATACGCACACACATATATACATACACATACATTTCACCTGCCACAAATCATGAACATTAAAGAAGAGATTAAGAAAACTTAAGGCAAAACATCATTGAATTGATAAATAAAAGCAGAAGTTGGATTTTTAAAAAACGAATAAAATAGACTGCCAGCCAAAATGGCTGCCTGAATGGGAGACACATACTCCAGAAAAACCTTAAAGTTTTCATCAAACTGAAAAATGATTAAGAAATCCAATGAAAAATTGTAGTGACTTCCTCCACCCCAGAATTATGCAAAAAGTTAACCAAAAGCCAATAAGCAATAAGCAAAGGTATTCTCCAATAAAGCATATTCTGACATGGCCAGAAAGTGAACACCTTCAGCTTGCCGGGCTCTGTGTCCAGAAGCATCAAGCGCAGAGGTCTCCTCTGAGAAAGTCCCAGAGCAATCAGAAAGCTCCAGCATGGGGGATCTCGGAAGCAAAGGGAGAAGCAGTAACCAACAAATAATGAAGTTTTTCAGTGCTAGACTGGAAATACCCAGGCCCAGGGGATATGAGGCCCTGAACAGTCTGTTCTGATTTGCCAGAGAAGGCCCTAGTGATCTAGAAAACTGAACCTCAAAAGTACAGGGTAAGCTAATCCCAGCATGGGAAAGTCAGCGCAAGTAGCCAGAGTATGCAAAACGAGATCAAGCAAGGCTAAGGAAAGCTTGGCAGGGAGAGGGTAGCAAAGCTCCAATTCAGGAACTAAAGATGAAGACATGAGTAAATTTAAGAAAATCATAATCAGCATAAAAATATTGCAAATCTAGAGATGCCTCAAAGAAGGAGTACGCCTGTATTATGAAGTAGTGCTAATATTTTAATAGAAAGAAAAGAAATAACTATCTCTTCAGAACCTTAATGTCTCTAAAATTATTGAGAGGGAGAGAGAGAGAGAGAGAGAGAGAGAGAGAGAGAGAGAGAGAGAGAGAGAGAGAGAGAGAGAGAGAGAGAGAGAGAGAGAGAGAGAGTAGTTGTCAGCATTTTCAGAGGGGAAAGAGAAGAGAAGGTAAAAGGAAGAATACAGTAGTATAGAAAGGGGGACTATACAAACATAGAGGGATGGGAATGAGCATCAAATCGGATGAACCTCACTCATCTGAAATGGATAAAAGAGGGTTGAGCGCTCTCTCTCTCTCTCTCTCTCTCTCTCTCTCTCTCTCTCTCTCTCTCTCTCTCTCTCTCTCTCTCTCTCTCTCTCTCTCTCTTCCCCGCCCCTGCCTTTCTCCTCCCTCCCCCCACCCTTCTGTTTCCAACCTCTACAATCAGAGGAAGGGGAGGAACTTTGCCCCCCTTCTGCGAAAGGCAAAGGGTACTGAAAATGTTTAAGTTTCTGAATTAATTAGATCTCTCTCCCACACCCCACCCCACCCTCCTCTCTCTCTCTCTCTCTCTCTCTCTCTCTCTCTCTCTCTCTCTCTCTCTCTCTCTCTCTCACACACACACACACACACACACACACACACACACACACACACTCTCTACATACTCACAAAGAGCTTGGTTAGAAATATAGCAAACCCAACAACCCCAAAAGGAAACAATAGAAGGGAATGAAGAGGAAACATTATACTGCAAGGATGGGGGGGGGGGACAATTGCAAACAAAATGAACTTTCTGAGGGATTTAAAGGGAGGGAAGTGGGGGGGAGCTAAGATTGTGTCTTAGAAGTTTGAAGAATAGCTGAAGAAATTATGGTCTAAGAATGTAATGGAAAATAGTTGCATTGTAAAAAAAAATGATGAAAAAGACAATTTAAGAGAACCCTGGGTAGTATAAACTGATGCAGAAGAAATTGAACAGAACCAGGAGAAAATTCATACAACTGCAACATTGTAAAAATAAAGCAACTTTGAAAGACTTAAGAACTCAAGTCAATGATGACTCATGTCTTCAGAGGACCTCTGATGAAACATTTTATTCATCTCCTGACAGAGTTGATAGACAAACATGCAGAGACATAAATTTTTAAACAAGGACTCTGGGAGGATCCATTTTTATTAACTGTGATTATTTTTTTGCAAGAATTTTTTTTTCTCTCCCTTTCTTTTTAACTGGGTAGTGGGGAGAGGAAGTTATAACTTTGTTAATTAAAAAAAAAGGTCATGTCATACCATTTTTTAAAAAAATGAACAAAAGAACAAAATGAACAAAAGAGAATTCAGTGGGAAGCACAGATGAGGATAGTTTTGAAAGTAATATGTAGACTATATTATTATTATTTTAAAAATAAGCATTATGAAATTGAGATTCATAGTTTCATGAAAAATATTCTTTCATATTCTGTTTTGTGTATGGAAATGTTCTTTATTGGCATTTAAGTTTTGAATCTTAATTAAAAAAACAATAAAAATTAATAAAATAAACATCCAGTTAGATAATCTGGCTTTAATAAGATAGAGAAAAATCAAATTGTTGGTATCAACAACGAAAAAAGATAATTCTTAAAAATTGAAGACAAAATGATGGAAACTACCAGAACTATTTTGCCCAATTATATACCATTAAAACTAGTAATGTGGATGAAATGTGCTAAGGACTAGCAGAATAAGGAATACATTATTTAAATAACCCAATCTCTAAAAAATAAGTTGAGTGAGATAAAATTAACTTTTATGGGTGAGGGGACAGAGAACCTTAGATGGATTAGAAGTGAATTTTATAAAGAATGCCAAGAAATAATTATAATAGTACATTTGCAGAATGGCAAATAAGGGATTATGCTTCTAAAGTCTATGATTGAATAATAGTCTTGGTATCTAATCTGGGAAGAGACAAAACAGAGAAAGAACACTATAGACCAAAATTCCTAATGAATATTGATGCAAAATATTAGATAAAATATGAGTAAAAGGATCCAACAATCTATTAATAAGACTATACACTATAACCAGGTTAGAGTTATACCAGGAATCAGGGTTTATATTGATTCATTGTAAGGAAAACTACAGTAAAACATGTTAATGATAAAAATAATAAAAAAAATATGATTAAATCAATAGCTACCCACTTTTTTTCTTTACAAAATCCAACATCTGTTTCTGTTAAAAACGAAATATGACAACACCATGCTACATATGATAGGCAGTATTTATCTAAAATGAAGAACCAATATTGCATATAATGGAGAAAATCTAGAAGTCTTTCCAATTAGATTGGGGAAAAGTAAGGATATGCTAGCTACAGAAAAAAGAAGGAATGATCATAAGCAAATAGGAAAAGAAGCTCTTACTTTTTGGAGACAACAAGACAGTCTATCTAGAAAATCCAAGGAATTATCTAAAAAATTAATTGAAACAATTATTAACTTCAGTAAAGTTGTAGGACATAAAATAAATGTATCTAATATAAAATAAATGCATAACATAAAATAATATAATATAAATTTAATCTACATAATAATCAACATTTCTGTATATTACCAAAGATTCCTAATAGGAAGAGAGAGATATTGAATTCAGCATAACTATAAAATGAATAAAATATTTGGGAGTCTATGTCGCATCACACATACACACAGGAACTATATGCATACAACTGTGAAGCATTCTTTATTGAAATAAAGACAAATCGAAATAATTCTAGATGTATTAGTTGTTTATGGGTAAGATGAGCCGATCATAATATTAACAACACTACCTAAAATGAGCTTACGTATTCAGTGCCATACCAGACTACTGAAGGATTACTGTTTAGAGAGCTAGAACATAAAATAAAGGAATTCATCTGGAGGAACAAAAGGTCAAGACTCTCAAGAGAAATAATTTTTGAAGGTGAGAAGGAAGGTGGCACAAAAGTACCTCAAATGATATTAGAAAGCAGTTAGTATAAAAAAAATGTTTAATACTAATCAAAATATAGAGAAATTGGTCGGTAGAATAGGTTTGGTAAACAACAAACAGAAGCAAGCCAGAGTAATAGACTGGGCTTAGTTGATTTTTTTTTTTTTTTGCAAATTTAAATACTTCAAACACTGGGATAATGAGCTGTCTGACAAAAACTTCTGGGAAAACTGGAAAGTAGTCTGACAGAAATTAGGTTTAGACCGACATTTGACATTTTATCCCAAGATTATCTTCAAAACATACACGACTTAAAAGGTCACATCCTAAATAAAATTTGGATAGGAGTAAGGTTCTTGAGCAAAAGAGGAACAGAGAGGATCATAAGAGAAAAAAATGGACAATTTTAATAATAGAAAATTAAAACTTTTTTCACAAACAAAATGATTGAGTTAAAATTAGATGGGAAATAATCAACTGGGAATATTATTTGTAGCAAGTTACACTAATAAAGGTTTCACATTCTTTATACAAAAAGAAGGATTCAAATTTATAAGAACTAGATTCATTGACTAATTGATAGTCAAAGAATATGAATAAGCAGCTCTTAAAGGAAGAAATCTAAGATATCAAAAACTAGATTAGAAATGCTCCATATCACTAATAACTAGAGAAAAGCATATTAAAAGCTCTGAGGTTTCATTCTCATTAAATATGTAAAGACAACAACAACAAAGGGAAATAATAATTGTTAGAAGTATTGCAAGAAAATAGGCACACTAATGTACTGTTAGTAGATCCTATGAACTGATCTAGCCAATCGGGAAAGCAGTTTGAAACTATGTCCAAAAGTCCCTAAACTGTACGTAAATTTAATCCATTAATAGCACTAGCTACCTGGCCTGGGTAGATCCCCCAAAGAGATCAAAAGAAGAAAACAATACATTCATACAAAAATTATTTATGGCAGCCCTCTTTGTTATAACAAAGAACTAAAAACTAAGTGGGTACCTACCAATTCGGAAATGGTACGTGGATGTAATGGAATATGATTGTATTATAAGAAATGAAAGGAGGAGTTTTAGATAAACTTAAGAAGACATGTATAAGCTAATGCAGAATGAAGTGATCAGAAAACAACGTATACAATAACAACAGTGAAATTAAAATCAATTTTGAAAAACTTAGAACTGGTTGATACCCATGATGATTCCTGAAGAAATGCTGAGGCATGCTAGCCACCTACTGACAAGATAGAATCAAAATGAAGAATAAAACATACATTTTGGACATAGCCAATATGTAAATTTGTTTTACTTGACTGAACATATTTGTTATAAGTTTTTTTGTTTGTTTTAATAGGAGCAGGGAGATTTAGGAGGAACAGTGGGCTAGTAACAAGGTTACCAAAAATGAATAAATAAACCAAAAGAAGAGAGGATTATTAAAACCTTTTTAAATGCACAGCTAGGGGTAGTGTGGATGAACTGCGCAGCCAGGGACACAGGAAAATTTCTACTGTCAGGCAATATTTCTCTCCTCTGTATCTCATTCAGGAACAGTGAGATAAAACAGAACAAAAAGGGGGCAGGGGTCAAGGTCTACAAGGCAACAATAGAAACTATTTAGAAGTGGAAAGTCAAAATAATGGGTACCTTAGAAGCTTTAATTCCATGAAGAATGAGGAATATAGACTAAACAGGGAATAAATAAGCATAAAGACCATGAATTAAAAAAAAAAAGGTCTAGAGTAGACGTAAAAGGGAAAAAATAATGAAGAGCATGAAGGAAAGGAATCCTTTTCCTAAAAAGGTGCAGAAAATGAAATAAAAACTAGCAAACAAAGTAAATTGGAGGAGAGGGAGGGTTTTATTTGACTACTTAACTGTGGATATGATGTTGCCTTAAAGGATCTAAGTGGCACAGTGAATAGAGTGCTGGGCCTGGAGTCAGGAGGACACATCTTCCTCAGTTCAAATCTAGCCTCAGACACTTAACTGTGTAACCCTAGGCAAGTCACTTAACCCTGTTTGCCTCAGTTTCTTCATCTGGAAAATGAGCTGGAGAAGGAAATGGCAAACCACTCGGTTATCTTTGCCAAGAAAACCCAAATGGGATTAAAAAAAAGTCAGATGTGATTGAAACAACTCAACAACAAAGGAGTTTAAGCGAAAATAACTGGAGACAAAAAGTACTACCTTTTCAAAGGTAGAAAAAGAAAAAAAATCCAAATCCAGGAAAAAATAGATCTGTGATAGGACTAGAATTCCTGTTTCCTGGAAATAGGGATTCATTTTTCCCTGAAAGACAAAGCTGTCTCTGGAACTCAATTGGCCCTTTGCTCCCTTGACACATCTTCCTCATCGCCTAAGGACATAAAAAGCTCCACTCACATACAGTCAGGTGTCCTGGGATTTAGTGAATGTCTAACATACTCTGAGAATCATCATACCCTGCAGGATATGGACACAAAGAGGCCACAACCTTAGAAACGAAGTGCCTGTAGCCTTGATGTGTTGAGGCAAAACGAACTTTGTTTTGTTAATTGTTCAGTGACTTATAAGTGCCCAACATCAAACCTGAACTAACAGGGTGCTGCCGTTAGACCTGCCCTGAATACTAGCAGAAGAAATAACAATCACGTGGGGACAAAATGAGGTACAGCCTCACATCTGCCCCTGAAAGTGTTTTGAAGATGATTTCAAGGAAGCTACAGAACCTTCCCAATGCTTTTATACAATTTCAACAAACAGTTACTTAATTCTTCTGCACGATAACCTGAGGATTATTCATTATAAAAGGTAATAGCAAGGTAGTGATTTGGCCCCGGAGCTTTTCTGTCTGGATTTCATTAGAAAAAGATGAGAAAAAAAAAACCCAATAGCACAATAGTAATAATGGATATCATTTGCAGTGTTTAAGAGTTGAAAAACACTTTACATGTATTATCTCATTTCATCCTCACAACAGCCCTATGTAAATAAGTTCTATTATTATCCCTACTGTACAGATGAGGAAACCATTGCTTAGAAAAGTTATGGTATTTACTAAAGAGCATATAGCTCATATTGCCTGAGGCAGGATTTGAACTCTGGTTTTCTTGGCTATAAATTGAACCATAAGAAACTAGCTCTAGAATATGCAGACAGAGCCTCTCAAACACTGAAGAGTTAACTGCACTGCTCATATCAACTTTGTCACTTAAACAGATGGCTGACAACTGGAAAATCCATTTCTAATACGGGTGGGAGCAATCTCTTGGGAAGATAAGTGGGAAAGAGCCAGAAAGGAGGGAAAGAGGAACCACGGGGCTTTACAAACTCCAACAAAAATTTTTGGAAGGGAAATGAGAAAAAGCTAATTGAGAAAAAAGCTCCAAATAAGCAATGCATAGGGAATGATTACAAAACAAGTCGGGGAGAGGGATTGAAACAATAAGTCTTTTCTTTTTAAATAAGGACATCTAAGAACAGTCAGGAAAAATTAAATGATCGGCGCTTTTAAAATTCCCCCTCTGAGGTTATTTCAACCTCAATTATTGCTATACCACAGCCTATTTGTCAGAGATCTTGTGACCAGTGACTGATTTATGGCTGACAACTGCAGAGGCTTTGCATTTTTTTAAGCTAAATCATTTCATTTCTGGTTTGAAGATTTTGTCTGTTAATATGCAGTTTGAGAGAGATGTAGTATTATAGTAATACGGTGGTAACATTTACTATGGTATAGTAGAAAGGTCTCTATGGCAATACCACTTTGAATATGCCCGATGTCATCCAATCTCTAAAGCTAAGCAGGGTTGAGCCTGGTTAGTACTTAGATAGGCAACCTTCCTGGAATACTGGATGTTGTAGGCTCAACATTTTGGACACAGCTAGGTGGTTGAGTGGATAGATTGCCAGGTCTGTAGTCAGAAAGACTTGAGTTCAAATCTGGCCTCAGACACTCACTAGCTGTGTGACCTTGGGCAAGTCACTTAACCCTGTTTGTTTCAGTTTCCTTACCTGTAAAATGAGTTGGAGCAGGACATGGCAAACCATTCTAGTGTCTTTGCCAAGAAAACCCCATATGGGGTCAAGAAGAGTGGGACAGAACTGAACAACAACAACCAATAATAGAAAGGGAGCTGGCCTCAGAGTCAGAAAGACCTGGGATATAAAGCTGCCTCTGATATATATTGACTATGTAACCCTGGGCAAGTCACTTAACCTCTCAATGCCTCTTCTCTTCCCTCCCACCCCAAGCAATTCTCTAAGTCTATAAGTTGGAAAGCAAGGTCTAACTTCATTAGTAAAAGGGAGTTTTCTTATTGAATATTTCCTACTTCAATGAAATCACAGATCTACTCCCTAGCTCCCAGGTACTTCCCACACCCAAAAAACAAGATAGATTTGGGAAGGAAATAACGCTAGATAATTTGTGGCCACTAATTCTATGCTTTTGTGTTCCAGCTCATATGTTTCAAATCAAGGGACCAGGTCTACCAAAGAGCAGAATGGGATGAGCAGAGTGAAAGGCACGTTGCTACCATGGAAAGAAAATTGGCCTTGGGTTTAGCACACCTGGATTCTAGTACTAAGACAAATAATCTGACCTCTCAAAGCCTTACCCTCTTTATCTGTAACACTGGAACAAAATACTGGGGTAGCGAGGCCTTTTATGATTCCTCTCACCAGCTTCTAGGACCCAAACTGCAAAAATTACTTTTCATTGATTTTTTGCAACAAGGTAATACAGTGGCTGAATTGCTGACTCTGGAGTCAGGAAGATGTGAGTTCAAATATAATCTCAGACACTTGCTAGATTTGTTAGAATTGGGCAAGTGACTTAACTGTTATGTGCCTTGGTTTCTGCATTTGTAAAATGAGGATAGTAACATCATCTATCTCCCAGGGTTGTTAGGAGGACAAAATGACATGATATTTTCAAATCATTTTGTAGACTTTAAGTTATTTCAGTTTCAGTAGTGTCTGTCTCTTCATGACCCCATTTGGGGTTTTGTCGGCAAAGATACTAGAGTGGTTTGCCATTTCCTTCTCCCTCATTTTACAGATGAGGAAATGGAGGCAAACAGGGTAAAGTGGCTTGCCCAGGATCACACAGCTGTCTGAGGCTAAATTTGAAGATGGGTCTTCCTGACTCCAGGGCTGGCACTCTATCCACTGCACCAGCTAGCTGCCATATAAATATTAGATATTATTATTAGTACATGTTAATATACCTACAAATGTTGGAGTGTAGTGATGTTCAGGGAAGACTAGTACCTCTGGTGTGAGGGCTCTGGAGCCTTTTAGGGCTGCTTTCCATTTTTGATGTTCACCTGATTCACCCAACTCTCATCTGTGACTCCAAGAAGCTGTAACATGGGCAGCAGCTACACCTCGGGTGAACTGTTTTGGCAGACGGGCTAAACCGGGTAACCAAAAGGGCCTCAAACCCATCGTCGGTGAGTTAGGGGGCTGTCTACCCCAAGCATTCAAAGACTTCCCCTGGTGAAATGGATGGATGGAAACATACTGTTCCAACGGCCATGAAAGCAGCTAACGCAGGTGCTCTGGAGCTCTTAGAATTTGGTCAGACATTGAAGATGCCGAGGTCATCTGTTGCTTCCAGAGCCAACACCAGTCATCTTGATTTTTGTCTTGCCACTGGACTTTAATGATTCTGAAAGAGAGAGTGAAGCCTACGACTTGGCTCACTTAAATCCAACTTATGCAAGAGTCAAAAGACAACACCCATGCCATTTTTCCATTTTTACCTACCTCAAAGTCCTGTGGTGACAGGTAAGTGACAAAGTAGCAGGTGCAGATACATTGGGAGCTGTAGTCACAACCCTGCACACATGTGGCCTGGACCATAGAGCCATCTGCTCACTGGACTGAAGCACTTGGGTGTCTGAGCAGCCTTTTGTAAGACCACACTGCTTACCTCCTGGCATGAGAAAGGGGCTATAAAAGGTGCCCTTAAAATTGTCTATTTCACCTAACCTTGGCCTGCTTACTGTGGTAGGCAGGGTCCTAACCTACAGTAAAAAATACATACAAAAAAATGTACAAAAACAAAAACTTTTATTTTGTTTTTTTATGTCTTTTTTTTTTAAATAAAGCTTTATAAAGTTGTGGAATAAACAGAGTAAATTTCTAAATTAGAAGAAGAAAGTTTCCCATTTGGGATGCTTTCCACTCATCAATCTTGAACTGTCCATTTTCCTGACTGTCTTTCACATTGTTGCCCTCCTACAGTTGGTAATGACCAGGCTTGAGTGATAATCACCATATGGGTAACGTGCAAAATAAATCCAGCCCATATGGGTGACATCTTTCACTGTCTATAATCTATCACTTCCCTGGAGAATTCTCAGAATGAACTAAAAAATTTCATTTCCTGATTTATGTTAAATAGTTTGGTCATTATAGTGGAGCCAATAAAACTTCATCCCTGCTGTTCTGTGAAATAGGAAAATCAGCATATTATCCTATGGGATTCCCCACAGTACTTTATTAATCTCCATAATAATGGCAATTAACATTTCTGTAGTGCTTTATAGTTTACAAAGCACTTTCCTCAAAGTAATTGTGTGAGGTAGGAATTGCAAGTATTTTAATCCCTCTTTTACAAATGGGGAAACTGAGGCTCAGAAAACCTCACTGACTTACCCAAAGTCACATGGCTTATAAATGACAGAGCCAGATTTGAACACATTTTCTGACTCTAAGCTTTTTAAAATGAGGTAACACTTGGAAAGCACTTTGCTAAACTTAAAAGATTATGTCACTTGCTATTGCGGGGTGGGGTTGTGGTAAGTGGTATCTGGACCTGTGCTTTCATTAGAATAGGGAGCTCCCTATATGGAAACTCTCTCCATCAATGTGAGTTGGCAATTCCAATCCAATCCATCCTATCAGAAGAACATTTATTTATTAAGCACCTACTTTGTTCAAGGCATTTTGATAAATGCTGGAAATTCAGAGGCAAAATTAAAATATCCCATAGATACTTTCAGGCATATCTTTTGAATTGCTCTTCTTTCATTGCTTCTTGAACTTCCACAGAATAGACTCTTATCTGAATTATGGTCCAAAAATCCCTTTTTTGCCCTGACGATATCCTTTGTCACTAGTTTAGTTCTTCTTCAAGTCATCCTGTGAAGCCACGCAGCAAAGAGCTGAGTTAAAACTAAGTTGAGGAAATCTATTTTAACTCCCATAATTTCCCTGGTTGCCATTCAGATTTACTCAGGAGCAAGATTGCAAAAAGATACAGCAAAACTGATGCAATTGACAGCTTTGTCCTATTTCTTGCTAGCAACAAAAATTATGGTGCTCTTTCCCTATGTGCAAATTGAATGAATCCATTTCCTGTCACCCTTGTGCTTTGCCACTGCCTGCATGAGTAAGGGTCATTGCCTGTTCTTCCTACATAATCATGTTTCCCAGTGCGTGTCTCTACTTTCCACTTTAAATCTAACCTGAACCAGTATAAATTCAGACCGTAACCACATACAAGCTTAGAAACTGCTCAGTAATCATATGTGAGGTGATGGAAACCTAAAATAGGAAGTAGTGGGGATTTGAAGAAATGGTGAATCCAAGCTATGTTGTAAAGGAATAGTAGTTGGTGTCAGATTAGATAAAAGGTATAAAGTTAGAAGGAAGAGTCAAAAATGATACTAAGACGTGTAGCCTTGGGAGACAGAACTTATTGGAACTTAGATTTATGGTTTAGAATCTTGGAGTTGAAAGATTCATCCATAGAATTCAGCTATTCCAATCTCCTTCCTAAGAAGAATACTATATTTGGAATAAGAACATCAAATATTTGCTGCCTGATATTGGGCAAGTCACTTAAATTCTTGGATCCCACTTTCTTCATTTGTGAATGAGGGCATGAGCTGATGATTGCCAGAGGCCCTTCCAGTTCCAAATCCTACTATCTCTGCCCTCCTTACAAAGAATCCCTTCTATAATATCCCTGGAAATAGTTGTGAACTTCTGCTTGAACATACAGCAATAGGCATTTCATTCCTTCACAAGTAGCCCTTTCTACTTTTGGATAGCTTAAGTTGTAAGAAAAGTCTTGCTCATATTGAACCAACTCTTCTACATTGTAATTTCTATCCACAGATCTTGTGCCCTCTGGAGCTGTACTGAAAAATTGCAATCTTTCATCCGTATGATAGCCTGTCTTCAAATATTCGAAAATAGCTCTCATTTCTCCCCTAAATTTTGTTCTTATTCAGACTAAACGTCCCACTTCAACTAGTCTTCATATGACATGCTTTTCAGAGCCCCATAATCCTGTTCACCTGCCACTAGATATATTCTTACTTGTCAATAACACTTATAAGTGTGGTACCCTGAACAGAACACAACCCAGTACTCTTTCTTCATGTTCCTATTGCATAGCACAGTACCTGACACATTTTTGTTGTTCAGTAATTTCAGTCACATCCTATTCTTTGTGACTCCATTTGGAGTTTTCTTGAAAAACTGTAGTGGTTTGCCATTTCCTTCTCCAACTCATTTTACAGAAGAGGAAACTGAAGCAAACAGGGTTAAGTGACTTACCCAAGGTCACATAGCTAGTAAATGTCTGAAGCCAGATTTGAACTCAAGTCCTCTTGACTCTAGGCCCAGCACTCTATCTACTGTGCCACCTAGCTTCCTAACCTGACACATAATAAGCACCTAATAAATACTTGTCAAATGACTGACTGACTCTAGAACCAGTCTAACCAACAAAAACGATTATTTCTCTTGATATGGGCCTACAATTCCTTTAATGTATTCAAATATAACATGGCAGCCATGTCATATTGTTGGCTCTTATTCAACTGTCTGTTCATTCAAACCTCCATATATTTCTTACATGAACTGTTCTCAAACAAGATGTCTGCCCATCTGTATTCTTGTAATTGATGTTTTGAACCTAATATAAGACTTGATCACTATCCTTAGGAAACATGGTATAGAGGTGAAAGTGCTCAAGAAAACCTGAATCTCTCTGTTACTAACTTGCTGTGTGATCTTGGGCAAATCATGAGCTCTTTGAGCCTCAATTTAATCATCTGTGAAATGGGGATGATAGCAGCTGCTGCCTCACTGGGTTGTGAGAATCAAACAAAATTTATGTAAAGAGCTTTACAAGCCTTCAATGGATATAGAAATGTTTATTAATATTATTAAACAAGTCATAAATGCTCTAGGCCTCAAATACATACTTTATAATTTTAGATGATTGGTTAATTGTTAAGATCCTTTTCAGCTCTGAAATTATTTGATTTATACATACCATTCTGTGCTTTCATCTGGGTTATATTTCTACAGATCAAGTTACTATACCGTATAGTAGATTTATAAGCATTTTTCACTCTGGGGAGAGAGATAAAAGGTACTACTGACAATTGCCTCATCTATATCTGGGCTGCCATGTGATCATAAATACATGGAGTTGCTATTCTTCCATCTATATTGTGCTTATTCTTCTCTGATCTAAGAAGAATCAGTACCCAGAGATGGAATAGATTATGTCACCATGTTGCGGATTTTGAAAAGTTGGAAGAACTACTAATGGTACTAAAATGGGAAGCCACAGCAGAGCCTACTAGTAGAAACAATAGTTGAGCCCAGGGATGAGCCAGTCAGTCCTAAGGAGTGACCTGCTTAACCAGCCCAACAGGGAATCATCTCAATAGTCTCAACGCTATATCTTGCAAGCAAGGGAGTGCCTCACTCATCAGCTGTGCCACACTCAGATATGAACTTGGTGGGGTCAGGGAAGAGGATGTTTGTGGAAACCACTTTAAACTTGAGTTCAATTTCCCCAGGGACTGATGTGGCAGACGATATTTTGTTCCCAGTTCCAGAGGTTTCATTTCTCGCACTATCTTCTCAGAAAATATCCTTTCAAAAATAATTTATATTAATTATCAGTGATATTGAGGAGATATCAATGGGTCAGTTGATACTGGGGCAATAATCACTAGAGAGATGAAATCACAGGAAAGTTAATCTCCACTGGTTGGAGGATGTTGGGGAACACACAATAGGGATGGTTATGACTATTAGAAAGATATTCCCACCCCTTCAGGGTTACTCTTAAAACTCTGAGTGGGAAGCATAATAGTTGGCTCTGGGGATCTGATCTACCAGTGGAACTGGAATTGGGAGTGATCTCAAAGCTTATATGTACTAGATATGATATTATTTATTCTTCTTCTTAAATCCTAGTATGATACTCTTCCAGACATGGAGTAGACTATTGGCCAAGTCAACATAACATAAGCACTTATCTGAAGACCAGCCTAGCTAAGTTTGAAGAGGCTCATCACTGACAGACTGATTTTCAAGGACCTCAGAAATTCACAAAGATAATCTGCTATGGCATTCAGTACATACAAGGTAATAATAGCTAACATTTATATAGCACTTTAATGTCTGCTTTATATATATTATCTGATTTAAGTCTCACAATAACCCTATGAGGTAGATGCTATTATTATGCCCATTTTACAGATAAGGAAACTGAAACTGAAAAAACATGAATTGTCCAGGGTCACACAATTAGTAAATGTCTGAGGCAGAGTTTAAACTCAGGTCTTTTTGACTCTAGCATTTAATCTCCTATGCTGACTAGCTATCCCTTAGTTGCTGAGAGTACTAAAATATTATGAACTCTTACACCCACACAAATACACATGCAGAGTTGTATTTCATGGTTGAAGGCTATACTGCTGAGAAGGATCACTGTGTGTGTGTGTGTGTGTGTGTGTGTGTGTGTGTGTGTGTGTGCGCGCGTGCGCATGTGAATGACAAAACAATCCTAGTCTAAAATGAATTCACATAGGCACATGAACATAGAATAAAGAGAATTGCTAGTGGTCATTCACTTCAGCAGTACATGAACTAAAATTCTCTATATAAAGAAGATTAGCACAATGTCTGCACAAGACCAATAAGCAATTTCATGACGTTTCACTTTTTTTAAATAAAAGATTAAATTATATAAAAGCAAAAGGTAAAAATTTAAAATGACAAAAAAAAATCAAAGCATATCAGTGAGGTTCACAGACCTCATTAAGGGATTAAAATGTAAGTTCCTTGAGGGCAGGATATTTTTGGGTTTTGTATCTTCAATCCAGCACAGCCTCATATATATAGTAAATGCTTAATGAATACTTGTTGACCTGAACCAAAAACAGTAGCCAATATGAGGAATTCAAGGAAACATGAGAAGACTTGTGTGAACTTAGAAAGTGAACTAAGCTGAACCCAGATAACAATGTAAAGTAACAAAAACACTGGAAGTAACTAAAACCCTTAATCATTACATTGATTAATCCTGGTCTGAGAAAACAGATAATGAAATATATTTACTTCTTGGCAGAGAAGTGGGTGGCTATGGGGATATAATGTTGCATACAGTGACATATGCAATGATAAATTGCATGTTTTTGTTTAACTACCTTTACTTTTTACAAGATATGGTCAAAACTGGGTTTGAATGGGGCTATATCTAGAAATAATTTTGAATAAAAATAAAGGGCACCAATTATGCTTTTTTAAAAAAATCAAAATCAATATACTGAATCTTTTATGTATTCGCCTAAAAAAAATCACAAATTTGAATAGAATGGAAGAGAAATTGACAGGACCCTCTGCATTGTAGTGAGACTCTTTGGTTACCTGCAGAACTTCAAAGTTGAAATATCAGGGGTAGACCGATAAATTTTAAAACCCTGTTGTTAAAATGACACCTTGCCCATTATTAAGGACCAGGTGGTCAATATATTCCAAAGTCAGGTCAAAACAAGACAAACAAGTATACTTAGAAAATGACTTTCTTTATTGTTGATTGATAAGCTTACCTGTTGATTTATGAATACACATGGTGTTTGTCCATCCCTCTCAATCACACTGGCTTGCTGCATCTCAAGTCAGTAGTACCTCCCTGAACCAAGACCTAAACCACTAATTATCCACAAATCAGCCATAATTTGAAATCCCACATCTGTAGGATCTGTGTGAAGCATTGGCCTATTTCCCTAAATAACTAGCAATCCATTTCCCACATTTTCTCCACCACCACAGCCACTGCTAAAACAGCTGCGATTGTGTTGAAATGTCCAGGGAAGATTGAAATTTCAACCAAATTCCTTTAACAACCACGCCACAGACTCAGAGTTTTCAAGGAGTGTGCCCTATGAAGAATGAGTTCACAAGAAGAAATGTAGACCACTCAGTTTGAACTTTTCTTATCCATTAGAAGAGCATTTAAGTGCATAGGGAAGGGGGCAAAAAAGGAGAGGAAAAAAAAATCTCAACAATTGGATCGTTCCCTGTCATCAGTCAGTCATTTTTTGACTCCATTACTGACTCTCTAGGTTTTCTTTTTCATGTTACATAAGTCTCATCCTGGAACTTCATTCTACCATCTGGACTTCTCACACTGGAAGTGCATGCTGTCCTTGAAGCCCTTTCCTCTGATTGGTTAGTTTCTCCTCCCAGAGCCTCTACTTTAAGGAAAACACCCACACCAGCCATATCTTCATTCCTATCCAAACTCTATCCTTACTCTCTGGACTTTCTCTACCATGCCCCCCACATCAGCACCTTCCGACCAAACACTCCCTGGTTTTCCTTTATGTGTTATCTTCCCCCCTTAGAATGCAAGCTTCTTGAAGACAAGGACTGTCTTTCTGTTTGTAAGTGTAATCCCAGTGCTTAGCACAGTGTCCCACACAGCGTCCCACTCTTAATAAATGATTGTTCATTTGACTTTACTGTGTCAGGTGCTATGGTAGGTGCAGGGGATCTAATTCTTTCTTTCCCTTCCAACCTTTCTAGATCTGCAAATGATGCTTAAATCACAATAGAATCAAAACCAGTCTGTGAATTTTCCTTGACCAAAAAATAATTCCTCATGAAAGCTATATTGTATATCATCTTTAGCTGTGCCCTGGATGAACTGAGCCTCATGGGCTAATAGGTCTGAGGGGTTGGACTTCTTCCAGAATGGCCAACATTAAAAGTGATAGGAGGGGGTGGGGAGCGATAAGAGCAGTTTTCAGAAATAATACAGCAGGAGGTCAAGTCTGCCCAGGTTTCTTTCACACTTGATACCTTCTACCAAATGAATACAATTCAAGCCCTGTTTTCCAACCCTCATTGCCATTTCAGAGTTATGAAGTCACGACAGCTGCAACTGCAGGCACCAGGAGCTAATGCAGTGAAAACAATTTGGAGTGAGTCCCATTCCCTGCTGCCCAGTGGAAACGCACACTCGTTGCAATGAAAACACCAACAAGGGAAAAGATAGGAGATAAAAGAGGGGAGGGGAAAAAAAAGAAAGAGGAAGAAAACAAGAAGGAGGTAGAAGGGAAGAGAAGAAGAAATTATATTAATGGCTCAGTTAAGGGAAACAGCAGACCCACACAGAATGACAGCATGTCTTACTCCGTGGAAATTAGCTTTTTATAACTGGCAGCCTTTGGGCAGGGCACACATGGAGGCCTGTCATTTCCAATACCAAGTGAGTCCCCTCAATAAGGCTGGTCCCAGTATGCACTCCCTCAGTCACCTTGGCAACGGTCATAACCACAAGTCCCACTGAATAAACTCACAATCCTTAATATGAGCAGAGTTGTTACACTTGTGGCTTAAGCCTTGAGGACTTGCAAGGTTTTCAAAGTACCCAAAATAAATTGTGAAAGCAGCAAGGTCTAGTGGATCAGAGCCCCCAAACCCTGGATTCGGGACTGGTGCGCTAGTTCCAGCACTGGCGTGTTCTGTTATGCTTTGGAACTTACATCTCACTTTCCATTTGCAACATATTTTACGATCATTTTCATTAGTTATTCCTCACAGAAAGCCTGGTAATAAATGGCTATTTTGAATCAAATGGCACAGCAGATGTGAAATTAAGCTCCACCCTGTTCTCATGAGAGCATTAGGGGATTGGGGGCAAGGAGGTGGCAGTGATTGAAATGACAGAGGAAAGTGGGGGGGAACAGGAGGAGAGGGAGTCAGGAATATTGTACTCTCAGCATAGACTGTCCCCAATTCCTTCCCTATTTCTCAGTCTCTTCTCTGCCAAACTACGTGTAGCTTTATTCCTACATCAAGGAATGCCATAATCTTTATCTATTTCTACCTTCTCTCATATTTTAAAAAATATTTTATTCCCCCCCAATTACATGTTAAAACAATTCTTAACATTTGTTGTTGTTTTTTTTAAAGTTTTGAGTTTCAAATTCTATCCCTCCTTCCTTCCCTCCCCTCCCTAAGATGGTTAAGTAATCAGATATAGGTTATACACATGCAATCATGTGAAACATTTCCTTATTTGTCATTTTGTGTAAGAACACTTGAACAAGAGAAAAAGAATGAAAGAAAGTGAAAAGTAGCATGCTTCAGTCTGTATTCAAATATCAGTTTTCTCTGCAGACAGATAGCATGCTTCATTACTAGTCCTTTGTGATTGTCTTCTATCATTGTATTGCTGAGAAGAGCTAAGTCTTCATCAAACAATATTGCTGTTACTGTGTACAATGTGCCCCTGGTTCTGCTCACTTCACTTTGCATCAGTTCATAAAGTCTTTCCAGGTTTTTCTGAAATCATCCCGCTTGTCATTTCTTATAGCATATTAATATTCCATCACTAGCTTCCAAATGCAGTTTGATCATGAATCCAGTCAATTACTTGACTATTAAACTCTTTGTTAAGGTAGGGGCCTGCTTCCAGTGTGGAGAATGTACTGTCCCAAGCTTCGGGGGTTTTGTGCAGCTGTTTTCAGAGATACTTCTAGGTGCCTGTAAATTTTCTCATACGTCAAGGGCCAGGTGTTTACACCTTTCCTGGCCTGTACTCTGGTCTTTTTCTGCCTTGGAACTGTGAGGAGGTTTCCCTCTTCACCACCACTACAAGCTCCACCATGCCAGCACTCGTCCTCGCCCTAGGACCGCCACCCAGAACTGTGACCCAGATCTAAGAATGAACAAAGCAAGAGAATCCTGCCTCAGCACCAGCAAAGAGATCCCTACAATCCCCCTCTGATCAGCCACTCGATTGCCCCTCTGTCTGTAGGCTAAGAGCTCCAGAAGCAGCAGCAGCCCCAGGGCTGCACTAGGACAGGGGCTGGTTCCGAGCTTCTCTCTCACTGACCTTCTAAGTTGTCTTTGGCATTTGTGGGTTGAGAAGTCTGGAAACTGCCACAGCTGCCAGTGAATCAGTCCTCTGAGGCCTGCTCCAGTTCAATGAAGCCTGGACTTTGCCTGTGTGCCCACGCTGAACTGCATTCCTCTTCCAGCCTGGTGCAATAGACCTTTCCAATCAACCATCCAGGTTGTCTTGGGCTGGAAATTTGTTTCGCTGTCTTTTTGTGGGTTCTGCGGCTCTAGAATTTGTTTAGGGCTATTTTTTACAGGTATTTGGAGGGGTTTGGGAGAGAACTCAAGCAAGTCACTGCTTTCACTTTGCCCAGGAAAAATTATTAATAATTGTTCTTGTTCAATTGTTTTCAGTCAGGTCTGACTCTTCATGTCCCCTTTTGGGCTTTTCTTGGCAAACATACTAGAATGATTTGTCATTTTCTTCTCCAGTTCATTTTACAGATGAAGAAACTATTAATAATTAATGTTGTCCCAAAGTGAAATGAGCAGTGAGTTCTCTGTTACTGATGATTTTCAAGTAAGGACTATGTGGCCACTTCTTGGGAATATTGTAGAGTTCATGATTTGAGAGGGATGGGATTATATAAAATCTCTGAGATCCCTTCCTACACTGTGCCAGAATGTGTTGTCTATAATTCTACAGTGCTCTCTGTAGCAAAGTTTCTTGGATTCCACCAGAAAGGTCACTCTCAGCAAAGAGAATCATGTAACAAAGACCAGTGGGCATGAACTGCTCAGTTTCCTGAAGTACCATTTCCTATCTTCTTGGGCATGAAAATATTGTTTTTTTTTCTCATGTAGGGGAAGTCCTAATTGTAGTCATCATTTTGAAAGCTAAACTAAGAAAAAAAAAAGATCCCATCCTTAGAAATGATGTGGGGGAAAAAAAGAGAAGTTAATGGGATACTTTTATTTATCTTGGTGTAAATTGCTTTCCTTCCATGGAGGAGTAATAAGAGGATGACAGTGACTTACTATTTTTTGTTGCCTGAAAATTAATCTTCCATCTCTTATGTGTAAGGTTGGATTTGATGACTACCCTAATGAAGATTGCTGCAGAAATAACTGAAGGACTTCATGTTTGGGTTCTTGCTCTGCGTGAGTTAATCCTGCAGCTTTTGTTTTATTTAGAAATAAACACTTCATTTTTAAAATTAAATAATATGTTGTCATTCTGGCCCTACATTAGCTTGATAAACAAAAGTTTCCAAATCCATCCACAAACTAAGTCTAAGAAAATTGCTAGAATAGTCACAAATGACATTTTAAAAATCACAGAATTCTGAGTCTTTTTTCTGAGTTTTCTAAGTTTCTGATTAATCAGTTTCTAAGAAACAATGACTAGTCCAGTGAATTTTAAGAAATTTTAAAGGGAATGGAGTTTCTAGCCTTATAAAATTTGGGTGAAATGAGCAAAGTTAAGAGGGTCAACATATTCACTACTTCCATGTTGTGGTTAGATGGCTCAGTGGATAGAGTGCTGGGCCTGGAGTCAGGAAGACCTACGTGCAAATCTAGCCTCAGACACTTCCTAGGTATATGACACTGGGCAAGTCACTTAACTGCTGTCTGCCTTAGTTTCTTCATCTGTAAAATGGGGATAATAATAATACCTATCTCATAAGGTAATAACATCCCAGGGTTGTTGTGAAGATCAAATAAGAGGATGATTGTAAAGTGCTTAACTCAGTGCTAGGCACACAGTAAGCACTACATAAGTGTTTAGCTATTATTATTATTAGTTGTGCAACCTTGGGCAAGTTGTCAGCTCTGTCTGCCTCAGTTTCCTCATCTGTAAAATGGGGATAAAAATAACACCTACCTCGCAGGGTATTGTGAGGATTCAATGAGTTAATACATGTAGAGCACTTTGAAGTGATTATAATGCTATATAAATCCTAGGTATTATTAAATGTTCATGCTTATGTCCATCTTCACAAATGAACCACTAACAAAACTTCAGATAACTTTAGATGTATGTTTAGTAGTAAAATGGTAGACTAAAACTCAAATAATGGAAAACCTAAACTGTTATGGCTGAAGAAGTATGTCAGGAGAGAGGGGGGAAATAGGATATATAAATCAAAGGACAGTCCGATTGATTGCAAATGCACTGGGTCTGGAGTTGGAGAACCTGTGTTTGTAGTCCATGTCTCCTAGTGACTCTCACTGTGTGATCTTGGGTAGAAGATAGCCACTGTGAGCCTCAGTTTTCTTACCTATAAAATGGGGGTACTTAAATAGAAGATCTCTAAGGTCCCTTCCAATTATAAATGCTACCATCCTCAAACTAGATGATCTAAGATGCCCGCCAGTTCCAGATCCTATCAGCAAGTCTACCCAAGGACATAAATCATCATAATTTCCCAATTACTTGTTTTATTTAGATTACAAATTTTTTATTAACTTGAAATCTTTATTTTATGGGGTCCATTAGAAACTGATAGGTAATGTTTATACACAGCATATGTAGATACATATCTTACAAATGCAAACACATATTACACATTTGTATATTTGCATTGTGTGTATGTACAATGTGTTCATTTATGCATACATGTGTATATATGTATTATAAAATATATAGTATATATACACATATGTATATATACATATATAAACACACAGACACACACATATATATCACACATACACGCACACACACGCACACATATATAAACAGGGTATCCTAAAAGTCTTAGTACAGTTTTAAAATTTTATAACTTCAGAATTATAAATGCTACAAATTTACAAAAAATATTTCAAAGGTTAATTATTTACATTTTACAAATAATTGATCTGTTTTTTATTAAAATTCAACTTTACCATCTTCTTTTGCTATCCATTGCTCTAGTCAATTTTTGAACCTTGTAAAAATTCATCAGCTCTTGCTCTGAACCTGAAAGGACTGTATTTGCAATCCTGGCTTTAAGATCACTCAAAGGAGAAAATTTTGATGCATACACAACAGTTTTGATGTGTTGCCATAAGAAAAAGTCTACTACAGATAGATCAGGTGACCTACTCTATCCAAGCACCAGTCTGAGAAAGCATCATCCAGAAACTGTCACAAATGCAACACAGAATGACAATATTCTCTGTCTTGTTAAAACTAAACATTTAAATATATTATTTAAAATTCACAAAGCTAAACAAGTGTAAAATAAACATACATAATTCAAACTTTCAAATTACTTTTTTTGTAAGTTTGTAGTGTTTATACTTCTGAGGTAATCAAAGCTTGAAGATGCACTAAGATTTTTGGGACACCCCCAAAGTATGAATCTACAGAGAAAGAATGAGAGAAGAAGGGGAACATTGCAAATTGAGCTTCATAGGACTTCCTAGAACCAGCTTAGAACTTTTAGGAAGTATCACCAAACTAGCCTGACGTTAACTATCTTGGCCTATGTGAGGAACTTCCAGAGCAGCCAAAGCACTGGAAAAAAACACAAAACATTTTTAAATCTCTTCAGGTCATTGAAGCATTTGTCTCTTCTTTCACACCTGGTAACGTACTGATCCTTAGGTCTCTGTTGCTCTTACTGCTAACTGCATTGAATACTCCTACACTTAACATTAGCCACAGGATTCAACAAAGAAATACAGGAAGAATAATGACCAATAATGACACCTGCCTGCCAAGGCCATTGGGAGAGATAATGGGGACAATGGGGATGACCCCTACTGCCATCAGCAGGGCACCTACAGAAGAGCTACCTATTCAGGACTTCAAGTGATTGGAAATTTATGAATTCTGCAGGCTGTATACATTAAAAAATTACAAGGGTTTCAGCTTTTTGAGGTTTTGTTTTGTTTTTCTTTGTTTTCTTTGGCCTTTCAATAGAACTTCTAAACTTTTTTGAACTGTGTCCCTGCAAGGGAGGGGGGGGAGTAGTAACAATACCTTGGGTAAGTTCAAATACGGAGCTTTCCCAATTTGCTTTTTTCGGGGAGCAAGACAGAGAGGTAAGAAATGTCCCCTGATACATCCAGATCTTTTGTGTTCTCTGACACAAACTTCACAATCATTAATTTTTCTATTCTTCCCTTGAGTTATGTAAGGGATACTATGCCTGTTAAACCTAAAGCCATCATTATATGGGTTCACCTTGTACCCATTATTATTATATTAGGTCTCAATGTATGGAAAACTTCACTTACTCCTTTGTCTCCATTCAAAAGGTTGGGGAGGGAGGTTAATCTAAATATGAGAGAACAAAATATGAGCTCTGTCTAGAATATTGGTAAACCATGTGGCTGCCCCAGAAACTCGGATGTTCCCTAAGAAATTAAGAAATTCCAGGTTTTCAAGTTTGCAGATACACACATACACATACATACACGTATGTATGCATATGTATACATAATATAGAAAATAATATACCAAAAATGTTATTTTATATATAGCAGCATATAGGTAACCACATATCACATATTATGTATCTGGGACGGTCATAGTGCAGTGGGTAAAGTGCTGGGCCTGGAGTCAGGAAGATGCATCTTCCTGAATTCAAATCTGGCTTCAGATACTTACTAGCTGTGTGACCCTGGGCAAGTCATTTAACAGTTTGCTTCAGTTTTCTCATCTATAAAATGAGCTGGAGGAGGAAATAGCAAACCACTACTGTATTTTTGCCAAGAAAAACCCAAATGGAGTCACAAAGAGTTGGACACAATTGAAAAACAACTGAACAACAATCACAAATCTACATAGTGTGTATGTATATGTTTGTGTACAGACAGTATACATATATGTTCCTGTAAAATAAAAGGACAAAGAAATCTTTCATATTCTCTTTAGACAATTCTACCTTATTAGACGCAAAATTCTTTTTCATTAAGATTTTCCCCAAATTATTAAAATCTCGGAATGACAGAATCTCAGAGTTGGGAGGAACTTCAGAACTGTCCAGAGTTAGTAAATACTTGAATACTTTCTCTTCATAATTCCATAGTACTTCCTATCATTTACCAGAGAAAGTAGAGTGATGCGTATTCTTCTAGGGCTGTCTGCTTTTTTATTTTTATTTTTTAAACATATTGGACCAAGCCCATTTTAGGGTTTTCTAAAGAAACTGAGCAGAATAAAAATATGTTCTTAATTTTCTCATGTCTGATGAAGATGAGAGGATTGAGAGGAAAGAGAAAGCAAACAGCAGAATGGCCTTAAGGATTTGCCAGACTACAAGTGTGGAACTTTGTCCTCCTCCGACTGAAGACTTTTGTTTCTATCCTCATCACGACAGCTCCATCACTTTTGAGGCCAGGGTTTGAGGACAGCTTTCTTCCTCCCCAGCAAAAAGCTGCAAAAACATGATAGCTCTCTCTGTGTAAATGGATCAAGTTGCTTTTCTTAAATTAGGAGTCACAGAATTCCTTTTTCTCTCTTCCTGTTTCCTTTTGATCTTGCTTTCATGAGGGCAGTCATTGTGTGCCGATTCTGTGCGGCTCTCAAACAGCTGCCAGACCCCTTAACTTGGAGCTGACACGAGTGGTGCAGCTGTTGGGTCAACATGTTTTTCTCTTTTGTTTGATTAGCAGCTTGGTTTGGCCAACTATTAAATCCAGGTGACACGAAACACTGAAAGAAAGGCCGTTGACCAAGAGCCAAAGACTAAAGTGGGCATTGGCACAAGTCATCCTCCTTCCAATTCCCCCACTCCCAGTGAATACCACATCTATGTCCCAGCTCCACCATTTTCACCCAACCCTCTGCTAAAATACTAAGGATTCTGTTATGTCCCTTTGGCACCCACTACAGTGAGGCTGAAGAAGGTGATGAGAATAAACATCAACAAAAGATTGATCACATTGAAGAATGAAGAGGGAAAGCCACCTCCTTCCTGTCATGCTTCCTACTTAGGGCTTGCAAAAAGAAAAGAATTAAAGAATTTTCATGTGATCCTTCTTCATGCAAAAAGTGAACATGGAAATAAAGTGAGGAAGGAAATAATAAATTATAAAATCTATCACTGAATATCCTGACCGCTGCAACTTTTGAGTTGATTTTGATTTGTTTTTTATTTTTTAAAAAATAAATGAGAGTTGAAGTATATTGAAAACTCCTTCAGGGTAGGACGTTTTTTAGTTTTGTGTTTATATCTCCAATGCCTAGTACAGTGGATGATGCTGTTCAGCCATTTCAATCACATCCAACTCTTTATGACCCCATTTGGAGTTTTCTTGGCAAATATACTGGAGTGGCTTGCCATTTCTTTCTCCAGCTCATTTTCCAGATGAGGAAACTGAGGCAAACAGGGTTAAGTGACTTGCCCAGGGTCACACAGCTAATAAATAGATGCAATTTAATAAATAGCTGTAGAATGAATTCATACTCAATATGAAGAAGATGTTTGCTCTGTTCAATAATTTATATTCCGCAATTAACTAGATTCCCCTTAAGGTCATTATCATTTCCCAAATCTATAGTTTTATGATTCTAACTTTAACCGTAGAAAGCATTAATAAGCTAGAGAAGGGACAAAATGACAGGGACGATCACTGGCCTTGGAATATCTCAATTTCTTTTTCCTTTTTTTTGGTGAGGCAATGGGGTGAAGTGACTTGCCCAGGGTCACACAACTAGTGTCACATGTCTGAGGCGAGATTTGAACTCCGGTCTTCCTGAATGTAGGACTGTATCTACTGCATCATCTAGCTGCCATCTAGCTGCCCCCTAACATCTCAATTTTTAAGGCAAGCATTTCAGACAAGGAGGCCCTCATTTTTCTTTTATTATTTGATCCATTAATAAGTAGTACAGAGAAAGAGGGAAAAAGAGTATTTTTTTCTTCTTTTTTTTACATTCAGACATATGCATGTTTAATCTGAATCTGAACTTTTCATTAAGCTCCAAGGACCTATTTCAAGTTTAAAGGATTTCACTGAAGTGGGTACTATATATAAATGCTAAGTTCAATGCAGCTTTAGAATCTATCAGAATACTTCATTTGAGGGTGAGGAGTTTAATGACTTAATTCTGCTAATGAAACATCCACGTGAGTTTCTAAAGTGTTTTTGGGTCCACTTCCAGTCCCTTCTGGAGTAAATTTCTTTATTATTGTAGCATTGACTTAGTAGTCACAGCTATAGAGGGGAGGGATGGAAAGACTCAGGGGCAGGACGAAAAGTGCTGTCTTTGAGTCTCAGCCTCTCTGCTTTTGGTAAAAGGACTTGTGGGTAGAGGAACCAGGAAGCCAAGCAAACAGGAAAAGGGGTCATGGCAACTGAAAGATGTGAGGCAAGTGGAAGAAACGTGATCACAAGTGAGAGACAGCCCTCGGTCACGGAGAGTAGATCCATCTGCTGGCCACTGTGGTGGGTCTGTCTCTGGGGTGCAGAGGAGGAGAAATAGGTGATCGCTTTCTTTTTCTACCTTCTTCCTCTCTCCCCAGGGACAAAGTCCATTCTCTCTGCCAGTGATTTCTTCAATTTAACTTCTTTTCCTCTGGGCATCAGAAACCTTAGCTTTGGCTTGAAATACATACATTGTTTTCTCAGCTTTCAACAGTGATAAAAATATCAGCCCACATACTTTAGCTGTTGTTCTTCACTTACTGTTCATGTGTCTAGATGAAGGAGAGGAGAGACGGGAAAAGGGAGAGAATAATTGAAAATGACAATGACAACAAATACATCCTCTACTTAGAAACTATTAGGCCATTGGATCTGGATGCTTAGATCTCTTTCATATAGAGCCTGGACAAATGAGGGAGGGAGGTCTGCATTATACTTTGCACATCTGGCTAGAATCTGGGATCAAAATACCTCTAAGAAATGTGAACCAGCATAAACCCACCACTCCCAAAAGGTAAAATGTGAGCATTTCTTTTTCATTTTCCTTTCATTTTTTTTCCCCTACTTGACAGGAACCATTCAGTGCTCTAGGTGGCTGGGTTTCAAAGAAAGCCTCCCCCACCACCCCCCAATCATGAGGATGAGTTGCTTAGGAAAGTTTCTAAAGCCAAGCCACTGAAGTGGAATGAGTTGAAAGTTCTGCTGAGGGTGAAAAGACAGAAGAAGGCATGGGCAGGCAGGTGTGTCCAGATAGGTCCTCAGGCTCAGGGGGTGATTGACAAACTAACTGATTTGGTCACAAATATCACCTGCTACTTACACTGTCATCAAAAAACCCAATTATTTCCATATACAAATAAGTCCAGAAAGATAATTGTATATGAAATCATGTTTATTATTATTGTTTATTTATTATTATGTTTATTATTTATTATTGTTTTAAATATATATATGGATGTATGTATGCACACACAAAATTTAATGTGGCAATACCAACACTGCCATACATGTGTGTGTCTCTTGAACTTCAGTCTGTACTGTTCTGTGTTTTATTTTTTAAATAAATGTTATTGATTTTTTTTACATTACCAGATTTTCTCCTAGTATTCCTCTCTCTTTACTATCCCAGACAGCCATCCCATATAACAAATAGTATTTTTTTTAAAGAAAGATGAAAAAGGGGGAGAGAAAAAAATCAGCAAAATCAATCAATCCTTTGAAAAAGTCTGACAATATTTGCAATGTAATAGATCCATACAACCATGGACCTCCTACAGTAATGAAGAAGTGGGGTAGGAGTGGTCTTCTCATATCTCTTCTTAGGAAACATGATTGTCCTTTGTAATTTTGCAATATTCACTTGGGATTGTTCAGTGATTGTTCTTCCCATTTACATTATAGTCACTGTGAATATTATTTTCTTGGCTCTGGTTACTTCACTCTACATCAGTTCATGTAGATCTTTCCATGCTTCTCTATATTCACCACATTCATAATTTCTTATAGCACAGCAATATTCCATTGCCTTCATGTACCACAATTTGTTTAGCTAGTCCCTAACTGATAGGCATCTATCCTGTTTCTAATTCTTTGCTATTACCAAAAAAAGTGCTGCCATAAATAAATGTGTGTATACATATGTATATATGTATATATGTATACATGTGGACTGTCTTACTTTCTTCTTAACAGTTACCTTCTTGGGGCATGGTGGAATCTCTGGATCAAAGGGTATAAATATTTTAATCATTTTATTTGCAAAATTCCAAATTGCTTTAGAAAATGGTTGTACTAATTCATAACTCCACCAACAATACACTAATGTACTTATCTTCCCATAGTCCCTCCAATATTAACTATTCCTATTTTTTGTCATTTTTGTCAATTTGCAGAGTATAAAGTTTTGAAATCTCAGGGCTGTCTTGATTAGTATTTCTCTTATTAATAGTGATTTGGGGCATTCTTTTATATAATTATTAATAGTTTGCAATTCTTTTAAAAACTATTTATTCATATCCTTTGGCCACTTATCTTTTAAGGAAAAGCTTATACACATGTGTGTGTACAATATAACAAATATACTGCAATGCAATATGTTATATTTATATATTGCAAATATATTATGAAATAAATTGTCACATATACATATACATATGAAGATATACGTGTATATGTATGTGTTTATATATGTATATATATACATATGTATATGTATAGTTTTGGATAACAAACCCTTGTATGAGAATTTTGATACAAATATTTTTCCCCATTCAACTGCTTCCCTTCATTTCTTAGATGAATATTTTGTAAAGAAGCTATCTATTTTATACTTTGTATTTATCTCTGTCCTTTGTTTCATTAAAAATGCATCTCCTACCCATGGCTGTGAAAGGTATAAATGATCTTCTCTTCCAATATTTTTAGGGTATGATCTTTAATATTAGGGTTACATATCCATCTAATATTTATTATGAACTCTTATTTTTAATGGTGCATGAATATTTCATTAAAATTTCATTGATGCACTTTTATTTCTTTTTAAATTTTACATCATTATCACTATCCCCCTTAACTTACCCCTTGTCCATATAAAAGCCCTCTTTTTTTTTTTTTAACAAGTATGGTCCAAAAAAACCCATGTTGTTTATCATGTCTTAAATTGTCCCATTCTGCACACACATCTCTAACCAAAAGACGGGAGACGTGCTTCATCATCAGACTTTTGGACCTGTAATTATCTCTTGCACTGGTCAAAGTTCTTCAGGTTTTTGAAGTAGTTCTCCTGGTTCTGCGCATTTCCTATCTATCAATTTCTATCACTTCATACATCTTCCCAGGTTTCTGTGAATCCTTCCATTTCTTAAGCTCACTCATATCATATTCCTTTACATTCATATACCACAATTGGTTCAGTTATTCCCCAGTTGATGAGCACTCACTTATTTTCCAGATCTTTGGAACATCAAAAAGTGCCACTGTGAACATTTTTATATGTATGCATTTTCCTCCCTCTTTGATATCATTGGGGTATAGGCCCAATACTGACACCACTGAGTAAAAAGATACAAAAAGTTTAGGCATTTTGGAGGTATAATTCCAAATTTCCAGAATAGTTGGAGCAGTTCACCATTCCACTAACAATGAATTAGAGTGCTTGTTCTCTGAGCTTTTCAACAATTATTATTTTTCTTTTTTGGCATCTTTGCTAATATGACTTATACAAGGTAGAACAGAAATAGTTTTAATTTGTATGTATGTTATTAATCATTTAGAGCATTTTCAATGTGTTAATTGATAACTTGGATATCTTCCCTTAAGAATGAACTATTCCCATCCTTTAGGCAATTTTTTTTAAAATTGAGAAATGGCTTTTGTTCTTACAAGTTTATATCAATTCTCTCTCTCTCTCTCTCTCTCTCTCTCTCTCTCTATCTCTCTCTCTCCATATATATATATACATATACATATATATATATTCACATATACATACACATGCATATGTATGTATATCAGAAAAACTTTCAGAACAGATTTTTTTTCTCAGTTATCTAAATCTAACTCCAATGATTTTTGTGCAAAGATGCTTCTATCCTATTTAATTAAAATTGTCCATTTTAATCTCCTGTGATCCTCTCTATTGGGTTTGGGTTTTTTTTTTTTTGGTCAAGAACTCTACCCTTTCTGTGATTATAAAAAGCATATCCTTCCATTTGCCTCTGGTCATGTATCCATTTTAGAGATTATTATAGTATATGAGGTGTTGATTTTAGCCTAATTCTCCCAAATTGCTTTACAATTTCCTGAAAAAAAAAGCATCTTTATCTGAATAGCTGGTATCTTCAAGTTTATTGAACACTATGCCTTGCATAGTACATTATGTTTACAATTGCTTCTGAATCATGTGGATTTAATCTGGTCCCTTGATACTATTTTTTAAATCAGATTGTTTTAATGATTACAACTTTGTAGTATAGCTTGAGATCTGGTGCTATTAGACTTCCTTCCCCCCACTCTCCTTTTATTTCTTCATTACTTCCCCTTAATATTCTTGAACTTTTGTTCTTCCAGATGAATTATTATAATTTTATTTGTTTTATAAAGTTATCTTTTGGTAGTTGAATTAGGTAGATGCTTGGATTTGTATATTGATTTAGGTAATATGAACATTTTTATCATATTAGCCTAACTCAACCACGATTAATGAATTAATCTCCAATTAATGAAATCCTCCTTTATTTCTCTACATTTTTGTAACATATTCTTATAATACCTGTAATACATTAATATAATTTTTTGACTGTTTTTATCCTCTCAATTTCTTTTTCTTGCCTAATTGCTATAACTAATATTTCCAAAAAAAAATGTAAAAAATATTATGGTGACAATATATATCCTTGCTTTACCCCAATCTTAATGAGAAAGGCCTTCAGCACATCTCCATCATGCTAACTCAGGTTCAAATAGATTTTGTTTACTATATTAAGGAAAAGTCCATTTATCTTAATGCTATCTATAATTTTGCCAAGAACCAAAGCCAACTGCTCTAGTTTAATATAAATAACCTACCTTTTTCTTCTTTTTGAAAATTGGGACGTTTCCCTTCTTTAGGTCTGTGACACTTATACCATCCTAATTGTTGTTTCAAAGATTCATTAACAGTGTTTCTGCATTCATGTGAACAGATCATTTCATTATCCTAGCATCTGGCTCATAAATACCTCATGACTTGAATTCATTGAGGGATGTTAGATATTCTTATATCACTTCCTCATTTCTTGGATTTTAACCAGTTTTGTCATAGATTTTCCTGGCTAAAGACCATTCCATAAACAGAGAAAAGAAAATTAAAATAGGGATTAAGTAGTTTTTATTTTCTGTACATCATCCATTATCATCAATTCCATCAATATGCATATCCCTTCCTTTGAGCTTTCACTTACTCATGACATAGCTTTCAAAGTTCCTTCTATTGTCTTTATCATTTTTCTCAAGTCCAATCCAAAAACGGATTTGGTTTCTCTGATGCTATTCTTCATAAGACTGAAACATGCTTTTGGATTTGCGTCAGAAACTTTTCCTATTTCTATACATATCTTTTGAAGACTGAAGTTGATTTAGTTCCCAATGCATCTATACCAATGCATATGTAAATAACAATATTTGTATAACACTTTAAGATTTGCGATTTACAAATATTACTTCACATTATCATCACAACAACTCTGGAGAGGTACATGCTATCATTATGCTCATTTTTTAGATGAGGAAACTGAGGTAGAGGCTGTCACATAGCTAGTAAGTATCTGAAGCTGGATTTCAACTTAAGTCTTCCTGACTCCAGGTTCAAAACTCTATCCATTGTGCCACCTATGTATATACCTATCAGTTTCTTTAAACAAATTCTCCCTGCAACCCTTTTATCATTGGATTTTTTTTCTGGTGTCATTAAATTTGACTTGAGAGAATTTTAACTTCTTAAGCTAACTTCTCCCTTTATAATCTTTGGCCACGGAACCATATTTATCCTTTATCTTCATTCTCCCAAATCTGGTCTCCCAGATGTGTGTCACACTCTGCCACATTTCCCTCCATTCTTATCCATCACAAACTCCAAAGCTTCCTACCATTTCCATTATGACAATCAGCTTCTTCTTATAGGTTAGGAACTAGTCCATGTTAATCATATCTCTCCTTTTTTCCTTTAGCATTTGAAAACTGAAATTGTCACTATAGCAAATTTAAGTTACTTCCTTTTTATTTCCTTAAATAAGTTTTAACTGATGTCTTATTTCTTACATAATAGTTATTCCCATAATCCTTCCTCCTCTTCCTCTTCCTAGAGAGCCATTCCATATAACAAATGATATTTTTTAAAGAAGGGAAAAAATCAGCACAACTGATTGATACATTGAGAAAGTCCAAAAACATGAGCAATTGTAAAACCTATGGATTCCCCACCTTCATAAAGGGATAAGCCAAGGTGTCTCCTCATGTCTCTTCATTCAACTCATGCTTGGTCTTTATAATTTTGTTACATTCACTTTTCATTGTTTGGTGTGTGGCTATTCTTTCCATTTGTCTTGGAATTATCGTGCATTGTATTTTCTTAGCTCAGTTTACTTCGCATCAGTTCATGCAGATCTTTCCATGCTTTTCTATATTCATCATACACATCATTTTTATAGCACAGTAATTTTCTATTGCATTCATGTACTACAATTTGTTTAGCCATTTCCCAATCAATGGACATCTTGCTTTGTTTCCAATTCTTCACTATCATAAAAAGTGATGCTATAAATATTTTGGTATATATGGATACTTTCTTTTTATCAATATCTTCCTTGGTTATTATAAGCCCAGTAATGGAGTCTCTGGTTTTAAACACATGGATTTCTTAGATACTTTTTTAGACATCCCAAAGTGCTTCCCAAATTGCTTGTGCCATTTCACAACTCCACCAATGAGTGTGCTCATCATTCCATAACCACTCTGTCACTGAGTATTATAGTTTTTGTCATTTTTGCCAATTTTCGGGGTGTGAGGTAAAACCTCAGGGTTATTTTTGATTTGCAATTCTCTTATTATTAGAGATTTGGAGCATTCTTTCATGCAGCAATTGCTTTCTTAAGAGCTACATCAGGTGCCTGGATAGTTGATGTCTTCCATCATTATTATGCAGTTCCAGATTTGTGATTCACTTTACCATCTTCATTTTCTCACAGGAGAAATTTACTTTCTATGGTAAAATCCTACAACAGTATTCCTTCTGTTTCTCTCTATGTTGATCTTCATCCAAAGGCTCCCTACCACACTTGGGTTCCTACTTCCTTCTAAGAGATTACAATTCAACTCTTAATGGAAAGACACCTGAACGTATTTTAAAGATTCAGTGGTCAATGGTCCTTCTTCCCTGCCTATATTCTTCTATCCTTCAGTCTTCTGATTTAGTTGGATTTCCCTCTGCCTCTTTGTACTAATTTCTTTTTTGAAATCCTTCTTCAATTTTATTTTATTTTATTTTTTATTGCTGAAACTTAAATACACAATTAAAAAAAGAAACATATTATAAACTTAAACACTTAGATACAAAATAAGAAAAGAAAAAACAGTGGTCATGTGGACAGCAGAATATAAGAGAGGATTCAAAATACATAGCAATAAATTTCCATTTCAAGAAAGCCTATATAATAAATACTATGTGTTATGTTGAAAACTGTCCATCTTTGCTTTCTTATTAGTTTTCTTTTGTTCTCTCTGTACACTTTTTACTTTGTTCTTCCCCCCCCCCTTCCCCTGGCCCCAGAAGGCTACAATTAAGCATGGATATATTTATATATAGATATATAGATACATATATACATATATATATATATATATACATATATAGACGTATAGTCTTCTAACCAATTCTACTTCTGATCTTTGTTTTTATGTTTGTGTTTATCTCTTATATGCCTCCTACCTCCTCTACTTTACTTCTACCCTCTACCTTGGCCTGTTACTTAACCTACTCGCCTCCAAGGATCCCTCCCTTATGCTCCCATCTCCATAAATCTAAACACCCTTCTCTACCCCCTGTTTGACCTATTCACTCACTCTCCTCTCTAAAGAAAATCTTCAATTCTCTTAAGGAGTATCTCATTCTCCCTGATAAGCAGGGAGACATTTATATTGTTCTGTCAGATTCTTTTCTAGCAGGGAGATGAATCTGTAGGTGGGGTATCTAGTTGTTACTTAGCATTAGAAGAAACACAGACATAGTTTGATCTTGGCAGGCGACTAAAACACTTCCCGTTTGGTCCATAGTTGCTAAAATGGAAATCTTCAGTTCTCTCTATTGCGCTTGCTGCTGATCAACCCAGCATCGTTTTCCCAGCTACACCAAAAATCTCCGAACAGAGATTTGTGGCATTGTTTTTTGTTTGTTTTATCAGGTTTTCTTCACCTTTTTCTCAGGTTTTTCTACATTATCTTACGCAATTTGTCCAAGTGCATTCGATCTGCAAATAGAGATTCCTTCCAGTCCTAATTCAAACAGCAATTGCCTTCAACAGTTGTTTGTAAAAGGTCTTTAAAGGAATTCCAAATTCTAGCCACTCCACGGCTCTTCCTTTCTCTTTTCTTCTCCTTATCTATGACTAAATATTAGATGTTATTCACTCGTACCTTATCTCTTCAATGTTGCAAAATCTTCTGTCTTCTGGAAAACATTCTTTTGCCTTCCTCCGGATCAAAGCGTAATGTAGATCCTCTTCTGCTTCTATTCTCACATTTTTGCCTTTTCAGTAATGCTTTAACCCAACTTATTGTTCTTATTGATCAGTCACGTCCAACTCTTCATGACCCCATTTGGGGTTTTCTTTGCAAAGATACTGGAATAGTTTGCCATTTACTTCCCCAGCTGATTTTATAGATGAGGAAACTGAGGCAAACAGGGTGAAGTGACTAGCCTTGGGTCACACAGACAGTGTCTGAGGTCAGATTTGAACTCAGGAAGATGAGTCTTCTTAACTCCAGGCCCAGCACTCTGTGCACTATGGCACCACCCAGATCCCTTAACCTAACTGCTGTCCTGTAAATCTACCATCTCAAATACCCTGTGCAACTCGCACAACTTTTCCCCCTCTGCCTATTTCATCCTCCCCTCCCACTGCATCCTACAGAATTTACTTGAGATCATCAGGCATTCTAATCTTCTTCCATCCTGAACACTTATACGTTCTCCTTGTTATATCTCATTCACAACATCACAATATACAATTTCATTTTAAAGATAAAATGTACACACTTCAACTGTAAATGTATGTTAAGTATTTTGAAACAGATTTATTTCATTTTAAGTTGGGGGTATCTCTCCTCAATTTCTTATATCATTTTAAAATGGATAATAATATTTAAAATAATAATAATAATCTTTCTATAGGAGCTGAGAACTCTGAGAATACTGGACAGAGATATAAAAATACAGGAAAAGAAAGCATGTATGAAAGTTTGTGTAAAGTGCTGAGAGTCAGAGATTAATCATAGAAAAAATAAAGCAGGAGAAGGGCCTTGTAGTTAGTCAATAAATATTTATTAGGTGTCTACTATGTGCAGGCACAGTGCTAAGTGCTGAGGCAAAGGATGGTTCTTGCCCTTGAGGAGTTCATAATTTAATGTAGGTGACAACCAGCAAACAACTATGTGCAAATAAACTATATACAGTTATAGCAAAGAAAAGGACAGAGAAATCTCAAAGAATGATTTGAAGTTTGAATCTGGCGTGGCTTTTTGCAGGGGCAGGCGTGGCTTTTTGCAGGGGCATGAGGGAAAAGGGAGTGGAGCATCAGTGTGAGATTCTGATGGGTAAGTTTTCACTGAGCCAGATCAGAGCACTGAGGAAGGCAATGGCAGGATCTGAATGTCTGTTAGATGAGATTATTTAGTCATTAGTGGAGTGGTGAACAGAAATATGGTGAAAAGAGAAATCCAAGAGGTCACGGTAGATAAGATGAATGGCTGCTTTGTTCTGATATCTTTACTAAGAAAATGGATGAGAAGCAAAGGATTAGGTGACTTGAAAAACACTTTTCATCAGGCTTATCCTGTGGCAACGCAGTACTTCATATTTAAAAAAAAATGATCAAGGCCAATTTAAATATTTTTTTCTGAAATATTTTAAAAAGTCAACTTTTATTGGAAGAAGATACAGCAAAAATAAATAAATAAACAGGGTTTTAAATATGCTCTAAGAAACCTTTTGGGCCAGCTTTCAGATTATAGAAAGAAATCCAAATATGACTTTTCCTTAAAGGTTACATTCCATTACTCAACTTCATGCACTTGCATGCACATACCTAGAATGCCTTCCCACCTCATAAGTATCTCAGAATTCTTCACTTCTTTTTCTTTTTTTTTGGCTAGGCAATAGAGTTAAGTGACTTGCCCAGGGTCACACAGCTAGGAAGTGCTGTGTCTGAGGCAGGATTTGAACTCAGGTCCTCCTGACTCCAAGGCCAGAGCTCAATCCACTGTGCCACCTAGTTGCCCCATCTTCATCTCTGTGAAGGCTCCATTCAGGTACCATATGTTACATCAAGCCTTCTCTTACTCTGCCTGATGGCCCCAGTTGTGACTGCTCTCTCCCTTCTCAAATTACCTTGAATGTACTTGTATCACTTCAGCTAAAGTCCCCCCTTCTGCAAGAAGGCTTTCCCAGTCCTCCTTGATCTTAGTGCTCTTCCTTTGATACTATGCACCAATTATTCATTATCTATCTTGTTTGTTCCTAGTTGCTCCCTCCATTAGGAGGATGGTGAGCTCTTTGAGAAAACACACTATTTGTTTTTTGCCTATGTGTTGCCAGTGCTCAGCACCTTGCCTGGCACACAGTAGACATTTAGTAAATGCTAGTTGACTGACTGTACTTGCTTCATCTCTCTTACTCTCCTCCATCATTGGAATGCAACCTTGAGGACAGGGACAAATTGCTTTTTGTTCTTATATCCTCAGCACTTAGGAAAGTGCCTTATCAGGAGCAAATTTCTAATAAATGTTTGTTAGGTAAATTGAATTTCACTTTTCGTAACCGTATCTGTACATCCTGATATCAGTCATTTTTCAGTTGTGTCTAACTCTTCATGACCACATTTGGAGTTTTCTTGGCAAAGATACTGGAGTGGCTTGCCATTTTCTTCTCCAGCTCATTTTACAGATGAGGAAACTAAGGCAACCAGAGTTAAATGACTTGCCCAGGATCATACAGTTAGTAAGTGTCTGAGGCCATATTTGAACTCAGATCTTCCTGACTCCAGGCCTGACACTGTATCCACTGGGCCATCTAGCTGTCCTTCTGATAATCAGGAAATATTCTCGATTAAAAGCCTTTCAGGATCAAGAATGACTCCTATAAACCTTTCAAAATTATATTTGTTAAGAGTCAGTTCTGCCTCTGGGTCATGTGCTTCCTATCACTTGAGACTAAATTCATTCACTAGTAGGCTCAGGACCAACATTTCTTGGCTTCCTCTTCAAATATTTTATGAATACTAAATTTGTCCTTCCTCTACCATTAAGATAAATCTTGTAGTGGATCATCCATTTCTCTTTGAATTTGAGGAACAGGAATTTGACAGCATTCAGTATGTAAATGAATGAAAACAAGAACCTCACCAGAATTAAGTTAACTGTAGAGGTTAACAATAATACTTCTTTGATCTCAGCAAAGTTCAATTCAATTGTTTATTTGAAAAATGTCCAACTTCAACATTAACTTTCAAGGGAGCTTCAATGTGTATTCCTGTGCTACTTAATAGTAATATTCTGCTTACCAAGCTCTTTTAGCCAAAAAGCTACAAGTACTTGCAAACAAAGATCTCCATTCTACTGATGAAATTTAACTTACAAATAGTTTTCAAAACTGTCTGCCAAAGTTGGTACCATGTTGCCAAAATTAAAGAGAGATAAAAAGACATTGGGTTTCTGATCAATGAAATCGCAGATATTGATTTTAGAGGACAGATAATGAAGAATATCTCCTCTTGGTAGAATAGGGGGCTATAGCCATGGATCATAGCATTCACTGTTAGATGTGGTCAGTGTGTTGGTTTGTTTTGCTTAAATGAACGTATGAAGGATGGCTTTCTGGGAGGGAAGGCATTGGAAAGTAACATCAATGCAAATTTAAATTTAAAATATTAAATTAAATTTTAAAATATTTAAAATTTAAAATTTTATTTAAAATAAAGTTAAAGGACACATCCCTTCTAACTATTAATAGTCAAACTCTCCGTGTTTCTTTTCAAGTAATGTACTTGATAAAGGAATATGTTTGAATTGTTGTTCTAAGTGATTGCACAAAAGAAAATTTCTCTCTCTATATGTATATATGTGTGATATGTATGTATGTGGAGCTTGCACGTATATGCACATACATAACATACATGTATATATTGTGTATACATGCATGCACATTATATGCACACGCACGTACACATTATCACTTCCACCGAAGAGTTATTCTTATCCTGACTAGAAGGTTATCCTGGATTCTTGAAGGCTATTCTAGCAGAAGACAAACTCTAGAAGGTTCTACCAAGCCTAAAAGCCTTCAAATATATGTCCTAGTGAAACTTGTCATCCAAGGACCAGCCTGTGTAAATATGGAAAAATTCATCACCTGAAGGTTACATATCAGGCAATAAAATTTTGGAGATTGTAGCAACTTATGAAGATAGACTACTAAGACACAAATTGCTTGCAATCAACATTAGTGGGAGGAGTGCCCATATTAATAGAATTATGGATCTTGTATCTTTGACACACTGTCAATCTAAAAATTTTGAGCATTTATTATGTGCAAGTTGTTGAAGCAATGACAGATGAATGACGTATGTGAGTTGTCCATATGGCCATTTTTCAGGAGTTTTCAAGGAGAACTACTACCAAAAATGACAAAAAAAGTGAGGATCTCACAAGAAGTATGGAGAGCAGAGAGAAATTTACAGTAAACCACAGATCATCTGGATTTCTCTTCCTTTTTGTCCCAACCAAGTGACTTGTATTCATACTCAAAGGGCAGGTTGGTCTCCCTTCTAGAATGAAAGATAAAGGATCATAAAGAACGCCGTTCTATACTTGCAGTTATATATAAAAAAAGAATAAATGAAATGTTCCTTAATGATTAAAATGTTCCTTAAGAAGGTAGATTGCTTTTGATGTAAAAGCAAAGGAGAAAAATTTTCCAAAAAGACAAATGGAAATTCTGATCTGTAAGAATGGAAAAATGGTACCCAGAGAAGAGATGGAAGGGACCTTGAACACTGGGAGCTGAGAAACAAGTATCAGGCTCTTTCCTCAAAAGAAAAAGCTGGACACTCTGAAAAGGAAACAATTACTTATATGCCAAAGTATGATGCTATGAAGCCACAGGTGCCATGGGATAAGAGATCACTCAGTAAGGGTTGTAGGAAGAAGATACAAATATTTGTGGTTAGTGACTCACTGTTGATGGTCACTGAGGCAGTTATTTAATGACATGATAACTAGAGAAATATACTGTATTCTCAATGTATATGTCCAAAATTAGACAAATCCCTCCTAAGACTTGTCCAATGACTAGAGAACTTTCTCTTGATAAATATGAGCACAAATGATACTATCAGAAAGAATCTAAAAAGCATGGGTCTACTAAAAAGCATACTAAAAAGTATGAAGTTTGGAGCAAGAAACTGAAGTCCCCAGAAGGAAGAAGTGGCTGCCCATTAAAGCAAGGTCTTCAGAAGAGAAAGCCAAATTGGGAAATGAATGAAAAATGAAATGAAGAAGCCATTTATTAAGCACTTACTATGTACCAAGCACTTGAGGATACAAATACAAAAGACAACTTACATTCTAATAGGGGAGATTATACACACACACACACACACGCACATATGTATACATATATATGTATGTGTATATACATATACATACATACAAATACATACCACCATATGTATATACCACTCTTCTATATAATTTCACATCCAAAGGTGGCATCTCTGCTCCACGAGATTTTTTCTTAGCTACCAATAAGCCATGATTCCAAAGATCAGTCCTTGCTCCTTGAGTCTTTGATACTATACTGGCTATGGAAACTACAACCTTGAATGCCAAGACACTAGAACACCCTCTTGGCCTTTCAAAATGACAAAAATTAGAGGTTCCACTCCCCTTTACCTAAAAAGGAAAAGAGCAAAGCCAAAGACCAAGGCCTTTTGATAAAATCATATTGCCTCACAGGGGGAAAGGCCTCCTGACATTTCCCCTTATACTATTGCCTCTCACTAGATGCCACTGTATCTATTTTGGATCTGACTGGCCACCAGAAAAAACCTGTCAAATATGATGATATCAAGAAAGTGGTGAAGCAAGCAATAGAGGGACCCTTAAAGGGCATCTTACGCTACCCAGAGGACCAGGTTGTAGCCAGTGACTTTAATAGCAACACCCACTCTTCTACTTTTGATGCCGGCACTGGTCTTGCCCTCAACAACTATTTTGTTGAGCTCATTTCCTGCTAAGACAATGAGTATGGTTATAGTAACCATATAATAGACCTCATGCTCTATATGGCCTCCAAGGTATAAAGTGGAAAGCCATGGATCTTCACCCACAGCCAAAAAAGAGTTACACCACGGCGGAGCCCACATCCCTAACCTATGATCCTATACTGGGGGTCGCATGCCCCATTCACATCCTTGTCCCAAAGCACCCCTTTAACGGGGAATGGGGGAAGCCTAGAGTCCTATATTGCATACCATCAATAAAGTCACCATATTCAATGCAAAAAAATATATTTTTAATTTATGGAACAAAACAAACATTTCCATAATAGTACAATAAAAAACGACTATACATGAAACTAGTTTTGCTATGCACAACTTGCTATTCCATTCAAATATAAAACAAAATTACCATGTAAATTTCTTTTTCTTCTTCCCTTTCCCACTCCCAGAGATAGCTACCATTACACACACACACACACACACACACACACGTGTGTGTGTATATATATATGTACATATATATATATACACACACGTGTGTGTGTATATATATATGTACATATATAATATACACACGTGTGTGTATATATATATATGTACATATATATATATAGAGAGAGAGAGAGATGTAAGATTATTCTATATTTACTTCTATTTATCAGTTCTTTCTCTGATTGTAGACAGCATCTTTCTTCATATATCCTTTATAGTTTTTTTTCCCCAATAACATAGTACAATAAAAAAGATGACTGTCATACGCTTTGACTGAGAGTCACACTCCTAGCCATATACCCCAAAGAAGTCAAAGAAAGCAATAAAGATTCATTGTGGACCACAACTGATAGACAGATAGATAGATAGACAGACAGACAGATAGGTAGGTGGATACAGATATAAATACAGATATAGAGACAGACTACTGGGACAGAATATTGGATACATTGGCAGATATGGTCATCATATTAGATGTTTTTGCTTAATTGTTTTTCTTTGTCAGAAGGAATGATTCACTCTAGAGAGGGGAGGGTTGAGGTTATTGTTAAAAACATAAGGCATCAATAAAATGTATTTTTAAATAAATGAATTACATTATCTTCTTCTACTGTTCTAGGCCAGGCCTGACACACTAATCTGATAATTTAAGGATTAGAATGAAATGAGGCACTCATAGACCATCTAAGAGTTAATGAAAGAAAACTTACTTAGCAATAGTATGGACATGATACTCAGCAAGGAAACAACATTGATACAGATGGATGTAGCTTCCCTGATGCTGCAATTTCCAGCAGAGGCCCTGATTCTCTGTACACTGACTATTGTATTTTTGAGACAGAAAGTTATCATCAATGGTTTCAGCCTGGATCAATTAAATATGTTTCTGAGATTTATGAAGCATAAACAGATGTGTTTCTAGTGACCCTTTCTTCCACTGAACTTACAGCTATGGTATTATTTTTTTCCGTTAAAAGAAATAAAATAACTCTAACAGTCCATATGCTTTCAAGAAATGATACAGGCTGATAAAATTAGCCCCAGGGTTTTAGTGGGCAGAAATACAACAAAAGAAAGCTTTGTCTGTAATTATTTCATGGTTCTTGTTGGCCCCTCCTAATTGCATGGTGAATAGTTTTAACATAAAAACAATAATTTTCTGTAGTTATGACTAGATGCCAGACCAGCCCTCATATTAATAATAATAACTGTGATAAAACTGGCTTACCACACCATGGTAAAAAGGCTTTATAACATATGTATTGATATACTGTACATTAAAATAGGCTTTTTTTCTGTATGTAATCAGATTTTGTAGCCAAACTGGTTTTCCATGTAATGATATCCAGTAGTATATAAACTTTGTATATATATATGTGTGCATCTATATGTACATGTACGGAGAGGCAGGTGGCTAATGAATAGAGTTCCAAGCTTAGAGTTAGGAAAAGCTGGGGTTACATTTTGCCTCTTACCTTTGCTGTTTATGTGACAGTGGGTAAATCATAGGAGCACAAATTTAGAGGTGGAAGGGACCTTATTAGGTAGTTCAACTCCTTATTTTAAGAGGAAACTGGGGTCCACAGAGATTGAGTAAATTTCCAAAGTAACACAGAGTAAGTGGCAGGGCTGAGATTTGAACCTAGGTCCTTTGACTCCAGATGTGATATTCTTTCCCCATGTCTGCCATAGGTCTTGATAAACTAATTTGTCAATTTCTAGGGTCATAATTTAGAAGCAAAATTGTCTATGTCACCCTCCTACAAAACAAACTCCATTGTCTATTAGCTCCAGAATCAAGTATAAAATTCTCCATTTGGCACTTAAAACCCTTTGTAACCTGGGCCATTCCTGCCTTTCCAGTCCTTTCAGACTTTAGGTACCCTCTACTTACTCAGGGTTCCAGCCACACTGGCCTATTTTGCTGTTCCTCACACATGATGCCCCATCTCTCTGTTCCATGCTTTTGCATTGCCTGTCCCACCTGCTTGGAATGCTCTTTTCCCTCAATCTATCCTAGATTCCTTTGCTTCTGTCAAATACAGCCTGGTGCAGGAGGCTTTTTTTAGCCTCCCCAGCTGCTAGTGTCTTTACCGCTAAGATTTTTGTCATTCAATCATGTCCAACTCTTTATGACCCCATGGCCCTAAACACGCCAGGCCCTTCTATCCTCCCCTATCTCTCGAAGTCTGTCCAAGCTCACGTTTATTGCTTCCACGATACTACCTTCTATCTATTCTGTACATTTCTTGTACATGTATCTAATTATTTACATAGTGTCTCCTCCATTAGAATGTGAGCTTCTTGAAAGCAAAGACCACGTTTTGTTTTGTTTTGCTTTTGTCCGTCCTTCTATACTCAGAACCTACCATTATATCCACTACGTAGTAAGCCCTTAATAAATACAAGCCCATAATTGGCTATCATGGGAAAGGTGAGATGTGATCTTTCTTCTTGCCTTCCATTTGGTTGATCACATAGCATTTGGAGTCATACTACAGCCCATGGGGATCGTGCCATGGTCTTTGAGAGTGTGTGGCCCCCATTTTGTATGCCACTGGTCTGAACAATAGACATTTTTCAACTACTTGGTTTTTCCTTGTTATATATAAAGAGAGCACTCATAAATGTCTGAATAAATATATCCATCATTACTGTAGAGAAGCTTGGTGGTACAGTGGATAGAGCCCCAGACCTGGAGTCAGGAAGACTCACCTTGCTGAGTTCAAATTCAGCCTCAGACACTTACTAGCTCTGTGACCCTGGGTGAGTCACTTAACCCTGTTTGCCTCAGTTCCTTCATCTGTAAAATGAGCTGAAGAAGTAAATAGCAAACCACTCCAGCATCTTTGCCAATAAAACTTCACATGGGGTCACAAAGGATCAGATATGACTGAAAAATACCGAACAAATCACTATTCTATCATGCCTTTGTGTCAGGCTTGTGATGTTTCCTTAACACCTCATCTACTTTTTTTTCTTTATTTCTAGGTAGAGCCTAGAGCAGAGATCAGCAAAGCAGGGTCCAAGGACCAAATCTGGCCTGCCCCTGTTTTTGTACATTCAGCAAGCTAAGAATGGTTTTTACATTTTAAAATACATTTTAATTACATAAACTGTTTTAAAATATAAAAAAACCTTAGCTCATGTGCAGTACAAAAATATGCATTAGGCTCCATATGGCCCAAGAACTATCATTTATTGACCCGTAGTATAGGATAACAACTATAATGACCATTTCCCTTTTTTTTCTGCCTCAACTGATCTTTACCCCAGAGCTTTCTACCTTTCTTTCCTCTTCTGATTCCTGGATTTCCTAACATGATTAAATCTTTTTAATGCCTGATTTGGGCCTGCAACTCTTCATAGTACCCTCCTCCTCCATAATGCTACCTCTCCTATTTCTTTTGACTATGATTTAACCTTCCAAAACCACATTCTAATTTTTGATTTCATCTCACCAAATATTGATGATACCTAATGACATTAAATTTTCCTTGTTTGGTAGGATCTCTATTTCATCTTGCTCGTTACCCCCTTTGGACAGTTATGTCTAGACATCTGAGGACATGGAATTTATCATTTGCTCCTTTCTCATCTACTCTGTATATTATTTTTATTCCTACATTATAGTTATTCTAGACATCTCACATAGTGAATATGTTCATAGGTAATTTTCTCCTCTCTTTTATTTTTAGTTTAAAGCCCTTCTAATTTGATTTGAAAGACTACAAGACAAATGCATTATTATCAACCTTTGACAGATGAACTCCATCCTTAGCCAGAATGACAATACTAGGTAAGATAAAAGATAGAGGACCTTGGAAGCAATTAAGTCAAACAGTCCTGAGAGCCAGAAAGGTTAAGGTTGTCATGCCCAATGACATATAGGCAATGACAGAGGCAAGATTTGAACTCAGGTTTTCTGACTCCACATCCAGTACTCTTATTTTAAACGGGACTTTAGAAATTCAGATCCCATTCTCTGACAAAACATTTTCTTCATTAACTGGTCACTTCTCAAATTTGCCTTTCATTTCTCATCCTTTTGCCTTTGATGGGCAGAAATGATGAAAATGCAATATGTCCCCTAACAGTCTTCATTTTTCTTACATGACTTCATAAATTTAGCAAAGTTTCTTCTTATAATATAATTTGTGCCTATATGAATCACCTGAAGTTGTTAGCAGTCATTTATTTTAATAAGTCTTGGGAATGTTCTCTAGCGTGTCCTGGATACATGCCCTGGGCAAAAAAGCAGACATCAATATTATTGTTATTAGGTTAACAAACAGTTGCTTTCCTGCCTCTCAGCAGGGAATCACTAAGCACCACTACTCTACCCAATGGGTAGTTGGAGATACAAGTCAACAGGGAGGTTAGAGTTAGATAAGTAGATATGAGAATCATCAGCACAGAAATGATCATTTAATCCATTTGACCTGAGGAGATCACCAAGTGATTAGTATTGAGGAAGAAGAAAAGAGTACCTAGGACAGAGCCCTATGGACCACTGGCAGTGAGCAGGAATGACTTGGATGAAGATCCAGCAAAGAAGACTGAGAAAGAACAGTCAGGTATGTAAGAGAACCAGCAGAGGGTAGTCTCAGGAAAACCTACAGAGAATAGAGCAGGTTTGTACAACTGTGGCCTGAGGAGGGATTTTGGGTCGCCCATGTGTACTTTCTCCTTATTGTCATGTGACCTGTGGCAACCAACCATTGTCACTCTGTCTCTAGTCTAATCTATCAGCAGCTTGAAGAAATTCACAAGTTGTACAGGTCTGGAATAGAGTATCAAGAAAAAAATGTTGATTGACAATTCATTAGCTTGTAAACTCCTTGTGGGCAGGAACTGTCTCTTGCCTCTTTTCGTATCGCCAATTATTAGCACAGGACCTGGCAGTAACTTTGGAAAGAGCCATTTTGGCTGAATGATGAGGTTGGAAGCCAGACTTGGAAGCCAAAGGCTGGAAGACAATAATAGGATAACAGGTAGAGGCACCTACTGTAGGCAGCTTTCTTAACAAGTTTAATCATAAAAGGGAGGAGAGATATGGGACATTACATAGTAGGGACATATGTATGCATCAAATAATGGGTTTTTGAATATGGGGAATGGACATGGACATGTTTGTAGGTGGTTGGTAGGGAAATATCCATTTGATGAAAAGCAATTCAAGATTGGTGAAGGGATAGGGATGATAGAGGGGGCAATATACTAGAGAAAATAGGATGGGATGGCATCTCTTGGACAAGCAGAGGGATTTGCTTTTGCAAGGAGAAGGGCTACTTCATTGTGTGAAGCAGGGGTGAAGGAGAAGATAGTGGCAAAGGGCATCTAGGTGAAATGAGATGAGGAGGAAGAGAGGAAAGAGAGTTCACTAAATAGCTTTGATTTTTCTCAGTAATACATAAGGCAAGGTTCTCAGCTGAGAAGGTAGGGGTTAGAATTTCCTATCCATCAGCAGGAATTGGCTTCCAAAGTCCTGTTACATATGAATAAGTAAATTTAAATTATATATAAAGTAATGCAACAATAATTTTGAGAGTATTCATAACTAGAAGGATCAGGAAAGGCTACATGTAGGATGTGGTATCTAAACTATGCTTTGAAAGAGGCTAGGCATGCTTCATGGTCGACATGAGAAAAGAATGAATTCCAGACGTGGGATAGCACATGGGCAATAATGCAAAGGAAATAGAATGTCATGTCTCAAGGAATAACCAGTTCAATTTGACTGGATCAGACAGTGCATGAAGTAAAAGTATTATACCATTGGAAAGGTAGATGAGAGCCAAATTGCAAAGGGCTTTAAATGCCAGACCAAAGATTTTCTATTTTATCATCCACGTGGTCACCATAAATCCCTACCAGAGCTATCAACAAAGGGGATGATCAGCCCCACGAGTCTGTGGAGCTAGTCCCATTTCTGTGAACCCAGACATGAAGTAATTGCCAATTTGCTCTTATATGCATCCTTGGTATTTCTGCCCAGTGTGGTATTTCTATACAAACTTTTTTTCTGGATATGATTGATGGGTTATAAAATGCAGCTGTTCTCTGCTTGCTTCTTTGCCCTGGTTCCTCCAGATGTTTACAAATCACTTTTCAGTACTTACTGCACCACCATCTGACTGGGTTTCAACATCCAACACCTAGGTCCAAATTGTCAAGACTGATTCTTCTTCACTTTCTGAAGATCTTATTTGTCCCACTCTTGATCTTCTTAGTGGGCCCTATGCCAATAAACAACCAAGGCTTACTGCTTTTTACTTTATGATTTCAATGACGTTTCCCCTCTCCTTTGCCAAGTACTAAATGCAGCAGTTTAGAACTCATCATCAGCTGGCATTGGCATGGGGGCAAGTCGCACTTTATTTTTCATCCCTAACACCCTCCTCAATTAGATACTGAAAAATAATGATGAGTGTCTGGGTAAATGCATTCATTAGCTAATTGCTGTAATTCAGCAGTCAAGTGCTTTCCTGAAATGTTTTTGTTATTCATGTGCATAACTTGGCAGTGGTTCTATTTCTGCCTAAATGGTCACAAGTCTTTTCCCCATTGTTTTCTTGTTACTAACAGAAGTGAACAAATACATTTGGCACATTGCTTATTTTAGAATCCTTATTTGACTGTGGTGGTCTTCATTATCAGCTCAGTTTTGTCTACTAGCTTTAGACTACTTAAGACATTTGGAAAAGTGTCAAAGCTAGTATTGTTGATTGACCTGATGTATTCAAGAGTAGGTGACAGTAGCAAGATAGGAATGCTAATTACCATTCCCTCAGTAAGCAACCCCACCTTCGAGGCCACCAGTCCCTGCCTAAGGCCATTGTTCAAGGAAGCAATCCCAAGGCATATACAGTCACACCATCACCACCACCGTCCCATCAAATTCTGATCAAAGGCTAGAAGAGAGCTAGCAATCTAGCCAGAGGAGAGGAAGGAGAGAAGGGAGGTTGCATGAGCAAGGTGAACAAGCACAAGGACCAGCACCATGATCAGCACCCTCCATTCCACCATCATCAAAGATAGTTGCTCAACAGCTCCAGGAATAGTGGCATCAGACACACTACCAACCACGTCTAAAGAACTATCCTTCTGTCAAAGTCTTTGGGAGCGCTCCAGTGGAGGCACAGACCTGGTAACTGCCTGTGCTGGCACTGCCACACCTACAGAAGACCCAGAAAAGAAAGTTCTCACCACCAAAGTCCTTGGCACTGCGAAACAGACGTGGTTTTATCAATTGAAATGACATTAAAGAAAATGCGTTTGCGTACTACGTGCCAGCCAAATTGGATTAATTGCCATCTGGACCACCAGGCCTTAGCATCTGCTCTGCCATTGTTCCCTGAGGACCACCAGGCCTTACCATCTGTCCTGCAGCTTCCTCCTAAAGACCACCAAAGCTTTCTACTCACCGTGCAGCTTAAGCCTCCAATATATATCATCTCCCCTGTTAGATTTTGAACTCCTTGAGAGCAGAACTGTCTCATTTTTTTATTTGTATACCCAGTGCTCAGTATAGTGCTTCACACATATTATAAATGCTTAAGTTTTCTCTTCCTTCCTTCCTTCCTTCCTTCCTTCCTTCCTTCCTTCCTTCCTTCCTTCTTTCCTTCCTTCCTTCCTTCCTTCCTTCCTTCCTTCCTTCTTTTTTTTACCAGAGAATAACAGTCTCATCATTTTCACTAAGAAAAGCAGTAGTTCTCTTGCCCTCATGACAGTATTTGACAATCAGCATCTCAGAGCTGGAAGGGACTTAAGAGGTCATCCAGTCCAGCAGTTCTCAAACTGTTTAGTCTTAGGCACTTTACATTCAATAATTATTGACAATACCTTTACGCTCTTAAAAGTTATTGAGGACCACAAAGAGCTTTTGTCTATGTGGGTTATACCTATTTAGAAATTAAAACTAAACCATTTAAAAATATTTATTTGTTAACTCATTTAAAAGTAATGATAAATGCATTATGTGTTAACATAATATTTCATAAAAATATCTGAACTCTATTTTCAAACACAAAAAAGTGTATTGAGAAGAGTGGCATTGTTTTTACATATTTTTGTAAATCTCTTTAATGTCTGACTTAATAGAAGACAGCTGAATTCTCATACTTGTGTCTACATTTAATAGACTATGATATGTTGTTTTGGTTGAAGAAAACTGATCTCACACAGATATGTTGTTGGGAAAGGGAATAGCATTTTAATAGGGAAATAGCATCCTAGTATTTATTATCATGAAAATAATAAGAGTCTTAGAGACCCTTTTAATCTCATAGATTCCCAGAGGTCTGCGGGCTACACTCTGAGAAATTTCCAATCTAGTCTAACCATGCCTGTGTAGGAATCTTGCTATAAAATCCTTAAGTGAAGGCAGCTAGGTGGCCCAGTGGATAGAGCACCAACCCTGGAGTCAGGAAGACCTGAGTTCAAATTTGACGTCAGACACTTACTGTGTGACTCTGGGCAAATCGCTTGACCTGAATTGCCTCCAGAAAAAAATGAATAAAATTAAATCCTCAAGCGGCCATTCAGACTCTAATACAAAAGCTCCAGTATCAGAAAATTCTTATTCTCCAAGGTAGTTCATTTCACTTTTGGATAGCTCTAATTATTAGGAAGTTTCTCCTTATGTCAAGACAAAATCTGCTCATTTACAACTTCTACCCTGTCTACTCAGAAGCCCACTCTTTGGGATCAAACAGAATGAGTTTAATCCCTTGATTATCCTTCAATTGCTTGAAGATTGTCATCTTGACTCCTCCCACCTCCAAGTCTCTTCCAGACAAATTGTTTCCAGTTCCCTCCACCAATCCCCATTATCTCCAGTCCCATAACCACCCTGATCATCATCTTCTGCAACACTCCGGTCTGTTAATGTTCTTCGTAAATATGACACCCATAGCTGAATTCAGTACCTCACATATGTACTGAATCTTATGAATCACAGTCATACAGAATCACAGGAAAATTTTCTCCTTACACCACAACCTACTCCCTTTTCCCTCCCCCCAATACCCTGTGATCCAGTGACAATGGCCTCCTTAAATTTTCTAACACAAGACATTCCATCTCCTTACTCTGGTCAGTTTCACTAGCTGTCCCCCATGCTTGGAATGGTCTCCCTTTTCACCTCTACCTCTTGGCTTCCCTGGCTTCCTTTAAGCCCCAACTAAATTCCCACCTAATATACGAAGCCTTTCCCAATCCCCCTTAATTTTAGTGTCTTCTGTCTGTTGATTGTTTATAATTTATCCTTTAATATCAGGATTTGGTTTATAATTTTTTGACTGTGTAGACCAGATGTGTCAAACACTTGGCCTTTCTGAGTGTGGCCTGAGAGAGATTAAAATGTAATTGGGAAACATTTCACAAAATAAATAAAAATATAATAAAACATACATAATAGTAATTTGTGGTTTTCTAAATCAATTTGTAGTCCTCAGAGAGCCTTATGGATGGTTTAGCAAACCTATCTCTATTTGAGTTCGATACCACTTATTTAGACTTAAGAAAGTGTTGAAGAAAATATTGATAATGCAGATTAAACATAAAAATGTATCATTGGTAATTTGGAGGGAGAGTCACTTGTTAAACATTTACCAGCATACTCCTGGATTCATCGCCTGTAAAATGATCTAGTTAACCAAATGGCTGCTAAGGTATATCCTAAGACTACAGGGTTCTATAAGCGTAAATGCCTGGTCCAGTACCTCTGGGCAGAGGGCATTTTCCACTTTCACAAATACTAGTCTCCCAACCTCTATTCTATTACATTTGGCAAGAAGTGCTAGAAGAGACTAGTCATGAAAACTGGGTCTTTGCTAGGACATCATCACATTGTTCCTTCTAGCAGATGAATATTACTTTTATACCTTATGTAGAATGATTGATGGAACTGATTCATAATCTTGTGGTGTGCTTTATTGACTATGTAAGCAGGGCAAGCCCCATGTAAACTCTGAAGTAAACCAGGTTTGACCTAGATTCCTCAATTTCACCTTCCTTTTCTGGCTCTTCTTATCCCTCCTATCCCCTTTGTTTGCTTGTTTTTCTTTTTTCTTTTTTTTCATATTAAACTTGTAATTTTATTCAAATCTGATTTTAACAAATATGTTAGGGAGAAAACCGCTAGGAAGGAAGGAGCTCATGAGTACTAAAGGTCCTTCTGCATGCCTTAGGAGGAGACTAGTGCCCCTACCACCTCTAGTCTAATCCTCACATTTCAGAGATTTGGGAGGAAATGCAGGGAGCAAAGTGGAAAGGCTTCTGGTTTCATGTTAGAAAAGGGAATAGCGCTAGGTAAGCTTTAGGGAATTCAGGGAACGAAATAGGATAGGTAGGGAAAAGGGGCAGAAGATTTTCCCAGAATACAAAATTGGCAGCTTCCTGCTTTCAAGTGAAGTTAATGAAAAAGAAAAAATTCTCAAGGAGCCCCCATACCTCTCTTCAACCAGAGTTATAGTGTGAGGTGAGGGAGAAAAGGGAACAGTTTTACCAAGGCCCTGCCCCCACCTTGTTCAAGGGGTTGGAGGAGAGATATGACTGATTTAATGAGTGGGAGGAGTGGATTGAGAGGAAAAAATAAATAAAACATTAAAGAAATAAAATAGGTACCCAGCTAGGATGGGTTGGGGAGAATGAGAAAGGCCTTTTCAGGCTCTAGATCTGTAGGGACCAATTACTTTGTCATGGCCTTAATTGTAAAAGCTACCCTCCTTTGTCATGACAGGTACCATTATCAGGATCTTTGCTCAATCTTTTTATCAAGCTCAACCTCAGGCAAACACAGGTCCCTCAACCTTCCTTCCCACTCTCCTGAAGCAACATTAAGTAGCCACCATCTTGGATCACAACTATCTGGAAGTCATTTCTCTCGATATTGGGCACAACCATGTTGTGAGTGCAAGAACATATATCTTTATATTTCTTCCTAGTAAAGATATCAGCACCAACCAGATGAACGTTGGCATGGTCACAGTTTACATACAAGCCCAAGGGGAGCTACATTCAGGGGAATATGAGGCAGCTAGGTGGCCCAGTGGATAGAGTGCTGGGCCTACAGTCAGGAAGACTCACTTTCTTCCTTAGTAAACTTAGCTACTACTTAGTAGCTGTGTGATCCTGGGCAAGTCACTTAACCTTATTTGCTTCAGTTTCCTCATCCTAAAATGAGCTGGAGAAGTAAATGGCAAATCATTTCAATATCTTTGCCAAGAAAATCCCAAATGAGGAGCAGCTAGGTGGCACAGTGAATAGAGCACCGGCCCTGGATTCAGGAAGACCTGAGTTCAAATCCGACCTCAGACACGTAATACTTACTAGCTATGTGACCCTGGGCAAGTCACGTAACCCCATTACCTAGTCCAAAAAACAAAAACAAAAAACAAGAAGAACATAAAGGAATTCAACAAGTAAATAATTAATTGGGGGCAGCTAAGTGGCACAGTGGATAGAGCTCTGGCCTTGGAGTCAGGAGGACCTGAGTTCAAATCCAGCCTCACACACACAACAGTCACTAGGTGTGTGACTCTGGGCAAGTCACTTAACCCCAATTGCCTCATCAAAAAAAGAAAGAAAGAAAGAAAGAAAGAAAGAAAGAAAGAAAGAAAGAAAGAAAGAAAGAAAGAAAGAAAGAAAGAAAGAAAGAAAGAAAATCCCAAATGGGATCACAAAGAGTTGGACGCAGCTGAAATGACTGAATAATGACAAATATTCAGGGGAAAAGGATGTTTCCTTATCCCTAAATTTTTCCATGTGAGCAGTTCCTACTTCACCCATTCACAAGATAGATCTAGTGCAGCATTTATGTTATAACTGCTAAATTATGGTTAATCCCAAAACCCACTGTATTTATGTAATAAGAGTGATCATGTGGAATTCAGTTGTTCAGTACTTTTTGTGGTTTAGCAAAAAGATTCCTGTTCAGTTTCAGGATTAGAAAGAGATAATAACACTTTAAGGTTATATAGCATTGTAAAGTGAAATAACTCTCACATTATTATTTCATTCATGTGGTCTCTTGCAACAACTTTGGGAGGTAGGTGGAATCAATATTGTTTTCTTCATTTTCAGATGGGAAAAATGAGGCTTAAATGACTTACCCAAGGTCACTTAGTTTTAAATTGTTGAGCCAGGGCTGAAACTCAGATCAGAGTCCTTTACACCCTACTTCATTGCGTCTCACAGATCTTTTCCATATTCTGTTTCTTACTTTGGTTTATCTTTAGCCAGTCTGGGCCTTGAATTATAAGACATAGACAAGAGAATGTGAGTGTATATGTTAAACAATTAAATATTCTATTTCTAGAAATATGTGTATGAGCACACACGTATATCTAAGTAGATATGTGTTTCATGAGGAAACAATTGTTTTGTATCCTTCATTTCAGAGAGGGCCAATAGCATCATGGGGTGATGTCTTGACTTGTATATCAAATGGATTTAAGTGAGGCAGAGTTTCACAAAGTCAACAGCTTCACTCTCTCTTTCAGAGTCATCAAAGTCCAGTGGCAGGACAAAAATCAAATTTATTGGCGATGGCCCAAGATGCAGTGGATGACCTTGGTGTCTTTGATATCTAAGCAAGCTCTAAGAACTCCACAGTGCCTGCTTCAGCCTCCTTTATAACCATTGGAACAAATTGTTCCATTCCGCCCATTCTGATGGGGAGGCAGTCTTCACATGCTTGGAGTAGACACCCCCCTAACTCAGCAACAGGTTTGAAGCCTGTCAGTCACCCTCAACCTGGTTTTAGCCCATCTGCTGAGATGGTTTTTCCGGAGTGTGGCCACTGTTCATGCTACAGCTTCTTAGAGCCACAGGGAGATTTGGGTGAAAGGTGGACCCCAAAGGTGGATGAGCAGCCCTGAAAAGGTCTCAGGAAGCTCTCACACCACAGGTACTAGTCTTCACTGAACACCACACAATGGAAGAACACAGTATACTTAAATATAATCAAAGGCTTTGCCTAAACAGCTAACTGGAGGATTTTAGCAGTCAGGGTGACTATGCATCTTTAATATACAACAGGTTAAACTGTTGACTCAGATACCACATTTCTAACAGCAAAGAATAAAGAGCTGGTTTTTCCTTTATATTTCCTGGGTTTTGTTGATTTCTGCCTGACCCTTCACACCGTTCAAATTTAGGGTGAGGCTTTTTAAAAATTTAATTCAATATGAGTCTGAATGTGCATTGGAATGCTAGACACCAGCATTGCAGCAGGGAGTATAATGAAAAACATAAATTCTGCGTACCAATTTGTGGTTGGAGCCAGCATTCCAATTCAGCTCTCTAGTGGCTGCTAATATTCCATCTTGGTTCTGTTCCCAGCCATTTGCTATTCTAGTTAAAGATGTCAGAGGTTGTGACTCAGATGGTATGCAACCGAGAGATTCTATGGCTCGAGGGTAAAGACACTGAATTCTTCAAACTCACAAAATCTCCAAGTTGTAGTCACAGAGGTTTTCCTAATGATGGAGTCTCCAAAGAGATTTGTATATTTTAACACTGCCATCCATAGGGACATACAGTGTAAAGCTTAACACTGCACTAACATTTTTGGGACAGCCTTTATATGCCTATTCCTACAGGAATTCTTAAGGGAGAAAAGTAAAACAAATTGGCAGAGGCTGATTTGCTCCCGTGTTTTTATCACTGCAGTAGAATGTTAGTATAAGGGAAATCCTTTGCAAATTCACGGAACACTGGTCTTTACCATTGCAAAGGGGCTTCCTAATGAATAGCAATGGCTAGGCTTGCTGTGCATTAGCATATTTTCTCTCCTCTTGTTTTAAATTAAACCGGCTTTTCTTGCCAAAGAAAAATGACTATACCACCCCCACCTCCACCCCCACCCCAAGTACTTACCTTTTTAGAAAAATAATGGTGGGAAAGAGGTTAAGACCTATAGACAGATGCTATAACCAGCCACTGTAGTTTTAAGGAATGGGGAAGATTTTTCTCTTCTCCAAGAGTATTTTCGTGGTCATTATCAATCTTTGCTAAAGGGGTACTACTCAGGCATTTAGCCCCAGTGTCTTTTCTGGTGTAAGAGGGAGGTTGATCAAAGTAGTCCCTGACCAATTTGACTACTTTCCCCCAAGAAGATTACTGAGCATGGACTTTTATCTGGAGGGCACCAACCATAAAGGTAGACAAATACTCTGAGAAGGCCTCTTATTACTCCCAGCAGTGATTAGAATTGCTGTATAATTGAGACACAGAGGCCACCTCTCTCCCCTAAGTTCAGCATTGTGAAGTTATTCAATTCCCAAAAGACATTCATAAGCATATAGAAACATAAGACGTGCAAATAATTCATTACATTTGTGAAAAGATGTTTACCTTCCCCTTCCCTGTAGGAGCAGAGGACTTATTATATGTTTGCTTCTGGCCTGGAAACAGTTTACTATTTCTGAGCTCCAATCTCCTATGTAGACAAAGAGGATTCTTGAATTCTCTATGCAGCATGATCCAAGACTCTATCCTTCTAGCCAAAGCAGAGAGATTTCAGAGAGCACCGGCTATGGAAGTTACCTCATGGGTAAACCAAGTACAAGATTTTTGAGTTCCAGTTTTCAGGCACCAGCCGCCAAGATTGAGAAGATATCCTCAATATCACCTTTCTTGGAGATGGAAGAAGATTCTCAACAGAGAATCAACCTCAAAGCTCAAGGATTAAAGCTGTGTTGGGATGGGGCAAGGAGTAAGTGATTTGAACCTTGAAACTTGAACCTTGCCAGCTCTGCTATTGTTGTGAGTTGTTTGCTTGGTGCAATTCCAAAGTAAATAGGGAATATCTGTTCAGCAATTTTCTAAAATGTTTATACATATATATATATACACATACATATACACACACATATATACATATATATACACACATATATATATTATAATGAATTATTTGATATGAATATAATGAATTATTTTACATAATTTGATATGAGTATAATGAATTATTTGAGTACCTTATATTTCTGTGTTTGGCTGCTGCATACTTGACATCCACATTGTACACAGGATGCCTATGTGAGAATTAAATACTTTTACGCACATTTAGGTACACCTAGTGATAAGCCATACCTAAGCTTTATTCCTAGAGACTTCCCCAGTTTTCAGGGTAATGACAAAAAGCAAAGAGATATAATGATTCCATTAGGTTAGGTCCCCAGGATCGGACCCTGTCCTTATAAGCCTACCTTTATGGGGAGGTCTAGATCACAGATTACAATGTAAAAGTCAGTTTAACTTAAATTTAACTGGGGAGCATCCAGGGTTGCATAAGAGGATAATTGGCCATAAAAGTCTAAATCAATTTGATTCAATAAATATTTATTGACCACCTGTGATATATCCAGTACTCATTTAGGTGCTGTGGGGAGGTAGCATTGTAGAAGGTAAAACAGTAGTAAAGTCTCTGATGTCAAAGGTGGTAATCTAAGGGTCTCTAATATCAAGGAGTTTGTAATCTGATGGGGGAGAAGGAAGGAAGGAAGGAAAAGAAATAAGCTTTTATTATATGTGACAGGCACTATGCTAAGAATTTTACAAATATCCCATTTAATCCTCAAAGCAGTCCTGTGATATATTTTCTATCCTTATCCCCATCTTACTGTTAAGGAAACTGAGGCAGCCAGAAGTTGAGTGACTTTCCTAAGGTCACACAACTAGTGTCTGAGGCTGAATTTGAACTTAGATCTTCCTAACTCCAGGCCTACTGCATGATCCACTAAGTGACCACTAAGAAAAAATCATTTTTCAGTCATGCCCAACACTTCCTAACCCCATCTAGGGCTTCAGAGATACTGGAATGGCTTGCTATATTAGTAAGTGTGTAAGGACAGATTTGAAATCGCGTCTTCCTAACTCCAAGACCCAGGCTGTATCTATTGAATCACTTAGCTGCCATTCTAAGGAAAATTAGAAGGTAGTAAATGATTAGCAAGTGATTAAAATAAATAAATGTAATGGAAATTCAGAGAAAAGAAGGGTCAGCATGAACTGGAAGGGCGAGGAACGGCTTAATTGATAGAGTAGATATGATTTGAGTTTGGTTAGACAGAAAAGAAGGTAGAAGAACAATATGAACAGTTATTGGAAGCAATGAGTTTGGAGCACATTGTGTATAAGGCCTGACTAGAGTAGAGGATTCACGTTGGCAAATAATAAGAGACAAATTTGCCCAGGTTGGATCTGTCTAGATTTGGTGGGTAGGAGAGGAGGAACATTTGGAAAATCATCTGAGAACTTTGGAGTTTACCCTGAGGTATTTCTGTGTCTTCCCAGTAACTCATCCATCTTATCTCTGTATACCAGTACCTGGCACAGTGCTTTGCATTTCATAAAGTTTCTCTAATTGAATCAAATTGAATCAATAAGCCACAAAGGGAACAGCAATAATAGGCCTTCACGTGCAAAGGAAAATACTATGTAAAAAATGAATACTCTTTTGAACCTGGAAGCTGGAAGAATGGTGAGTAACATTATCAAAAATAGGAGGGCTGAGAGAAAAAGCTAGTTTGGGGAGAAAGACAATGAGTTCAGTTTTGATACTACTCATGAAGATTTGGGGCAGCTAGGGGACAAAATGGATAGAGTGACAGGCCTGAAGTTAGGAAGGCTCATCTCCCTGAGTTCAAATCTGGTCTCAGACACTTACTATCTGTGTGACCCTGTGCAACTCACTTAACTTTGTTTGCCTCAGTTTCCTCAGCTGTAAAATGAGCTGGAGAAAGAAATGGCAAACCACTCCAGTATCTTTGCCAAGAAAACCCCAAATGGGGTCACAAAGAATTATATATAACTGAAAACAACTGAACAATAACAACAACAAATACTAAGTTTGAGGTACCCTCCAAATGGAATATCTAGTAATGAATTGTCCAGGATTAAGAGAAGTCACAAAGGAAGATATATACATCTGATGGTCATCTAAATAGAGTTAATAGTCAAAACCTGGAAATGTAGGATAAAGAAGAGAAAAATCCAGTTTTTCTAGAAAAACAGCTAAAGTTAGTTGGGAAGAAATAGAATCAATATCATTACTAGAAAGACAGGAAGAAAAAGGCATAGTACAATGTCACATAAACTACAAGAGGAGAGAATCTCCATAAGTAATCTATAGATTCTAAATCTGGAAGCTGGAAAAAGACCTTGGAGGCAATCGAATCCAATCCCATTCTATAGGTGGGGAAACTGAGGCTTAAGGAAATGAGATGGGTTGCCTAAGATCACATAAGAACTCTCAGAAGTTGGATTTGAACTAAGCTCTTTGAATGCAGAGTCAGTTTGTCTTCTCCCATAGCATGTTGCCTCATACAATTCCAGAAGTCCCAGACAGTGACAAGAGTTAAAGGCAAATTAGTATTTATAATAGTTAAAGAATATAAATATATTCATTCCACAATTAGAAATAAGACTCAAAATGCAAATCACCCTGGAAGAAGTAACCCTAAATTACTGATATCAGATTCATTCCCAAATGCTGATTTTGATAAGGAGTCAAGGTAGAAAGGACATAGAAGTACTGAACTTTTCAGTTCATATGGGAGGGAACTTGCTATCCATCCTTCGTTTTTGAAGAGGCCAATAAAATCACTGGATGATGTCTTGACTTGTTCACGAATTGGATTTAAGTGAGGCAGAGTCACACAAAGTCATCAGCCTCACTCTCTCTTCCAGAGTCATTGAAGTCCAGTGGTAAGACAAAAACCAAAATGACTACAATTGCCCAGGATGCAGTGGATGACCTTGGCATCTTTGATGACTGACCAAGCTCTAAGCCTCCACAGAGCCTGCTTCAGCTGCCTTCGTGGCCATTGGAACAAATTGTTCTCATCTGCCCATTCTGCCAGGGAAGAATTCTCATACTTGGGGTAGATATTGCCCTAATTCACTGACAGGGTTGAGGCCTGTCAGTTACCCTCAACCAGTTTAGTGTGTTTGCTGAGCCAGTTTTACCAGGGTGTGGATACTGTGCATGCTACAGCTTCTTAGAGCTACAGGTGAGAGTTGGGTGAAAGTGGACACCAAAGGTGGATGAGCGGCCCTGAAAAGGGCTTGTCAAGTCCTCACACCAGAGGTCCTAGTGTTCCCTGAACACCCCATACGTCCCAGGAGGGAACTACAGAAATGGTAAAAGGATGTAGGAAGGACTCTGTGGGGTGGAGGGTGGAGCAGCAGCATTAGAGATAAACTTCTTTTATCAATTATGAGGCTTACACTGACCTTTTAAACTTTACCCCAAAACTGTATGTACCCATCTAGCCCTTCCTTATTGCTTTCAGTGATGCCATAACTTTTCTTGCCAGCCAAGGTTTGAACTTTGGGATCCATTCTAACTCATTCTTCTCCTTCACCCCAACATCCAATTGGGCATCAAATTTTCTTCAAAAGTGTTTTATTGGTGTTCTTTTTAGATACCACTGTCATTTTCAAAGGACTCTTCCTAGCCTCAGTAAACATTCCCTTGTCACATTTAAGTACAGTTAAGCAAAACAAATCAACACAGTGGCCATATTTGAAAATGTGTGCTTTATCCCACACATGTCATCTGCCAAAAGGAGGAAGACATGCTTCACAGTCAATCCTTTAAAGGCACTATTTTTCCAAGTCTTCTTGATTCTTCCTATCTGTCATAACCATTCCTTCATTTCTATTACCACTGCCACTCACCTTAATCCAAGCATCACTTTATACCTAGACTTTCATAATTACCTCTGATCACCTTCTAGTTGGTATTTTCTGCCTCCAATCTATTCCATATGATGAATCTAGATTAATTTTAATAAGAAACCTATTTCATCATCACCATGCTACTTAAAAATGTTTTAGTTTTTATTGTATGCTTTTGCTTTCACATTATATTAATCCATTCTATCCACCAGTGAACCATCCCACAGAACAAACATTTTAAAAGAAAAAGTGCTATCCATCAAAACCAACCGATATTTCAGCCACGCCAGACAGCTCATTCAACATGTTATGCCCATATGAGCCTACTTCTTCAGAGACAGAAAAGCAGATTTCATTTTCTCAACTCTTTGTCAAGACCAGGCTTGGTTATCAATTTGTGTAACATTCAAGTTTAGTTTTTTGTTGTCGTTCTTTCTGTTTACACATTTATATTGTTGAAGCATTAGTGCATATTATTGTCCTTGTCCTGCTTACTTCACTCTGCATCAGTTCAGTAGAGTCTTCCCATCTTTTCTGAATTCTTCCTATTTATCATTTCTTATGTTGAAGCACTATTCTATTACATTCATAGTTTGTTTAGTCATTAGTGAAACTTTGTTTCCAGTTCTTTGCCACTATAAAATGTGTCACTGTGAATATTTTGTTTCACATGGAACCTTCATGTTTGGCTTTGATAGCGGGATCTTTGGGTTAAAGGGAACAGAATTTTTTTTAAAGTGTAATTCTAATTTTTCCCCAGAATCATGGAAAGAATCCACAGGGGTTTTTTGTCTCTCTGTTTTATGGTATTTTATTTTTTTGCAATTATATGTAAAGACAATTTTTAGCATTCATTTTTTACAAGATTTTGAGTCCTAAATTTTTCTTCCTGTCTCCCTCCCCACCTCTCTTCCTAAAATGGTAAGCATTTGGATATAATTTATATTTGTGCAATGATACAAAACGTATTTCAATATTAGTCACAATTGTGAAAGAAGAAACAGACCAAAGGGAAAGAACTATGAAAAAATAAAGTAAAAATTTAAAAATAATAATGCATAGAAAAGCAAAGTAAGTGAAAATAATATCTTTTGATCTGTCTTGAGAGTCCATCAGTTCTGCATCTAGATGTGGATAACGTTCTCCATCATTTGTAGTTGTCTTGGCTCATTGTATTGCAGAGAAGAGCTAAGTCATTCATAGATGATGATCACATAATGTTGCTGTTACTGCGTATAATGTTCTCTTGGTTCGGCTCACTTAACTCAGCATCAGTCTGTACAAGTCTTTCCAGGTTTTTCTGAAGTCTGCCTGCTCATCATTTCTTATTGCACAATAGTATTCCATTACATTCATATACCACTACTTGTTCAGCTATTCCCCAATTGATGGGCATCCCCTCAACTTCCAGTATTTTGCCACCACAAAAAATCATTTATAGCAATAAATATTTTTGTATAAACAGGTCCTTTCCTTTTTTATGATCTCTGTTGGATACAGACCTAGTAGTGATATTGCTGGATCAAAGGGTATACACAGTTTTGTTGCCCCTTGGGCATGGTTCCAAATTGATCTCCAGAATGGTTGGATCAATTCACAATTTCACCAACAGTGAGTTAGTGTCCCAATTTTCCATATCCTCTTTAACATTAATCATTTTCCTTTTTTTTGTCATATTAGCCAATCTGATAGGTGTGAGGTGGTACCTCATAGTTGTTTTAATTTGCATTTCTCTCATCAAAAGTGACTTAGAGCTCTTCTTCATATGACTATAGAGAAAACAACACTAAATTATTGAGTTGCAATGCTTCTTACCCATCTTTATCTCGTATGATCTACTGATCAACTTTTCTATTTTTTAACAAGTACTAAAATTGTAATCATTATTGCTATATTATATAATGTAAGGTTTAGAAATCCTATTTCCCCTACCTTCTTCCTTTTAAAATTTGTTTTCCCTTGAGATTCTAGACCTTTAATTGCTCCAAATGAATATTGTGACTATTTTTGTCTAGCTCTATAAAGTATCCCCTTGGTAATTTGATTAGTATATTAAATTTGTAAATTGAATTAGATAGTTTTACAATTTTTATTATACTGGCATGACTCATGCATGAGTGACAAATATCCCTTCAGTTATTTGTCATGGCTATTTCTTTAGTGAGGCAATATGGCACAGTGGATAGAGAGCTAGGCTTGAAACAAGTTGAAAGTGTGTCCTTGTCCTGTCTCAGGCCTTACTGGCTCTGTGACCCTGGTAGGTCATTGTCACTTTTCAATGCTCTAGTCAAATCCAAGATTACAACTTGCAGGGAACACGCTGACCAATATTGGTATCTGGGGTTTCCTCATCTGGGGGCTCCCTATATCAATGAAGTCATAGATTCAATCCCTATTCCTATCCTCTTTGCCACCTTACCTCAGTTACCTTTTTACACTGAAACTTCCCTCATGCAGATAAGAAACTTACCTTCAATACAAAATCTTAGAGAGCTGCTTGGGACATTGAGTGTCTCAACAGTACTCTGTGTCAGTGGCAGAACCTCACCTCAGACCTCTCTGACTCAAAGGAAAAACATCTGGGAATTAACTCTTGAGAAGATAGAATCTAAGAATACACAGGAATTGCTTAGTATGTGATTGTATCTGTACTTTGTACTTGAGGAAATTTCCCAGGGTCTAAGTCTCACTAGGCAAAACAAAATGTTATACCACCTTTGAAAACAAATTGAAACTCGTTTTCCTGCATATGTGGGTTCATTGTGTGTGTATAAGTATGTGTGTGTATGTGTGTGTGTGTGAGAGAGAGAGAGAGAGAGAGAGAGGGAGAGAGAAACAGAGAGAGAGAGACAGAGAAAGACAGAGGCATTATGAAAATCATTTTACAAGTATCTCATTTGATTCTCACAAAAACCCTGGGAGGTAGGTGATATTACTATACCCATTTTACAGTTGAGGAAATCAAGGCTTTTGTTGTTTAGTTGCTTTTCAGTCTTGCCTGACTCTTCATGACCCCATTTGGGGTTTTCTTGGCAAAGATACTGGAGTGGTTTGCCATTTCTTTCTCCAGCTCATTTTACACATGAGGAAATGGAGGTAAACAGGGTTAAGTGACTTGTCTAGGATTACGCAGCTAGTTAAGTGTCTGAAGCTGGATTTGAACTCAGATCTTCCTGACTCCAGGCCTGGCTCTATATCTACTGTGCCATCTAGCTGCTTAGGTAGGCATGTTTCCCTTAGGGAGGACCACTAATCTACTATTAAAACACTGTGTCAAATTTTTGGTAGTTAACTTTAAGAGATGAGGAATCTTGTAACAGGCTATCCTCACTTGAAGTCTTAGTTACAAGGTTTGGAATCAATTCCAATCATCCTGTGATTTTACCTATTTTAAATTTCTACTTAAACCAAAACCAAACATTTGGTTTGGTTTCGTGACTCCCTATCCAGAGTTCTGCCTGGAGCCATGGCGGTGATCACGTGAAATCCATGGCAAGCAGTTAATTACCAGCTTCACAAGAACCACAGGTCAGCCTGAAGCAGGATATGGACATTGAGTTTTCTGCTCTCAAGGAATAATTCACACACGTTGGGATGCTGAACACCTCTACATTCCAGGGTCTCACAATTCCTGTTCCCTAGCCATGTCACTGAGACTATTTTAAATTCCCTCAACATTTCCCTTTAGCTCTTGCTAAGAACGCAGCAATCATAATTCTATACAGTTAGTGACTAGAATAACCAGTGGTTAGGACTGTCAGAAGTCTTTACCCTGGGACCCCAGTGGAGCATGTAGCGATTTGGATTCCTGGCCTCTAAGTAGCTTTCGTCAGTGCCTTTTATAGGATCACAGATTTAAAGGCAGAAAGGGCATTAGAGGTCATAGAGTCTAACCCGTTTCTACTTTATAGGTGAGGAAACTGAGGTGGAAAGGAATTAAATGAACTGCTTATGGTCACATAGCTGGTATTTGAAGAAGGAGTTAAACACAGGCATTTCTGACTCCAAACTCAGTATCTGATTCACTGTGCCACATTACATATGTTTACTTAGAGATCTTCAAAAGATTTGTTTAAATACTACTCTCCCTTCAAAAAAAATGTCATTTGCATAATATTTTGCCAACTCCTTAGCAATATTTAGTGTTTTCCTTATTCTTTATGCATATGATAGAACCAAATTCTTTCCTGTATGATGTGTAGCAACATGAGTCCAGTGGGGAGGGGTAGAGTGAAAGAAGGAAAATAGAATCCTTGAAAAGATAGCAATTTTGTCCAAAGGAGATCTTTGATCATTCCAAGACTGGGTCATGGTATTTTAAAAAAATTATTTTTGTTTAGGAGGAGTGGAAGAGAAAAGAATAGAAAAAATGAGCCACTGGCTACTACCCAATTTAATAATTTTAATGCCCTAAGTGGGAGTCCTTTGTTTACCTTTGTTGTTGAGTTGTTTCAGTCATGTCTGACTCTTTGTGACCCCATTTGAGGTTTTCTTGGCAAAGAGAGTGGAGTGGTTTGCCATTTCCTTCTCCAACTCATTTCACAGGTGAGGCAAACAGTGTTAAGTGACTTGGCCAGGTTCACAAAACTAGTAAGTGTCTAAGGCTGGATTTGAATTCAAGATGAGTTTTCATGACTCCAGGTCTAGCCCTTTACTTATGTTATCTCATTTAATCCTCAAACAGTCAAGTAAGGTTGATGCTATTATCATTCTCTCTTCTACACATTAAGAAACTGAGCCTGAGAGGTTCAATCCAGAGACTTTGTCCAAGGTCACACAGCTAGTATGTGTTTGAAGAAGAATTTGAACTCAGGGCTATCCTTACTCCAAACCCAGGGTCAACTTTCGTTGTTGCTCAATTGTTCAGTCGTATCTGACTCTTTGTGATCCCATGGACCACACATAACTTGATAGGCCTTTCTATCCTCCACTATCTCTCAAAGTTTGTCCAAGTTCATATTCGTTGTTTCCCTGACACTATCTTTCCATCTCATCTTCTGCCATCTCCTTTTCCTTTTGCCTTCAATTTTTCCCAACATCAAGGTCTTTTCCAATGAGTTCTGTCTTCTCATTATGTGGCCAAACTATTTAAGTTTCAGCTTCAGTATTTGACCTTCCAGTAACTACCCTGAATTAATTTCCTTAAGTTTTGACTGATTTGATCTCCCTGATCTCCAGGGGGCTCCCAAAAGTCTTCTCCAGCACCACAATTCTAAAGTATCAATTCCGTGGCACTAGCTTTCCTTATAGTCCAGCTCTCACAGACATGCATTGCTATTGGAAAAACTATAGCTTTGACTATAAGGACCTTTGTCAGCAAGGTAATGTTTCTGCTTTTTAGTATGCTTTCCAGACTTGCCATGGCTTTCCTTCCAAAAAGCAAGAGTCTTTTGATTTCATGGCTGCAATCACCAACCTGCACTGATCTTTGAGCCCAAGTATATAAAATCTGATATTACTTCCATTTCTTCTTCTGTTTGCCAGGAAGCGATGGGATCTTAGTTTTAAGCCAAGATCTTAATTTGTTGTTGTTTTTTTTATGTTAAGTTTCACCTAGCAGTTACTAATAGAATAAAGACCAGGTGACCCTACAGCTCCAGTATCTTTGCCAAGAAAACCCCAAATGGGGTCATGAAGAATCAGACATGACTGAAAAATGACTAAACTGCAACAAAACCTATCATAAGTACCTAAGGACATGGAGCCCCAGAGGTAAGGTAGAACTACTCATGGAGAAAGGAAATAGTGAAATAACTTATAGATTCCTGGAGAAGTCAGAGTGAAAATATATATGGATTCCACCCTGCTTCCAGAGGCAGGATGGTCTAGTGAGTTGAATGCTAGACTTAGGGTCTGGAAGACTTAGGTTCAAATCATCTCTCTGACTCATACTATGGGTATAATCCTAGTCAAGTCTCTAAGTCCCAGTTTCCTCACTTGTAAAATACAGATAATGATATGAGGATTATAACTCTACCTCATATGATTGTTGTGAGAATAAAATGAGATAATGTTTATAAAGTGCTTTGTAAACTTTGAAGTCACATACAAGTGTGAGCTATTTTGTTCCAATCTCTCCTTGCAGGCTTTCCCTTACCAGTCTAATGAGCTGCCATCCAGTAAGTATGAAGCATATGGACTTAGCCTGTTGCTTAACAAACTGAAGCTGTGGTTTGGGGAGGGGGCACTAAATAATAATGCTAATAACAGGTTGGGTGGGGGGGGTTCGACATGATGTTATTCCCATGGAATGCTCTGAGAAGCTGGAAACACTTAACTGTGAAAACTACATGTGGTCAAATAACCAATAATTTGCTTAAGAAACCCACATCTGGTTTGCCGGCTAAAAGCAGGGGTTAATAGTTTGTCAGGGCAGCCAGTGGCAGGGAGTAGCTCTATGATAAACACCAAAGCTTTAACGGCAGGAAATAGACTTGTTCTTGTAGCGTAAGCATTTACATTGGCTGCTCACCAGGACGAAACATAAAAAGGGGGTTGTTTGGTTTACCCTCTTCATTCTTTGCTTTCTAACACAAATTTCCAACATGACTTTCGTGCATGTCTGTTTGAGGATGAGAGTTAAGTGAATACACACACCTGAGTCTTGTGATAACATTTCTGCTCTGGTCTTCCATCCAAAGACTATTGTAACAGACACAGAACAAGAGAGGAGTGAGGCTAAATAATCTCAGCAAAACAATTTATTAGCAAGCTAGTGTGGCAGAACCAGAAATACAATATACACAATGACTACAAAAATGCAAATTGAAAGAATAACAACAAAAATCCTGAAACCGAACACTGTAACTATCATAACAAAGCTTGTCAACAAGGAAAAGATGAGAAAATGAACCTCCCCTCTAGTGCAAAGGTAGGAGATTGCAGACATGGAATACTGCAGATGCTATCAGACCATTGTGTTCATTAGTTTTGTAGTACTTTTTTCCTTCTCATTTCATTTTATTTTATTTTTGTTTGTTACAAGGTTTGACTCAATAGGGGCAGGGAGAAAGATACATTTTAAAATGAAGGTGTTGGCAAAATAATACATATGCAACAATAAAAATGGGGGGAAATTTAAGTGGGCTTTTTATAGCAACTCTTTTTGTGGTGGCAAAGAATTGGAAATTGAAGGGATGCCCATCAATTGGGAAATGGCTGAAAAAGTTGTAGTGTATGATTGTGATGGAATACTATTGTACTATAAGAAATGATAAGCAAGATGGTTTCAGAAAAACCTGGGAAGACTTATATGAACTGGTACAAAATGAAGTAAGCAAAATCAGGAAAACACTGTACACAGTAACAGCAATATTCTAAGGATAACCAACTGCAAAAGACTTAGCCACTCTGATCAAAACAATGATTCAAGACAATTCCAAAGGACGCTTGATGAAAAATGCTATTCATCTCCAGAGATAGAACTGACGAACTCTGAGTACAGATTGAACCATACTTTTTCACTCTATTTTTTCTGGAAGGGAGGTTGTGTTTTCTTTTGCAACATGTCTAATATGGAAATATGTTTCTATAATCAATATCATATCGTTGGCCTTTTTAAGATGTGGAGGAAGGGCAAAAAGAAAGGAAATAATTTAAAACATAAGATTTTAAAAATGAATGCTAAAAACTTAAAATGTAATTGGGAAATATTTTTTAAAATAAATAAAATATATTTTAAAAAATTTTAATCAAAATGGGTTTTTGTTTGGGGGAGAAGTTTATGCTCATTAAAAGAGTTTAGCAATTTTATTGAGGCAATCCAGGCCACTCTCCTCCTTCTGTCTAATTCTAGACCAACTTGTCTATCTATTCAGTCTGTCCCAGATGTACATAATTAAGGATAATTTCTATAGGTTTTCCCTGAAACTTTATGCTGTAATCTGGGCAACTAGTATTCTTCATCCACTTATTTTTTCCCATGTGAATGATCAGGTAAAAATCTTTAGAATGATTATGAATCTCTTTCTGGAGGCTCTGCAAGTTCCTAGAATTTAATTCAAAAAGCAAATTATCATATGAAAATAAGAACATACAGGTGACCTAATTATTCATAGGAAAACATTCTTTATCTTGGATTCTTTGCTTGTTCTAGACCATCACAATGGTAAACACTTTATAGAACATGTCTACCTTTGTTTATGCCTTGACTGCTGTTTGTGATGAAATGGGTATTGGACAAAGTTATCTCTATAATTATATCTTTTAAGGAATCTTGAGTGATTTTTGTGTATTGATAAAAGATAATTTGTTGGAAAAAAAGCCTTTGAGGCAATGATTTATTTTACCATATAAAATGCTAGTTGTTTTTTTTCCTATAAGTAACAACAAATAAGCAATGTAGTACCTTACATTCTTTAGATTTTTCAATCAATCTATAATGGTAAAAATTCAGTCCAATGTGGAATATTGTTTACCAAACCTTCCTGTTCCCTACTAAAACCCTTGTCAAAAGTGTCTTTAATATATGTATACATGATTCTCATAAAGATTTTTGCACAGTTGGGAAAATAGAAATATAGGTCGCTTTTCTCTTGGTCATTTTTTTTTGCACAATAACAAACATTTGATACTTTTTTTAAGCTGTTGATTTTCTATGTGAGGAAAATATGTACCAGATGGTAAGTGCCCCTTCTTTTCCTGTTGCGTTTTCCTGTGTCTTAGACTTAAAAAAGTTCATGTTCTTTACATTTTGTTCACGTCTTCCATTTTGTTAGTACTAATGTTGACATAGAAAGAGATTGGATTCACCATAGCTACTCTGCTTTTCATGTGTCATTATTTGTGAAGAGGGAGTTGCTAAAGTGGGAAAAACAATGACTAGTATATCATGGACAGAATAAATGGGACATAAGGATATCCTCCATAATAATTTTATAAGGCTCTAGCTAGATTGCAATAGCTATATGCAAGACAATCTTAGTGATTATTACATTTTTTAAACTTCCCAAAGCACAGTAAAGAACACATGAATTTAAGGATTCTGCTTATGCAAATATTGAGCAGACAGTAGTTTGGTGGTCTGGTGGTGTCAGGGCTTACAATTTTAGTCATTAGCCCCTTTATTCCATTGTTTTCCCATACACACACACACACACACACACGCACACACATACACATACATACATACACACATGTGTATATGTATATATGTATATAGTTATAGATGTGTAAACATATATCTACATATCCACATACATATGTATATATCTAAATTTCTATCTATACATCTCTATAGATCTCTGTCTATATACACATAAATACATATATACCCATGGATATACATACACAAATACACACACAAACAAACAGGGTGTCCCAAAATTCTTAGTGCAGTTTTAAACTTTAATATACCGTGTATGTTAGCAGCAAAAGAAACATACAGAGTGTTTCTTCCATGGCAGAACACACAAAGCGTGTTGAGGAGTCCAAATCAAAACTGTGTGAAAGGGTAATCATAAAACATAAATTGGATGATGAAGGAAAGGAAGGAAGAGTATGAGGATGGGGAATAGATGTTTTATACTCATTGTCCACCTTGGGGAGTAGGAGCAGACATGAGAGTGGTGTTATAGGTTTTTATGTGTGTGTTATGGTTTAAGAAGAGTCATCCTAAAATATCTTTCACACCTGTCTGACAAAGCATGGAATTTTTTTAAGGTGTTTGCAGTGGATTAGGGTACTGTTAGTCTTTACCGTTTAACCAGAAATTGTCTTTATTCCCTTAATAAGTTGTCAGTGGATAGGTCCATAGTCTATAGCAGGGATTCTAACCTTTTTGGTGTCAAGGACCCCTTTGGCAATATAATAAAGCCTGCGGACTCCTTCTCAGTATAGATTTTTTAAAATGAATAAAATAAAATACACAAGATGACAAATATTGAAATACAGTTATCAAAATATGTTAAAGAACAAGTGCATGGAATACAGATTAGGAAACCCTGTTCTATAGGAAGAAGTGCTTTCAAAGATCCAAGACAAAATGTTCATATCCTATAATTTCAGTAAGTTAATTGGGGAACACTTCTGAGCAATACACATTTTTCATCCACCTATGTTTTCCTGTTTGGTTGGTTAGGTAAAAACTTTTCTGTATATTTACTATTTCTTCAAGGAAACTCTAGAATGTTGCAAAACTTAATTCATGTACAGTTTGAAAAAAAATCATATCAGGATATTTGGCCAAAGTAATGGATTCTGTTCATCAGAATGGAAATTGGTGTATCTTATTAGGGAGATACATACCCAGCTGAGTTTTTTTTTTCTGGTTGTCTTTCTTAAATAGAAGGTCCAGAGGGGTGGGGAACCTGTGGCCTCCAGGCCACATGTGGTCCTCTAGGTCCTCAAGTGCAGCCCTTTGACTGAATCCAAACTTCACAGAACAAATTCCCTTAATAAAAGGATTTGTTTTGTGAAACTGGGACTCAGTCAAAAGGCTGCACCCAAGGACCTAGAAGGCCACATGTGGCCTCAAGGCTGCAGGTTTCCCACCCCTGAATAGTGTGTAATGAGAGCTATGACACAGAACTTTAAGCCATAGACAAAGAAAGGTAAAACTTGAGTAGGAAGCTTTACAACTATTCCCTCAATGTTAAATTAGTTGTGAATGTGAATACTGAGCCAAATACATTTGAAACTGATTTAAAGGAGGGTTAAATTGGAACTTCTAAGTAGAAACTAGTTTGAAAAAGCATCTTATATTTAATGTACTAGGTAAACAGGGATTTAATATCAGAATGGCATTGACTAAGATGTTTGGTTTACAGAATGACACATTTTTCCCTTTGCTAATCCCTTCCTTCAAGCTTGACAGCAGCCACAGAGACCAATTATGGAATTAAAATTAATTCACATTTTTCAGTGTTAGTCTAAAGCCAACAATTTTCTGAAATCCTTCTGGGCAGTTGGGGGATTACTTTCTAAAGAAAATGTTACAGACTTAAGGAAGTGTTATGAATTTCAATAGGTATTCCCCTTTATACTGAAATTTTCCTTTTTGTACCTGAGACCTAGGGATCTTTTTTTTTCCACTTCCAAACTTTCCCTGAAGAAGAGACTTTCATTGAAAACCAAGGAAAATGTTGGCAGCCAAAGATGGAGCCCAGTAGTAAGAGCAACAGAGAATATCTGTTCTCTGGGGAAATGGACTTTGGTGATGTTGGGATTGAAAGTTGCCTAGGGAACAACACATTAACCAGCCCTTAAGCAAGGAAAAAATCACTATTCCTATCAGTCCAGCCAAAGGAAAAAATGTACTGCACATGTCCGTGTCCCAAGAGTCTAAAGAAAGTCATTCAGTCATTGAGCTTGGCTGGAAAATCTATTTCCTGTCTCTTCTTTTCTAAAATTGCGTTTGATTTTCTTGAGAATATATGCCTGTAAGCCTAGGGGAACTTTGCAAATTTTTATTTTGCAAAATTTTATTTGCAAATACTTAAATACTTAAGTTCTCTAAGTTTTATCATCTGTAGGGTGTGGGGACAGAGCAAAGGAAGAGGAATATGTGAAGAAAACAAGATAATTAGAGGTGTTATCGGTTATTTTGCATCTATGCAAATTTGATGGGAGCCCATTCATTTGAATAATTTGGAGAGTAACTATAAAATCTTTTCTCCTAGGTAGATCTAAGTTTTAAATTGGGATCTCCTTAATCTTATACCCTTATAATGGAGTCAGGTTGTTCTCTATTCCTTCTTTTTCATGTTCCAAACCACTTCTTCAGTTTTCAATCTTCGACCAGTTAAACAAATTCAGATAAAAACTTTAGGTTTCAATAATTCCTGGGATCCTTATGTTTTCTAAGCATGTGATAATGTTCATCTATAGGTAATTGTGAACTTCAGCTAGTATAATTAGAGCACTGTTGGAGGGGAACAGGGGCTGGTTCTTAATCTGTGACTGTTTTAGTATAAGAACTCCCAGTGTGAAATTCTCTCCAGTGATTCAAGTAGACAACAGGTCTGCAGCCTATATTCATAGAGAATTGCCTGGTAATACTGAGAGGTTAATGATTTGTGTTATGGTCACACAGCTGTAATGAATCAAAAATAGAACTTGAACTCAAGTCTTTTGGGCTTCCTCTATCCACTATGACACAATGCCTTTCTGTTTAAAACACTTAGGATTTTGCAAATGCCTATTAGAATACTCCTCAAATCAGTATGTGTGTGTATATATTTGTATGTTACATATATGCATACATATGTATATACATATATATATATATAAGTACATGTAGCATAGTACCATAGCTTACTAAACGTGCCCAAAAATTTTCTTTGAAAACAAATATTTATTGTTTTGAATTTACTAAACACCAACAAGTACACACATTTCCATATGCAAATAAGGACAAAATAGGAGAATTACATTAGAAGCCAAGAATTCAACTATGTCTAGCTTTCTTTTTCTTTTAAGTGCACAATAAATTCTACACATTACTTTCCAGCCTACCCTGATTTCCTTACTGTCTCTGAATTTCTTTCTGTTCTCTTCTGTGTATTCCCTTAAATAGTTCATTGACATCCTTTTCTTCTTTTCTTTTTTTCTTTCTGGCATCACAGTCACTACCCTCCCCCTGCCAACACTCACATACCTTAAACCCTCTTCCCTTTTCTCTCTGCCCTTTTATTTCCTTTCTTCACTTAATAAACTTCTACCACAAACTTTTTATGCTTATGTGTTCAACCCTCCTTTGCCTGGTTCAGATAATATGATTTAGGAGATATTCTCTCACCCTACCCCTTCCTCCAATTATGTGCATCCAAATTATATAAAAATAGTAGATAGATCCTGCTACTTCCTCAGTTTGTCCCTAGAGTATTTAATTTTCATTCCCACTTCTTTCCTCTTATAAAATCTATAGCATGGGATAAAACTACCTACAGGATTTTTGTTCATCTTATTTTACCCCCTCTGTGATGAGAGAAAATAAATCAACTCTGAAAGGATACTTGTCTCTTTTCACTATTAGAACATAAGTGTGTCATGCTTATTCATCCTCTTCTAATTGCTCAGATGTATTTACATTTCTGTTTCTTTTGTCTCTTGGGTTTTTATTTCAAAGCTTATACCTAATAGGGAGAGATAGCATCTCCTCAATCTTACTATGTGAACCAGGCAAAGGAGGGTTGAACACAAAAAATTTATGGTAGAAGTTTCAAAATCCTCTTTTCTGTGAAATGTTCATCTTTCCCATCATAGGATTACACACAGAATTTCAACATAAACTCTTCTTAGTTGTGAGTTTTCTTTTCCATTTTTTAGTATTCCATTCCAAGATTTTCTTTCCTTTATATTAATATCAGCATAGTCTTGTTTCATTCTGACTTTGGTTCCTTGATACTTAAATTCTTTCTGACTAGCAAAATTTTTTCTTTAACCTGAAAGTTCTGGACTTTTGGCTATGGTATTCTAGGTTTTTTTCAATTTGGAGTTTCTTTCTGAGAGTGACTACTAGATTCTTCTTCTTCTTCTTCTTCTTTTTTAACCAGGGACCCTGCTCCTCACTACAGGGTAAGGGAGCACTTGTTGTTGACAGAGGCCATTAGGATCAGTGGTTAGATTTAACCACACACTGCAGCTCATCCTTCTTCTTGATGGCATAAGAGTTAGAAGAGAGCTTGGCAGCACTGAGGAGCTTGTCGGTCAGACACTTAGCTATAGTCTTAATGCTCAGGAAGACAGCCTCTCAGGTGTCTGTGCAGAGAAGCCAGATGGCCTGGTTCACCTGCCAGAGTTGGAGACACATTCACTATGTGGTGCCTCACAGTCCCTGCCCACTCGTTTCTGGTGGAGTCCTCATGTGGACCACTGTTGATGGCATTCACGAGAATTTGCAGTAAGTTTTCTCCCATGAGCAGATGGATGACCTTGAAGACATGTTTGATGATGAGCACAGATGGATGTGAACTCAGGTCTTCCTGACTCCAGGTCTGGGGTTCTATCTACTGTGCTATCTAGCTGTAATGAGCTTTGGGGACTTACTTTTTCCTTGATGCTCAGACAGATCTGAATCATTGGGCTTTCTTCTTAGTTAGTGCCACTGGCTTCCTCTACTTCTGCCTTATCTCTGCTCAGAAGTTGCAAGCTTCTGAAAGTCTCCTGCTCCTACACTGGATGGAGGAGCTAATTGCTATTTCTGTCAGTTTTCTTTATAATTTTTCCCTTTGATACACATTTTTGGAATTTTACTATTTATGGGAAAGCCAGGCTAATCTAGGATTTTTCACATTGCCATCTTAACCAGAAATCTCTGTTACTTCCTTATTCCTAGAAGCTATGTCATTCAATGTAACTTAACATCTTATTAAGAATCATTCTCCAGCCAGGAATTCCACTCAACTGTGCTGGATATGCTGGCTTCTGACTGGCAAGCCTTATCAACCTAGATGCCCATGTTACTGTTCCCAAGCCATGTTTTGTGCTATTCATCATCCTCTCCCTTGCTTCCCACATCTAGCCTTAAGGAAAGTGATTGTCTTTTTTCTTTTCTTTTTTGGGGGATGGGGCGGTGAGTAAAAGATGAACTGGACCTGTGATTTCATAAATATCAGGAGCTTCTGGTGTGGAAACTCTTGTTTTTATTTTTTCTATTTGTACCCTTAACACTCCTGGGTCAGAGGGTGATAAGAATCACACAATTTTAAAATATAAACAAATGTTAATTTGACTGATGGCATCCTAAATGGAAGATCCTTGTCCAACACCAGTGGACACCTTCCTTGAGGCACTGAATCAAATCAGTCTTGACTATAATCTTTCTATAAAGGCAACCAGAAGAAAGAAGGAACATGAAGCTGTGTAGAAGAATGACTCACTTGAAGAAGCAAAGAAAGGTGCTGATGAAAATGGGTTCTATCACATATGCAGAAGCTACAAGAAATATTATTTCATGGAAAATGTGGTCATTGAATATTGCAGTACTGATGATAAATATTTGTATAAAAACCACCATAAAATAATTGGAGTTGAAGATGAAATGTTTGACAAATTCTATGAAGAATTTGGCATAAGACCCTCTAAATCAAATCAATGAACATCTAAATATTTGTTGACTTTAATGCAAAGATGAGAAAATGTGACAATGAGAAGTATATGAGAAAATATAGTTCAGGAAAAAAGAAATGAGAGTCCACTAAATACTTGTGGACTAGATAGAAGCCTCAGGCTTTTATATCACAAATACTTTGTTTAAAAAAAAGTGTTACACGCTGAATGTGGTAAATACCAAACAATAGCACAAATAAATACATTGGATATATGTTAATAGGCAGGATTGGATCAGGCATACATAGAGGAAATTCAAGCTGGAAGCATTATAATTGTGAGGGCATTGAGAGATGCCTTAGTTAAGGTTTGAACTTACATGAACTAGAATGCCCTCCATAACATCACCAACAAGTGGTCATTCAATCTTTATTTGAAGGGCACTCCCTATTGGACCAGTCACATATTAAGTGTTTAATAAATGTTCTATCTATTTATGTCTCTTTGATCAAATGAGATAATATTTGTGAAGTACTTGCTTCAAGGAGGGGGAAGATACAACAGGCATTAAAAAAAAAAACAACCTCAGATTGCATTGATCCCAAAGCAATGTGATTAAAAAAGCACTAACTCTTGAGATACACACACACACACACACACACACACACACACACACACATATGTATGTATATGTTACTACTCTCCTGATTATGCAAAATATTTATCAGAGTCATCTAAATATGAATTGAGGAGATCCTTGTTGAGGTTATTTGTGGGAAACAAGCAGGTTTCTCAATGTCCACAGTGGATGATATCTTTGCCATCTTACAACAGAGTGAAAGAGAGAATATAAGATCTCATTATTTGGGAATAATACCTATTGTTTGTTGATTATGAAAAAAATTGACTCAATAAAACATTATGCTCTTTTATAGGTATTTTTATGACAAGGTGTCTCCCATTCATACATCAAGATTACTCAGGATTACCAAGAAGATATAACATTAGAAATAAACTTGTTCAACAACTCTCTGATAATAAACATCAGGAGAACCACAAAACAGGGAGATATATACATGCCATATATGTTCACCTATGCATATCATTCACCATGGAATGGAAAGGATCCAGTTTGGGTTGAGGAGGAATTTCCTGTCAGTGGTGAGGTTCTTCAATATGCTCCTATTTATGGATGACATTGTATTGGTTGCATCAAGCCCCAAAATATTACAGAGCCTCTTGGACAAGTTCTTTAATCACTCAAAGGAGTTTGGTCTGTTCATCTATCCAGGAAATACCAAATGGGTGAAAAATGTCTATTGTTCAGATTTCAGTGGGCATTCGGATAGGCAGAGAGCATAGAGCTTGCCTGGGACAGACAATGAGTCTGGGAAAAGGGGAAAGTGGGCCAGATTGCTTTGTAAAATTTGCAAAGTACTCTTGCTAGCCACCCCAACCCTTTCATAACAGCAAATTCTAATCTTTTCAACAGAAAAGTTTTACTGATGTTGTATGGCACTAAGATCTGAAAAACTAAAGATGAGCATCACAAAGAGGGCAAAGGAAAGGCATGAAATGAGTATGGACAGACTGTTCACTAGCAGTAAATAATAAGGGCTCAACCATTCAATCTGTCCTGAATCTACCTAATTATACTACATTCTAGCCCACATATCTCCAACTTTTTCACAAGATTAGCGTCAGAGAGATTAACAAATACAGATTCTAATGCTTTGAGCCCTAAGATTGTTTGCAGGCTCTTGACTTTGACCTAAGGATCAGTTGGGAGAAACATAATTCTTCCCTGTCTGGACAACTATACCCGTACCATACCCCCAAGTCTATCAGAGGCAAAGTACAATTGGCCTTGGCTTCCATGAACCTGGGCCCATGAAGCCAACTTCTGAAGCAGTTTCCCTTCTAATAATCAGAACTTGAGAGGATGAGAATGGGATTCTCCATACTTACGACTACTTTAAAGTGTGGAAGTGGGGCAATGGGGTAGAAAGAGATTCCTCACAGAAAAGAAGGCTGTGCCCTGAGCAAAAGGTTTGAGAACCACTGTTATAAGCTCTATTGCACCATGCTCATCTCCATAGATTTCCTAATCCAATCCAAAAAGCTCTTGAAGAGTGCCTACTATGGGCAAGTCACTTCTAGGAGGTAAGAATAAAAAGATAAAACTCAGTCCCTACCCTCAGAGAGCTTACATTTTACTGGAGGCAGGGGTAGGGATACATCCATCACAACCTGGATTTTACTCTTGTCTTCTTGCTAATTGCTAAATCCCTTTTCATTTTGATTATCACTAGGGACATAACAAACTTTACGTAAAGCTTTCCCTGATATTAGTGGTTATGACGTAACTCTGCTATGGGGTAGAAATCATTTCAGCCATAATAATTCATGCAATAAAGAGCTGCATTATAATGAATGAGGTTTTGCTGTATGTAAATGACATGTTACTGTGAAGTAGGATTGCATGGATGATCACTTTCTCCACAGCTTAGTGGACTGAAGAATAACAAGCAAATAATTAAACGTCTCCGAAAGTAGAATTGGCTATGGATTCCAATAATTAGATGATAGATAGGAAGAGAGAAACAGAGAAAGGCAGAGACAGAGAAAAAGAGAGAGAGAGGAAACAAGTATTTATTAAGTACCTACTGTGTGCCAGGCTGTATGCTAAGTGCTTCACAAATATCTCATTTGATCAAAGAGAGATAAATAGATAGAACATTTATTAAGCAATTACTATGTGATTGGCCCCAACAGGGAGTGCCCATCAAACAAAGATTGAATGACCACTTGGTAATGTTTTTGAGGGTATTCTAGTTCATGTAGTTCAAAACTTAACTAAATGTCCCCTGAGGTCCCTTCAAGTTATGAAATTCTGTGATTGTGTGATCCTTGAATTTCAAGTCTCCTGGTTCCCTGCTCCGGAACCTTGAACAAGCCATACAAATCCATTAAATACTTCTTATTTTTTTTAATCTACAAAAGGCATGGCTGTCCTTAAAGAAATTAAGACTTCTGAAAGCAATTGTGCGACACGTCTGCCACTCTGGCACATAGAAATCACACTTGATCTGTTACCTAATAGTTTAGGTGTGGGGGAGGGGAGTTGATACAAATAAAAGACAGGAAAGGTATGGCTTTTCTTAAATTCTCAGCTAAGTTCAAGGAGAGATGTGAGAGAGAAGCAGAGGATGAGGGTGAGGGAGGGGGTGAGATTCAGGCCTAGGAGAATAAGAGAAGAGCGATCTTTGTTTATGATGGGTTTTGTTTTTATTGAATCGAGGCCAAGGCAGCCATGAATGTCCATTTCCAAAATGAGTGGGAACTGAAGCCTTCAGAATGGAGCTTGAAATTTAAGACTTTTAAGCTTGGCTAAGGGAGCAAAAGCACTCCGAGTCCCTATGTCTGTATGCGTAATTATACCATTTTCATTGTCTATTCAAAGAAAAGAAAGCCAGTATCCCTGTCATTAAAGATACCATAATCCAACTAGAACAGGGTTTGAGGGAGTGTTTTAAGTATAAGACAAATTGAGCATCCCATCTGCATAAACATGCAGAGACAAGGAGATAGAGAGGAAAAAAAGGAAAGATGAGAGAAGAGAGGAACCGAAGGGGGAGAGGAGAGAGAGAGGAGAAAAGAGGAGAGGAGAGACAGGGGAGAGAGAGAGAGAGGAGAGAGAGAGAGAGAGAGAGAAGAGACAATGAGAATATTTGTCTCTGAACAGCAATTTGGTATAAGAGCTTGTCTTAGACCATAGAAAACTGCATATGCAAAAACAGACTTCCTTTTCTTCATTTATTATTACATAATATAATTTCATATCATATTATATAGTGTTATTATAATATATAACATCATCCTCAAAAAACTTAATTGCTCAGTAGGCAAGTAGTATATATTATATATTAATTACATTATGTATTCATACTACATATAAACTATATATGAAAATTATATATTCATATTATATATTAATTATATGTGAATGTTCTATATTCATATTATATATGAACAAGTATTATGATACATTATTGTGATTAGAAATACTGTTACTCCAGTTGCCATATGTAACCAAGAAGTCTAGAGCAGAATTGCCTGCCCTGAAGGTGTTTATAGTTATATTAAGGAGATCGATGGGATAGGCACATAGCATGATAAGCCACCATGTAAAGCAATGTATGATAAATTATGAGCAAAGGTCCAGTTGCAGTAAATATATGTAGCAATGGGAGTGTAGTGGCCAATGGATAGAATGCCAGCTCTGGAGTCAGGAGTACCTGCGTTCAAATCTAGCCACAGACACTTATTAGCTGTGTGACCCTGGGCAAGTCACTTACCTTGTTTATTTCTGGCAAACTACTCCAGTATCTTTGCCAAGAAAACCCCAAATGAGATCACAAAGAGTAGGATGTGACTGATCAATAATTTGCAAGTGGGTTTGGGCGAGATAGTGAATATGTCCAAAGCCCACAGTTAGTTAGCTAGGGAAGCAGTAAGAGACAAAGGTGAGAAAGTACCTCAAGGCTAGATTAGAATCTGAAACCTAGAAGGCAGCTTTGTGCAAAGCAAAGAACAATGATAATGGAATCATAAAACCTGAGTTAAAATCGCTCCCTTCATTCTTATTGGTATTACCTTGGACAAGTCATTCAATTTTCCTCCATTTCATCATTTATAAATAAGGAGATTGGACTGCATGGTTTCTGAGGTCACTTATGTATCTATGGACTTGAGGGACCTTTGAGATCAGCTGTTTAAACCCTTATTTTTGCAGATGAGAAAAGAGATACTAGGACAGGATAAATAAGTTATCCAAGGCCAATGAGAGACCTTGCTTGTAGAGAACAGAGTTAGGGGTCCTGGTTTCCTAGCTTCCAGGCCAGGACTCACCTGCAGAAGGCATTGAATGGTGAAGCTAAATGGTATTGCCTCAATCTGACCTGCTGTAGCCAAAGCGTGGTTTAATAGCCTTACAGTCAGGAGGGATAAGATTGGGATCTTGGCTCTGACACTTAACAGGTGAGAATGGGAGCCTCAGTTTCCTCATCAGAGAAATGTGAATATGTCTTGCATTCCCACCCTCACAGGGTTGTTGTAAAGAACATGCTTTGCAAAATCAAATGAGGTGCTTATCCATAAAGTGCTTAGTATAGTGACTGGCACGTAGTTAGGGTTTAATAAATGCTGATTGCCTTCCCCCCTAAAACTTAAACTATTAGATTTAGGTTCTCTATATTTTTTAGATATGTTTTTTCCCATGCTCATTTAGTGAATAGCTTAAAAAAAAACCTTAAACATCTTAAAGAGTATTTTTTATTGGAATGCTAAAATCCAGATTCAATTAAGCTGGGAAAATTAAATGGACCCCAGGAGCCTCTAGGGAAAAATCCAGGTTTGTCAGGTAAATCACGGGGCGGGGTGTGGAATGATTTGCCTCAGCTTTGTGTGTGTGTGTGTGTGTGTGTGTGTGTGTGTGTGTGTGTGTGCATGCACACATGTGCGTGCGTGAGCACACACATACACACATGTGCCTGCGTGCTTTAAACTGCTATTAATTTAACAGGCCTGGGAAAGAGGTGAGTCATAAAGGTGGAAAAATATTTTGGCTGTACCACTGGTGGAAAAGGTGAAAGGCATTAACCCTACAATGAGTCACCACAGCCCTTGGCAGTTTTTATTTTTAACAGCAGCAGCAGTTATGGGTCTGTCAGAGTCTGAGAGAGTGTCTGTAAGGATTATGTAACCTTTTCACCTGCGTACCAGTTTAGTAGGAGTTTCATTTCTTCAGAATAATACCTGAAATGTGCTGATGCCCAAGACGCAACAAATCCCGTAGTGTCTCCCCCCACCCCCACCCCATCTGGTTCTGTCTCTCTCCTCTCTGTTTCCTTTCTTTCTCTCTTTCTTCTAGCTCTCTCTCTCTCTCTCTCTCTCTCTCTCTCTCTCCCTCTCTCCTCTCCCTCTCTCCTCTCTCCCTCTCCCTCTCCCTCCTCTTTCTCCCTCTCCCTCCCTCTTTCTCTCTCTCTCTTCACCTTCCTCCCTCCCTCCCCCCCATCCAAGGCGCATCATAATCTATGATGAAGGGACATACAAGCCACAAAAGACAAAAATGGTTTTTAAAACAAACACTTTAAAGTTATCTGTAATTATGGTTGAGTAAAAAGACTACTGGATTTGGAGTCAGAGTAATATGGCTTAAATTTTGCCTCTATTACTATGCAACTCTCATTTCAACCACCTTGGCCTCAGTTACCTCATCTGTAACATTTTCAACTTACAACGTGACCTGCCAGTCTAGACCCATTCACTGTAGGATGAATGATCATCCACTGACAATCAAGAAAGAACAAAGAAAACATAGCCCTAACCCCAGAATCAGGCTCAGTTGGGCAACACCTGGGTTGTAGCTGCCATGTGCTCATAGTTGCATGATTACTAGGGTGCCCTTCCCCCATCTTCCTCACAGGAACTTTCAGAGTTACATAGTTCCACCTCCATTCCTAGAGTGAAATCGCTTCTTTTTAAAAGATCCAGTCAGTTATGACTCTTCCTGCTCAGGGGTCAATAAGGGAATGCCTCATCATCTCAAAAGTGAAATACCACACATGGCCAGAAAGAAGTAGCCAAGGAGTTCATCATTCTTAAAGTGCCCAAGCTCACATACATGGCTGGAATCAGGAAAGGTAAGCTTTGTGCATGTCCTATTCAAGCCCTTGGTAACACCTTTCCATTTTCCACAAGGGAATGAATGAGCATTTATAGAGTGCCTATGATGTGCCAGGCATTGTGCTAAGTGCTTTGCAAATACTATCTCATTAACAACTCTGTGAGGTAGGTGCTATTATGTTACAGTTTACAGTTAGGAAAACTGAGGCAAACAGGTTAAATGATTTGCCCAGGGTCACACAACTAGTAAGTGTCTAAGGCAGGATTTGAGCTCGGGTCTTCCTGACTCCAGGCCCAGCACTTAATTCATTCTGCCACCTAATTCAACAAATACTTAATTACCTGCTTTGTGTACAGGCCTCTACTAAATACTAGCTATATAAAAACAAAAATGAAATCCTCCGCTACCAGTAAGGCACTTACAGCTCTACTGAGGGAAAAGGCTTAAAATTCTATCTTCCAGTATTCATTGCTTCTCACTGGGGCACAACGAAGATGAAATATTAAGTGTTAATTGTCCCTACTATTACTTTGGAGGAAATATTTAGCTGTACAGGGCATATCATCTTTTTGAAACAGGGGTAACTTCTTATGTATTTTGTCCACTTTCAATCTTTTTCCCCTTAGGGAGCCTCCCCAGGCCTTAGTGTCTTAATCTTCACAATGAGAAGGTTGCACTACAAATTCCCCTTTCAGCCCTATGTATGTGATCCTATGATCCTAAGGTCTTAGCAAGTTGACTGACTTACAGATGCAAGATGATTCTGGCTAGCTTGTGCTTAATGCAAAGGAACTTGTCTTGCTTTACATGAACTTAGCCATCAGCTGATATTAGGTTTATTCATTAAATTTTGTTCCTCTTTCTTTAAAAAAAAGTGTAGCTGTGCCCAGAGGCTTTTGTGTCTTTTTTTTAACCATGGGGCACCCTTTGTATATGGAAAGTAATAAATAAATAACTTTAAATGTATGTGTGGAACATAATATAGTTTTAACCTCACTGAGTTTTTATAACCTCTGTTATTGAGAGAAATGTGATATCCGGCTTATTTTAAGCCCCTTTCCACACCTTGCACATGCAAGCATGATGAAATTGGTTCCAGTGTACAGCGTGGAATGTGGTATATGACACACTCCCTGATTTTAATGTAGAAAACAGTTTGGCTATTTAAAAAAACACACCTTTTAATATCCAGTTTCATAAAGTAATGCACTTTCAAATAATTTGCAAACTGCAAGGGCAATTAGAAACGGTCTCTTTACTCCACTGTTCCATGTGTCACAGTCATTAAAGTGCATTGAATAGAAAATGTGCCCAAAAGTATTGGCTTCCATAATATCTAGGAAAACAAAGTCGAAATGATCTCAGCCAGTTGTATGCATTTGACTCTTAGAATAACACATCTGATTAAATGGAGGAGAGGAACACTCTGAGTGTTTTTCCAGGTATTATCCCAGTAGGAATTTTTATTCACTTGAAAAGAAGATGTAACATCACAGAATCACAGAATTTTAAGACATCTCAGAGATAATGCAAGTCAACCCATACCTATATAGAAACTCAAGTTTCTTCTGGTGGATTCAGGAGTTTCATTTCAGAATATAATGTCTACTTCCCTAGAATATGGTTGTTTATCTTAATTAAGGGAACACTGGATAATGATTATGGTAGATCTGAAGTTAGGAAGACCTGAGTTCAAATCCCACTTTTGATATTTACTTTCTGTGTGACCTGAGCAAATCATTTAATCTCTATGTACCTCAACAGTTCATCTGCTAAGTTATAAATGGATTTGATCTGCTTTGGTAGAGAGATTTCTCCAAGTCAATTAACAAACATTTATTAAGTCATTGCTATGTTCCACACACTGTACTAAGTACTGAGGAGACAAAGAAAAGCAAAATAAAAACCAAAACTAAAAACCAGTCTCTGCTTTCAAGGGACTCCCACCATCTAATGGAAATCACAGATAACAATTTTTTTTCCTTTGTAAAATGAGAAGGTTGAACTAGATGACCTTTGAGGCCCTTTCAAATGCAAAATCTATGACTCTATGAGCCTAATGTGGATCTGCGCAATTTTTTAAAAAGTTTTTTTTAATTTCTTTAGTTCTATATTCCATCACCCTGCCTGCATCCCATACTATGGCATGTAAAAGTTAAAAGCAGTATGGCACAGTAGATACAATGCTTTGTTTGGAACCTGGAAGACAAGAATTTAAATCCCACTTCTGACACTTAGTAGCTATGTGACATTGGGTAAACCAATTTTCTGAGTTCCAGTTTTCTTACCTCTAACAGGAAGTTAATAAAACCTGTAATACCTTCTTCATAAGTTTGTTATGAAGTACAAATGAGATAGTATATATAAAGCATTTTGAAAACCTTGAAATAGTATGTAAATTATTTTTCTTACAAATAACACGGTTAACTGTGTTAAGAAATGACTGTTCCATTTGGTGCTTGTAATAAAAATATTTCTTGGGAATGGACAAATACCGTTTACGAATTTACATTTCACCATGAAAAGAGTGGCCTGAACTTGGAATTGAATGGAAATTATTTCACATCCAAGTTCTAAGTAAAAAAAAAAAATGACATCTGTTTATAGTAAAGAAGCTGTTTATTACATAAGAGCCCATTTTAATTCTTCAGTGTTGTCTTCTAATTGGGACAGATAATCTATGTTACCATGGAACTAGGAACTTTATTTACATCTATCTACCAGTAAATGCTGGTGCATTTTGTGAAATCATTTGGAATGAATAAACCATTCGGTCAACTCAGCACAATTATTGATGTCTGTTAAACTGTCTCAAAGCTTTTTTGGTCCAAGAATAGTGAATTGTGTGATAAGAAGACTGTGCTTTTTGAACAGTTGATGGGGGAAAAAATTGATAAAATTGTTGGGGTCTACAAATTCCTTCCACCTGCCTCTGGGCCCCAATTCTAGCTATTTGGGGGGAATCAGAATCCTCTCTTAAACAGTTCACAGCCCCCTACTAATTTGCCTTTCTAGTCTTTGCAAGCATCCTTCACATTTGATTTCAGGATTAGTAAACTTTGGCCTATGCTCAAGTCTAAAAGTTGGTCCTTTAAGGCTTCTGATAGTTTCCTGCCTTTTTTTCTACATCAATAGCCCAACCAATTCTAAATTCAATGTGTTCTTCCCCAAGATGACATGGGTGTGCTGCTGAGCAGGGTCTTAGCTTAACACAGGTGTAGTCCTTCCATCAGGGAAATCTACGCTTTTTCTCAGTATATTTCATTCTTGTTAATCAGTTGTTCCACTCTGTCTCCTGGCAAACTTCCTCCACTTATTAATTCTTCAACCTGTCTAAGCAAGCCCTCTTCTTCAGAGACGGGGTTAGTGATCATTTTCCAAATATTCCCCAAGTGCTTTCTCTCACCAGCCATTTTAGGTTAATCTGGTCTTCAGGAGATTTACAGACGAAAGATAGGGTTTTTGTCTGTGTCTTCTAATCCTTTAGTAAACCAGTCACATCTTCCCAAAGCATCCATAGCCTCTGAAAGAACCTTCTCAAAATCCTTATCTGAGGTCATGATGTACCCCTTTAATAAAACAGCTCTTCCTACAGCTCTTGTTGCATTGCAAAATACTATTTTAATGATTTAACATCAAAAGTTGGTTTTGGCATTATTTTTAACCTTTATCCAATCACCAAACCAATAAACATTAATATTTCAATAGAACCTTGACACAGCATACTGGCTTATAAAATGAAAGAAATTAGTAAGGAGAAGGGGCAGCCAGGTAGTGCAGCAGATAGAGTGCCAGAAAAACTCATCTTCCTGAGTTCAAATCCAGGCTTAGATATTCACTTAACCCTGTTTGTCTCAGTTTCCTCATCTAAAATGAGCTGGAGGGGCAGCTAGGTGGCGCAATGGATAGAGCACCGGCCCTGGATTCAGGAGGACCTGAGTTCAAATCCAGCTTCAGATACATAACATGCACTAGCTGTGTGACTCTGGGCAAGTCACTTAACCCCAATTGCCTCGCCAAAAAAAAAAATGAGCTGGAGAAGGAAATGGCAAACCACTCCAGTATCTTTGCTAAGAAAACTCCAAATGGAGTCACAGAGTTGGACACACTGAAACAGCTAAACAAGAGGAGAGAATTCTGACTCACAAAAAATCAAGAATCTATGCCAGCTCACTGGGGGTAGAGGGAAGTTAGAATGAGAGAGGACTCATGATCTATATTGGGTGTTATTTTTGAAAAGTCTATGGAAAGAAAACAGTAAGATTTTGTCTAGAATAATAATTAAGCTTCCCATAACCTTGTTATTCAGTTGGTGTCTGCTTTGAGAGTTTTTGTAAGTATCAAAGGAGATCATGTGTTTGAAAATAAGTGGAGGGCAAAAGGGGAAAAGAATCTGTTTGTACAAAGATATTTATTTATAGCAGTTCTTTTTGTGGTGGCCAAGAATTTGAAATTGAGGAAATGCCCATCAATCGGGAAATGGCTGAATAAGTTGTGATATATGACGGTAAGAAATGACAAGCAGGATGATTTCAGGAAAACCTGGAAAGACTTGCATGAACTGATGCATAGTGAAGTGAGCAGAACTGTGAAAATGTTGTACACAGTAACAGCAATACTGTACGATGAAGAATTGTGAATGACTTTTTGTCATGTACCCTCTTTGGCAATCTGGTGAACGCTATGGAACTCTTCTCAGAATAATGTTTTTTAAGTGAATAAGAAGTCACTTACTGTTATTTCTTATTGGATTTCATGATCATTATTAGACTTGTCTGGTGCTTTTTCAAAGGATTTTGTTTAGTGCAGGTATGCGGGATCTGGGTATTCTCTGATCAGGCAACCACATTGCCTGGAAGTCAGGACCTCTCTGGTCTGAAGTGAGGGCTCCAATGGAGGAGAGATTCTAGAATGGGGTACATAAGTACTGGAAAGCCATCTACATAAATGTCATAATTAAACCCATGAAAGCTAATGAGCTCATCAGAAGACTATATGTAGAGAGAATATTTTGCTATCCACAATTTCCTTGAAAAGATCACCCAAAATAAAATGGCCAATTTTGATTATATACAATTTAAAGGTTTTACACAAATCTGATGCTATTAAAAATTAGAAGAGAAACAGGTAACTGGGAGAAATCTTTATAGCAAGTTTCTCTTTCTTCCCTCAAAAAAATGGAGAGAATCAGATATCACAGGATGAACAAAAGCTGAGAGCTAAAGCCCTAGGACTTTCAAGACTTTCTTAATTGAGAATGCCTTTCATGATCCCTTGAAATATATGTTAGAAAAGGGTCCTAGACCTAAAGTTCTGTGAGACAACTAGATCAAAGCCTCACACAAGCATAAAGGGGGTAGGAAATCTTTTCAGGCTTTCTTCCCTGTGAGGAACTATATTGATCCAGCAGCATTAATATGCTCTAAGAGATTATAAAGAAGAATAAACATTAATAGCAGTGTTTCTTATTGTGTTCTGTATTCTGTGTTCTCTCTAGATGCTTCTCACCTCTTTATCCATTTGCATTCATCCGTGTATCTGTCTTTATGTATTTTGAAGACCACTCCCAATCAACATACTATTGCTGATGCTGGACCTGAAACAGAAGAGAGGAGGTAGGGCTGAACTGACTCTTGCCCTGTTGTTATTGTTGTTGTTCGTCCTTTATTCTCAAAGAGGACCAATGAAATCTTGGGGTGATGTCTTGAGTGAGTTGGATTTAAGCAAGGCAGAGCTTTGCGAAGTTGTCAGCCTCACTCTCTCCTCCAGAGTCATTGGAGTCTACTGGCAAGACAAGACATAGGTCAAGACAATTAGTGATGGCCTGAGATGCAGTGGATGACCTTGGCCTTTCTAGATGAAGGTCCTTCCCCAGCCTCTTGATGCTCCTTTCAATTACTAAGGGCTAGGTAGAAATTGCGACAAAAGGGAGCCTAATTTACCATCACAAAAATATCAGTCTGGTAGAGGAGAAGACTCTTAAATTTTGACTTTTATTTAAATGCTAGAAGAATCTATAGCCAGGGCCCCAAACATTAAATCCAGCCCAAGCTAGTAGGGGCATAAGTTTCACATAATTTCCGATATTAACCTTGGAATAGCTGTTCTGGATGCCCATGTGTGAGAGGGTAGCATTCCAGGTGGTGCACTAGGGGAAAGAACAAGCCTCTTTATATGGAAAAAGATGGATTATGATTTTTTTCCTTCTTCAATAGCATATTTACCATGTGTCCAATATTTGATTTAGTAACTACTAGCTAATTCTAAAAACATGAGAATATTGTATTAGTATACTATCAAGGGATTGGAGACAGGACAAGGAGCCAAGCTGTGTTTCTAGACTAATTTCACATAATCTGATTCATGTACTCTGTGTTTCAGTCAAATTAGATCATACAATTAACATCACCACACACACACACACACACACACACACACACACACAAACTGTCCTCTACCCTCTGAGATCTCTGTTATCTTTGCTCGTGCTGTTCCCCATATGAATGAGCCTGCAACTGTTGCAGAGTTGATGGGTTAGCTGGAGGTGATGACGCCTACCTTAAGACCACTTGGAGCAATAGCACTATCCAGGATCAGAGAGTGAAAGCCTTTGTAATAAAAAGAACTAAGCTTCTGGGAAACCATTTGAATTTGGACAGTGACAACTCTTGTATTCTCTGCATTTTGGTTCCCTAATCTTTCTGGACACTGATCATCACCGACTTGCCCCCTTGTCTCATCCCCTTGGAAACTGGTACCATAATCACTTTGCTTGCTGACTCAGTGTCGCCTTTTCGATTATATCTTTTCTTATACTTCGACTCCCCATTCCCAGGTAATAATTACCCTTTTCCCTCCCTTGGCTAATGGCATGATATTATGCCTGGAATGGATTTCACTCCCTCTGATTCTCCCTCCTTCTCCCAATACCTGTTGAAAACTTTCCCTTCTCTAAGTACACAATGTAGTGATACTACTTTTCTATGGTGCCTTCTCTCTTCTCTGCAAGTGATCTCTCCTGTCTCATAGTTCTTGAAGCACTTTTTCTTGGCCTCATCTTTGCAATTAGCAGATGTGTCTTGTATCACAGTCATTTGTCTATGTATGCAGTTCTGTGTTTTAGATTATAAAGTTTCCTGAAAATCAGCTTAAGTCTTATTTCATCTTTGAGTCCCTGGCACATAGTACAATTGAACATATCTTAATACTTCTAAGAATCATAATTGCATGTGCTTAAATAAGAATTTCTTAAATTTTGTTTTTTTACAGTATCATTGACTGAGAAGTGGGCTGCGGAGAGTACATTAATAGATATTAGTTTTAGACTATAATTCATTTTATTCCCTAAATAGAAACTTAACCCCCTGAGGATACAGATCGAAAGTGAGAGGCAACTTGGCTGATACCCACAGTGCTCCCTGGTGGCCATCCTTCAATAATTCAAGGAATTGTCCATGTGGCCCATCCCACTATGTACTGACATGGGTAGCTTTTATAGAATGCCTTCTAGAGTCTTTGTGGCTCCAAAGTTTATTACCTTGTAACCATCATGGTGATGAGCCTCTCTGAATTTAGATAGGCTAAATTCTAGATGATAGACAGACACATAAGCCATTGCCAGATCCTCACTGGAAGCCTTTCCAGTTTAGAAGGACCTACTAGAATGTTCTGTTGGCCTGGCCTTTGAGAATCTAGGCTTACCTCCATACTACTATGAGACATCATAATAGAACTTAAGTGAACCAATTTAACCACCTTGCAATTTCTTTCTTCTAGAGAGCAGATAAAATCACAACTCTGTGATTTTATAGGAATAGGGAGCTCCTAGTGAAAAAAAATCCTTTACCAATGAAGATAAGTAATGGTTCTTCAACTCTTAGATAGTTCCCTGAAGCACCAAGAGGTCATGACTTGCGCAGGGTCACACAGCCAGGATTTGTAAGTGATGTAATTCAAACCCAGATATTCTCAACTCTGAGACTAGCTTTATTTGTGATTTAATGCTGCCTTGTCTAGAATAGGTACTTTAAAAATATGAATTAAATTCAACTGAAGTTGGGTGGACATAAATAACTATGATATAAGACTATATCATGTTCCATGAGAAAATAAAACATGTATCTTTATCTAAGCTTTGGCAATTATATTTGTGATGACTGGATTTAGAGGAGTAAATTCACATTCCAGGAAGTTGGCAGTTTATATGACATTGCAATCCTCCAGAGATTTAACAAAACCATAAATAAATTTAAGAAAACAATGGTGAAAGAGTTTACTTAAGTCTTATTTTGTCCAACTCTGGAAGAGGAAGTATTTTCTCTTTCAAAGAGAAGTACATCATACCTTTCTATGATCTGTGATTCTCTCTGCTCTGTCTGTCTCTCTCCCCTTGCTCTCTGTTTATGTATCTCCCTTTCCCCTTCCTATAACATCCCAACATCTCAAACTCCCAGGTTTCATCACCAAGTTCCTATTCGCTGTCTGTAGAAGATACAAGGTGAAATAAGAGATCTGTCACAGAAGGCACAGATCTGTGGTCACATAAACACATAAACACTTTCACTTGCAGTCACACTCTCATTATTTGGTCATTTGAGCCTGCTGATGTAGAGTAAGACAGGAGAGACTCTATTGAATTCTGTCTGCCTGCTCTGTTCATGGTCCACTCTACCAGGAAATGAGTTCCAGATGTGTTCTGGGCTGAGTCTGTAATAGAATCAGATTTGATAAATGTTCCCTCCGGCCTTTAGTTGAATTCTTTATCAGGCTCTTTGGATAATGCTGGAAGAAGAGGATGGGGAAATTCTAAGAATGTACCTCCATGTTGTTTAGAGGTTTCAAATGAGAGAGATCAATGTTCTCAAGACTGCTGGGGTTTTTGTGTGAGTTTTGAGAGTGTGTATGTGTGTGTGTGTGTGTGTGTGTGTGTGTGTGTGTGTGTGTGTGTGTGTGTTTTGTCTGGGGGAGGGGAGGGAAGGGGAGAGGAGGAAAGGAAGAAAAAAAGAGATCCTGTTTCAGCTACAAAGCAAAGGTTTCATATAACCAAAAGACTGACGAAATTGAGGCAAAAATAATTCGCAAAGTCTCACTGCTACCTAGGCAAGCCAATCAAATGAGGAGCAAAGGTCAGTGGCCTATCCCTTAAGTCACCTTGGCTGTGCTTAGATACTATTGGACTGTGAGAGCAGCGTAAGATCCACATGAAGCACATGACATAAGTACTTTGAAAATTTTTACTCAGCAAAGTCTCAGCCAAGATAGTGCCAATCCTAATATTCCAGTTTTTTTCAGACCCTTAATTTTTTTTAAATTTTATCTAGACCTATGATTGCATTGATGCAGGGAACTCCCAGTATTAAAACTCTCTCTCCCAGAGCAGATCAGCAACTATGCTATAATTTATAGTTTTAGTGCACCTGTCATGCCAGAGGTTCAGTGACTTGCCCCATAGTCACATAATTAGGCTATGCCAGAGGCAGGACATGAACCCAGCTCTTCCTGAACCTAAGACCCACTATGTAAGTGTTTTTTTTTCCTATAGACTCTTAATGAGAGAAAGGGAATAAGCACTCATTAAATACCTACTTTGTGCTAGGCACTATACTAATTACTTTACAAACATCATTTCATTTAATCTTCCAACAATGCTGGAAAGTAGGCGCTACTTTTAACCCCATTTTACAGACGAGGAAACTGAGACAGACAAAAACTAAGTGACTTGCTCATGGACATATAACCAGTATGTTTCTGAGGCTAGATTTGAACCCAGGTCTTCCTGACTCCAGGTCCAGTGCTCTATCCACTTTGCTCCCTAGATGCAAAAATCCAAAAACTGTTCAACCTCTTTGTGAGGCAGCTAGATGGTACAGCAGACAGAGCTTGGAGTCAGGAAGATTTGCCTTCCTGATTTCCAGTCTGGCCTCAGACCAGATTCACTAGCTGTGTCCTGGACCCTGTCTGCCTTAGTTTCCTCATCTGTAAAATGAGCTGGAGAAACAAATGGCAACCCACTCCACTGTCTTTGCCAAGAAAACCTCAAATGGAGTCACAGAACAAACTGAGCAACAGTAGTATCATATTTTTTACTGTTGATATCAACTTGATTTTAACGTAGGTCAATATGGCAAATAAGCACATATATGATAAACACGTCTTTTTGAGATAGAAATTTCCCTGCCATGTTGCAGATAAGTGAAAGTTAAATGACCAGTCTAACCTCATTAGTCTCCATTAGGCCAATCCACTACTCACTGACAGATCACAATGGCAGGCAACTCAAAAACAACATGGTGCAGTGGAAAGACCACTGGATTTGGCCAGACAGAGCGCCTAGATTGGAATCTGCCCTCTCACTTTCTTTCTATGTGATCTTGGACAAGTGCATCACCCAGAAACTTAGGCCTCGGTGGAATCAATTCCAGCACTTTATGAAAGGACAGGCAGTTGTGGGGAAAAAATAAACTCAATGAACATGTTTAGCAGGATAACTCACATCCTTTTTTATGTCAGATGGGTAGAATCAATTCCAGAGGTTAGAAATGATGGTTTCATTTATGGAGAAGCGAAGAAAATCAAAGTAGATTTACAAGCAAGCCTTGTTAAGGAAGTGAGGCACTGGACATTAGCAGGACTTTCCTGAAGGTTTTTCTGTATTTGAAGGGTTGTGTATTTGGAGTTTTTGTTTTTAATTACCAGGTGGAGTGGTTCAACACATTGGTCAGGAAATCATTCAAAATTGGGCCCTTCCTGACCACAGTTAGCAAACCTCACCTCACTTCTAGGAGCTTTGGCAAACAGAAGCTAAGCCTATTTACCAGGGACCTGTGGTTCTCATGAAATAAATCACTACCACCTTTGGCATCCCTTAGACTCTTCTACTACAGAGATGGATTTGGCCAAATCACAGAAGTTAAAATGTCTCTTGGAGCTTGTTGAAGGGTAGCTAAGTTCAGAGCACAGGAGCAGGGTAATGTGGAAACTCTCTTTCCTTGGAGCTGACCATTATGTGGCTTGTGGAATGAAAAAAGGGATTCAAGTACTATTTCTTTCCATCCCACATCATACAGTCGAAAATTACCATTGAGTACTTAAACCAGAAGCTTCGGTATTTTTCCAGTTCTGTGGTGTTTGGAGGAGAAACATAACTGCTCCTAGAGCAGTAAGGATTTTCCCAAAGGGAAACATTCATTTAAATAAATAAGAATACAATGTGTTTGCTTGCAAAATAATTTGCATACTGTCAGCATATTCTTCTATAGAGCAATGTTTGTGTTCCTGTAGTTTCTAAGACAAAATATTTCACTACCTATTTCCTAAACATATAATCCTTTGATTTTTCTTTTTTTCCTTTTCATTAACAAAGTTTGTACTTCAGTTCTTGAATGGATCCATGATCTCATCAACATGAATAATCCCTCCAAAGGTAAAGTTCACAGCTCATCCATAGTCTCTCATCTTGCAGGATTCTTCTATATTTCCTCCCATAAATCTGCCATTGAGATTAGAGAACCATAGTTTTAGAATTAAAAGCAACCTTAAAGATCATCTGTTCCAATCCCTTCACTTTACAAATAAGAAACTGAGGCCCAGAGAGTTGAATTGCCATGCCACTGATAACAAAGACAGTAAGTAGCAGAGAGGTCTACATCCAATGTACTAGGTCCTACATCTTTTAAAATTATGTGCTGGGGCAGCTAGGTGGTACAGCGGATAGAGCACCAGCCCTGGAGTCAGGAGGACCTAAGTTCGACTCTGGCCTCAGACACTTATTAGCTGTGTGACCCTGGGCAAGTCATTTAACCCCAATTGCACAAAATGAAACAAAAAATTATTTGCTTTGCTAAGGTAATTTGTTATTCCATATATGCTCTTGTTATAAACACAGTACATTTTTTCTGATCATTCATTTCCCAGATCAAGGGTCAGCAAACTAGGGCCTGAGAGGCTATTTTAATACTATCAAAGATAAGAATGTTTTTACATTTTAAAATACAAGAAACATTGGGGCAACTAGGTGGTACAGTGGATAGAGCACTGGCCCTGGAGTCAGGAGGACATGAGTTTAAATCTGGCCTCAGACATTTGCCACTTACTAGCTGTGTGACCCTGGGCAAGTCACTATTGCCTAGCTAAAATAAAATGAAATACAAGAAACATTTATTTTAAAATGCAAAAACCATACTTTACTTACAGCCATACAAAAACAGATGGGGAAGGAGACAAACCCTCTCCCAGACGGTATCTCTTATGCCATTTCTTGTATGCAAGAAAAGCAGTAACTACTATGGGAAGGGCCCTCTCAGGGCACCAGAATTATGTGTGGATGAGGTCTGCTTTTCTCTTTGACGTTGTTCTTATCTTGGAGATCTCTACTTTTACATACGTATCATTCACTTCCATAAGCTTTTGAGTTGAAAATTTTTCTCCCCCTCCCTCCCCCTCCTTCCCCAAGACAGTGCACAATCTGATATAAGCTCTACATATACATTCCTATTAAACATATTTTCACATTGGTCATGTTGTAAGTAAGAATTAGAACCAATAGGAGGAACCACCAAAAAGAGGAAACAAAACTCAATGGAAGAAAGAAAAAAATAGCAAATAGTATGCTTCGATCTGCATTCAAACTCCATAGTTCTTTCTTCTTTGTGGATAGCATTTTCCATCACAAGGCCTTTGGAGATGTCTTAGATCCTTGTATTGCTGGGAAGGGTTAAGTTTATCACTATTAGTTATCGCACAGCGTGGCTATTATTGTGTACAATGTTCTCCTGGTTCTGCTCACTTCACTCAGCATCAGAACATACAAGTCTTTCCAGGTTTTTCTGAAGTCAGCCTGTTCATCATTTCTTATAGCAAAATAGTATTCCATTACATTCATATACCACAACTTGTTCAGCCATTCCCAAATTGATGGGCATCCTCTCAATTTCCAATTCTTTGCCACCACACAAAGAGCTGCTATAAATATTTTTGTACATGTGGGTCCTTTTCCTATTTTTTATGATCTCTTTGGGATACAGTACTAGAAGTGCTATTACTGGGTCAAAGGGTATGCACATTTTTATAGCCCTTTGGGCATAGTTCCAAATTGCTCTCCAAAATGGTTGGATCATTTCACAACTCCACCAACAATGCATCAGTGTTCCAATTTTCCCACATCTTCTCCAACATTTATCATTTTCCTGTTTTGTCATGTTGGCAAATCTGATAAGTGTGATGTGGTACCTTAGAGTTGTTTTGATTTGCATTTCTCTACTCAATAGTGATTTAGAGCATTTTTTCATATGATTATAGATGGCTTTAATTTCTTCATCTGACAACTCCCTATTCATATCCTTTGACCAATTGGGGAATGACTTGTATTCTTATAAATTTGACTTAATTCTCTATATATTTTAGAAATAAGGCCCTTATTAGAGGGAGTAGTTGTCAAAATTCTTTCCCAGTTTTCTATTTTCCTTCTAATCTTGGTTTCATTGGCTTTGTTTGTGCAAAAACTTTTCAATTTAATGTAATCAAAGTTATCCATTTTGCTTTTCATAATGTTCTCTCTCTCCTGTTTGGTCATGAATTCTTCTGTTCTCCATAAATCTGATAGGTAAACTATTCCTTGATCTCCCAGTTTGCTTACAGTATCAGCATTGGCACTGATTTTGAGGGACCTAGATGTCATGTAGGCATTTGAAATTTAATATGTCCAAAATGAAACTCATTATCTTCCCCCCCAAAGAAGTACTCTTCCTCCCAAACTTCCTTATTTCTGCTGAGTATAGAATCATTTTTTATATTTTATTTTTCCCCAATTACATGTTAAATAATTTTTAATATTTCTATAGTTCTTAGTCACAAATTCTATCACTCATTCCCTCCCTCACTCCCCTCCCCCCTCTCTGAAATGGTAAGAAATCCAATATAGTTTATATATGTGCAATCATGTAAGACATTTCCATATTAGTCATTTTATACAAGAAGACAGAGAGAGAGAGAGAGAGAGAGAGAGAGAGAGAGAGAGAGAGAGAGAGAGAGAGAGAGACAAGCAAGAGCAAGCATGCTTTGGTCTATATTCAGACAGTATCAGTTCTTTCTCTGGAGGAAGATAGTATGCTTCATCATGAGTCTTTGGTATTGTCTCGGATCATTGCATTGCTGAGAATAGCTAAGCTATTCATAGTTGATCATCATCCAATACTGCTGTTACTGTGTGCAACGTTCTCTTGGTTCTGTTCACTTCACTATGCATTAGCTCAGGTAAGCCTTTCCAGGTTTTTCTGAAATCATCCTGCTTGTCATTTCTTTTTTTCCCATTTAATAGTTTTTTATTCTTTTCCAATTACATGTCAAATAGTTTTCAACATTCACTTTTATAAGATTTTGAGTTCCAATTTTTTTTTCTCCCTCCCTCCTCAACCCCAAGATGGCAAGCAATCTGGTATAGGCTCTACATGCACAATCATATTAAACATATTTCCACATTTATCATATTGTGAAAGAAGAATCAGAACAAAAGGGAAAAACCATGAGAAAGAAAAGACAAAAAAAATAGTATGCTTCAATCTGCATTCAGACTCCATGGGGACAGCATTTTTCCATCATGAGTCTTTTGGAATTGTCTTAGATTATTGTATTGCTGAAAAGAGCTAAGTTTATCAAAGTTGATCATTGAACAATTTTGCTGTTGCTATGTACTACGTTCTGGTTCTGCTCACTTCACTCAGCATCATTTCAGATAAGTCTTCCCAGGTTTTTCAGAAATCTACCTTCTCATCATTTCTTATAGCACAATAGAACTCTACCACAATCATATACTACAGCTTGTTTAGCCATTCCCCTATTGATGGGCTTCTCCTCAATTTCCAATTCTTACCCACAACAAAAATAGCTCATATAGCATCATTCTTTCAGTCATTCAGGTTTGTAATCTTGGACTCATCCTCTGCTCTTTCATCTTTCTTCCTGTCCATATTAAACCAATACTGCCACTAAACTCTGACTCTGGAGGAGAGATGAGGCTGATGATTTTGCACAGCCCTGCCTCACTTAAATCCTATTCACTTGCCAGTCAAGACATCACCTCCCTGATGTCATTGGTCCTCTTTGAGAACAAAGGACAAACAAGAAAAACAACAATCCATATACAATCAGCTGCCAACTATTATTGCCAATTCCACCTCTACGATATCTCTTGCATCTGTTTCTTGCTCTAAATTGACCTCCCTGCCTCAAGCTTCTCTACTCTTCAATTCATCCTTCACACAACTGCTAAAGTTGTTCCTAAAGATTTCCCTAAAGCGCAGATCTGATCATGTCATTTCCCTGCTCAAAAAGCTTCAAAGATTCCCTCTTATTTCTAGGATAAAAAATTAACTCTTATGGCATTTTAAAGCCCCTCACAACATGGCTCCAGTCAACCTGGTAAGAGATTACAAATTACCCCCTTTCATGTAATCGATGTCCAGCTAAGCTGGTCTGCTTGATGCTCCCTGTACATGACATTCCATCTCCTCCAACCAGGCAGCTGGTTGCTCAATGGATAGAATGCTTGGCCTGGAGTCAGGAAGACCTAGATTCAAATCCAGCCTCTGACACTTAGTAGTTATATGGCACTGGGCATGTCAGTCTCTTTTTGTCTCAGTTTCCTCAACTGTAAGATGGGGATAACAGTAGTACCTACCTTGCTTAGAAATTGTAGATACTAAAGGTGCTTATTCCCTCCTCTTCTCTCTGTGCCTTTGCGAAAGCTGTTCCTGATGCCAGGAATGCACCCCTTTCTCACTTATGCATTCTTTCCTCACTCTTAGAATCCTTAGTTTCCTTCAAAGTTTAATCCATCCTCCTAGCTGTTAATGTTCTTTCTTTCCTTAAATCATTTGCACTTATGGTTATATTTACATATCACCCCCCCCACAGGAAAATGTAAGCTTTTGGGGGTCAGGCATCCTTTTTCGTTTGTTGTGTTTGCATACCCAACATCTAGAATGGTACCTTACACATAGTAGGTGCTGATATATACTTGTTGAATTGATCTGTAAAAAGATCATTTTTACCCCTCCAGACAAATGTATTGACATTATCTTCTTATTCATATTAATATTACAAGTGATGAGCTCATAAGGAATGATATGCTCTAAGGGAAACAACCATGAACAAAGGCTGAGTCAGGAGACCTGCGTTCTAGTTCTGGTTCTGCCATTAAATAACTGTGTGACCTTGGACAAATCATTTCATCTCTTTGGGAATTAGTTTCTTAATCTGACAAATGAAGAGTTTAAACTAGTTGTTCTGGTTAAACTAGTTTAAACTAGGGTTCTTTTCAGCTTTATGATTTTAAGAACTACATAAAAGAATTCTCCTTGCATTTAGCTAGTGGTGTCAATGAGGTGGCACAGAGAAGAAAGTGTTGGACCTGGAGTCAGGAAGACCTGAGTACAAATCTGGCTTCAGACACTTACTAGCTGTGTGACCCCTGGGCAAGTCACTTAACCCTGTTTGCCTCTGTTTCCTCATCTGTAAAATAAGCTGGAGAAGGAAATGGCAAACCACTCCAGTATCTTTGCTGAGAAAACCCCAAATAGGGTCAGAGAGAATCAGACATAACTGAAAATGACTGAACAATAACAAATGGGGATAATAATTGCATCTACCTCCCAGGGTTGTTGTGATCACACTTGTAAAGTGCTTTACAAAGCCTAAGGCATTGTATAAATGTGATGATCACCATTATTTACATCAAAGAATGGTTTGAACATTAGGGATGATCAAGGCCAGGGAGGATTCTTTAAAAACAAAATGTAGACTTGGTTACACAGGGGTTAAGTCCTTTCTCTCAGGCTATGCTTGCTCCATGTCACTTTCCCAGGGCTACTGCTCCTTTATACCCCGATTACTTGGAAAAATACACAGGCACCCTACTGTTCTCTACCAACACTCTGCTCATCCATGCATGATAAGGAAGGAGAGGTTTCCTCTGTCATGAGCATATGTGAGGATATCCTCCTGCCTTTGCTAGGAACTGATTCCAGGAGAGTGGCTCATTATTTGTACATGTCACTCAACACTCAAGATAAGGCATTGCACATAGAAAATGCTTAATAACTATCCAATTAATGAAGAGGTTTCTACCGTCTTCCTTCTTACCATCCTCACACACAGAAAAGGCCAAAAGGCTGTCTTGACCTTAATAAAACAATAGAATCCTCTTGCAGGCCTGGGACTTTTACCTTTGTCTTTATGGCCCCTTCCCTAGCACAGTGCCAGACATGCAGTTGGTGCTTAATAAACATTTATCAAATTGAATTGAATCGACAACAGCAGAACTAACAATCGAGAAATTAGATATCTAGGGGCATCTAGGTGGCACAGTGGATAGGACACTAGCCCTGGAGTCAGGAGGACCTGAGTTCAAATCTGACCTAAGACACTTGACATTTACTAGCTGTGTGACCCTGGGCAAGTCACTTAACCCCATTGCCTAACCCCCCCCAAAAAATAGGTATCTAGTCCTGACTCTGCAAGTCAGTCAATTTCCCTGTCCTCTAATTTCCACTTCTACAAAATGGGACTAATGATAATAATACAGTGTCTTGCAATTAGCAAGCATTTAAATTTTTTTATTAAATTAAAATAAATATACAATGTGCTTATTATTACTGTTGTTTTTCAGTTCCGTGACCCCATTCAGGGTTTTCTTGGCAAAGATACTGGAATAGTTTGCCATGTTCTTCTCCAGATCATTTTACAGACGAGGATCTGAGGCAAATAGGATTAAGTCACTTGCCCAGGGTCACACAACTAGTAAGTGTCTTCAGAGGACAGATTTGAAGTCAGGTCTTCCTGAGTCCTGGCCCAGAACTCCATCCACTGTGCCACCTAGCTGCCCCCAAAATGTGCTTGTAAAGATTAAGAAAAGGAAGATAACATAAAACAAACTTGCAAAGAATGTGATTGGCATTCTTAAATAGCCATAACATCACAATCCATGACCAGCATTTAATTAGTTTAATTAGTCTCTGTGCCTAGCCTTGGCCTAGCAACTGACCCACTGTTCATGTTGTCCTTATGGGTAACTCTCATTGGTTGTATCCAAACTAATTTTTCATTTGTAAAGCTGAGTCAGAAGACACCTGCTAAGAACATGTAAGCATCTTATGCCTGGCTTTTTCAGCTTTCAAATGATAGTGCAGTAGTTGGCATATAGTAGGCTAGGTAAATATAAATATGTATTGATTATTAACTGATTAAGAGCTCTGCTCCATTCTGCTCTGATCCAATCAAATCTGAAATACAGAGTTCAGTTCTGGACCCCAGAACTCAAGCACTGCCCTAGTTTGCCGTCTGATGGGCAGAATTACTACATTACCCTAGAGGAGTAGGGCTTTGTTTGAAGGAGATGGAGAAAAGGAAGGGTTGGGGTGGGGACGAGGAGTGGGGAGACTACTCAGAGAAGAGGCAGAGGCCTCCCTAAGTCCGGAAATTTCCTGGGGAGGGTAAGCAAAACAGAGAGTCTGCTTGGTAAGGTTGCACACACAAACAGCTGCTTTTAAATGTCATCTGTTTATTCAGAACTCAGGAGTTTACTCACTCCCAAAGCAACGGGAAGTCTTAAGCACTTCCACCAGGCATCATTGCTCCAGGGGCTGCTTCTAGCCATCAGGAAGAGGAGGACTCCTGTCCTGTCAAAATACAAGTAAGAACCAATATGGATGACTGAGTACCACTGTGGAATCCCAGAAAAAGCTGTCTATCATTTTGAAGTTGTCATCATTAGGATTGCCTCATTTCTTCAGCGAGGGAACATGAACAATATAATGGAAAAAGAACTTCAACCCTGGCCCCAACACACATACTAACCCCATATGGGGTTTTCTTGGCAGAAATACTGGATTGGTTGGCCATTTCCTTCTTCAGTGGATTAAGGCAAATAGAGGTTAAATGAAGTGCCCAGGGTCACACAGCTAGTAAGTGTCTGACTTGAGATTTGAACTCTGGAAGATGAGTCTCCTTGACTCTAGGCCCAGCACTCTATCCACTGTGCCACCTAAAGATGACAATCTTTTGCCAGGCCTGCCGGAGGTTCCATTCCATTGTCATATCTTGTCAGAATGCAGAATCACTTCCATGCCATTTTTCATTATCAATTACTTACATTGTTCATAATCGAGTCATTTCAATTTTATGCCATACTTTTTCTCATTATTATTCTTTCTTCTAACTTTTTACTGATTCTAATTTTTGTTCTGATAAGTCAATGTTCTGAATATACCCAGAAAATTTATTCAGGAATAACTTTCAGGTCAATAATGAGGTTTTCCTTCTGTTTCACAAATATGATCAGTTCTATTTTCACGATATTGTTTTCTGTTCACTGAGTGCAGCAGCTATCGATTCTGTTCTTGAAGACGATATTCATGAAGAAAATATTCATAAGCTTGAGGCTTATATGTAATATACAGGTCTCTGGCCTCTCTCATCCTTTTTCCTGAAGCATGCGTTCTCATATACAGTGAGATCCTGATTAGTACAAATAATGAATCACATGAAGCAGTCCCATTATTTTTAATCAACTGGACCAGAATAACTTGAAAACCAGTACTTGAAAACAACTTTAGTCACCTATGCTTTCTTATTTGACCTCCAATGAACTAGAAACAATCAATGGTTGTAGCCCCTTGGAGCACAAGGATTTCAAGGCTGATAAGGAGCATGGGTTTTGATTGAAAGTCCCCTTCTTCATTATATGGGCAGCTCAGTGATATAGTGCCATTATTATCCCCATTTTACAAGTGAGGAAACTAAGGCAGACAGAGGTTAAGTGTCTTGCTCAGGGTCACACAGCTAAGTGTTTGAGATGGAATTCAGACTCGGGTCTTTCTGACTCCTGGCCACCTGCCTCCTAATGTATTAATTCATCAAATTTCATAGTACCTTTATGCCAAAGAATTAGTAGTACATCCCAGAAAGGGGAATGTATATTCCCCTTGATATCAGTATCTCATAAATAATAGCTCATATTTGTATAGCACATTAAAATTTTCAAAAGACTTTCTTTTCAGCAACTCTGTGAGAAAGATATAGCACACATTATTGCCCTCCAACTCCTCCTCCCCTTTTTTTAACAAATGGAGAAACAGAGGCTCTGAGGTAAGAAATGATTTGTCCACATTCTCACTGTTAATAGAAGTAGCTGGGGAGGGGGGAGGCTCAGTGGATAGAACACTGGGCCAAGAGTCAGGATGACCTGAGTTCAAGTCCTGCTTCAGACACCAGCTGGGTGACCCTAGGCAAGCCACTTAACCTTTATTTGCCTTAATCCACTGGAGAAGGAAATGACCAACCAATCCAATATTTCTACAAACAAACAAACAAACAAACAAACCCATACAGGATGAAGAAGAATCAGACATGACCCAGCAACAACAACAATTCGTCATTAGTGTGTGTGTTGGGGCCAGGATTGTTGTTCTTTTTCCATTACATCGCTCATGTTCCTTTCTGAAGAAGTGAGGGAACACTCACTAGCTATGTGACCCTGGGCAAGTCACTTAACCTCAGTTTCCTCATGTATAAAAAACAAGCTGGAGAAGGAGGTGGCATATCATTCCAGTATCTTTGCTGAAAAAACCCAAATGGGGTCACACAGGGTAGGACGTGAGTAAATATGAACGAACAACAACAACTAGCGAAATACCAAAAGCCCCATCACCAGCAGGCTGGCCCCTCGATGTGCAATTGGGTCATGTCAACCAAAGAAGCAAAGACACACAAAATGGCTCTCACACTCACATGGCCCCTTCCACTTGGCAAAGTGGTAGAAAAGGGTGTACAGGGGTACCAAGAATTACAGAGTTTCTAAATTATCTATAAACTTTAACTTATTTAAAGGTAAATACAAGTGTGAGACTATTGCCCTCTGACCAGTGAATGAACTGGAGGAACTAAATCCCATCAAGCTTGACATTTTCACCATAAAGGAAACCCAAAGGATGGAAGAACATGCAGCTAAATGAAGGGTAAATCACTGGTTCTCTTTAGAGAACCATATAAAAGCATTTGTGCAGTTAGCTTTATCATACATCCAAAGCCAACAAGAAACATCATTTCATGGGATATTTAGTCATCTCATGAAAAGTATTTGCAGAAAGACCACCATGAAAATAATTCCACTCAGCACTCCAACATCTGTTGCAGAGACTGAAGAGGCAGAGAAATTCAACCAAGAACTCAAAAAGATATTGCAAATTAAATCAAGATATTTTGGTGACTTCTATAAAATGATATTCATTTTATATTCAAACTATATTCAAATTATATTCAAAACTATATTCAAAAATAGGATGCAGGAATAAAGAATGAGAGAAGGCAAAGACTGGTAGATTACACAGAAACCTCATATCTATATATTCTAAAAAGTTTCTTGAAAAAAAAGAACCAGAAAGTTCTAGAAATGCCAAGCACCAAATAACATCATAAAAATGAAATTAGTTGTATTTTAACAGGAAGGAAATGATGCATAACTGATGTAGGAGTCATTTCTGAATCAGCTGTCTGTGGATTGCCAAAACACTGACTTATTAAGGCAAATGTCAAAATTAAAATGAAATCAGAAGGAATAACAATGACAAAAATATATGACAGACAAGTAAAATAATTCCAACCCAACCTAATTTTAGCCTAATTATTTATCTAAAAATGACTTATAGGTAGAAAAAATGGACATCAACACCAATTACAGTAATTTCAAACAGAAGTGTCACCAATGTAAATCAACTGCCATAATAAGACCAAAATACAGCCAAATGTGCCTTAGTCAACAATCATTTTATTTATTCGCCAAGCTATGATATATGGCAGCCAAAGGCAATACTGGTTTCTAATATAAACTCATTTATAAAATCTTATGGAGAAACATGGTAGGAGAGTATGAACAAACAGGAATACTTTATAACAGAGAGAAGCATTAAAGAGTACAACCTATTAAAACAAAGCTTGGCGAAAGACCCAATTAAACAAAGGCATCTTGAGGGAAATTAAGGATGAGACTTTAAGGGAAATTTTTAATATTTAAAGATAAAAAAACAAAAAGTAGAAAATATTTACATAGTGGATTTTTAAAATAAAATACACTTTTAATCATACCTTGTTTTTTTTAAATCACCTTTATTACCCAATAACCCATCCTTTCTTTCCCCTCTGATAGAACTATCTCTTATAACAAGATTTAAAAGAGGAAGGAAACAGTCCATCACAACTCACCAACATATTGAAAATGTCTGATATTGTATGCTGTTTACCAAACCCACAGTCCTCCACTCCAAAAAATGAGGGATGCTGACTTCTCATACCTCTTGTTTGGGGATAAACTTGGCCATTTTACTTTAACAGCATTCGGTTTCATTTATTTTGTTGTTCTCTCCATTTACATTGTTGTAGCCATATTATTTTCCTGTTTTTTTCTTACTTCATCTAAGTTTATGTTTGCCATGATTCTCCATATTCATATTAATCATTCTTGCACCATGGTAACATTCCATTACACTCATACCACAACATGATTAACTCTTCAGTCAATAGACATGGTTTTGTTTTCAATTCTTTGCTTATACAAAAACTATTAACATAAATATTTGGGTGCATGTGGGCATTTCTTTTTGTCCTTATTCCCCTTGAGCTCTATGCCCCAGTGGAATCTCTGGATCAAATTGAATTGGACCAATTCAAAACTCATCCAACCTGTACTGTACATTAACCTGTACTGTTCTTCCCACAACTCCTCCAGCTATTCCTATTTTTTGTCATCTGTCAATTTTCTGGGTGAGAGGTAAAACCTCAGAGTTGTTTTGATTTGCCTTTTGCTTATTATTAGTGATTTGGGGAATAATTTTGTATGATTATTAATAGTTTGCAATTCTTTGAGGACACTGTTAATATTCTTTGATCATATATATATGTATATATATATGTATATATATATATATATATATATATATATATATATACACACACACACACATACATATATAAATACACATATGTATGTGTGTGTATGTAATTGAGTTTTGGTCTGATTTATTTTTGTTGTTTATCTACATATGTTGGAATCAGTTTTGTCAGAGATTTTTGACATAAGATTTTTCTTTTTTTTAACAAGTCAACTGCTTCACTTCTTTTCATTTTCATCTTGGTTATATTAACTATATCAATGCAAATGCTTTTCCAATTTTATGTAAAAATTATCTATTTTTTTCTTTTTAATTACCTCTATCCCTTATTTGCTTGAGAATTCATCCCTAGCCATAGCTGTGAAAGGCACCTAATATGAAAGCCTTGAGAGTTTGGTGTCACCCACAGTTTAAGAAGTGCTTCTAGATTTCAGAAAACAATGATGACATGGTTTTGTTTTCTTGTTTTCCTTCCTTCAGAGAGTTAGTTGTTCAACATTTACCAGCACATCCCTGGATAGGATCTAGACTAGGTTGGTGGGTATACATTTGAAGACAAGGTGACAGATGCTAGATATGTTGTAAAGGGAGAAACAACAAGATTTAGCAACTGATTGGATTTGTGAGTTGAACACAAATGAGAAGTTAAAGTAGATTACAAGGTTACAAATGTTTAGTGATTCCCTAAACAGATATGGGGACATTTGGAAGGGATAGGTTTGAGGGAAAGATAATGCATTTTGTTTAGGACACATTGAGTTTGAGATGTCTCCAATATATTATGAAACATCCAATAAGTAATTGTTGATAACAGACTATAGTTCAAGTGAAAGAATAAGTCTTGATACACAGATTTGGAAGTATTGAGATGATAATTAAACTAGGAACTGATGAGGTCATGAAGAGAAAAAGTATAGGGTGAGAATAGGGTCCAGGAGCCAATCTTGGTGGATACTCACAGTTAGATGGTGTATGAAAGGAGACTGAGAAGTTGTGTTCAGACAGGTAGGAGAAGAAGTAATAATATATCTAACATTTATATAGCCCACCCCCTTTTTTCCCTTAGAGAATTACATGTGCATTTCTTTTGTGTATCTTAGCTAGAAGGAAATCCCCTGCCTTTGGTACTAAACTCTTCAGGAGATAGAGGAAGATCTTCTCATTTAACTTCCTGAATGTTTGGTCTGGGTTCCACCTCTACTCTGGTTCATAGTGAGTATCTCACATATCTCTTGAATTTATTCAATGAAAGCTAGACCACAAGGAAGGAAATGTACAAACATTTATTAAACACTTGTCATACAGAAAGCATTGTGCTATGTTTCACAAAGATTATCTCATTTGATCTTCACAGAAACCTTAGGGGGAGATGCCATTAATATCCCCATTTTACAGTTGAGGAAACTGAGGCTGACATAGGTTTTGACACAAGTTAAATAGCTAGTGGTGTCTGAGGCCAGACATGAACTCAGTTCTTTGTGACTCCTGGATTATGACCCAGACCCATAATCCATGTAAAAATTTTTCTGCCTATTAACTACAAAACATCACTGGGATTTGGAGTTCTATAGTTTTCTAATTCTAAACTTATGTTCCTTGATGTAGATAAGTAGGCAGGGAAAAGCCAGAGTCAAAGATACACCCACAGAGTAAGATCATTTTCTTCTTCTGAATAAGGTATTCCTACCTTATTCAATTTAAATACATTAGCCAAAGTCTATAGATTTGTGCTTACTTTTATATCCAGAAAAGAAGCCAGTTTGTGAAGAAGATTACGAAGTCATATAATCCTAGGGTCACAAGGCACCTCAGAAGTCATTTATCCCTATAGGAGTTGGAATCTCCCCTTCAACGTCACATCTCCAAGAAGTGGCCATCCATTCCATACTTAAAAGACCCAAGGCAGGAGTTACCTTTGAACATCTCTGCTTTTTAGGAAGTTTCTCTTTATGTCAAGTCCAAATCCTCCTCTCTATAATTTCAACTGATTTGTCCTAGCTTTGCCATCTGGGGCCATATGGGTTCAGCTTTGACTATTTTGAATGTGAAGCAAAATTGGAGATGGCTTGTCGTTCAGTTATTTTTCAGTCATATGACCCCTCTTTGTGACCCCATTTGGGATTTTCATGTCGAAGATGTTTTGCCATATCCTTCTCCAGCTCATTTTACTGATGAGGAAACTGAGACAAACAGGGGTAAGTGACCTGCCCAAGGTCACATAGCTAGTAAGTGTCTGAGGCCAGATTTGAATTCAGGAAGATGACTCCTTCTGACTGCAGGTTGAGCACTCTATCCACTGCACCACCTATCTACTCTACCTGCCCTAAGCATATATGAATGATACAGAATGGCACAGTAGAAAGATCAATGGACTTGAGGTCAGAGGAATGAGATTCAAATTCTGCCATCAGTATGACATCATGCAAGTCACTTTTCTCTTGTTCTAAGTTTCTTCATATGTAAAATAAAAGCATTGAAATATTCCCATTTTGGGCCTCAGTTTCCACATCTATAAAATGAGGTATGTGGGCTAGATAACCTATAAGTTCCCTTCCAGCTATAAATATATTATTTTATTTGGAAATATACAACCAGGATTCAGTTAAAAGTTTAGGGCTAGAAGTATAGATTTTAAATCATCCCTATCAACCCACTGGGGTGCAGCCTCAAGAGTATTTAAGAAGAGATATCTAAAGGCAGTAGCTTAAGGAATAGCCATAATTAAAAGAGAGAAGGAAGAAGAACCAGCAAAGGAAATAGTGCGATCAAAAGAGAAGGAGAATAACCAGATAAATATAATTCATGGAAGCTAAGGGAGAACAGAATTTCAAGAAGAACAAGGTACTCAGTGGTACCATTCCTCCCAGGGAGTAAGATGATTTTCTTCTAGTTAGTTTCCTACCATATTCAATTTAGATACATTAGCCAAAGTCTATAGATTTTGCACTTACTTTTGTATCAAGAAAATTTTATATATATATATATACACACACACACACACACACACACACACACACACACACACACATATATATATATACACACATACATATATATTATATAGAGAGAGAGAGAGAGAGGGAGAGAGAGAGAGAGAGAGAGAGAGAGAGAGAGAGAGAGAGAGAGAGAGAGAGAGAGAGAGAGAGAGAGAGAGAGAGATGAGATATATAGAGAAGGATGAGAACTGAGAAAAGGCCACTGGATTTGTTAGGGACATTATTGATCATTCTTCCTCCATTCTCCATCTTTCTACCCCTCACATGGAAAATAAGACCAGTATCTTCTCTTTGTCCTTTCCAGGAAAGGTATGATGAAGGGGCCCCACAGAAAGCTTCTAACATGGACTCTTTCTGCCACTACCCCCCAAAGGAAGGGAGATTTCTTCTCCAGAGGCCCTAGTGCTTTTAAGAATACAACTCCTCTTTCTTTCACTTCCATTATATTCTTTAACTTTAGAGTTTTTGCTACACAAAACATGCTCAGGCAGCCAGATAAAGTGGAGACCAATTTTTTTCTACAGCATGAGCAAATCTTGGGGGATAAGTTAGACACCAATAGGTAAATTACAGGAACAGTCTTGTTATATAAAACTAACCAGACATAACTTACTCATTAATCAGATTGTTACTCTAGGCTTTATTCCCAGTTTGGTCAGCTTGAATCTTTGGGCCCAATCCTTAGATTACTCAGTCCTTCCTCTCTGGCCTGGATCCATCCTTCAGTTTCAGGTGGAAACTTCATTCCTTATGGCCACCTGATACCTTAGTCAGCTCTGTCCTGACTCCCTGAGGCTTATGCCCAATAACTCCCCTGAACTAACGGTTTTCTTTCCTGAACATAGTCTTCCCCATGAGATTTGCAAGTCAAATGCTTTCTTGAAATCAGTAAATATTCAACAATCAATAAAAATATTTTGTTTAGTCAGAGCTTAAAAAGATGCATGTTCTATGATTATCACATTACAAATTTAGTTCAGTTACTTTTTTTAGGATTTCAGGATGAACAACAACAACAACCGAGAAATTATTATCCTTTCTCTGTTCACCTATAGGCTAAATCCAATTCTTCTCTTTATTTTCCACCCCAATCCCTATTAATGAAACTTTCCTTTCTCACAAACAATAGGGGAAGTTTAAGAGATCCCTCTTAAATTTTAACTCCTTAGGTACATTTTAGCCCTTGAATGACCCCTTTGTGTTCTTTCATTTAATCCTCACTTCAGTTTCTTTTTTTAATGCATTGTTAACCAACTAGGAGGATTTTTTTAAAAATATTTTATTGTTTTTCAATTACATGTAAAATTTTTAACATTCATTTTTTAAAATTTTGAGCTCCAAATTGTCTCTCTCTCTCCCACCTTTCCCCTCTCCTTGAGAAGGCAAACAATTTGATATAGGTTATACATATGCAATCATGCAAAACATTTCCATATTAGTCACGTTATGAAAGAAAACACAGACCAAAGCAAAACAAAACAAAAAAAGTAAAGAAAGGAAAAATAGTATACTTTGATCTGCACTCAGACTCCATCAATTCTTTCTCTGGAGATGGATAGCATTTTTCTTCATGAGTCATTCAGAATTGTCTTAGATCATGGTACTGCTGAAAATAGCTAAATCATTCACAGTTGATCATTGTACGATATTGCTTTTACTGTGTACTATATCCTCTTGGTTCTGCTTACTTCATTTTGCATCAGTTCATGTTAAGTCTTTCCAGATTTTTCTGAAAGCATATTGATCGGCCTTATAGCTGAGTATAGCACAATAGTATAGCACAATAGTATTCCATCACAATCCTATACCACGACTTTTTCAACCATTCCCCAATTAATAAGTATCCCCTCAATTTCCAATTCTTTACCACAAAAAGAGCTACCATCAATATTTTTGTACATATAGGTCCTTTTCATTTTTGTTTTTTATCTCTTTGGGATACAGACCTACCTAGTCACTACTATTGCTGGGTCAAAAGGTACGCACAATTTTATAGTTAGGCATAGTTCCAAGTTGTTCTCCAGACTGGTTAGATCAGTTCACAACTTCTCCAACAGTGCATTAGTGTCCCAGTTTTCCCACATCACCTCCAACAGTTGTCATTTCCTTTTATGTCATATTAGCCAATCTGATATGTGTGAGGTGGTACTTTAGAGTTGTTTTAATTTGTATTTCTCGAATCAACAGTGATTTAGAGCATTTTTCATATGATTATAGATAGCTTTGATTTCTTCATCTGAAAACTACCTGCTCCTATCCTTTGACTATTTATCAATTGGGGAATGACTTTTATTCTTATAAATTTGACTTAATTCTCTATATATTTGAGAAATGAGGCCTTTATCAGAGAAATTTTTGTAATTTTTTCCAGTTTTCCAATTTTCTGTTTTCCTTCTAATCTTGGTGCATTGGTTTTGTTTGTGCAAAACCTTTTAATTTAATGTAATCCAACCAGGGGAATTTTTAAGCATAATATTACTTCCAGGAAAATGAGGATCACTCTTTTTTTCATCCAGAAGAAAACATCATGGTGAAACCAATTGAATAAAATCTTCCAGAAAGAAATGTTTTGCCATATTTCTTTGACTTCCTAAAAAATACTTTATACTCTTCACTATTGTCTCCATTGACCCTGTGAAGAAGTGTCAATTTGGTTTTTTGTTGTTTCCTAACTAATTTCTTAATCTCAGAAACAATAGGAAAGGTTGTTTTTTTTAAATTATCTGGTAGGAAGAAAGTCATGGATCACTACCTCCTCTTATTTCATACTTCAGGACAGAATTCCATTTTGGTTTCATTCCCACAAACACTGCTGAGAACCCTGCAAGAGCCAAGTGACACATTGCTAATGAAGATGTACTAGAATCCTGCAGGGCAAAGGATGTCAGTGGGAAATGCAGAATTTAATTACCTTTAGAATACAGTGAAGGCTAAGTCCCCAAAGTTTGGATCAGCTTTTGGCATGAGTACCACTCTCCACTTATGTGTGAATTTCTACCCTCCCATACAGACTCCAGACAAATTCTGTGCCATAGCAACCCTGAGAGTTTCACAAATCTAAACTGGTTCCAGCATCTTGGTTTTGACATCCAGAAGCTCAACTTACTCATATGTGGAAAAGGTGACCACCTCCGCAGTGTGATTTGGCAGAAAGAACCCCAAAGATTAATTTGCTCTAAAAATATCTCTTTCTGCCATAGAGCTTGAAATTACCACCATTGAAGTTAGTATGCTTTTGAGTTGGGAAAGTGTCTCCAAAAGATTACAATTAAAATGCATATGATACTTTAAACTATAAGTTATCAAAAACTTGTTATCTATCAAAAGCAACAAGAACTAATTTGTGGTTCTAAGTGACAGGAAGCAGGGATCTGAGGACATAAGACATAAAATGGGTACATCTTTCCTGGAAGATGTTAAGAGAAGTCTGGAAGGATAGGCTGAAATGGGACGTGATAGTGGAAGGAGACCTCTTGAATTAGGGCAGTAGCATGAACAGCATGGGGAAGAAAACATTGAAGGAGGAAGCAGGAAAAGGGACTCAAAAGGGAAGATGGAGGATCAATGAAAACTTCCTTCGGTGCCTAGTTTTACTCAGGGTTTGATACCACTTCACCCAAAATTCCTTATCCCAGTCAGGTCAGAGGACTACCTTGACCTTCATACCAGTTTTACACTCATGTAGGACCCACACTGGCAGATAGGTGGCACAGTGGATAGAGCGTTGGACTTGGAGTCAGGAAGATCTGAGTTCGAATTTGAACTCAGGCAGTTATTAGTTATGTGGTCCTGGCCAAGTCATTTAACCCTGTTTGCCTCACTTTCCTCATCTGTAAAATGAACTGGAGAAGGAAATGGCGAACCACTTGGTTATCTTTGCCAGACAAACCCCAAATGGAGTCACGAAGAGATGGACAGACTGAAACCACTCAATGACAACAACAACAATGACAGTACCTATACCAGCATGGCCAAGCTAATGCATGGGCTTATCTTCTCTTTGCCTCCCAACATTGATTCAAACCATGTATATTCCTGATGTTCCAATCTGCCTCCACTTGACAGAGACAGAAGAAAAGCATCTCCCCTAGGATCAAAAGATCATAGATTTAGGACTGAGAGGGATCTTAGAGGTGGTCTAGTCCAACCACTTCACTTTATGGATGACAGAACAGACTGAGAGGAGCGAGTGATTTGTGGAAGAGCACACTGTTCTTAACGGTCCGAGATGTGATTCCAATCCATCTCCTTTAGCTCCAAACTCAGGGCTCTTTCCATTACACATCTTCGCCTTCATTGACAGCAATTCCATCCTTGGCCAGGAATAGCAGTAAAGGATGGGGAGAAGACCTCAGACTTCATCAAGCAATTGAAGTATTGCCATTCACCTTGTAGCTTCTCACCCTGTACCATGACATGACCTTGAAGGTGCCTTCTGGCTATAGATCTAAATTGCTGTTACTTCAATAACTCAGCCTTGGCTATAATGACATTGGGAGAAATTGGTTTAGCTTTTATATGCCCCAAAGGGGTAGCTAGGTGGCAAAATGGATGGAGCACTTGGCCTGGAGTCAGGAAGAGCTGAGTACAAATCCCTTATTAGCTGTGTGATCCTGGGAAAGTCACTTAACTCTGTTTGCTTCCGTTTCCTCATCTATAAAATGAGCTGGAGAAGGAAATGCCAAAACATTCCAGCATCTTTGCCAAGAAAACCCCAAATGGGGTCGCAAAGGGTCGAGCATGACTGAAAAACAGCTGAATGATAAAAGAGGCCTAAAACATCTCCTCAGTAGTTTTTCCTCTCTCTGCAAAATTTGCTTTTGCCATTTTTATTCTCTTGAATGTTTGGTACATATGAGATCTACAAAAATTAAGGTAGATTTTGGCCTTCTAGGTGGACCAATGAATGAAGTACTTGGCCTGGAATGAGGAAGATTTGAATTCAAATCCAGCCTCTGACATTTATTAGCTATGTGACCCTGGGCAAGTCACAACCTCTGTTTGTCTCAGTTTTCTCATCTGTAAAATGAGGGTAGTAATAGTATCAACCTTCCAAGGTTGTTGTGAGGAGCAAATGAGATAATATTTGTAAAAGCACTAGCACAATGTCTGGCACAAAGTAAGTTCAATATTGATATTGTTGGTTTTCAGTAATTTTCAGTTGTATTTGACTCTTTGAAATTTTGAAATTTGAAATTTTCTTGGCAAAGATACTGGGGTGGTTTGCTATCTCCTTCTCCAGCTCTTTTTACAAATGAGGAAATTGAGGCAGAGTTAAGTGACTTGCCCAGGGTCATATAATAACTGTCTGGGGTCAGATTTGAATTCAGGAAGACTCATCTTCCTAACTCCAGGCCTGGCGATCTTTCTACTGCACCAACTAGCTGCCCTTCAGCACGATATGAATATTAGCTATTAGCTCTATGAATTTCCAAATCATACAATGGTAAAGTTAGGCATTTACTAAAAGAATGTCAAATATTTGGGTCTAGGACAAACACAAAAAGACTTTCCCTCTCTCTGTCCTCAATCTTCTGCAGCGTGTATCCATACATAAGATTTACATCATAAAATTTCATTACACTTACTGGCAGGGTAGAAAGAGTACTTAAATGACATCTTTCAGTATCCACACAAGTCTTTGGGTGAAATCATTCACATAATTTCTCATGTACTCATGAAAAAGTGTTTAACGACATCTATGATCTAGTGACACCAGCCTCCTTGCTATTCTTCACACAAGACACTTCATCTGTACACTATGTATTTTCATTAGCTGTCTCCCTTACCTGAAATTGTCTTCCTCCTCATCCTTGCCTCCTGGCTTCCCTGGATTCCTTCAAGTCTCAGCTAAAATTCCACCTCAGGCAAAAGGCTATTTTAGTGTACCTTAATGCAAGTTCCTTTGTCATCCCTGACTTTTACCTCGATCTTCTGCTCTTTTTTTATCCCTAGCACATAGCCTGGTACCTAGTAGATGGTTAATAAATGCTTGCTGATTGGGCTTGACGTATCTGTCCCCTGATCAAAACACTCATGTGGTTACCCATGGACATTACATGGTACAAACTCCTTAGCCTGCATGTAAGAAACTCCATAATCTGGTTATAACCCTTTTGAACTTTATTTCTTAATATTCTACATTCTCTATATTTTAGCCAAAACAGATGACTACCTATTCAAATCTCTTTCTTCCTCCATTTCCTGGCACTTGCAAACACTACCTCCCATTACTGGAATATACCTGGAATGCAACATTTCCATCTGTTGAAATCCTTCTCTTCCTTCAAGGCTCAGCTCAGATGACATCTCTCCCATGGTCTACCCATCTGAAATTTGCAGAATCATAGAATCTCCACGAGGAATCCTTACTGGCCCAAGAATCTTTTGGGTAAAATGCCTGACAAGTGGTCATCCATCCTTTGCTTGAATGCCTTCAGTGAAGAGTCACCTACAATCTCCTATTGCCATCCATTCTACTTTTGGATAACTAATTGTTAAGTTTTTTTCCCTCTTACATCAATTGTAAATTTACCTCATGTGGCTTCTATTCATTGCTCCTATTTCATCTTTATGGGCCAAGCAAAACAAGGGTAATTATTCTTTCATGTGACAGCCATTGTATATTCGATCCTCCCAAAGTCCTCTTTTAGACAAGCTAAACATCCTACTTTCCTCCAAATGATCCTCATGTGACTTAAACTCAAGACACATCACCATCTGGTCACCCTCCAACTGGCAATCTCTAGTTTATTAATTTCCTTTGTGAGATGTGGAATGAAGAACTGAACAGAGTAATAAAGTCTGACCAAGAATGTGCAGAGTTGGGCTATCACCTCTAAAGTCCTGGACACTCTGCCTCTCTTAATGAATCCCAAGATTACATGAGATTCCTTGGCTGCCACATCATATTGTTGATTTATATCATGCTTGTACTATTTCATACAAGCTTTTATCTAATCATGCCTCCCCTATCTTGTACTTCTGAAGTCTACTTTTTAATCCCAATAATAACACTTCACATATATTCTTATTTAATTTCATTGTATTCAATTCATTTTAATGTTCTAGTCTTTCAATATCTTTTTAAAATCATGAACCCTGTATGTTAGTTGTTTCCAAGATTTGTATTATCTTCAAAATTCAAAATTATATTCAAAACTCAGTAATACATGCTGAATGTTTCCTTCCAAAGCTGATTTCAAAGCACTAACAACTACTCATTTTGTCTAGCCAGGCAATCAGTTCTGAAATCACATAATTATATGATCATGCAGCTCATATCTCTCCACATTTTCTACAACAGCATGAAAGATTTTGTCAGAATAGGCACTTAATAAAATCTAGTTGAGGGGCAGCTAGGTGGCACAGTGGATAGAGCACCAACCCTGGAGACAAGAGGACCTGAGTTCAAATACAGCCTCAGACACGTAGCAACTGCATGTCCCTGGGCAACTCACTTAACCCTAATTGCCTCCAAAAATAAGATAAAATAAAGGCAAGTTGACTCGACTGCTTTGCTAAAATATAGGTAAACAATATCTGTAGCAGCTCTTGTTGAATCAGGTTGTAAACCATGATCAGAAAAGCAAATAAGTTTTATCTAGAATGACATGAAGGCATGCTGGCTGTCTGGGATTGCTGCTTCCTTTCCTAATGTTCACTAATCATTCCTTTGATAGTATATTTAAGAAGTTACTTAGGAATTGAAGTCAAGCTCACTAGCCTCTAGTCTTGAGGCTCTAATCTCTTCTCTCAAAAAAATCATGACATTTGTCTTTGATCCTGGGGCACTTCTCTTATTCTCCATGATTTTTCAAGAATCATTAACAATGATGCAGCAATCATGTCTGCCAGTTTTCCAGCAGCCTAGGATGCAGTTTATATGGGCCAGGTAGCTTGAACTCATCAAAGGCAACTAGGTTCTTTTTTACTATCTTCCTGCTTATCTTGTGATTGGCCATTGCATTGATCAGTTAATAAATCTTTCAAAGTTAATTTTCTTTATAATATTGTCGGTATTGTATAAATGGACCTCCTTGTTCTGTTCGGTTTACTTTTCCTCAGTTCATACAAGTCTTCCCAGTTTTTCTGAAACCATTTCCTTTGTTACTTTTTACACCACTGAAATATTTCATCAACACATATACCATAATTTGTTCGGTCATTCCCCAATTGATGGGCATCAGTTTTCAAGCATTTGCCACCACAAAAAGAGTTAATATAAATATTTTCATACATATAGGTCCTTTTCCTCTTTATCTGGTCTCTTTGGGGTATAGACTTAGTAGTGGTATCCCTGGGTCAAAGGGTATGTACAATTTAATAACTTTTGGGGCATAGCTCCAAATTGCTTTCCAGAATACTTGAACCAGTTCACAGTTCCACCAATAATGAATCGACCTGTTTTCCTTTAGCCAGTTCAACAACTTGTCATTTTCTTTTTGGTCGACTAAGATAGTTTGATGCATATAAGTGGAACTTCAGAGTTGCTTTAATTTGAATTTGTTGTATTATTAGTGGTTTAGAGTACTTTTTATATGATAGATTGGGTTTCTTCCTCTGAAAACTACCTATTCATATCCTTTGACCATTTATCAATTGGAGAATGGCTTTTATTCTTATAAATTTTACTTGGCTCCCTATATAGAAATGAGATCTTTATAAGAGAAGCTTGCAACAAAGATTTTCCCCCCGGTTTCCTACTTCTCTTTTAAATTTACTACATTGGTTTTATTTGTACAAAAACTTATTGCCCAATACTTTCTAACCTTTAGCAGTGTTTTATAAGGTTCTTTCTGGCAGTATCATTTTTACCAACACAGATCACCAAAAAGTATATAGTAGTCATCCAATTTGACAATATTTAGGAGATTCTGTCATGTATCAGATGCATCCCCCAAGAGAAGAGTAGACCTCTCTATTACTTTTTAAAACATTTTTATTTAAAATTATGTTCCAAATTCTATCCCTCTCTCCCTCTCATCACCCCTCCTTGAGATGGTAAGCAATCAGATATAGGTTATATGTGTACAATTACATAAAACATTTCCATATTAGTCATTTTGTACAAGACTTGAATAAAAGAAAAAAATGAAAGGAAGAAAGTGAGAAATAGCATGCTTCAGTCTATATTCAAATATGAGTTCTTTCTCTGGAGGCAGATAGCATGGTTCATCATTAGTCCTTTGGGATTGTCTTGGATCATTGTATTGCTGAGAATAGCTAAGTCATTCACGGTTTTTCATCAAACAATACTGTAGTTACTGTGCACAATGTTCCCTGGTTCTGTTCACTTCACTGTGAGCCAGTTCATGTAAGCCTTTCCAGGTTTTTTTCTGAAATCATCCAGTTTGTCATTTCTTATACCACAATAATATTCCATTACAATCATATACAGCAGCTTGTTTAGCCATTCCCTAATTGATGAGCATCCCTTCAATTTCCAATTTTTAGCCACCGCAAAAAGAGCTGCTACAAATATTTTTGTACAAATATTTTTCTCCTCTTTTTTTGTATGTCATTGGATACAGACCTAGCAGTAGACCTCTCTATTAATATTATCAGGTCGATAAATACCTACCTCTGTACCCTTCAACAGGGAGTTAACCAACCACTTATCTTTTCATTCTCTCATTCTTCACTTAACTCTGCATAACTATTTCTTAGACAAATAATTGCTCTTGTTCTACGTGTCCAGCACTTTTCTCTCCCGGAAGTGTTTAGCGATCCTTCTCCCCTTTGTCCTCACGGTCATCATTCCACGTTCATCCTGTGACACAAGTTTGGATCTCTCCTTTGCCCCTATCACATTTCTACCTTGTATCACAAGGGGCTTTGCATATAAATCCCATCCCTTCCTTGCCTTATATTCTCCTGAAGAATAGCAACTGCTCTGCCCTACAGGAAAATTGAAGGGGAAGGGGATAAGAGGAGGGGAGAGATAGAAAAGAGGGCAAATTAGGAAAAGGGATATTCAGAATGCATGCCTCCTTGGGGTGTGGGGAGGGATGAGATGAGGAGAAAATTTGGAATTCAAAATCTTGTGGAAGTGAACGTTGAAAACTAAAAAATAAATTAATTAATAAATACAAAAAAAAGAATAGTAACTGCTTTCTATTTATGTATGCCCAGTGTCTAGCACAGTGACTTTTAAATAACAAGTGTTCAATAGATATTTGTTCAATTAAATTAAAATACTATTTTTCTTTAAATTTCCAATCCTTGCCTGCACTATCTACCTTCACTTTTCATATCTCCTCCTGATTAATGAACTGAATTTTTCATGGGAAAAGATCCAACTTCCTTTAAGCACTATTTCTTTCTAACTGACTTTTTTAAGAGTAAGAGAAGTACTCTTCAGAGTCCATCACATCTGCTGAGGCACTCAGATAAAATCCAGCCTACAAAGAAATAAGATAGAGTTGGATAGAAGCCCAGCTGGGATGGATAGAAGGATAAATGGCCACTTTATCCTCCTGCCTGTGCTCACTCTTTTGTGGCAAGATTTTAAGCAATGGAATTACAGAACTAGATTCCAACCATAGCTTAATGACACTTTTCAAAACCTAATGCTATTTCAAACAGTAGGGGTTTTTTTTCTATAATGTGTGATCTTTTGAGTAGGTCAACCTGCTGTGAACCATTATGTCTGGCCTTCACTAGCCTCTATGGCTCAAAAGGTCATAGAGATTGTTTCCTGTATAAAATCCAGATAGGAGATGAAACAAAAACTTTTTTTTAGTAATGTGATAAAATTGCACTATTTCTAAAGTTGGTTGTAATTGCCACTGCTACAAATTTAAAGTCTTAAAGTCAAAATGTCAAAGTTGAATTTTTAGTGATCTGGAAAAAAATGCATATAATAGGATGTGGCCACACCTGCTTTCATCTTACCATGTGTGCTAGTTCAGTCTTTGGGTACTTAGAGATGGTGAACATCTTGGATGCTTCCAGCTGGCCACTCGTGACTCAGTACTGAAGTACTCACATGCCTTAGAGATGACAAAATCCCTTATCGGCCATTGAGCAGTTCAAACACCAGCCACATTGGGACATCCTATCCCTTCTTGCTCAAATTACCTGATCAAACTCTCATGCTTATCACAAACTTATCACAAACAAAATGACTCAGTAAATCTATATAAAAATGTGAATTGCTCAGCTCCTTGCTTTCTTCCTCCAAATTTCAAATAACATCATGTAAATCTGAGATGTTTCATGAGTGGTGGGTAAAGGGTACCACTACTCCAGCTTAGTAGTATGTAGTATGTGGACTGCTAGAACAAGAGAATGCAGCAAAGTGAGCTTGAGTCTGAGCCTCTGGAAGCCTTTTCTCTATTTTTTTTCTTTGCCTAATCCTAAGTGATAACACATTCATCTTGATATGGACATCTCCAGACAATTCTAAAGATTCAGAGACCCCAGATCCTCAGTTTGTGCTAGATACACTTTGGAAGGAATCCCCAGAAACTACTCCAGAGCTCTTAGAGATGATTACTAGGTGGAGGATGGGCTTACCATGAGAAATCTACCAGAAAAAGGACAGTGTAGAGCTAAGGTAAAATATTAAATCTATTCAGCAATTCCAGAAAATGCTTTATATATGACAAATATTTATTGCTCTACTTATTTACTTTAAGTTTTGGTTGTAAACGAGTACTTTGGGACTCTTTTGTGTAAGAAGTAAATATCGCCCAATACCTGATTTATACTGTATATTGATTATCTTTGGTTAGAAAAAGCACATGCTATATGTATTTTTTCCCCTAGGGCTCAAGGGTGGAGATGTAATGAGCCAAAGAGTGAAAAAAGGACTTTATTCTCTCTCAGGACTGAATCTGGGCCACCATATGTATGGGCCCAGCGCAGAGGAACCATATAGAAGAGATGAAGTGCACAGTGCCCCAACCCTTTCACGTGGGCAAAAACATCCTTTTGCAAGCCCTTCTTTTAGCTGTACCATAGCCATAACTTTTCCCTTAATCAACAACATTCCACCCCTTACTCAGTGTATGAAGAGGCCAATTTCTTTACTTGGAGAGAACAGTGACTGAGCCTGAGGCTCAATTCCTTTTAGGTAAATATCCCCCTTCTTACCAAGTTTCTGTTTTCCTCACCACACTGTTGTAACTTTTCTGCCCTGGGGGAACTGTGGGATCCAGATTCACCTGACATGATCTTTATTCGGGTTTTAGGAGAATTAAGAGAATAAACAAGATTCTTTCTCCTATAGCTCAGAAGCCCCCAGAAAAGGAAACTAACCTCTGCCACCCAATAATTCAAAAGGAGTATCTTTTCTCTTTCTTTTTTTTCCTCTCTCTCTTTCAATGGATAACACGCCTCACTGTCCCTGTCACTATTTATAATTCCCTATTTACAAATAATGAAACACACAAATCAGAAGGTATGAACAACCAAACCTTATCCTAGCCAGAGGAAAGCTAAATAAACATAAAGCATAAACACATTTTGAAGAACAGTAAAACTTTGAGATTAATATCAGACCCACCCCAGGAAAGAGGAAGTGAAGGGGGGAAGGTGAGACGAGGACATTATCATTTTCATCAAATTACTCTGAGAAAGAAAAGTGCTCAACAATCAGCCCATTGAGATTGCTGTGTCGAGCTGCAGAGAAAATGGTGAGGTCTAGCTGCAGCTCAAACACCAACCCCAGTGGGACATCCTATCTCTCCCTCCTTGCTCAAATCACCTGACCAAATTCTCATGGTTATCACAAACCCAACATCCTAACTCCCACCTACATCCCACTGCTCGGGATGGTTCTCCTCCAGGGTCAGGAGTAAAAAAACAACACTGTCCCTTTAAAACTGAAGCAGTCTCTCTGCAGTTTGTGGAGCCGGAAAAGCTAAAGAATTGCATTCCAGCCAGCAGAAATTCCTCAGAGTGCATTACTCCATGTCAGAACGAGGTACCAGGTTACATTCCTCACCAGAGTTAGGAATTTTTCCAGTTGATTGCAAAATCAGCTATGGTACACTGGACATCTGGAATAATACATCATAGCGTCAAAATAAACACCAGCACTAACAGGATAAGAATGATTAACCTTGCTCCCCAGGCACCTTAGGGTGCCATGCACAGCAAACATACATCAACAATACATGCAATATACATACGACAGTAGAAAGCCTGGCTTTCCAGACTACTTGAGTCACTACATGTCTATATTGCACACAGGATATAATCACACACGTCACAGCAGTGCATGCGTATCCCTGGAACAAAAATAAATCTGCATCACAGCAAATCAAAGCAAGCAATGAACACATCTGTAGGCATACAGTATAACAAAATATGCAAAAACACCAATATCCATGCAAAAAAAAATGAAGCAAAATTATGATAATGAATAAATGGGCTAATGAACAGTTGCTACAATATATGCAAGATACACATAAAAGCAAATAAGTAACAAAAACAATAAAACAAACATACTTAAGCTGTGAGTAACATGAACATCAATACATATATGCAGTTATAAGCAAGGCACCCATTATGTGGATAAATGTTAGCATTTTCATCTGGGCTACATATCTAATCATTTCTTCAATTTCCCCTAAAATTTCATGTCAGTCTGGTCCCCCGTCAGATAGGCCTAGCTCTCCTATGACCTACTGACCTCTCTGCTGTATACCTGAGGTAGTTGATGGAATGGGCTGATCATAATCCTCACCAGACCTATAATTCTACATTCCTGAACTTGAACTTATAGAGGGCCCAGGCCAGCTAACAGAGTTATTGCACTCTGTGGGCTGTGTCTATTCCCTAAGAGTCTCTAAAGATGTTATACTGGGCAGAAAATGTGTTGCCTCAGGTTTCAATCGTCTTCTATTATTGAACTGGTTGTTGGGTACATAGCCTTTTTCAGTTGAAATGTTGGTTTATGAACCATTGTCTGGTTCAGATAGTCGGGTTTTTTAGCTTTTATTTAGTATTTCATTTTTCCCCAGTTACATGTAAAAACAATTTAACATTCATTTTGAAAACTTTGACTTCCAAATTCTCTCCCTTCCTCCCTCTCCACCCCCCTCATTGAGAAGGCAAACAATTCAACATAAGTTATGTGTAGCCATGAAAACATATCCAAAGTAGTCATGTTGTGTCAGATAGTCTTTCTACTAATGGCAAGTGGCCTTTTTTAGCTTAGAGTTTCTGGGATAAGTGTCCATCATTCTGTACCTGCTTATCAGTGAGTGGTTGCAGTGGATTGTCTTGGCAGGGTTGCCATAAGTCTCTGGGTCAACTTCTTAAGCAGATAATTTGTCCAAGCTCTCAACAGCTAAATGGAGAGTCCTTTCCAGCCATCTGCTAACTTTTGGATCTCAGGAATACCAAGATTTCTAAGCAAAACTCTATCCTCTTGTTGAAAGTCTTAACAATGAATTCAGGCATCGTACTCAAGGGTCTGTCAGTACTCTTCTGATATAATATTGTAGCTAAGTAGTAATCCTTTAGTTTCTCTCCGAGCCAAGAGATAAATCATGAGTATCTGTGGTCTCTTTATCATTAGAGACTGCAGAACACAAGTCGGTAGGCAATTGCAACTTACATTTCAACATCAACATGTAGGGAGTAAATCATCCTGGTGGATTTATATGACTGTACCAGGAAAGTTTCATTTTGTTCTGGTCTCATTGTTCCTAACATGTTCACCAACATGCAATGGAAATGTTTAGGCTTTGGGTCACTTTAAGAGTTTCTTTCAAAGTTGCTGCCTTGGTCTGAATGGATCCTGGCAGGAAGTCCATACTGAGAAATTTTCCCACAATACTTTAGCAATGGTGCACACTTTCTTCTAGTTACGTATGCTTGGGTCTGCTTTGTGAAATGATTGGTCATCTCTGATATATGGCTTATGTTCTTACTATCAACTTCCAGAGAAGGTCAATGCAAGTAACTTTCAAGAGTTTGCTAGTACTTATATTCTCCAACTATGCAACCCAAGTTGGTAGTCCTTTTCTTTGAACACATCACATATAATCTTCACACATTTTTGCTTCATTTGTAGCCATCCTGAACCAGTAAAATCTGTGACTATAACACAGAGTAGCTAAAAGTGAATTCTTTGGCTTATCAGGATACATAGACAGTGGGAGGCCTGAGTTTTAAAGGGACAGTATTGTTTTGTTTTGTTTTCCCCTCATTCTGGAGAAGAAAAAACAAGTGAATTGGGACACAAGGTTGAATAAGGACACTGGACACTCTCATCATTCAAGTTCATGGGAGAGAAACAGAATAGAGGAGAGATGAGAGGAGTTGGTTGGTAGGTATAGCTTTGTGTCTGAGCTGCAGATGAGGTTCCACCACTGTATCATTTTCGTCAAGACATCATTGTCTCCATGGTCTAATGACCAAAGCCATTTCTGAAGCAGACTGATTATAGTTGACTTTCCCCTTAGATAGAGCTGATATGCATATGTATGTGTATATATGTATGTACGTGTATATGTGGATGGATAGATATATAGATTGCTAGATAGGTGCTTTCCCCCTCAACTTCTTATATCAAGTAATGGGAAAAACATTAAAAGCAAAATTTTCATGCTCTTTAAAGCATATGTACTTTTCTTATCTAAAAGTTTTGATCAATCATTTTCACATTATTGAACAAGGCTAGGATATTGCAAAAGACACAGTGAGAATAGAAGATCAGACATTTTCTCTGATGTCTATCACTTCTCATACCTCTCAAAAATCAAAATTATGCACCAAAGTTAAAGCAACTTTAGCTGTCTCAATGGTCTAGGATGGCTAGAATTCAAAAGAAGGTTTAAAAAAAAAACATGAACTAATGCTCACTGACACTGAGTCCTTCAGAAGCAAGACATGCTGGGGACCACAACCTCATAGCACCAATGCTGCAAAGCTCTAAACAATTGGGGCCAGGCCAGCGAACTGAGGAACAGAAGGAGAAGGACAAGTCACCAGGAAACAATACCATGCCTGTGAGTGGTAGTGGGGAGATGTTGTGCAGTATTCCACTAAGCCTGAGGGAAAGTTCATAGCATCAGGGTCGCCTTAAAAAATACATCATTGATAAATCAGAATGCAATAGAAATAATCATTAGTTCAGGGACCACGAAGAATACCTTTCAGCCACGGCTATGTGCAAATACTCTATATTAGCCTTTTTTGTAGGTATAGAAAAGCATTTATTTAATCTTATAGAAAACTGAAAAACTACATAGAGGACTCACAGTATGCCAGAAATAATTTACACATTTTCCCTCTCTCTTTAGTCAGCTCCATCTTCACCAAAAAAGTCTATATAGTTCCCAGAACTCCCATAGCACCACCCTGTGATTTAAACTTCATTTATAGTGAAACAAACTTGGGATTGCAAGAAAGGTAGGCCCTGAAATTTTGGTGAATTCACTTTTATCCCAAGGATGCATATAGACCTACAACATTATGGTACTACCCATAAAGGCTTGGACTTGCCACTAGAAAAAAAATTAAGTTGGAGTTGCTAGAATGGTAATCTTCTTCCCATTGGAACTGCAAAGTCCAAATTACTGAGGGTTATAACAGAGGGCAAAGTGATTTTTGTTATTGTTGTTGTTGTTATTGTTTTTGATGTGTCCTATTACCAATTAGTTCCTTACTGATACTCCAATTCCAGGGTCTATATTATGTGATCCTCTTCTCCCCCAAAAGGATGGAATTGCCCAATAACTTCCTCTTGTCTTGAGGGAAAGCTTAGTTCTAGTATTAACTTCTTTTTAAGACTAGGGCTCTATCTATGTAGTCTTACCTCTCTCTCTCTCTCTCTCTCTAGAAGGCTGTAGCCCAGAACTCTCAAACTTAGGGTTACTAGAGAGTCAACACCAAAGCTGGGACTGATTTCCTTTTCTCCCTAGAAGTCTTAACAAGACCACCCATTACTTAACTACATGGTTCCCCTCTTATAGGACTATGTATTTGAAATTATGTGTTCTTCCCATGTGTCTCTTCCACTACCCTAAGTATCTGTGTGTGGACACTTTCTCACCACTCCATCATGATCCCATCTGCTTCCTGTGGCTAGGGAAGGAAGATAATCAATTTGGAGGTATTACTAATTTGTCAGCACCCTTTAGGAACCAAAGTCTGGTCTCTAATTTTTGACTTCTAATCTGTGCTCAGACCTCTCTGGTTCTCTCTGAAAAAGGAAAATTGGGACAATTCTGTAATGAAAGTTCCCTTCCACAGGCCTGGAACAAGGAGTAGCTCTCATGCCCCCAAACCTAAGTAAATCTAATCAATCCTACAATTTCACCAACAGTGCATTAATATTTTAATTTTCCCACATCCCCTCCAATTATTTGTCACTTTCCTCTTCTGTCATGCTAGTCAATCTGAGAGGTGTGTGGTGGTAGTTCAGAGTTGTTTTAATTTGCATTTCTCCAATCAATAGTGATTTAGAGTACTTTTTCATATCTATAGATAACTTTGATTACTTTGTCTGAAACTGCCTGTTCATATCCTTTGACCATTTACCAATTGAGAGATTGCTCTAATTTCTATAAATTTGACTCAGTTTTCTATATATTTGAGAAATGAAGTCTTTATCAGAGAAACTTGCCATAATTTTTTTCACATTAATGATCACCAATTGTATATTTCCCTCCATCCTATTTTCCCCATTTATCTCTCTCTTCTCTCTCTCTCTCTCTCTCTCTCTCTCTCTCTCTCTCTCTCTTCTCTCATCTTTCACCCTGACTTTTCTCAAAAGTATTTTACTTCTGACTTTTACCTCCCTTAATCTGCCCTCCATTCTATCAGTACCTGCCCCTCCCCCCCCACATTTCTCTTATCTCCTTCTCCTCCTACTTTCCTGTGTGATAAGATAGATTTCTGCACCCAACTGAGTTTGTATGTTATTACCACTTTGAGCCAATTCCAATGGGAGTAATGTTCACACATTCCCCCACTCACTTCCCTCATCTTCCCCTCCACTGTAAAATCTCTATCTTGCCTCTTTTATGTCAAATAATTTACTCATTCTACTTCTCCCATTCCCTTTCTTCCAGTGCAATATTCTTTCTCACCTTTAATTTTATTTTTTTAGATAATCATCATCATATTCAACTCACACATATGCCCTCTGTCTTTATATACTCTTTCTAACTGCCCTAATAATGAGGAAGTTTTTAGGAATTATAAGTATGATTTTCCCATGTAGGAATGTAAATAGTTTAATCTTATTGAATTCCTTATGATTTCTCTTTCCTATTTATCTTTTTATGCTTCTTTTGAGTCTTGTATTTGAAAGTCAAATTTTCAAATTAGCTTTGGTTTTTTTTTTAATCAGGAATGCTTAGAAGTCCTCTATTTGATTGAATATCAACTTTTCCCCTGGAGGATTATACTCAGTTTTGCTGGGTAGGTGATTCTTGGTTGTAATCCTAGCTCTTTTGACCTCCAGAATATCATATTCCAAGCCCTCTGATCATTTATGTAGAAACTACTAAATCTTGTATTATACTGACTATGGCTCCATGATACTTGAATTGTTTCTTTTTGGCTGCTTGCAATATTTTCTCCAAGACATGGGAGCTCTGGGATTTGGTTATAATATCCTGGCAGTTTTCATTTTGGGATTTCTTTCAGGAGGTGATTCAAGATTCTTTCAATTTTTATTTTACCCTCTGGTTCTAGAATATCAGAGCAGTTTTCCTTGATAATTTCTTCAAAGATGATGTCTAGGCTCTTTTTTGATCATGGTTTTCAGGTAGTCCAATAATTTTTAAATTCTCTCTCCTGGATCTATTTTCCGAGTGAGTTGTTTTTCCAATGAGATATTTCACATTTTCTTCTATTTTTTCATTCTTTTGGTTTTGTTTTATTGTTTCTTGATGTCTCATAAAGTCATTAGCTTCCACTTGCTCAATTCTAATTTTTAATGAATTGTTTTCTTCAGTAAGCTTTTGTACCTCCTTTTCTATTTGGCCAATTCTACTTTTTAAGGAGCTCTTTTCTTCAGTGGATTTTTTGTACCTCTTTTTCCATTTGGCCTATTCTATTTTTCAGGTGTTATTTTCTTCAGTACTTTTTGTGTCTCCTTTACCAAGCTGTTAAGTCTTTTTTCATGATTTTCTTGCATCACTCTCATTTCTCTTCCCAATTTTTCCTCTGCCTCTCTTATTTGATTTTTAAAATCTTTTTTGAGCTCTTCCATGGTATAGGGCAAATTTATATTTTTTTCTTTGAAGCTTTGGATGTAAAAATTTTAACTTTGTTGTCTTCTGAGTTTGTGTTTTGATCTTCCCTGTTGCCATAGTAACTTTTCATAGTCAGGATCTTTTTCTGCTGTTTGCTCATTTTCTAGCCTATTTCTTTACTTTTAACTCCATGCTAAAGCGGTGATCTCCTTCCCAAGTGGAGGGGGCACTGTCCCAAGCTTCAGGTTTTTTGTGCAGCTGCTTCCAAAGGTAATTCTGAGAACATGTAAGTTTTTGGTTCTTCTGTGGTGGTATAATCTAGGAAGAGGTATGTTTACTACTCTCCTATACTGTACTCTGGTCTGTGAGTGATCAGAAACACTCTTCTCCACCCTGGAACAGTGATCAGGGTCCCTGCTCCTCTGTGATAGGAAGCTGTGGTATGCTAGTGCTCCTCCTTGCCCTGGGACTGAGACCGAGGACTCTGACCCAGATCCAAGTGTGGGCAATGCAACAGAGTCCTGCCTTTGGTGTCAGCAAAGTGACCCCTGCAATATCCTTCCGACCAATTGTCTAACCCCCATGGGCTGAGAGCTCCAGAAGCAGCTGCTGCCACTGCTGATTCAGTCACCCCCCAAGGTCTGCCCCTGGTTTGCTAGGGCTTGGTCTGTGCTGGCGTGGCCTGCATTATACTGAGCTCTCCCCTCAGCCTAGTGAAACAGACCTTTTCCACATACCTTCCAAGTTGTCTTGGGCTGGAAAATTGTTTCACTCCATCCTTTTGTGGGTTCTCCCATTCTGGAATTTGACTTGAGGCATTATGCAAAGGTATTTTGGGAGGTTTAGAGGAGAGCTCAGGTGAGTCCCTGCCTTTTCTCCACCATCTTGGTTCTATATTAGCCTTTTAAACTAGATTACTCATGAGAGAAAATAAGTATTCAAATTAAAATTAAGGACAAGTAATTCAACCAATTTATTGCACAATTATGCACAGAAATAAAACTTTTGTATATTTTTGAGGGATATCAGAATGTTTACTTCATCTGTAGAGTGCCAGATTTGCTATTCCTCCCGGAATATTTTGTATGTAAAAGATAGGTGTTTACTCCAATAGTACTCTGTGTACCATATTTTCAAAAGCCCTCTTACTCAGCATCTGGATAATGGATAAACGAAATTTTTGCACACAGAGCAAGAATCACAGAATAAATATTTCAGAACCAGAAAGGATTTTAGATGCCATGTTGTTTAACTGCTTCATTTTGAGCTAAAGAAAACAAGCCCAAAAATGTGAAAAGACTTGGTCTAAGTTACATATTTTACATGCTATTCTATATGCTTAAAATGACCTCCTATACTACCCTCCATCCCTATTTCTGTCCTTTGTACGCCCTCTTATCTCATATACAATGCATTTTCTTGCTGAATTCTAATCCACCCTCAATGGCAAAGACAAATTCTATCAGAAAGACTTTCTTAATATTCTCCCAGTCAGTAATAAACTTTGGTGTTCATACAGTTGTTGTTTTTCTTATACTTCTTTTATACACTTAGTTTCAATTACATTTTTAGGATAATTATTGTTGTGAGTACCATATCCCCCTACTAGCCTAGCACAATTCTGTACAGAAGGCACTTAAGAAATGTTTAAAAATTAAACTGAATCTAATGGAAGAGTTAAAAAATCTCTGTTGATTTTGTAAATGTCATAAAGACATCATGATTTTCTGTAAGCTTGGATATAACATAGACAAGAGTTAGCGTAGGAATTCAACAAAGGACTTTCTTTATCATATTGTTCTATGCTAAAATAGTGTTCTGGCCCATTGTCAAGTTATGGGTATCATACAGGCACAGAAAGTGGAAATTCAGTCAGAGTCATAGAATGTTTTCTAAGCATTTATTTTCTTTTTTATCCAGTTTGCTTGGCCAGCAATTGCTGGGAAGCATTATCTCTAGCCTCCTCTAACAACTACGGCTCAAAAGATCGTAGAGAATATTTCCTGCATAGGCCTCAGATAGGTATAAAACTCTGTCTGCTTTGTGCATGTGTGTATTGCAAACCACAGTATGTTGCAATACCTGACAGATGCATCCATAAAAGGAAGGGACTGGAAAGTAAAAATTGTCATTCATGGAGAGCTTCAAAATTTGAAGAGTACTTTGCATGTATCATCTCATTTGATCCACACAACAGCCTATGAAATGCTGTTGTTTCTCCCATTAAAGGGTAACAACGCTGTTCAGCAGCATCATTCAGAAAACCACATCATGTCAGTCGCCAATAAAAAGTAAGTGCTGGGGGTACAGAGATGGCAAAAGCAGGACAGTCCTTGCCCTCAAGGAGTTTGCGATCTAATGGGAAAAGATAATGCACAAAAGGAAGCTAAAAAGGTTGGGGGCAGGGGAGGAATGAGGTACCCGACTCAGGGACATGGTCAATAAGTCCAAAAAGTCCCCAAGTGGAATAGCCAGGTTTGGAATGAGAAGAGGTTCTAAGCTGAGCTCCTTCCTTAAATGAAGGGTTTGGAGTTCATGACCCCACTCTCCAATAACAGGGACAGAGGATGGTGATGAGGCAGAGTACCAAGACTGATGAGTTCCTGCAGAATGATGAGGTTTTCCCAATAATGTCATCTGTCCTTCATTCTGTAAGAGGACCATGACATCAGGAAGACAAGGCCATGACTTGCAAGTGAATTGGTTTTAAGGGAGGGCTGTGCAAAGTCACCAGCCTCACTTTCTCCTCCAGAGCCATCTGGGTCCAGTGGCCAGATATACGTCAGGATGACTGGAGATGGCTCCCTCTCAATAATGAGTTTGCCTACAAAAACACCGTAATGAAAGTAGGAGATTATACGTTTCAAAAATTTCTCAAATGGCTACTCTATAGGGCAATCGCAATGTTTATTCATAAAGTATGTCTACCATAAACATATATGTGAAGAGAAATGATCATTGTATGAAATAGCTTTCAACAGGAAATGAAGAATCTGTTATAGTCATTCTAAACATAATTTTTCAAAGATCCTTTATTTTCTTTGCATCTGGGATGGAAAGAGAAATATTTCTGAGGTTCTGATATAATTTCTTATTTTTAATACTGGCTATTGTGGTACCTACTTTTTCTTACTCTTAAATTACAACGTCAGCTGTAATGTGTTTTTTTTCTTTCTTTCTTTCTTTTTTTTTTTTGGCTAGGCAATGGGGTTAAGTGACTTGCCCAGGGTCACACAGCTAGTAAGTGTCTGAGGCCGGATTTAAACTCAGGTCTTCTTGACTCCAGGGCCAGTGCTCTATCTACTGAGCCACCTAGCTGCCCTCGTAATGTGTTTTTGGTTTTGTTTTTTTTTTCAACTCTGTACATGAGGAACAGAGGGACCTGGTGAATGTAGCAAAAGAAGGGTTGACTGTGGAGTCAAGAAAACCTGATTTCCAGTCCTTTCTCTGACATACCAGCTACATGACCAGGACCATGTCACTTCAACTCTCAATACCCCATCCCAGACAACTCTTTAAGACTAGAAATTACTAATCATTAGCAGATCTGCAAAAGTGGAGGAAATTTTCATACCAGGATTCTTCTACACCAGTGAAACCAAAGGTCTGGTCTCCTCTGCCCTCCGATGAATAAACTTCAACATGTAAAACCTTTCTGGGCCTAAGCTTGTTCATCTTCTCAAAAGAAAGTTAGGTGGCAGGTAGGTGGCACAATGGATAGATCACTGGCCCTGGATTCAGGAGGACCTGAGTTCAAATCCGGCCTCAGACACATAACTGTGTGACCCTGGGCAAGTCACTTAACCCCATTGCCTAACCAAAAAAAAAAAAAGCCCAAAACAAAAGAAAGTTAGATAAGATAGTTTCCAAGGGCCTTTCTCATTGTGACATGTTAGGATTTTTAGGAAGATGCAAATATGAATACTGGTTCCTTGTTTTCTAATTCCATTCCCAGCTGTTGGAGGGAGGATGAAGGTGGGGAAAGGGAAGGGAGGAGGGGACACTCTGACCAATATGTACTGTTTTGCAAAATGCACACCCAATGCAAATTACACAGTGAAGTTTGCAGAGGGGCATAATTTGTTTCACAAATAAACAAACATTGTTTAGTTCCCTCTGTGGCTACTGTAGTTATAATGAAAGTCTAAAAACAACTGCAAAGTTTCTAACCATCAAATTATAATGCAAGCAATTGGATTTAGATAACTGTAAGAACCTTAATTGCATGTTTGTAAATTCACAGACAAAGCTTTGACTCAAATTTAGTTCTAGCTCAAATAGCTCATCCAAAGCAAAATTTATATTTTCCCCCTTTCCCTTTTCCATGTGGATGTAAGTTTCATGGCATTAAATAATGTACGCTACCAGGAAAAAGGGGGGTGGCGGTAAATCTTGAGTTGTGACATCTTTATCCACTCTCCACTTATTCTTAAAAACAGGGACAGGAGTTGTGATTTCATTAATGTAAAGAATTCTCAGATGAGGAAATTTCCTCTACTAAACCAGATTAACACCTTCTCTGCAATTTATACTCTTATAGAATTGTACTGAGAAGTTAAGTGATTTGCCTAGGATCAACTAGCCAGTATATGTCAGAGGCAAGACTTGAACTCATGTCTTCTTGGCTTCAAATCCAGCCTCATATCCACTGTGCCATAATGCTTAAGGATACTGTGCCATTAAAACTGATCCTGTAACTTTCAGAATCCTTCTGGTTGACTCAACATTCCAGGAAATTCTGTCAGAATTACAGAATGTCAGAATTGGAAAGAACTGCATTCTATAGATGAAGAAATGGCCTTATAGAGATTAAGCCATTTGCCCAAGATCATATAACACATTAGAGGCAGAGTAAATGCCAGAATCCAAATCTTCCCACTTGCAATCTCTTGCTTTACTCACTATACTATGACAGTTGGCAGAAACTGGCTGGGACCAAAAGTGGAAGGAGAGACGTGACCCAGCAATTTATAGCTTTTAACTGACCCAAGTACCTGGATAGGAATGTAATCTCTTTCCTTTTAAAAGTTTAAGATGGAAAAGAAGGAAGGAAGGAAGAAAGAGAGGTAGGGAGGAAGGAAGGAAGGAAGGAAGGAAGGAAGGAAGGAAGGAAGGAAGGAAGGAAGGAAGGAAGGAAGGAAGGAAGGAAGGAAGGAAGGAGGAAGGAAGGAAGGAAGAAGAAGGAAGGAAGGAAGGAAGGAGGAGGGAGGAGGGAAGGAAGGAAGAGGAAGGAAGGAAGGAAGGAAGGAAGGAAGGAAGGAAGGAAGGAGGGAGGAAGGGAGGAAGGAAGGAAGGAAGGGAGGGAGGGAGGAAGGGAGGGAGGAGGGAAGGAAGGAAGGAAAAGAATAAGAGAGTGTTACAAATCAGAATCACTAAAAATGAAGTGTGAATTACTTTAACACCCTATAACCTGGGCTTTAAGGTTCATGCAATTGTAGGAGACTCTTCCCATTAGTGGAGATACTGATTATTCCTTACAGCATGCCTGATGAGGTGCAGTTGGCCTAAGAATTTGAGAGAAAAGATGCCTTCTTTTTGCTTCTCGCTTTCTACTTTAAGAGGACACACCCATGGTTCCAATCCCTCTTTTAGAAGAAGTCCAGAGAGAAAAAGAAAAGACCTTGGGAGTAGCAGAAATATAGAGGAATTGGTGCTTCAACCTTTCCTTGATTTCCAGCTTCCTTCCCTATCAATTTTGGGGAATTTATAGTTGTATGAAATAAGGAACCTGCTCTCTCTGGTTAAGCTGAGTTGTCTCACTTTCCATATTAGAGTTCATTCCCTATGTCTATTGCCTGTCTTTGTGTGTTCTAATCTGTGTTAACTTCTCTTATTTCTATTTGCTATCTGATTGGCTAAGTGTATTTATTTGCAGTTCACTATTTGTGATAGTCTTTTGTGTAAGTAGAATTTGGTAGGAAGGAACCAAGCCTTTATACATAAGCTGTACTCTTTCTTCTTTAAGGAATAGTGACCAGGTAAGCTGAAACCTAAAAATCATTTTCCTGAGACAAATAACATTTAGGGGGCATAAACAGATATAATTCTAGCCCAATAAGACCTCTCCGAGGAGAGCATAGCAGTCAGCCTAGTAGCTCCAAGCTCTTGCTCTCCTCTAAGCAAGAATCACAGTCTTTCTCGGAGAAGGAAGGGCAAGATTCCAGAGGCGTATATTCACATCTCCCTGTAAGCCGCATTTAGACAACCCATGTGTCCATATATAACCTACATGAGTAGTACACTCACACATCCTACACAAGAAAAAAAAATAAAATGCCCCCAAAATAAAGCTTGCATAGGGCAACTCCCATAAAATATGAATATTAGCCAAGTTTAGTGAGCCTCAGGTAATCCAGCATGGTGAGTTTACCTCAAAAATATACAGGCCCTGTTTGAAGTTTACAGTGGAAAAAAATGCCCAGATCTCTATAAACAGGAAGAACTGGGGGTAGATAGAAAGGATCCTAGAGGCCAGCGAGGCCAACCTCCTCATACTATAGATGAAAAGGGTGAGAGGTTGTGACTTGCCCAGGGTTGCATAGCTTGCAAGTATTTGGGAAGGAATTTGAGGTCAGATATTCCTGGCTTTACATCTGGTTCCCTCCCCACTATGCATGAATCCTGGTTTGAGAATCAAAGGACTTAGATTCAAATCTTAACTCTGGTTACTTACTCCCAGTTTGAACACAGTCAAATCACCTCTGGAGCCTTTAATTTCTTAATTTGTAAAATTCAAACATTGGACTGATCTCCCAAGTCCCTTCCAGATCTAAATCCTACCATCCCATAAATCATTGCTTCTTATCAAGCAAGACTCCTCACAACCTAAAACATTTAACTTAACAATCATATAAATTATAGATTTTTATCTATGTACAACAGATCAAAAGACAAGATGAACAGAAATTGAGATAGTAGAAAGAGGAGGAGGGAGGGAGAGAGAAGGAGGAGAACAGGAGTGAGAACAAGGGTAGATGAAGGAGGGAGGCAGACAAGAAAGTAGAGAAATAAAAGAAGGAAAGTAAACAAGATGAATAGTAAGAAAGAGAATGAGAGCAAAAGAGAGAGCAGGAGTAAAGAAGAGAGAGGAGGAAAGCGCAGAGGAGGGCAAGAGAGGGGGGTGGGATAAAGTTCCCATTAAAATTCAGAGGTGAGATTTCAGTGGAGGAAAAGATATATTGCTTTGGTGTTTTACTTGGCCAAGATCATTTCAGGCAACTTGGCTACAATCCCTTGTGTTTTTTTCACTTGGTTGTGATGGTTGTATTTTATTCTCTTGTGCCAACTCATAGATTGTAAAAGGTTAATGACTGATTACATCTCACATTGCAACATATGGTAACCAGGCTAGTAGGAGAGAGGAAAATCCAGTTGACTACTTTTTCCCATTAACAAAAATAAAACAAAACAAGAAAGGAAGGAAGGGTTTGGCAACAATCCCTTTACCCTAGAATGTGCTGACCAGTGAAGAAGAAATTACAAACATCAACTCAATTGTGTCCAAGAATTTTTTTTAATTATTGTATTTTGCTATTTAGAGTCCTACTACCACAACCACCAACCCTAAAAAAAAAAAAAAAGCAGGTGGAGGGGTTGAATTAGAATTAGGAACAAGAGGTTGCTGTATTATTGTTGACTAAACCAACAGTCTTTCTTCCAAATCTGTAAAGCATATGTACTGAAAGCATGTTAAGATTGAGATAGAATTCTAAGGGATTTGAGAAAGACTTCCAAACCTGCAATACTATGAAATAAATTATATACAGCATAGGGCCAAATAGGAATTCTTGAGCCTTCCTGTCCATTGCTCTCTTTCACAAAAATTCTCATTGAGTAGTTCCTAATATTTATTTTATTTTTATTTGAATTTGTCCTGCTAATCTAAGAGGCATGTTGTAGTGGGAAAATTGCTGAGTTTGGAGAGAGATGATTTAGTTTCCAATCTTGGCTCTACTAAACTACCTGGATGATCTTGGGTAAGCTATTTAAATTTATGTTTTAGCTTCCTTGTCTGTAAAACAAAAGGGATTTCAGTAGCACTTCTTAAACTGTGGGTCGTGACCCTGCACAGGGTCACGACCCACAGTTTAAGAAGTGCTAAAGGGGTCAAGAGTGGGAAAAGTTTAAGAAGCCATGGACTAGATGACCCCTAAAACTCCTTCCCTACCCTAAATTCACATCTTAAGGTGTGCTACAAAACAGCAGGTAAGATCATGGGTCAGCACAGACTCTACAAGAAAAAACAATAAAGAGTGTGTACATGTGTTTACACGTGCACTTGAGGAGTACGAAATCTAAATGAGTCAAGTCAAATCATATTCTTGTTGGGAAGATGAGACAGACCTGCCAAATGAACAGTACTAAAAAAAAATAACAAAAACAAACAACAACAACAAAAGAATAGCAGTCCCAAAGGTGAGATCAGCCGCAGTGAGGCAGGGAGGACTTCATGGAAGGGGCAAGATGGCAGCTAGGTCTTGAAAGATGGAAAGAGTTTGGAGAGAAGTGTTTCTTTAATGACTTTGTTGAAATTGGCCTTACAAGCTATTTGATTGGTGTCAAAGCTGGCATAATAGTCATGCTGTTGATCCTAAAATAGAACCAAATCAGGATAATGAGACTTGCCACCAAAGTGCCAGCCTTTACCACTTGTAGGTACGATTGGTGTCTCTCAGCAAGAGGCCTCTGACCAAAATATATATTTTAGAGCTACAACATTGAAGGCTTCTGTTAATGCAAATATGGTGCCTGGTAGAAGTAACATTAAGCTACTAATACCTTCCTGTAAATTATTGCTGTGCTGATGGTAGTGGCTATATCTCCCTCCGCACTCCACCCCCCATGAGTTAGCCGGGGATGTCTGCCCCAAGCATGTGAAAACTTTCCCTGGTGGAATGGGTGGATGAGAACAATTTTACAGTTTCCAGTGGCCATTAAGGCGACTGAAGCAGGCACTGGGGCGTGCTTACAGCTTGGTCGGGAATCAAAGATGCCAAGGTTATCCACTGCATCCCAGGCCTTTGCCACTGGTGCAGTGGATAGAGTGCTGGGCCTGGATTCAGGAAGAACTGAGTTCAAATTGTGCCTAAGACACTTAATAGCTGTGTAATCTTAGACAAGTCATTTAACCTCTGTTTGCCCCAGTTTCTTCAACTGTAAAATGGACCAACCTCCTGGGTTTCTTGTAAGAATAAAATGAGATAATATTTATAAAGGGCTTAGAACAGTGCTCAGTATAATAATAGGTATTGTATAAATGCTATAATAATAGTAATATTTGTTATTACTACCTTTCTAGTCTTTTTAGATTTAAGTGAGACAAATTTGCACAAAGTTGTCCCTGTCACTCTTCTTCCTGAGTTATCAAAGCATAGTAGCAAGACAAAAGTCAAGATGACTGGTGCCTGCTTCAGCTGCCTTCATGGCCTTTGGAACAAATTGTTCTCATCCTTCCATTCTGCTAGGGGACGCCTTCACATGTTTGGGGTAGACATACCTCTAATTCACCAACATAGTAGATACTTTAAAAATGCTTGCTGACTGGCTGACTGATTGATTAATTAATTGATTAAATGTATGTAAAGAACTATGTATAGCTATTCTCAGTTTATGTGATGTCCTCCTTTGCAATAGTGAAAAAAAGAAAGGAGAAATGCCCCCTCTCCTGAGTGAGTGGGGACATAATAAGCCATAAGTCTATATGGACAAATTAACACACCACACACTTATACTAATGAGATAAGTGTTGCCACCCCAAAAGGGGTTCAGCAAAGGAATAGGGTAGCCAGCTCTCTAAGATACATAAAGAGTTGCCATAATAAGAATTTAACATAATGCCAGAGTACTATCTATGGTCTGGGGTGAGTGTGGGCTGGATTCTTATGAGTGAATAATACAAGATAAGTAGTAGGGTGAGGTACCTGGTGGTTAAATCAGTTGGGTTAGGAGGAGGCAGCAGTAGTAATAATAGCTAATATTTATATGCCTATAAATAATACATATATTATCTCATTTACATATATCATCATTGATGGGAATAATAAATTACATTTACATGGCACTTTACGGTTTGCAAAGGTTTTACATGAAATTAGGGCAGTAACTGGGAACATTTTTACCTGGGAAAAAACAGTTATTATGGAGGGGGTGACTGCAATGCAAAGGACAGATGTGTGGACCACCAGGGGATGGGGAGAAGGCAGGTCCAAGAAAGAAACATTACAGGGACCAAAATAGAAAGGAGAATGGTGATAGAGGAACCAGGCATAGACCATTGAAAGACTGAGAGCTGAGGCTCAGACAGCAGTCACCGTTGGGATGAAGTCAGCCCTTCCCCCTGGCACTACCCTTTACTTGGGATAGGGAAAACCACAGGAGTATCTTGGACATCTGAGTACATAGTGATGGGGGCAGGAGAGGGTTGTGAACAGAAATAAAGGCTAGACAAAAATCAGAGAATCATCAAATCTTAGAATCATAGATGATACTCTGCTAAGAGTTGTAGAAAAACACTGAAAATACATTTTTTGTTTGTGCAATTCCCCTTCAGATACCCTCTATTACAGCCAAGCCAGACCTCCCTATTCTCAGGCACACCATAAACTTGACAGTGCCTGTACCCCCATTCAATCTGTCCCCTTTACCCAAATATCCATTGTGAATACAACTGTCTAATCTATAACTCTTAAAATCTTAGCCCCTCTTAAAGACTCAGCTTAAATGGCAACCACTTCATGGAGCCTTCTTCGATTTCTTGTTTTCTTCTGTTACTTGCAGTCTTTGCTCTTTTTTTTAACACTTAAAACATGTTATTTTGCATTTGAGGTGTTTGTGTATATTTTCTACCTGATCAGAGTGTAAATGACCTGGTAGCAGAAACCATATCTGCTTGCCAGCATGGTATACTGGACTGGTAGTCAAGTACCTAGCTCTAACCTGCTGTGTGACCTTGGGCAAGTCACTTTAATATTAGATGCCTCAGTTTCTCCAGCTATAAAAGGGGAGGTGGGGAGGGTTTAAGGACTAAATGATGTCTAAAGTTTCTGGGAACATTGATGGTCTTTGAGAGGCAGCTAGGTGGCACAGGGATTGTGCTAGACCTAGATTCAGGAAGGCATGAGTTCAAATTCTGCCTCAGACATTTATTAGCTTTGTGAAACTGGACTAGTCACTTAACCTCTATCTGCTTCAGTTTCCTCATCTGTAAAGTGGGAATAATAATAGCAACTACCTCCCAGGGTTATTGTGTGGATCAAATGAGGTAATATTTGTGAAGCTCTTTTCAAAGCACTACATAAATGTAAGTTATTATTATTATTATTATTATTTGTATATTCCATTATACCTATAGTGGCACCATGTACACAATAAATCTTCAATAAATGTTGCTTAATTACATTTTGCTCAAGGAAGATCCTAATGATCAGTGTGGGAAAAGTTTAGGAAACTGCAGCCCAGAAAATTTTGAGCAACTTTTCCCACCTCTGATTCTTATTAATTTTTATTAGTCTCTGAAAGACAAAGTAGCTTTGTGCACCTATTTTTCTGTTTATAGTGTATTATGAGTTACTGATGATGATAAGCATAGGCATTTATATGCCACTTTAAGGTTTACAAAATGTCTTATAAGCATTGTATCATTTGACCCTGACCACAAATCCATTTGGCACAACAACTCTGGGTGGTAGATCCTATAGCTATTATTATTCCCTTTTTACAGATAAGGAAATTGAGGTTCATAAGGTTAAATAACTTGCCCGAGGTTACACAGGTAATAAGTGTCAGAAACAGAATCTGAAGCCAGGTTTCCTTGCTTCCAAGTACAGAGCAACTAGCCACTATGCCATGTTTGTTCCAGAAGCACCTTTCCTTTTCATTCAAAACAGGTAGATTACTATATGGCCATATTAGCCAAAATAAAATAAAACACAGACTTTATACATTTGCATGCTATTTATGATACTTAATACAATCTACTGTGGAGTAGACCAAGAATGTCATCATTCCTTCCACTGAAAGAGAAATCAGGAGTGGCTGAGAGTATAGCTCAGAGTTGGCAATTCTCAGCTTCATGTTCAGTATTAATCAAAGTAGGGAAAGAATTCTTCCTCCCACACAGGACCATGTGTAGGAATTTGTGCTCAACAGAGCCCCAGAAATAGCTGTGGGGCATGTATAAATGCAAGCAATTTGGTATGGGTACGTTCAACTGGGAGGAGATGAGGAAATTCCATTGTGTTTCCCAGTGTGGTATGACCCTCTGGTACTCACCCGTCCAAATCTGGAAGCAAGGAGTGGGTAGAAGTGGCAAATGAGACATTAATAAAGGAGGGAGGGAGAAGAAACAAGATGAAGTAGATTTTAGTAACCTATGAGAAGTCATGCAGCCTTCAAAAAAGCACCTTAAGGGATAGACAGAAGGTTTGCTAAGAATCATTGCCGCCATCAGGAATAGCTAAAGGAAGAACTCTCACTATGCTAGGAAAGTTTGCTAACCTTTCAGCCTTGATAGTTGGGCAGGCAAGCCAGTCAGAGCAAGGAGCTCCTGTCATTCAAACATTCACATCTGTTTCTAGCGAATGAAAGTTTTTCCAGGGTCTATTCTTTTCTGTCCTTAAATTTAAAAGGTCTGATTTTAAAATAATACTCAGCCTCGTCTAGTGGAGTATCAGGGGCAGCTAGGTGGTACAATGGATACAGCACCAGACCAGAGTTAGGAAGAATCATCATCAGGAGCTCAAATTAGGTGTTATGCATTTACTAGCCGTGTGACCCTGGGCAAGTCACTGAACCCTGCTTACCTCAGTTTTCTCATCTGAAAAATGAGTTGGAGAAGGAAATGGCAAACCACTCCAGCGTTTTTTGCCAAGAAAACCCCAAATGGAGACACGCCTGAAAAATGACTAAACAACAAAGTGGTGTATTCTCCACATCTAGCCCCACCTCTTCTATCCCTGCCTCCCACTTTTATATGATATTTTTTCAATGGTGGCATGAAAAGAGATTTCTTTCTTATTGCTTCTGCTTGATTTTGAGAACATAGCTTTCCCTGGCCAAAATTACCATTCTGTTTATTTCCTCGTGTCAGGCATGTCGGTGCATCACAGTGCTATGGTAAAACAGGCAACGCATTCAGTTATATTCCTTTCATTTCCAAGGAGTTGAAAACCCATTTGAAGGACATGGGCATTTTTATTTCCATTTTCTGAGAATATATGGTTTTCTCTGAGAATCGTGGTTCATTTGAATAAATGATAGTTTTATGCCCCCAGAATAGTAGCATTTCTCTCCAACTGTTTCTTCATAACTCTCAGAATATTAAAACCATCTTCCAAATGGCTTCCAACATGGCTGCCTTCTTCCACTCATAAACAAACTCAGTAGAAATCATGCCATTGTGGTCGCTCTGTAACTTTAGTATTGCTCAAGATTTCCTATCAGCTCTTTGTTCTGCCAGGCAACTTTGATTAAGACATTATACCCATAATTGAGATGGAGGACAGGATGTAACTTCCTCAGCTGGATCCTTGCCTAGGGTCTTTTCTTTTTTTTATTCTTGCCACAAGACCATGACATCAACATGATGTAGCCAGCCTCCAACGATAAACTAGAGAAGAACTTTAGCTTGCTCCTAGCCAGTTATAGAAAAACTGACAAGTTTGCACAATGACCCCTAGGAGACCAAGTTATTCTCAGCAGGCTGCCAGTAACTCTTATTGGAAAAGATTTGCCTTCTTTTTGCCCCCAACTGACTCACGAAGAGTTCACTACCCACTGTATTATTCTAATCAATTGGAGAAACCTAACATTAAGAAAATAGACCAAAGTGGTCAAAGAATTCTCATTGCTTTGCTGAATGTACTTTTGGGCTCACAAGATGTGCTAGAGGACAGCTAGGTGGCACAGTGGAGATAGATAAGAGTGCTGGCCCAAAGAGTCTGACGTGGCTGAAAATAACTAAACAACAACAACAAAGATGAGGCTAGAATTCATGGCTCACTAATTTTTCCCTGTTCTCATTTAAGCTGAAATGGTTAAGAAGGTCAGACATGCCACCAGCAACACGCCTAGAGGCCGCAGAACTAGAATACAATATAATTGGGAAATATTTAACAAAATAAATAAAAATACAATCAGACATAGATAATGTTAATATGTGATTTTCTAAAGCAATATGCAGTCCACATGGATATTTATGAGCTTTTTAGTGGTCCCCATTTCTATTTAAGCTTGATTCCACTGGTCTACAGAAATCTATGTCACTTTAGTACATAACCCACAAGGATTCCCAGAGAGGCAGCAGAATATTGCTAGAATCATTCCCAATCTTTTACATTTTTAGGAAAAATAAAAGCAACTTTTTGAACGTGAAAAGAAATTCATTAGTGTTTATGAAATTATTTGACTTGTCAACAGAACAAATCTTTAGCACATTTGTAGACCTCTGCTTTAATCAGTACAGATGCATGCTACCTCCACCAATGCAGATCACCATCTCACCACACCTTTTCTCTTGCATGAGTTTTGCTAGAGTCTTTCTTTAAATCCTATATTAAGGGTCCACTTAATATAATGGAGGCTTTCATCTTTTCCCACCCAATATCCCAGGGTTACTGATATAGAACTCAAATATATAGATTTTAGAGTCATTTGTATAGACATAACTGAACCCATGGAACTTGTCCTTACCCTCTTTTTTTTTTTCTCTCTCTCTCTCTCTCTCTCTCTAATTCTCTTTTACTGATCTCATCAGCTTCCATAGGTTTAACTATCACCTCTATGCAGATAACTTCCCAATCTATATTTCTAGCCTCTGTCTCTCCTAAATGGGCATCACTGAGTGCCCATTGAATATCTCCAGCTCCATGGGCATCTCAAACATAACACAGCCAAAGCAGAATTGATCTTTTCCTAAAACCCAACTTTCTTCCTAATTTCCCTATTTCTGTTGAGGGCAGCCGGTCCTTTCTGTAGCCTAAGTTCACGATCTCAGGTTGTGTTCACAATCTCACAACCTATCTTCAAGTTTTCCATCTCCCTCACTCCTAATAACCAATCATTTACCAAGTCTTATTGATTTGGCCACCACAATATTTCACATTAATTTCCTTCTCTTCACTCACATAGCCATGAGCCCTATATCACCGGTCACCTGAACTATTACAAAGCAATCATCTCTGAATAGTCTTCTTAAATCCAATCCTTCCACTCTTGTATTCATTCTTAATACAGCTGTCAAATTAGTAGCCCTAAAACACAAATGAGAGAAATGATTATTAATAACTAATTATTAATATCAGGATCCAGGGTTTTTTTTTCTTTTTACTTCCTCATTCAAAGCCCAGTCATTCTAAAGGATATTTGTCTAACCCTCTGGGAACAATCTCCTCAATCTTGGGTAGGACCCCACCCAACTGGCAGAGTTTATTTCTGATTAAAGCATAAAGAGAAACTCTACTAGGTGAACTGCAGCCCTAAAGTATTAGGCTCACACCCTAGAAACCCCCATGGTTCAACTTAAGTGTCTGGGTAGAGATGGATGCCTTTGTCCAGATAGCTGGAGGCCTCAGAGTCTCATCAAGCCAAGTTCTTAGCTTAAGGCTCTCAGCCACCTCCTCATCTACGCCTTCATTGATTGTTCTCCAATCAGGGTTGATCTCTGCCTGGGGTGGGGGGAACTCATTTTTCCAAAGATATTTAAGTATTCAGTAATCTCCATGGTTCATCTTTGGTTACCAAGAGAAACTACTGACCATCAACTTTTTGATTTTTTGCTAGCCTAATCAATAAATTGATTATCAATTACTCAGAAACTCTGCCTTTCAGACTCATTCATCTCCCAAGTCTGTCCATGTTCCTCCCCTACTCTGGTGACTCCTTTTGCCTCAAACTCTTCTGTTTGATTTCACAACCTGGCTCCAGGCTACCTTTCTGGTTTGATATCTTGCTTTCTTTCACACACTCTACATTCCAGCCTAAATTGCCTAATAGATCATTATTTATGAGAATGTCATGAATGACATTCCATTCCCCTCCCCATCTTAGTGCCTTTTCACAGGCCGTCCCCTGACTTCTCCTCATTGCTAGAATGTGCTCTTTTCTCATTTCTTCCTCACAGAATCCCTAGTGTCCTTCAAAGCTCAACCCAAGTGCTATCTCCTAAGCCTATTCCATTCCCTCCAATGGATAGTGTCCTCTGGAAATTGCCTTATGTCAATTTCATATATCTTTGGCATTTTTTTCCATGTACATGTTTATTCCCCCAGCAGAAGGTATGCTTTTGGAGGGCAGGGACTGAGTTTTTATTTTTTTTAAATGCAAAGCACTCAGGACAGTACCTGGCACATAGTGGACACCTAATTTTCTCTCTCTTTCTTTCTCTCTTCTCTTTCTTTCTCTCTTTCTTTCTTTCTCTCTTTCTTTCTTTCTTTCTGTAACTTGCCTAGGGTCACATAGCTAGTAAATATCTGAGACTGAGTTTGAACTCAGGTCCTCCTGACTCCAGGACCAGTGCTTAATCCACTGGGCCACCTAGCTGCCCCCACATAGTGGACACTTAATAGAAACTTGGTGAATGCATGAATGAATATCACCAGGAAGAGGGGAAAAAGGGAAGTCTTTTCTATTTTTTTTCCTTGTACCACTTAAGAAATGGTACAAGCTTTGAAATGGTATTTTATATCCTTAAATATGCCCCAAAGCTTTAGGGTATTTTATAAATATAATTAAACTAAATGGAATGAAAATAATGTGGCTCTTTTTGTAGTCTAAAATTAAATTGGTTGCTGTCCAAGATTTTTTGCATTAAGAGAGGCCAGGAAAAAATGGGTCATTAATCACTTTTTGTAGGTAGTTGGATTCCTCTAAGCACCTAGGGATCAAAAGTGCAACTGAAATAAATTACTTCAATGACTTCAGAAGCATGCTCAGCTGCCTGCCTTTCAAGCCATTTCAAGCAACTGTGGTGTAGTTAAAAAAGCATTTGAGTTAGATCTAGATTCCAATCCCAATTCTGCTACCCACAAGCAATTTGACCTTGGTTAAATTACCTAGACTCTCTGGACCTCAGTTTCCCCACTGGTAAAATGAGGGAGTTTGGACTATGATCTCTAAGCTTCCTTCCAGCTCTGAAATTCTGTAATCCAAAAACATTTATTAAGCACTGACTATGTATGTACGGAGACCTAGGATTATTTCCACATCAACTAATTCATCAGTTCTGGACTGAATATGTCATAGATCGTTGATCAAGCACCTGCTGCTGTGGCCAGCACCAGTTCTATGCTAGGCCTGTAGGAAAAGGCAAAATATAGTATGAACCAATACTCACAGGGAGCTTATAATTTCACTGGGGAGAGATACACGTACACACATATATAACAAACATGCACATACACAAACACACACATCATCTCCCCAGTGAAATTATAAGCCCTTCTACTTGTTCATTGATATGTGTATATACTAATGAAATTATATATACATATATACTGAGTATATACATATATATATACAGCATATATACATATATAGTATATATACATATGTATATACATAGTATATATGCTGTATATATAGTATATACATATATAGCATATGTGTGTATAATATATGTATGTATTTAAGTTATATACATATAGTATACCTATACATACACAGTATACATACATATATACATATAGTGTATATGTATATATAGTGTGGACATGTATATAGTATAGGCATATGTATATATATATATATATATACACACATATATATAGAATATATGTATAGCATGTATGTGTGTAGTATGTATATTTATAATATGTATATGTATATATAGTCTGCACATAGTATTACATATAGTACTATATGAGTGTGTATATATACCATATGTATATGTACTATGAAATAATAATTTTTTTCTGCATATGGAGCTTTTAGATAAAGTAAATAGATCCCCAAACTCTTTCAGGGTACCTGAAACTTCTTCAAAGAGTGTCAGAAATATTATAAGACAAACAAGACCAAAGCATTTGAAATATGTATAACAGAATTTTTTTCAGTAACAAGAGACTGGAATTAGTGTGAATGCCTATTGAAGACTGAAGAAATGCTTTATGAATGGAATAGCATATTTTGTAGCACAGATTCATGAATAAGAGGAATTCACAGAAACAGGATATCTCTATGAATTGATAGTTAATTAAACATTACAAGAAGAACAATATGAAGAATTACTATAATAATACTAATTAAAATAATATTTTTAGCATTCAGAATCCAAAGTCTGAGTAATTGTCATAATCAATTTAGGTCCTAGGAAACAAATAATGAAATATACATCCCTCTTTTTATCACAGAAGTAGAAGACAATGGAGGCAGAATGGTGCATATATTGTCATGTAGGGTCACTATATTTGGTTGGTTTTAGTTAATTTTTTTAGTTAACTAATTAATTTATTTATTTATTAGTTTTTAACTAACTTTCTTTGTTATTAAGGAGGGTTCAATTCTAGGGACAGGGCATAGTGGATAAGGTATGTCCAGAAATGACTATGATATAAAAATAAAATGCATCAATAAATCTTTTTTTTTTTAAGAAAAGGGCATAAAAAACCCTTTTTAAAAATAGTTATCTTGGGGCAGCTAGGTGGTGCAGTGGATACAGCACTGGCCTTGGAGTCAGGAGGACCTAAGTTCAAATCTGGCCTCAGACCAAACACTTGACACTTACTAGCTGTGTGACTCTGGGCAAGTCACTTAACCCCAATTGCCTATGTATCTTTAGGAAATCTTTAACAGGTGAGATTTGTAAAAATATGTGGGATACATTGAGGCTATAGCGATGTTTTGTTAAAAAACTCACAGTAGCCAGTGCGAAATGAATGTTTTGTCATGAAGTAGTTGATTCCTTTTTCACCAAATAATACCCGATATATTCAACCAACTGTACTGAGATCTGGAACCACACATGGCTAGTGATAGTCATCTCAAATACACAGACTGGTAATCAACAAGCATTTAATAAACTCTTAATATATGCCAGGTACTCTGCTTTGCACTGGGGATACAAATACAACCAAAAAGAAATACAGTCCCTGCCCTCAAGGAGCTTGCATTCTAATGGAGGAAAACAAGATACTAAAGGAGACTGAAAGGCTAGAGATAGGGAGGAGGAGAAGGGAAGGTATCATGTAGAAGCTTGGTGCCCAAGTACAGAAAATCAGAAGCAGAACCAGAAGGAATTGAAGGTTGTCTATCTTGGGCCCTTCCCCAAAATTCCAGTCCTAATAGGAACCTAATCATCAAAGAAAGGAGTGGGTATGACAGAAAGATATTCCAGGGTGAGAAGGCCATAGGTGCTGAGGGAGGATCCAGGCTGAGATGACAGTTGAGGCATGGTGGCAAAGTCCAGAAAGTCAAAAGCAAAGCAAGGAGAGGAATGAAGTTTGGCAGATTTGGGTACCTCCCCAAAATGGAGGCCCAGAGGAACTCACCAATGAGAGGTATGGAGACCTACCCCTGGTTGTTGTCCTTCGTTCTCAAAGAAGACCAACGTGACGTCACTATGCTAGAGTCAAGTTTCAGGATATCTGACTGTGGCTGATGAATGCAGGCACAAATAGTCCATGTGAATGTTTGGGGTGAGTTCTCTAAATCTGTACATCTTGTGTTTCTTTTGAGCTATTTCAATTCTGCTTTGCTCTCAGAGCACAGCACCTTCTCTGACGTGGGCACGCCACGGTGGGCAGTCCTGTGCCAGTGTCTCGCACGTAACACAATCAATTCCATAGTTCTGACAAGAGGCTTTGAGAGTGTCCTTGTATTGCTTCTTCTGACCACCATATGAACTCTTGCCCCACCAACACTTTAAACACACCTATGATAGAAGCCTAGTTCGCTGAAATCTTGGCTTCTCATGTTCTACATTAACTAACAGCCAATACCACCCATGGAAACTGAACTCTTCATGAGTATTTTTCCTCAACTCAACAACACCCAGGATTCAAGAAAAATTGGTGATAGAGGAAAGATGTCTCAGAGTCTTGGACTCCACAGTACCACTGAAACTTGTCAGCCACTACTGTGGGTAATTCTTCTGGTTACCCTAGGAAACTCTTGAATTTTATACAATGTAGTTATTAGGTATATTGCGTGAATATATATACACATGCACACATTTATTTTGTATTGCTGTATATATTTGTGTGTATTTGCATTGTCTGTATTTATATCTATATATCTTGGTGACTGATATAGATAAAAAAAATATATAGCTATGTATGTTACAATAGCTTACCTCTCTCAAGAGACCACACTGTGCTTTTAAGAGGGCACAAATTATTGAGAAATTATCATCCTGGAGAGTTGCCTATCATGATTAAAGAGAGACTGAGTGAGCCATAGAGAGAAAGAGAAGGAAAACTACTTTCTTGAGAGAGCTGTTTCAACACTTATCTTTAGGAGAAACATAAAGAAAATTGAAGAGACTTTGGCTACGATGCAGAGAGAGCTGAATAGTGGGACGTGTGTATGGAAGTAGTAAGTCACCAGTAACGTTGTTGAGGGCACTGTGGCTATACTCTTTATCACAGCTGATAGATTGTTAATATCATATATGTCTATTACACTGTTAATAAACTGTATATCCAGTAACATACACACACACACACACACACACACACACACACACACTCACAGAGAAAGAGAGACAGAGACAGAGAGAGAAACAGAAAGAGATAGAGAGAGAAGCAAATGTTCATAGGAAAACAGATTTCTGCAGTTAATAAACTGGGATGTGACCCAGAAATAATATTTAACTAAAGAGTGAAAAGGTTGCAATTTTAGTAATTATTTGGAAAAAACAAAACATATCCTTTGTTTGCCTAAGACCTCAGAATGAGATTGAATAAAGAAAATGAGCTAGTAATAAAGAAAAGATCATAACATTCTACCTGTATATGATGGTCAACCATAAAACCCTGTCACAGATATAAATATGTATGTGTGTATGCCACATTATGACTGAAAGTCATTCCTACAAAAGAACAAAAATGTATTAAATATGATTAGAATTTCTTTTATATGTATACTACCAAAAATTATCTAATGTTTATTTTAAGTTACTTATTCTACATGCATTAAAAATGTTTCTGATTATTATACTTCAGTATATGAGAGATCTGTGATAAGTATTCCTTCCCCCTATCAATGCAGTATGTAATATATCTATTACTTCTGATCTTTTCCATATTCTCCCATGTTTCTTATATGGAGGCATTCTTCCATACAGGTTAATATTTCATGGAAACCAGTACAGTATGCAGGCTATCCATTTATTATCTTTTTCTCTTTTTTCATGACTAGCCCAGCTCCTTTTCTGATGTTTACTAGAATCAGATTTTCCAAACTGAGGTATACCCCTTACAGGATGGAGCTTGAAGCAATGGTCAAAATTATTGGAAATTTTCAAATACAATTCCTTTATGAATACATCTACTTTTTCCAATAAAAACGAAGTTCAAATCAAAGTCAACAAATGCAAGCCTAGCAAAGAGAATGTGTTCCAACTGAAAGCCTGTTCACAGTGATTATTTAATGCGGTATGCACAAAGTCAAGTTCAAGTTTCTGTGTTTGGATCTTGACACTGGCATGATCTGCAACTTGTATTGTTTTGCTGCATGCTGCTTTTGAATGTGAAGTATATACATTTTAAAAATGACCTTCATCTAAACCTGGAAAGACTTGTATGGACTGATGCTGAATGAAGTGAGCAAAACCAGGAGAATGTTGTTCACAGTAACAGCAATATTGTACAATGACTAACTTTTATAGACTTAGTCCTTTTCAGCAATGCTAGGATCTAAGACATCTCCAAAGGTCTCATGATAGAAAATGCCATCCACATCCAGAGAAAGAATGATGGAGTTTGAATGCAGATCGAAGCACACTATCTTATCTTTATTTTCTTCTCTTTTGTTTTGTTTCTTCTTTCTTGTGGTTCTTCCTATTGGTTCTAATTCTTCTTTACAACACAACTAATGTGAAAATATGCTTAATAGGAATGTATATGTAGACCCTATATCAGATTGCACACTGTCTTGGAAGGAAAGGTGGGGAGGAAAGGGGAGAAAATTTAAAACTCAAAAGCTTATGGAACTGAATGTTGACAACTAAAAATAAATTAATTAATAAAAATGACCATCTAAAAAGTTGAAAGTATTTAATGTCTGTTATATTTCTCAATGTCATTCTTTTGGGCAAGTATAATTTGAAAAGCTTCTTTCAAAAAAGGGGGAGAGGATTTAAAACACTGAAATAACTAGTGGCTATAAACAATTGTGATCACCTGTTTGTCAACATAGCTGTGAAGAGTTCTTCAGGGGGCTTTACTGTAGATTGCTAGAGGTCTTAAAGTGTGGTATATAAAGATCTTGTCAGTAATGACTGTGTCACAAAGCCAACAACACCTGTTTCCTTGAACATACAATGTGAGGCCTTTTCCTATTCTTCTGGCTCTGACTGTGGTAGACACCCTTAGTGTCAGAAGTCAAGGGACCATAACATGCCTTAAGGGAGATAGGTTAATATGCATTTGTTCATTGATTCAGTTTCAGGCAATATTTAAAGACTAGTAGATAATATATTTTAAACTGGGTGGATTTTTGATTCCTCAAATCATACCACACAAGTGACACCTTAAGTTGAATATATGCATTTAAGTATGCACACACAAAAACAGAGCCCTAATCTTGCTCCTTAAACTAAGACTCACATTTCCAATTGCCTATTGGCAAGATTGAATTTCCTATTCCACAGACGTCTTAAATGCAACATGTCCAAAACAGAATCCATCATCTTCTTCTTAAATCCTTCTCCCCTTCCCAATTCAACATTCTTCCAGTCAATCAGGTTCACAACCTAGCCATGGATGTTTGAACAGGCATACCTGGGGAGCTTGTCTTCTTCAGCTCCTCTCACCCTCCTCACTCTACCTACCCAATCTGTTAACAAGTACAATCATTTCTGTCTTTGAAACATTTCTCACAGGCGTCCTTTCCTCTCATCTGATGTAGCCTCCACACTAGTGCAGGCCCTCATCATGCCACGCTCAGACTACTCCAACAGCCTTCTGCTTATTCTCAATGTCTCCAGTTTCTTTCACTCTCCAGTCCATCACGCACCCAGCTGCCAGTGTGACCTTCCGAAAGCACAAGTCTGACCATGCCATTTCCAGTGGTTCTTTATTACCTCTAGAATCAAATAAACAATCCTTTTTTTAGTTGTTGGGTTTTTTTTTTATTTTAAAGCTATTTATAATCTGGACTCATTGCCTCCAAGTACTCTACCATCCAGTGACAGTGGCCATTTTGCTGTTCCTCCCATCTCCTCTGCCTTTGCATTGACTCCTCATCTTCCCACCCCATGCCTGGAATGCTCTCTTTTCTAGTCTCTGTTTCCTGGATTCCCTTCAAGACTCAGTTCAAAACTCACCTTTAGCAACAGGCTCTTCCTGGTCCTCCTCTCATCCCCACTGCCACTGCCAGTGCCTTCCCTCTGAGATTACCTCTATTTTACCTTGTATGTTTCTTGGGTTGGCACAGTGCAAAACACTCTTTCCCCTGTCAGAATGTGAGCTCCTTGTATACAAAGACTATTTTTTTGTTTGGTTTGGTTTGGTGTTATGTCCCCAGCACTTAGCCTAGTCCCTGGATCACAGTAAGCTCTTAAAAATGCTTATTGGCCAGCCATGGAGTCAGGAGGACCTGAGTTCAAATCTGGCCTCAGACACTTGACACTTACTAGCTGTGTGACCCTGGGCAAGTCACTTAACCCCATTGCCTAGCCAAAAAAAAATGCTTATTGATTTGACTCGACTACACAAAACTGGTCCACATCCATGAGGTAATAACTTAATATGCAAATGTATCTATCTCACTCAATTTAAACTTCTAATATGTCTTGCATATGTTTGTTTAGAATAAATACCTCCATATTTTTCTTTTAAATACTTTAAAAACATTCCTAAGAAAAGTCATGAGTTTGTCATCTCTTCCATTAGAATGTGAGCTCTTTGCATAAAGGAATTACTCTGTTTTTGCTTTTTGTTTTTTGTTTGTTTTTTAACATCCCCTGCGCTTAGCCCAGTCCGTGGAACATAGCAAGCACTTAATAAATGCTTATTGACTTAATCTGACTGTACAAAACTGGTCCAGATGCATGAGGTAGTAACTTTACATCCAAACATATCTATCTGGGTCAATTTAACCTTCTAATAGCTTGCATACATTTGTTTAGAATAAATACTTCCATATTTTCTTTTAAATACTCTAAAAACATTCCTAAGCAAAGTCATGTGTTTTCAGATATCATTGTAACAAAAGCAGACTTTTCAAAGCATATTCCCTCAGACCACAAAGTTATGTTCATTTCACCTGACTGATCACATGAGAAATTGGTATGGAAGGTCTTCTAAAGATATAATCCGTCGGCACAACTGGAAATCCCTAAAGGTCCTGCCTCTTTATGCTTACTCATTCTGACCAGAACTTTTTAATTCAGAGGAAATAATGAACTCCAAGAGGAAAAGAGGGAAAGAGGGGTGGAGGATGGGGGGTGGAGCTAGAAAATAGGGGAAATGGAACTTAAGTTAGTGTCTGGTTAACATTTAGAGTTGAAAATAACTCAACGAGACTCTAGGAACTAGCTGTGCAGACTGTTCTTTGTTCTTGTTTTAAAAGAAAGTTCCAGAAAATAGTCTTGAGACCAGATTCAAAAACCTATTTTGGCTCCATAGCATCTAACAAAAATCTTCTCCATTGCCTCCAGATATTGACATGGAAGCATTGGCTATAAGAACAAGAAAGATCGATGACTATATGGGGAGTGAGAAATGGGAAGATAGGGGAGGGGGTAGTTTTCTTCCATTTCTTCCATGTCCAAAGAAAGAGAAAAATGTGAATTACTGATACTGGTATCTAAACTTATTAGAAACATGACTGCTGTGCCAACCAAGAACAATAAACAATATTTGAAATTCTATAAATGGAGTTTGCTGTTGAAAATACACAACTTAGAAGCTTGCAGAAGTAATGAGGGAGAGTAAAAACAAACCTAAAGTTTCGTGGTCATCAACTTTAGGAAATCGTGTAGCGTTAAACGTCACTTGTGTATCTGATACATAGAACAGATAAGAAAGTTATGAGAATTCAATAATACAGTTTGGCTGAGGTAAGGAAGAAATATAAACATAACATGATAAGTCTTTGGGCTCCTTCCAGCCTTCAGAAAAGAATTATAAGTCCAGGAGAAATAGGATACTTGTGTTTTTGAACCAGGGAGTAAGTAAATAATGAAAACAAAATGTTGCAGTGAGGGTGGGAAGGAGAGAAAGAAGATGGTAGTGAGATAGAAAAATGGGATCCCATAATAGCCTCTCTGCAGTTAGATGGCACAATGGATAGGGTTGTTGTGAGAGATATAAATGTATGAAGGGCTTTGCAAACATTAAAAAGCTCTTTAAATGCCAGTTGTTGCTGTTGTTGTTAGCATCTTCACCTCTAACCTAGATCTCTTAGTAGGTAATGAGGTATGGTACAAAGAAACCTTGTGTCTGTAATCAGGAAAATCAGCTTCTAGTCCCAACTCTGTGACTAAATTACCTTGCCTTGTATTTTTGGTTGGCAAGAGAGATGATTAAAGGGTGGCAGGGAGGTTCCATGCTCAGCCTTTGGCAAAGTGAGTGAGACCTCCCATTCTCACACCAACCCTACAAGGCAAGTGTTATCAGTAATTTTACAAATGAGGAAATGAGAAAACTGAGTCACAGAGAGATTAAATGATTTACCTAGGGCCACACAGCTCATAAGTGATAGAAGCACGTTTTGAACTCAAGTATTTCTGATTTCAAGTCCTATGCTCTATTCATTGTGCCTTCTAACTTGCAATGTAATTTTTATGTGTTTTGTTAAACATTTCCCAATTACATTTTAATAAATATTTGAATGAAGTAATGAACATTGTGTATATTTGTCTTCCCTACTGACTCACTTAATGGTGAATCCCATCTTTCTGCCAGCTATCTTGCCCCTTAAGGATGACTCCATTCTGAGGCCAACTTGGAGAGTGCTGAGTTCCTGCCTGGAACCATCATACCATGAATAGACCCAGTCACATTGCTTACTTCCCTTCCAGCTCACTCTCTGGTTTACTCATATATTCTTGTAATAATAATTAGTTCATTTTCAGCCTGGAGGGCAATATAATGGTCCCTAGGTCCATCTGGTTTTCTCCTCTTCAACTTTAAGGAGTTTATTTTAGATGAAAAACTATGAGTTGAATCACAATTACTTTAATCCCCCACTTTGGAAAATTCCCAACATCTAGGCAGAGGTTGGGCACTCTGACTTATTTTACATTTATATTTACCTTTAGTTAACTCCTGAACTCTTTGTGTTTGAGGCAAAATTCAGTTTACTAGAAACTTTTGGGTACAAAACAGCAGATTTTTATTATAGTTTCTTTGGATAGACAGGCGATGTGAGGAGAAATTAGGGAAAGAGTTGACCTTCCCTTGAGATTTTCCTCAGCCCAGGTCTTCTGCTCCAAGAAGCCTATGATAGAATATAAAAGCTATTTGTTTTTGGTTAACTAAATGATTCTCAGTAACAGTCTTTAGAGGAATAACACAGTGGTACCTTGCCACTAGCATTGGGGTGTCACTAGGGGTGATTCACCCCTCAGATATACTCTTAGGGGGAGGTGTAACTAGTCAAGATCTGGGAACTTGACTTGTTTAGTGGGAGTGGAAGTTGGATAAGGATACTTCAGACCTTAAATGTGCTACATACATACATACACATATCCATTTATATGTATGAGTAACCTCAACTTAAATAGTCCCATCTTAGAGAATTGGATATTGTTATTGTATCATTGAGGGCACTTGAGCACTTAAGGGTCATCTTGTGGGAGACTGAGACTTACCTGCCATCTCTGAGAAAGACCCAAAAGATAGTTTAAGAGAACATAGTTTAACTCTTATTCTGTGGAGAAAACAATCTGTCAAAAAGATATCCTGTAGAGAAAATATCCTTTGGAGAATTCCTACAAGATTTTAACCATCATCCTGAAAGAATTGAATGATTAGACTGTGATTCTAGAGTCTGCAGAGGAGGAAGCAGTGGTGATTGACAGTAAGAGGTGACTCTGGTTGTGATTTTTCTCACATATGACACTTTTTTGAAATATTTTAATACATCTTTTATTGCTTATTGTTCTGTCAATAAATTTAATAGCATATAATGTTGATATTTATTTATGAGGCTAGGATTTGAGATTCAAAGAAGAGAGAATGTTTACAGGAAAAGAGTTTTGTCTAGCTTTTTTGTAAACTTAGGATGAAGCTTGGAACTAATTAGTAAGAAAGAAAATATTGAAATATCAGAATATGGTATACGGGGGAATGGGAAGGGAGAAGCGTCTGTGGCATAGTGGATAGAGCTGATTGGGTTTGAGTCCTGCCCTTGATACATATTCACTCTGTGACCCTGGACAAGTCACGTAACCTCTTTGTGCTCTAGGGAACTCTCTGTAACTATGAGTTGCAGAGAGATGCTGACCTGCATTGGGAAATGGAGTTTCCTCATCCAGGAATTCTCTATACCAATGGAATCACATGCCCAATACTTATCCTCATCTTTAGCCTTAGCCTTATCAGAACATATTCCCTTAGTTGCCTTTGAACCCAGTGTGAGAATTAATAAGGTAACAAGTCAAGTTGCAGAATGATAGATGGAAGTCTGGGTATGTTTGCCCCACAAGAATACCTACATAGAATACCCACATTGTGCATCTCATTGCTTCACAGGGATATACTTAAGAAAAACCCAGTTACATTTGCAATACATATTTAAAAGCCTCACTATATACAGTAGAGAGATGATAGACGATAGACAGGCAGATAGGCAGATAGATAGATAGATAGATAGATAGATAGATAGATAGATAGATAGATAGATAGATAGATAGGTAGATATTAACAAATCAAACAAAGGGAGATGGAAATAGAGAGAGAGAGAGAGACAGAAACAGAGACACAGAGAGAGGTATAGAGAGACAGACAGACAGACAGAAAGAAGATAAAGAATGGGTTTCTCCAATCCCAGTTCCAGAGCTCCAAGTACCTCCTAAGAATCTCTACCTGCATATCCTTTGAGCCCCTCAAATTCAACATGTCCAAAACTGAACTCATCACCTTCCCCCCCCCAAACTTGCTCTTCTTCCCAATTTCCTTCTTTCTGTTCCTCCCAGTTACCCAGATTCAAAACCTCATAGTTGTCTTTGGTTTTTATCTCTCCCTCACCTTCCTGCAGTTAATCAGTTGCCAAATTCTATCAGTTTTGCCTCCACAGGTCATCTCCCTCATGTTATCCTTAATATCCCTCAACACACACACATCATTACCCTAGTTCAGGCACCTAGACTATTTATTATAATAGCTTCCTCCTAATTAGTTTTCCCACCTCGAGTCTCTCCCATCTTGAATCCATCTTTCACAACAGCTGTCAAAATAATCTTTCTAATGCACACATCTGACTATGTCACTCCATGCTAAAAAAAAAAAAGCCATCAGTGACTTTCCATTGCCTCTAAGATAAAATACATTCTCTTCGGCCTGGCATTTTAAAATAGCTCCAAACTCACTTTCCAGACTCATTTTGTATTCTTCTATATTACTCCCCTTCACATATTCTACATTCCAGCTAAAGCGAATTAGCTGTTCCCTGATAAAGTCCTGTCCTCTCCCACCTCCTGGCATTTGTGCATATGGTCTCCCATGCCTGGAATATGTGCACTTTATACTTCAACCTGTTGAAATTCAAGATACCTCAGATGTCACATCTTCCATGAAGAAATCCCTACTCCTCTCTCAGCTAAAAGTGATCTCTAGAAGTGTTTTAGGGCCCTTTGAATATATACTTTGCCATGATTACATTCTACCTTATATCAGATGAATTTATAGAAGTATAACTAAGGCTGGGCAATTAGGGCTTTATGCCACAGCATGAAAATTTAAAGGGAATATTAATGGCATTTTTAGTCTTTCCACAATATATAAACTAAGGTCAGCACCTAGTTAGCAAGCACCTTTCTCCCCCAAGGCAGCCATACTCTGGGTAAGTAAGTACCTTTGTGGCCTGAGTCTTGCCTGGTCCCCCATTCCCATGGCAGAGTAGTGACTTCAAATTATCTCATGGTCTCTGCTGCCGTCCCCAACAAGACTGAGGATGACTTTTATGCTACTCTCACTAAACACAAACATTGCTAGTTATAATTGCTTATTATTTTGCCATTAGACAATATGTTCCAAAGGTGACTGCATCATTTCCCCCCCTTTACACCCCTGCATGCCCCACGAGGTTTTTATATGTAAGTATGTCATAAATAGTTATTGTTCATCACAATAGTAAGAATGCTGAATGTGGAGTCAGAGGAACTATATTTGAATCCTGGTTCTACCATTTTATTAGCTGTGTGACCCTGGGAAAGTCACCTAACCTCTTTGGGTCTCAGTTTCCTGATCTGTAAAATGAGGAAGTTGGACTATGTGACTCTGGGTGTTGCTTCCAACTTTAGATCTCTGATCCTATGAGTTACAATCCCATTAACTGAATTGAATTAAGGTAAGTGATTTGCAGCCCACAAAAAAAAAAAACGCTAAACTAAATGGCTTGTCTGAGGTCACATGAAAAAGCCTAAATTCTTTCTTCTCCAAATCTATAACATATCATTATCTTCAAATAATACTCATTAAATTTATTGAACAACCTCAATTTGCCAGCCATTAGTTAAAACCCACTATTTACAAAGCTCATGTTCTGAGACAAGAAGTGAATAAAAGGCAGGGAGTCTGAGTAAAAGACATGCTCTCCTGTTACAAAGAGTCCATTAGCTCTGACCACACTGAATAGCAAATGATTAGAAAATAAGGTTTGTTTTCAAGTGCTTTGTCTTACACTTCAAAGCCATATAAAACTTAAGTATTTGGGGTAATAGTCACAACAAAACTAGCCACATTTCAATTCATTACTTCAGGCTCCACATGCCCCCAAATACTTATGGTTTCTTGGATAGGCACTGATTTTTCCAGATGGAATGTCAAGGTTTTGTTCCAGCTTCCAAACTTAATGTTCTTGTCAGCTGGGCACATCCCTAGCCCTTGTGTCTTGGTTTGGATGAAATCTTTCCCAGCCCACTGAGATTTCGGGGTGGGTTCTCTAATAAAACTCTGATAAAACCATACCTCCTCAACCCCTGGACAATGCAAATGAACTTGACGAGATTGAGCTCTTTAGTCTCTCTGAGTTAAGGTTCTGCTGCCAGGATTTGAAAGAGACAGAAATTCAGAAGCCGTGGCGATAGGAACTAAAGGCCCCGAAAGGCTCCACAAAATGTAGGCTGGCCCCAAAGGCCAATTTCCACATAGACCTAATAATTGGGAAGGGGTTTCTTTCCCAGGGTGAATTATTCTTAAGGTAATTAGACATTTTTTCTCTGCATTCCAACAGGGCTCTTTATGATGCACGGATGCTGCTGCCCAGAAGGCTTTGTGTTGTAATCTCAACACCTTAAGTGTAGAAAATGCTTTAAGCAACATTTTGATTGTCTTTGATTTTGGAGGGTCATTCAAGGAGGGAAATACGTGTAATGAGGACCAACCCATGGAACACAAGAAAAGGTGTCTTTACTTGGTCTCACCACAGGTATGACTTGGTACTCGAGCTGATTAGAGGTGATAGGCTCCATGGATGCTCCTGGCCATGTAGCTTCTAATTCAGCACTGAAAGGATTTGGTGTTTTGGTTGTCTTGTCCTTGTTGTGGTCCAGTAATTTCAATCATGTCCAACTCTTTGTGATTCCATTTGGGGTTTTCTTGGCACGTACTGGAGTGGTTTGCCATTTCCTTCTCCAGCTCATTTTACAAATGAGGAATCTGAGGCAAACAGGGTTAAGTGAATTGCCCAGGGTCCCACAGCTAGTAGGTGTCTGAGATCAGATTTGAAACTCTGGAAATTGAGCCTTCCTGACTCCAGGCTCAGCATTCATGGTAAAATCTGGTTGGTGTCCATTGATCTTTCCCCATCCTGTGTCAGTAGCAAGGGGGATCAGGGTACTACATCAGTTAAAAAGAAGAGACATTTTTCCATCTCTTTTTCTTCACATAGGAGTAAATGAGCTCTTTGAGAGTGAGATAAAATCTCTGCTTATTCAAATTAAAAACAGTATCACCTGGAGAGACCCTTCTTACACGTTGCTGGGGACACAAGGATTAGGAATCAAGGGACATATAGAGGCAGAGAAGAGGAAGCAGCTTCCCTGCATGGCTTCTGCTCCAGGATGATCTCTCATCTGCCATTCAAAAGGCTTCACTATGTTTTTCATCTAAGTTTCTCTAGGTCCATTTCTGAAGTTTATTCAATGTCCTAGCTTAGAGGAGTAACATCTTTCTCTACATACACAATATTCATTATCACAGATCTATTCTTCAGGAAACCATCCCAGACTTGGGGGAAGGAGTAGGGTTACAACTTACTTAACATGTTTTCATTCTCCTCTAAATAAAAAAAAAAATTCCTGCAAAGCATCTTAACTAAAATAATACCTACTTCAAATGTCACTTCTTTTTTTAAAAGAGATGGAGAAAAAAATAAAGCTAGAATATGTGAAAAGTATAGAGAAAGTAATAAAATATGAAGGAACCAATGACTGTTAACTATATACATTCTTTATTTTCATTCCAGTTGGAATTTCAAGGTTTTTTTTATTGGCTTCTAAATGTAAAAATCATATCAGCTTTTGCTTTAATGTTTAATGGAATTTTGAGAATAAAAATATTAGAATATTATTAAAATGAGTTATGCAGAATTGCCAATGAAGTGGAAGAATTTTCAGTTTGACCTATACCAACTTTAAAGTTCTGAATTTTCTTTATATTTTATTACCGCTTCAATCCTCATAGGCATTCTAGAAACCACCATATTTAAAAAAAGAAAGTAACCACAGAACAACTTAAATTAAAATGCCACAATCAATTAATAGAAAGTTCCTCTACTGTGTTTCTTTGTATCCACAAGTTCTAATGTGATGGTGTCACAGAATACCAGATTTAGCATCCATCTAGTCTAATCTATGCCTGAAAGTAATGAAGAAATAGATTATTTTATTCATTTAATAAATATTTTATAATTATAGTGTAATGAGGACCAATAAATAAATAAAAATTTGTTTAATAAATAGATTATTTTAAAAGGACATGGAAAGATATGAACTGATGCAGTAAAGTGAGCAAAACCAAAAGAATAATTTGTACTATAGCATCAATATCATAAAAATGAACAATTTCAAAGGCTCTTATAAATTAATGGAGAATGGAATGAATAGACCCAGGAGAACAACAAATATGACAACAACACTGTAAAAACAAGCAACTTTAAAAGTTGAAAGTACTGTGCTCAATACAATGACTATCCATGATTCCAGAAGACTGATGATGAAAAGTGTTATCCAATACAGAGAGGTGATGGATCTAGCATGAGATCTAGCACACACGCATGCACACACACACACACACACACACACACACACACATATTTCTGTACAGCCATCATGGCGGGGTTGGGGGCTTGACTATGTATGTTTGTTACAATAAGCTTAATTTTCTTTTCTTTTTAATGAAGTGGGGCTGGAAGAAGAGAAAATAGATTTCTATTAATTCAAAACAATAAAAAGGTAGAGGGTACTACAGACTTTAAATGCTGTAATCACTTTCAGATGAAGTCACTATTATTAGTTTTACTTAACTGTTTTACTTTGTTATAAGAGACCTCTCACAAAGTAAGAGTAATGTGTAAGTGTATGTAATTTTTAAACAAAACATAAAAAAACTTGAAATGGCAAAAATAGAATACTTTCTACAACATGATGTGTTTGAGTAGGGAGAGATTTGAGTCAGGAAAATCAATTAGTTTGTTGCAATAGGCTAGAGTTAATGAGGGCCTGAAGTAAGCCAGTAGCTATGTGAGTAGAGGAATGGGATGAGAGAGATTTTGAAGGTAGAAACAAGAAGTTTGGCAATTGATTGGCTATGGAAGGGGAGTCTGAGGGGGAGAGAGTGGGTGATGCCAACCTTATCCTGGGAGATGAGAAGAATAATAGTGCCTTGGACATAAAGAAGTAGGTAGGTTTGTGGGAGATAGAGATAATGAATTTTGCTTTTCACCTATTGAGTCCAAACATGGACAGTTGGAAATGTCCAGTGGGCAATAAGTGATGTGGGACTACAGCCTATGGGAAAACCTAGGGCTAGATTATATATAGACCTGGGAATCATCAAGGAAGCTGATAAGATCACCCAGAGAGAAAGAGTAGGGTGAGAGAAGATGGGCCAGGACCAAGCCTTGGGGAGCATCTGTAGTTAGGAGAGGTTATATGGATGATGAATCAGAAACAGAGACATACTTAGAAGAAATGGCTAGACAGGTATGATAGTAGTCTGTTATACTGATCCAGGCAAGCAGCAAAGAGGACCTTCTCTTAGTTCCTGATACATAATAAGTCTTTAATAAATGTTGTATCTATCTAGTTATCTATTCATCTGTCTACCTTCTCTTCTTCCTCTCAACTGTCTTACAAATTTTCTTCCTTCCTTTCTTTCTATGAGCTTTCTTTTTTCCTGTGTCCTTCCTTTCTTCCTTCCTCCATCCACCTGTCTTTTCTTCCTCTCTTTTTTTCCTCTCTTCTAAAGCTTTTTATCATGTGAGTGGAAGGAAGCAGATGAATCTAAGGGATATTGTAAAGGTAGAATTCATCAGACTTGGAAAATAATTAAATGAGGGGGTGGGAAGGGAGGATGAGTGAGAAAAGATTTCAGGACAACTCTCAGGTTGTGAACCTTAGTGCCAAGAAAAATAAAGATGCCCTTGATAGAAACAAGAAAGTTAGGACTTATTCATTATTGCACAATCCCAAATTTATTCAGGTGCAGCTAGGCAATACAGCAGATAGAGTGCCAGGCCTGGAGTCAGGAAGATTCATCTTACTGAGTTCAAATCTGACCTCAGACACTTATTAGCTGAGTAACCCTAGGAAAGTCACTTAACCCTGTTTGGCTCAGCTTCCTCATCTCTAAAATGAGCTAGAGAAACAAATAGTGTACCACTCCAGTATCTTTACCAAGAAAATCCCAAACGGAGTCACGAAGAGTTGGACCCAACTGACATGACTGAACAACAACAATGACAAAACATTTTCAACTCCCTAGTATAATCCCTGCTCCCTCAAGAATGGCTTCATTTTTACTTAAGGACTCCCAGACAAGGTGGAATTTATAAAGGGGAATTGCTTTGTCTTCTCAATAGCTTATTCCCATAATGGGTGTTGTTGAATACACACACACACACACAATTCCTTAATCCACCTTTCTCCATCTCCCCAGTGCTCTGTTTGGATGCTCTTCATCCATAATGTCCCATTCCTAGAAATATTCATTCAAAACTCACCCCTGCCCCACCCCATACTTCTTTAACACCCATTTCAAAGTTTGCCCATAAAAAGATCTTTCCTAGTTTTCTCAGTGACATTCAAACAAGATCAGAGGGGGAAGAAAAGTCGCATGTAAACACTGATTTCACTTAGTCTTTTCTTGTATAAGATTCTCTTGTTTGATGAGTTTAGGCTTTTTTTTTATTTCCTTGGGGTTTTTTAGAAGACCTGTTTCTCTGCCTAGTTTGTTTTTAAGTTCCCACTAAAATCCTACCTTCTATAGGAAGCTTTTTCCATTTCCTCTTAATTCTAGCACTTTCTCTGTTAATTATTTCCTATGTACATAATTTGTACATATTTGTTTAGTTGCGAACTCCTTAAGGGCATGGACTGACATCTCTTGCCTTTATTTGTATCCCAGTGCTTAGCACATAAGATGCCCTTTAATGCTTACTGAATAACTGACTTTGGTTTGCACAGTTCTTGGGTATTCCAACCTTCTTGTCTTTTTTGCTTTTGTTCTTTCTTTTATCACTATAGTGTGTGTGTGTGTGTGTGTGTGTGTGTGTGTGTGTGTGTGTGTGTGCGCGCGCGTGCGCGTGTGCGTGTGTACGTGCCAAATCTGTTGTTCTCCTTCTCTGAGAATCAACTTATCTTAGAGTAAGTCTCTGACATTTATTCTGTTTTTTATTCTCATTTGTCTTTTTGAGGTTCTTTTTTTTTTCTGCTAAAGACAAGGTTTATTAAAGATCCTCCAGATTGGCCAGACTCTTAAGGAATCTGAATATTTGTGAGCTATTGGCTAGATTATAAGAAGCTGAGCCTCAGAGTTCTTTTAAAATTTTAACTTCTGACTTATTTCTGCCTTTAACACTTTTATTGTTCTTCCAAGATTATTCCAGAGGTTCTTTTGGCTGATTCTTCATAGGCATGTGTAAAGCTTAGCTGCATATGTCAGTTCACTGTAGAATTAACTTTATCATTGGTGCTTCCCCTGAAGGGAATGCCATGGTCTATGGATGCCCATATGTCTCATTATCATTCCTTGTGCTTTGGGGATTTTACTCTGTGGTATTCTCTTATTACATTGGATGCTCTTTGGGGTTAATCACATTTGTTTTTTTAATTAGTCTCTTGGGTGTTCTTTTTTCCCTGTGAGGTTTTATGTGTGCATTGTGTGTGTGTGTGTGTGTGTGTGTGTGTGTGTGTGTGTTTATGTATGTGTGTGCGATTTCTTTTTTGGTGAATATCTTCTTGCTATTTTGAGTTGAGAAAGGGGAGCTGGCTTAGGGATGACCTCTTAATAAGCCATCTTGCTTGAAGTTCTGAATAAAATTTTTCTTGAGTTATATAAAGCTTATGAAAACAGGAAACAAAGCATATTGGGACACTATTTTTGAGGCAAAACTTTAAAACAGACTGAAATACAAATGAGGGCTATGAGAAAAAGATACATGAAGATGATTTAAAAGAAGAGGGGTTCAGAAGTGTCTGGGCCAAAAGTCAGGGAGAAAATAAGTGAACTGGAATAGAATGATAACCGAAGTTAGGAAAATGATACGACATTTAAATAAAATGTGCCTAGTGGGATAGCTAGTACTGATGGTGTAAGTTATTTACCATATTAACACAAGTCCAGTATCAATGTTAAATATAAGCCTCTCTTTCTATAAGAAGCCTTCAATCTTCAAATCAATCCTTTTTCAGTCTCATCCATAAGATGTAACTAGATGTATTTTTATATAGATTCATAAGGCCCTAGTGTCGTTTTTCAACTTTTATCTTTTAAATTTTGGTAAATCTGTTTATGGGTCTGTTAGACATGTACTGGTATCTTTCTCCTACCGGGGAGAAATTAATCAGATGATCTCTAGATTCTATTTCAGCTCTAACGTTCTGAGCATCTATGAGTGGTGACATTCTTTTCCCTTACAGTGAAAAGAAAGACAAGTCAAGTCAAGAAGCATTTATTAAGCACCTACTGTGTACCAGGCACTGTGCTGATCACTAGAGATATTAAAAGGGGGGAAAAAAGTTCCTGCTTTCAAGAACTTCATAGTCTAATAGAGCACACTTTGACTGACCATGGGACATAGATTTCCTTCTTATCAACAGTGGCTAGTCTTCACTTACTATGGAATCTGAAAAAGAAAGACATTATATGCAAATATGTGATGTAGTTTTCACAAATGTTGATAAAATTGTATTTAACAACAGGTTAAAACAAAGGTGTTAAAGGAGATATGGTGAAAACAGCATTGGAGTTGCATAGTAGGAGTTGAGTTCAAATCCCGTTTCAGACATTTCCAAATTGCATGACCCTGGGCAAATCATCTACCTTTCATGAATGTCGCTTTCGTCTCTATAAAATAGGAATAACAATGTTTAGACAACTAACCTCACAGGGTTCTTGTAAAGAAAATGTTTTGTAAACCTTAAAGGACTACCGAACTATACCAAATACAGACCAAGCACTTTTCCCTTTTGTGTTCAAAAAAAAAAAAAGGATGAACTCAGGTGGAGGAATGTTAAGCAAGTTGTGATATATGGATATAATAGACTATTACTCTACCATAATAAACGACGAATGTCAAGAATTCAAAGAAGCACAAGAAAACTTTTATGAACTGATAAAGTAAGCTGAATCCAGAAAGCAATATACACGATGCCTATAAGATCTAACAATTATAACTATTATTAGGAGGACACCCCCTCATATACAGGGTTAAGGAGGTCAAACAACCTCTCTTCTAAGTCATCCCTCAGGATCCTTCATGTTTCATTCTCACATTCAATCATATCATTGTGAATTCTTGGACAATCTAAGGAAGGCAGTATATCTGCATTTTCCTTATTAAATAATAATATTTCAACAATCAATCAATTAAGTACATACAATGTGTCAGGCACTGTGCTAAGAGCTGGGGACACAAAAAAGAGGCAAAAGACAGTCCCTACGCTCAAGGAGCTTACAATCTAATCACCATATATCTTTCAATCAGCTAAACCCAGAATTCTACCATAGTACAGCAGATGTTATTATTTTATTAAAATGGAGAAAATTCCTTGTTCAACAGGAGCTATTCATACACACACACACACACACACACACACACACACACACACACACACACCTCCCTTAATCTCCTAGCATTAAATAAATATTAAAGTTACTGAATATGTAATGTATTAACAATGAAATAAACAAAGACCTATTTCTTTGCAGTATTTTAGCTTCTGGAAAAGCCACAGCCAGAATAACCTCAAACCCTAACTGTATTTTTCAGCCTACTTAACTTCAGGCCCACTCCATTTATAGTTCACTCAGTATAACCAATAATATCTCTTCAAAAGAATCTTCTTCATCATCTTTTCAAGATATAGGTGACATAAAGAAAGGAGATATTTTCAACTTTTTTTTCCTTCTTTTCTTTGTTCTCTCTAGACATAACAGGAAATCAGTATTTTCCACTTCTCTCAGGCCATTGCTCTTAACTATCTTTTTCAGACTCATAAAATCCTGTTTCTTTATAAAATAGCAACTAGCACTTCAGCCACTGAGCTGCTGAGAATGCAACAGCTACCCTGAAGCCTCCTCCCTTCTCACTTCTCAGCCCCTTCACCTCCACCTTTTCCCACCTCCAGCTTTCATAGGCAATTTCTACCAAATTAAAAGATTGTACAAATATTATATAGAACCTCCACTCTTTCTTCTCTTTGCTGATACACTAAGGGTGAAAACCTGCTTCCCGATGGGTCTAAGAATTATATTCATAAAAGAATTCAAGAAAGAAATAGCAGGAAATCTTCACCATTGTCCAGGGGTCCTCTAATGAGTATGATAAAAAGAGGTCATTGAAGGTATTTAAGAAGAAAAGTGCCCTCAATGATGCAATATGGAGAGGTAATTCATCTAGTACAAGAATATACTCCATTTTCTCATTGAGATTTGACTGGCTAAACATGGCCAGCTGAAGGTTTTAAATGCTTGTTTTCCTAGCAATAAGTAGAAAAAATTCCCTTCTGTCCCTTGTCACAAATTTCAAAACCTCACAGCTTGTGTAATGTAACCATTTGGGGTGAGTTGTTTAACTTGGACCAGTGTAACTCATTCATGTCATAAATTGAAATGATCCATGCTGTCTAGTCTTTTCAGTCCTTCACTTAAACAGAAGTAGAATCTACCAGAGGCTAGCCTACAACAGCAGTAATCTGATGTTTCAATCAAATCCAAAGCTCTGGCAGTAAATCATACCATGTCTGTTTAGAGGCTATATTGTGTTCCCTCTGCAAAGCTCCCTGCTTGTTGAGGGGGACAGTGCCTTCTGGCCCAACCTCATTGATGCTCAGAAAAGAGGTGACCAGCACCTCTCCATACCACCAAGCTAGATTTTAGTAGCAGAAAAGGGATGGCCTAGTGGCTTACACCTGACCAAAGAGCAGTTCCATTTTGAGGAGATGACAGGAAATTTTATTTTTCACCAGGTTCTGGTGTTGTTTAACCAGACATTTTAATAGTTTTCCTGGTTCTAGGGAATGTATATATGGAGAATACTGTACTGTAAGGCTGACTTTTACCTAAGTTTAACTTTGGAAAAGAGCAAATTTTGAACTAATGCATCAAACCAGTGATGCAGTAACTGGGGTTTACAACTTATTAGAGACAGCTGCCATGTGAAATAACAGGCCGGTTTTGTTTTGTTTGGTTATGTTTTTTGTGGTGGTGGTGTCCATGATGGTGGTTGTTTTAGTTTTAATGTTATATGTAATATTTAATCTCTTGTTTAAATAAAACTGTTTTTTAGAAATGAAGAATAAAGCTTATAATTCTCATAAGAAATTTCTCCTCACCTTTTTTCCATCTTTTCCACAAACTCTTCATAGTTCTTCATGCATTAGAGTTAAACACTCTCTCTCTCTCTCTCTCTCTCTCTGTCTAGCTCTCTGTCTGTTTCTCCTTCTGTCTGTCTGTCTCTGTCTCTATCTCTCTCTATATATATATACATATATATAATACACACACACACATATGTGTATGTACATATATATATATACATATATATATACACATATATAAACCTCATAGAATGAAAGCTACAATTGTGACACCTTTTGCTTTTCCTCTTAAAGAGAAAGTACCAGTTTCTATCACATATATAAGAAAGGTTTTTGAAATGGGGACCAGAAATATAAATGGACAAAACAACAACTGTAAAACCTCAGACTATATAATAATAATGACCAAATTTTACCCCAAAGAAGAGATGAGAAAATTCACTTCCTTCCTTCTTTGCAAAGGTGGGAAACTATAGGTATGGAATTTAATATTTTCTGTCAGGCTCAGTTGATGAGCTGGCTAATTTTGCTGAAAGGTTTTTTTTTCTCTTTTTTTTAATTCTTTGTTATAAAGTATGGCTCATTAGGGTGTAGAGAGGGAGAAATATATCTAGAAATGTATAGAAAGGCAATATAAAAACAAAAGAAAATAATAATTTAATATTATTTAATATTATGGTCTGAGGACAGATTTGAACTCAGGTCCTCCTGACTTCAGGGCTGGTGCTCTATCCATTGCACCACCTAGCTGTCCCCATGGTATGAATTTCTTTAAAAAGTTTTATTTCTTACAGTTTAGTAGGTACTGTGATAGCACAGGGATAGGACCAATATCTACCAGGGTTCCCTGTTCTTCTCTTCCATCTCTCCAACCATAGAGTTAGGAAAAAATCAACAAAGGCTGGCCTTGATTGACCTGTGGGTAAGGAAAGGCTCAAATTCTGTTTTTTGGTGGCCTTTGGCTTCCTGGTCATTTGGGGTCATAAAAGGTTCAACTCATGTGAAACTCAATGGATGTCAGAAGATTCCCATGAGTCACCACATTTTGCTTTGCTGACCAGATGCATTTCCATATAGAGATGAGGGAGACAGTGTCCACAGAAGTTAGGTAACATTGTATATCCTTGCTGTGTTAGGGTAAAGTAAATCTTCTTTCGTTGCCTAATGACCTATGAGTTCCTCATTTCATCCCAACATTGAGATTGAACTAATAGCGTTATCATGTCAGGCACTCCTCTAGTCATCAGAAGTAGGAATTCAAATATTAGGTTGAACGTGGAGTCATATGGCTTTGTTCTTTCCATAACGCTGGCTTATAAAGCATGAAATAATGAGAAATAGTAAGGGTCCGTTTTCTCTGGGACAACCTAGAGCTTTTAAAAATTTCCAATCAATTTCTTTTATTTAAAGTTTTGAGTTCCAAATTCTATCCCTTTCCCTTTCCTGAGATGGTAAGCAATCAGATATAGGTTATACAAGCGCAGTTATGTAAAACATTTCCATATTAGTCATTTTGTATAAGAAAACTCAAATAAAAGAAAAAAAGAAAGTGAAAAATAGCAAGCTTCAGTCTGTGCTCAATCAATATTAGCTTTTTCTCTAGAGGTGGATAGCATGCTTCATCAGTTTTTCTTTGGGATTGTCTTGGATCATTGTATTGCTGAGAATAGCTAAGTCATTTACAATTCTTCACTGAACAGTATTGCTGTTACTGTGTACAACTTTCTCCTGGTTCTGCTCACTTCATGTAAGCCTTTCCAGATTTTTCTGAAATCATTCTGCTTGTCATTTCCTGCAGCACAATAATATTCCATCACAATCATATACCACAGCTTGTTTAGCCATTCCCCAATTGATGGGCATCCCTTCGATTTCTAATTTTTAGCCACCACAAAAAGAGCTGCTATAAATATTTTTGTACAGATAGGCCCTTTTCCCTTTGGGATGTAGACCTAGCAGTGGTATTGCTCGATCAAAGGGTACACTTCTAAATTCCTCTCCAGAATGGTTGGATCAGTTCACAGCTCCACCAGTGATGCATTAGTGTTCCAATTTTCCCACATCCCCTCCAACATCCAACATTTTCCTTTTTTGTCATATTAGCCACTCTGATAGTGTGAGGTGGTACCTCAGAATTGGAAAGCCTGGATTTTTAATCACTTGTTTAGATAAAGAGGTATGGATAAGTTTTGATCTGAAATGCTGGAGGTTGCAGATTAACTCTCATATTGACATATTTTTATTGAAGAATCTGAAAGACAGATATTTTCTTTAGACAGACATCAGGAAGCAGTTAATTTTTGGACAGAAGAGCTCCATACAGTTTGTAGTAAAGGACAAAGCAGATCTATTTAGCAGATACATTTCTGGGTGATGAAATTGAGTAATATCATAAGACTGTAGAACTAATGTCTCTTCCAGAATAATTTTCTTGGTGTGATACTGTTAGTTTTTCTATCTCTTTTCCTTAAGAGGCCTACTCTTCTTTTTCCTTGCTGTAGGGTAAATTTTCCTTGCGGGTTGTTGCATTTTAGCTTTTGGGAAGAGTTACTGGGCCTTTTCCAATTTTGGATCTGTTTTCTTTACTGAATGTGGATCCACAAGAACATTAGATAATGAGAGCAGATTGCTCAGGCAACCAGCATTGCTGGGCTTTACTAGTGACTGCATATTTCTTGTCTTTTCTCTCTCAAGAAAATGATCCAGAAATCCAAGGAAAATATATAGCATTTCATCATCCCATCACAAAGAAACAGCCAGAAGTCTTTGGGAATAAGAGAAGGAATCAGGCTAGAAGACCAGCACCCAGAAGCCTTCCAGGGATGAAAGGGAAGCCTGCAGCACACAGCTGTGTGCCACAGGGAGAGAGATGCAAGGATGCCGGATCCTGCAGCTGTGTAACTCTGACCCTAACTCAGGGTCAGAAGCCTACAGGGCTAGGATTATGCAGAGGAGAGCAGTAATCAGAAATCCCCCTGGATCAGATCACCCCTGCTCCTGTGCAGACTAGACTATCCCTGTGCTACCCACGGTAGAACTCTGGGGCCCTGGCTGGAGCCACCTCTGAGGTCCTTGAAGAATAATGGTAATTAATCAAATCCCACATATCATAGATCACCACCAAAAGGCTTCATAATTTCTTCCGCAAATGAGGATAATAAGAGAACCTATCTCCCAGGGCTCTTGTGAGGATAAAATAGGATAATATTTGTAAAAACAAAACAAAACAAAACTTTGCAAACCTTAAAGTGCTATATAAAAGCTATTATTATCATTATTGTTTTTGTTATTTCACATGTTCATAGAACCTATTCTCTATATAAAGTATGAATTAAGTATGTGAGGCTTGAAAAATGAGTAAACATAAGAAGACATAGATGATAAAGAAATATCATAAAGCCAGAGACTATATTTATATGTATGTATACATACACATATATTTTCATATATATCTTTACATAGATACATATATATGTATGTATAAAGGCCAACTACAGAAGGTAGTATTTAAGCTGTCTTGAAGGGAACCCAAATGGATGAGGTGAGGAGGAAAATTATACTATATATATAGTGAACAGTCAATGCAAAAACACAGAAATGGGAAATGGAATGTTGTGTGTAAGGAAGCTGGACAGTATGGCTGGACCATAGAATGTATGATTGACAGTTAAGGATGAGAAGCCTAGAAAGATAGGGAGGGGGAAGGTTGTGAAGAGCTTTAAATGCCAAACAAAGGAGTTTGGTTTTGTTCCTAGAGGTAATAGAGAGTTACTGGAGTTTACTGAGTAGGGAGGTGATATGCGTCAGACCAGCACTTTGGGAAAATTACTCTGGTAACTTTATATTGGACAGATTGGAGTGGGGAGATACTGTAGGCAGGGAGACCAATTAGGAAACTATTATTATAGTCCAGATAAGAGGGGGTGATGGCCTGAACTAGGGTGATGATTATGTGAATGAAGAGAATAGAAAATACACAAGAGATATTAAAATAGAAAGAACAAGAGTGGCAACTGATTGGATATGTGGAATGAGTTAGAGTGAAGAGTCAAGAGTGAAACAGCTTGTGTATCTAGGGCCCTGAAAGAATGGTTTTCCCTTCAATAATATTGCAGAAATTTAGAAGAGGGTAGGTTTTGGGGAAAAGATAATTAGTTCTGTTTTGAATATGTTAAGCTTGAGATGCCTATGAGACATCCAGTTGGAAAAGTCCAAAAGGCACTTGGTAATGTAAGACAGGAACTCATAAGAAAGACTAGGACTAGATGCATAGCTCTAGTATCATTCTAACACCCTCCTTGATATGGAGGATTGTATCAACATTTGGCCTCAGAGAACTACACCCATGGCCAAAGTCCCTGTTGCCCTTTTGAGGTTTCTAGTTCTAGGGTTATCTAGACCAGCACTTCTTAAAAATTTGGCAACAGGAAAAGGTTTCTGAACATGCAATGACCAAAAATTAATTAAAATCAAACACATAATGAATCCAAGGTTTTTCTGACAGCGCTTTCCCGTGTTGCATTGTGCAACTTCACTGTAGCCTTGATTCTGAATACAAAGCACACGCACTTTGCACGGCACATGCTGTCACACCATGCAACGTCAACCAACACTGCTGATAAGTGAAAAGGGTTGAGAATGGAAAAAGTTTAAGAAGCCCTGATCTAGACCATACAGTTACTTTACATTTCTATAACACTTTTCATTTTCAAGGCTCAAACATCACTCCATCTTCCTAAGAACCCAATCAGATAGTTACTAATGATCCCCAGTTGAGAGATAAGGGGAGTCAGGCCTAAAAAGTTGCGTAATTCCTGCCTAATTCACATAGCCAGTAAGTGGCAGAGCCCAAACATAAACTCTATTCTAGCTCTCTATCTCTTCTACTATGATGCTTCTAAGGCAGCCTGCTCTGGTGAAAGGGATTACCAAAAATCCCCCATTTAACATAGTTCTCCAAGAACCCTCAGAGTAATCCAAAAGTTCCTGCTGTTCACCAGCATTGGGGAAATGAAGTGAGGGCAATCTTACAGCCTAGTGAAGCTCAATGAGGCCATATACTATATGTAGGGATACTGGGCATCCCTGTGGTATGTAGCTAATTAAATATAACTGTGGAGTTTCCAGCCCTATTTTGGGGGAGAGCAAGGAAAGGACTAGAGAGATTTCTTTGTGCATTTTGATCTAAACTAATATTCAGATGAGATGCCACTAAATATTCAAATTAAGATCTTTTATTTTTATAATGCAAAGAGACAGCATGGTTAATAAGGAGCAAGTGATGGACTTAGATTTAGGAAGATCTGAGTTTACATCCAAGCTCCAGCATTCACTTCCCATGTGATCAAATCACTTAATTGCTCTGGGTCTCAGTTCCCACATCTGTGTATTGGGAATAATGATTCCTATAGTAACCTATAGCTGCTATTGTTGTGACTTGAATGAGTTAATGTATTAAAATCCTTTGCAAACTTTATAGAAATCTATAAATGTCGGGTATTGTTATAGTCTGCCATTATATCAAATGTCATTGCTACCTGAGTCATTGAGTAATCTGGGGAAACTCTGCTGACCTGGCGCTTTAATTAAGTTCTTGAAGATACTAAGCTTACTTAGAAACTGAGGTTCTAGCTTATTCAGCATCTAACATCATGAAAGATAAGACACAGTGGATAGATTTAGCTTTTTGAGCATGAAAAGGTAGATTTGGGGCCCAAGAAAAAAATAACTTAGGAGATCAACCACAGGTTTCCAATTCCTCCACTTACTTGCCTGGGAGATTTGACTGGAAAGCCAGGCTAGGGAGTCATCTTGGCAGAACTTGATGGCGAAGCTTGCAGAACACTTGGCTCCACGCAGCCTTTTCATTTGCAGTTTTATGAGCACTAAAAATTCACACATTCTAAGTAAAATGTTACTTTAAAAATGGTTCTCCCTTGCCTGGAGAAAGAACAGGCTCAAGGCTGTCAGGCTCCATCTTCTTTATTTTAATTGGCAGATCAATACTTTCCACAGTACCCTTCACTTAGGAATTATCTTGTTTGTCTACAAGTATTTTCAAGTGATGACAATGAGTTTGTTGCATTCTTCCCCAGGGATTCTCTGTCTCTTAGGCCAACGCAGTGGGACATTTGACATAGAGCAATCTTTCCAAAGCTTTCCTGGCTGTTCCACCCTCTTACCCTGATTTTTGCTTGGTGAGCAAGTGAGTAATGTGACCAAATTGGCAGCCCCACTCTCAGAGAATCTGGCTGGCAATCACCTGCTTTAGTCAAAAGTAATAAATCTAACAAGGTAAAAGGCAACAGACCAGCAAACAGGCACTTCTTTAAAAGAACCATAGCTGTAAAGGAAGGATCTATGGGGAGTATCACGGAGACAACACTAGCCTATGCTTTTCTTAGTCAACTTGCCTGAGATTCATTATCCAGAATTGGCTTCTAAAGCAGTGCTTGGCACATAGCCTCAGACTTATGGCTCCTCTATCCCCAAAGTATGAGCTAATGGTGCAGGTTTAATCCTGGAACTTTAATATATTTGGAGGAAATAAAGGACTACATAATTAATTCTTTTTTTAAAAAGTCTTTTTTTTATATTATAGTTCTTTCCCACCAGTCTTCAAGATTGAATCTTTCTTGTGACACAGAAATTCAATTAAGCAATGTATCTGATACAGAAACCTTATCTGAAATGTATACAATATTCTGTCCTACTAGTCTTCTCACTATCTGTTATGAGTAAGAAGTTATTTTTGGTTACCTCTTCTCCAGGAAGTCACTGGATTTTCCATTACTCAATGTTCAACTTCTTTTTTGGTGGTCTTTTCTTTACATGGTGTATATTGTTGTTACTGTGTATATTGTTCTCTTGGTTCTGCTTATTTTGCTCTGCATCAGTTCATAAATCATAACTTTCTACATCTCTGAATTCCTTGTAGTTATAATTTATTATTGTATAATAATGTTCCATTAAGCCAAAAAAAATTCTCTAATAAATAGACACCTACTTTATTTCCAGTTTAATGCTAACTCAGAGTGCTGCTTGAAATGTTTTGCTATGTTGTAAGTCATTTTTTTTTCTATCTTTGATTTCCTTTGGGTATATGCCCAGTACAGGATTCCTGGGTCAAAGGATATGGACAGTGTAGTGACTTTTCTTGCATAATTACAACTTGAAAATCAATAATAGTGTATCATTTTATTTATGTTCCCAAGCCTCTCATCATTAACTTTCCATGTTTTTTCATCTTTACCACTTTTCATGGAGTACAGTGAAAACTCTGAATTGTTTTAATTTAAAATTATATTACCATTTTTGATGCAGACTGTTTCATGTAATCATCTATAATAATTTTTTTGAAAAACATTTCTTCATATCCCTTAACCACTTTCTACTAGATAATGGCACTTGGAGTTGTAAATTTGTCAATTCCCTATGTATTTTGTATGTCAAACTTTTAATAATGATATTTGATGTAAATATTTTTCCTATTGTAATTATCTCTTTATTGGTTTTATTTGTGTTGAGTATTTTTTATTTTTATGTAGCCAAAATTGTATATATTAATTTTTATGATGTCTTATGAAAAATGATATGGTATAGTGGACAGAAGATGGCCTGGGAGTAAGGATTACCTAGCTTTAAATCCCACCTTTGACATATACTGACTGTGAGATTCCAGGCAAGTTATTTAACCTCTCAGTGTTCAAGTCAACTGTGTAAGAATATAAATTGTAGAGCAGTTACCAGTCTGCATTGATAGAAGGGATTTCCTTACTATACTGATGAAATCACAGATCTAACCTCCCAATTGTACCCCACCTCCAAAATCTCTATTCTTTGTTTGCTTGAGAATTCTCTCCCAGAGGGGTGGAGTCAAGATGGCAGAGTAACAGCAGTGACTTGCTTGAGCTCTCCCCCAATACCTGTAAAAAAATGGCTCTAAACAAATTCTAGAGCAGCAGAACCCACAAAAAGACAGAATGAAACAAATTTCCAACCCAAGACAACCTGGATAGTTGATTGGAAAGGTCTATTGCACTGGGCTGGGAGAGGAACACAGTTCAGCATTGGTGCTCAAGCAAAGACCAGGCCTCAGCAAACCTGGAGCAGACCTCAAAGGACTGACTCACGGGCAGCTGTGGCAGTTTCCAGACTTCTCAACCCACAAACACCAAAGACAACTTAGAAAGTCTGTAGGAAAAGTCTGTGATTGCGGTGAGAGAGAAGCTCCGTCCCAGCCCCAGTCCTGGCCCATCCCTGAAGCAGCAGCTGCTTTGGAGCTCTCAGCCCACAGACAGAGGGGAAATTGAGTGGCTGATCAGAAGGGGATTGCAGGGATCTCTTTGCTTATGGTGAGAAAGGATTCTCTTGCTCTGCCCATGCTTGGATCTAGGTCACAGTTCTGGGTGGCGGTCCTGGGGCAAGGAGAAGTGCTGGTGTAGTAGAGTTTGTAGTGGTGGTGAAGAGTGAATTGTCCTCACAGTTCCAAGGCAGAAAAGAATGCTTGTGGTCACCCATAGACCACAGCACAGAGCAGGAAAGGAGTAAACACCTCACCCTTGATCATACCACCTTGGAAGAACTAAAGATTTATGGGTCCCTAGAACTATCTCTGAAAACAGCTGCACAAAACCCCTAAAGCTTGGGACAATACATTCTCCACATTGGAAGCACACTCCTACCTTAACAAAGAGTAGTATAACTCAAGTAGTTGGCTAGGACCAAGAGCAAAGAGCACCAAAAAAAGTCAGACCATAGAATCTTTCTTTGGTGACAAAGAAGATCAAAACATACAACCAGAAGAAGACAACAAAGTCAAAGGTCCTACATCCAAAGCGTCCAAGAAAAATTTGAATTGGTCCCAGGCCATGGAAGAGCTCAAAAAGGATTTTGAGAAGCAAGTAAGAGAAGTAGAGGAAAAACTGGGAAGAGAAATGACAGTAATGTAAGAAAATCATGAAAAAACAAGTCAACAGCTTGCTAATGGAGTCCCAAAAAAAACTGAAGAAAATAACACCTTAAAAATAGCCTAACCCAAATGGCAAAAGAGATCCAAAAAGCCAATGAAAAAGAATGCCTTCAAAAGCAGAATTGGCCAAACAGAAAAGGAAGTCCAAGAGCTTACTGAAGAAAATACTTCCTTAAAAATTAGAATGGAGCAAAATGGAAGCTAGTGACTTTATGAGAAATCAAGACATTGTAAAACAAAACCAAAAAAATAGAAAACAATGTGAAATATCTCATTGGAAAAACAAATGACCTGAAAAATAGATCCAGGAGAGATAATTTAAAAATTATTGGACTATCTGAAAGCCATGATCAAAAAAAGAGCCCAGACATCATCGTTCAAGAAATTATCAAGGAAAACTTCCCTAATATTCTAGAACCAGAGAACAAAATAGAAATTGAAAGAATCCAACAATCACCTCCTGAAAGAGATCCCCAAAGGAAAACTCCTAGGAATATTGTAGCCAAATTCCAGAGTTCCCAGGTCAAGGAGAAAATATTGCAAGCAGCCAGAAAGAAAAAAATCAAATATTGTGGAAACACAATTAAGAGAACACAAGATTTAGCAGCTTCTATATGAAGGGACCAGAGGGCCCTGGAATGGAATATAATATGCCAGAGGTCAAAGGAGATAGGACTACAACCAAGAATCACCTACCCAGCAAATCTGAGTATAATCCTTCAGGGGGGAAAAATAGACATTCACTGAAATAGAGGACTTTCAAGCATTCTTGATGAAAAGACCAGAGCTGAATAGAAAATTTGATTTTCAAATACAAGACTCAAGAGAAGCATGAAGAGGTAAGCTGGAAAGAAAAATCATAAAGGACTTATTAAGGTTGAACTGTTTACATTCTTGCATGGAAAGATGATATTTGTAACTCTTGAGATCTTTGTTATTAGTGTAGTTGGAGGGGGAAAATTATATGTATATATAGATAGATGGGGTGGATAGAGGACACAGGATGAGTTGAAGATGAATGGGTGATATCTGGAGAACAAAATTAAGGGGTGAGAGAGGATTATACTGGGAGAAGGAGAAAGGGAGAGGTAGAATGGGGTAAATTATCTCACATAAAATAGACAAGAAAAGGCTTTTACAGTGGAGGGGAAATGGGGAAGGATGAGAGGGAATGAGTGAATCTTATTCTCATTGGATTTGGCTTAAAGAGGGAATAACATACACACTCAATTGGGTATGGAAATCTATCTTAACCTACAGGAAAATAGATAGGAAGGGGATAAGAGAGCAGGGGGATGATAGAGAGGAGGGTAGATTGGGGAGAGAATAATTAGAAGTGAACACTTTGAAGGAGGAACAGAGTCAAAAAAGAGAATAGAATAAATGGGGGAGTGTGATAGGATGAAGGGAAATATAGTTAGTTTTTCACAACATGACTACTATGGAAGTGTTTTGCATGACTACACACATATAACCTGTATCAAGTTGCTTGCCTTGTCAATGAGGATTGGTGGAGAGGGAGGGAGGGAGAAAATTTGGAAACCAGAGTTTTAAGAACAAATGTTAAAAATTGTTTTCACAAGCAACTGGGAGATAAAATATACAGGCAATGGGGTATAGAAATCTATCCTGCCCTACAGGAAAATAGAAGGGGAAGGGGATAAAAGAAGGCGGGGTAGATAGAAAGGAGGGCAGATTAGGGGAAGGGGTATTCAGAATGCACTCCATCTTGGGGTGGGGGAAGGGATGAGATGGGGAGAAAATTTGGAACTCAAAATCTTGTGGAAGTGAATGTTGAAAACTAAAAATAAATAAATTTTAAAAAAGAATTCTCTCCCAGAGGAGTCTGGGAAGATGACAGAATAAGACAGGAAATACAGGGCTCTCCAAATTTCCCCAAAAAACAAGACAAAACATCACCATAAAATGCACTTTAAGTGGTAGGAATAATTTAAAGTTGGGGTAAAGACAACTTGAGAGGACCTCAGGAAAGACCTAACCTCCAGGGGTGAGGTTTGGCTGGAGTGAAGCTCCAACACCTCTAGGCAGACTCCAGTGAATCAACAAACAGTTCAAGCAGAAAATATTGGGAGCAGGAGGGCAGTGGGGCAGCCTCAGCTCCAGCAACTTTCACCTCACAGACAGCTGAGAGTCAGAAGACATCTAAGTAGGGAAAGAGTGAAGGACCCTCTACTGTAGCAGGATGCCAGGCCCAGTTGTGCTGACCAGATGTGGTCCTGGGCTGTCACTGTGGGCCAGGAGGAGAGAGTTCATGCCCAGTGTGTGTGGTAGAAGAGGGGCAGGGACCCTCCTGGCTGTAGGCACTTGCAAAAGAATGCAGTCCCTGGTTCCAGGGGAGGTAAGAGATGAAGTTCGCAGCTGCAGGAGGGACCACTGGGAACATTTTGCAGTGACAGTGGGGCTGGGGGGCCATAGCTGTGGCTCAGGGGTGGAGAGGAGTGCCTGAGATTGGGCCCCCAGACAGTGCTTAGAAAACAACAGTAGGAAAAATTTCAAGCCTGAGGCATCACCCCCCACACCTTAGGACTAGAACTTCACCATAATAATAAGCCACTAAAATAATAATAGTGAGTAAGCAAAAGAGAAAGAACCCAACCATAGATAGCTACTATAGGGATTGAGAAGATCTGGATTCATACTCAGAAGAAGATAGTGAAGTTAAAAAAGACACTCCTACTTCAAAGATAAATGTCAAATAGTCAAAAGTCCAAAAAGTGTTCTTAGAAGTCCTTAGAAAGGACTTTTTAAAATCATATTAAAGAGGTTGAGGAAAATTTAGGGAAAAAAGAGAAATCCAAAAAAATCAAGAAAATTATGAAAGGAAAGTCAATCAACTAGAAAAAGAGATCCAAAAACTTAAGGAAGAAAATAACTCCTTAAAAACCAAAATTGGGCAAGGGGAAGCTAATGATGTTATAAGACCAAAAAATAATAAAATCAGAACAAAAAAAGAGAGAGAATGTGAAAGATCTCCTTAGGAAAATAACTAATCTAGAGAACAGATGAGGATAGACAATATAAGAATTGTTGGACTACCTGGAAGTTATGATTGAAAAAAAAGGCTAGAAACCATATTATAAATCATTAAGGAAAAGTACCCTGAAGTTCTAGAATGAGAGGGTAAAATAGAAATATAAAAAAACCATCAATCACCACCTGAAAGAGATCACAAGATGAAAAATTATAGGAACATCATAGTCAAATTTCAAAGCTCCCAGGTTAAGGAGAAAATTCTACAAACAAGAAAAAAGCAATTTAAATACTATAGAGCTAGTCATGATAACACAAGATCTAGGAGCTTCTGCATTAAAAGACCAAAGGGCTTAGAACATTATATTTTGAAGAGCAAAGGAGCTGGGGTTACAACTGAGAATAACTTACCCAACAAAGTTAAGTATAATCCTGAATGGGGAAAAAAAGTATATTAAATTAAAAGACTTACAGGTATTTGTGATAAAAAGACCAGAACTCAGTGGAATATTTGACATATAGGATCCAGCAAAAACATAAGATAAACATTAAAGACCAATTATAAGGGCTCAATAAAGTCAAAATGTTTACTACTTTTATGGAAAATTGTTATCTGTACTCTTAAGAATGTTATCATTACTTGGGTAGTTTGAAAGAGCATACATAGACAGAAGGCTTCAGGTTGAGTTGAATGTGTTGAGATAATTCTAAAAAATAAAATTTGGTAAAGAGAGATAAAATGGAACAATTATCTCATAAAAACAAAGTGTGAATGGAAGAACTATTACAATGGAAGTAATGGGGTGGAAGACTGGTAGTACTGGAACCTTATTCTCATCAAAACTGGGTTAAAGAGGGAATAACATATATACATAAAAGTCTTCCAAATTTCTAAAGAATTAGGAGGGTGAGGGGACAGGATGAGGAAGGGACTTTTAGAAGGGTATGTAGATCAAGAAGTAGGAGTGGGGAGAGGATAAATGAGGTAATGATTAGAAATATATCAGTCATGTGAGGAGAGATAGGGTAAAAAGATAGGATACAAAGAACAACAGAGAGAAAAAACAGGGTGGAGGGAAATACACAATTATTAATTATAACTTTGAATGTGAATGGGATGAACTAAACTTTAAAATGGAAATGGATAGCAAAATGAATTAAAAGTCAGAATCCAAAAATATGTTGTTTACAAGAAACACATTTTACATAAAGGTAAAATAAAGGGCTAGAGTAGAGTTTATTATGCTTCAGCTGAGGTTAAAAAAAAATCCAGGATAGCAATCGTGATCTCAGATAAAGTTAAAGCTAAAATATATTTAATTAAAAGAGATAAACAGGAAAATGACATTATGATAAAAGGAACCATAGAAAATGAAGCAATATCAATATTAAATTATATGTACCAAATGATATAGCATCTAAATTTTTAAAGGAAAGGTTAAATGAATTACAGGTGGAAATAGGTAGTAATACTAAAATAGTGGGGGACTTGACCCTTCTTCTCAGAATTAGACAAAACTAACCAAAAATAAATAAGAAAGAAGTTGAGGAGGTGCATAGAATCTTAGATAAGTTAGATATGATAGATATCTGGAGAGAACTGAATGGGAATAGAAGGAAATATACCTTTTTTTCAGCAGTACATGGTACCTTTACAAAAACTGACCATATATTAGAGCATAAAAACTTTATAGTTTAATGCAGAAAAGCAGAAATATTAAGTGCATCCTTTTCAGATCACAATGCAATAAAAAGTATATTTAGTAAAGGATCATGGAAAACACAGATTGAAAACTAATTGGAGACTACACAACCTAGTCTTAAAGAATGAGTGGGTTAAAGAACTAATCATAGAAATAATAATTTCATTAAAGAGAATGATAATAAAAATACAGCACATCAAAACCTATGGAATGCAGCAAAAGCAGCAACAAGAGAAAATTTTCTATCTTTAAATGCTCATATCAATAAAATAGAGAAAGAACAGACCAATAAATTGGATATGCAATTTAAAAAACTAGAAAAAAAGAACAAATTAAAAATCCCCAATTAAATGCCAAATTGGAAATCTTAAAATTAAATATAATTAATAACATTGAGTGTAAGAAAGCCATTGAATTAATAAATAAAACTAAGTTTTATGAAAAAGAATCGATAAAGTATTAGTTAGCATAATTTTTTTTGCCCTTTGCCAAATATTTAATTTCATTGTTTTAATATTATGAAATAAAAGTATAAAACCATTCCGAATGTATTTCTCACTACTTCAAAGTGGAAGAAGACATCATAATCTAATTCCACAGATCTTTTATGAGCTGGTGTCATGTTGGCTTTTAAGTCAGAACAGCTTCAAGACTTCCTTCCTTTGAAAGAAATCACCATTTAATTTTGTTTCCCCTGTTAAGATGCCTTATAGAAAGAGCAGTCAGGATGTTCAACTCAGATTTAACCAAGAGATGTGAGGTGCAGGAGAAGTGGGCATTCTGCAGATGTGGGATGAATATGCCACCTCAATAAAACCTACTGCTGTTCAGCTATACTGCACATCTTGTTTATAAAAGTAGATAAAGCAAGTCTTAAAAAGGGCAGGACATTCAGTAAATTGATCAGTAACTAACATGAGAAAAAAAAATCACGTTGTGATGTACCAAACTTACAGGAGACTGGTTTAACCCAGAACCACAGGTCTCCAAGAATTTCCCAACCTCTAAACTGACTTCACTTCTTCAAAGGTAACCTACAATAAATAAAAAAAAGCAACTCCCCTCCCCTACCTCTGCCCCCCCCAAAAAAAATGCCCAACAGTGCATTTCACACATGCCCCAAAGATCCAGAATGTCGAAGTTAACCTTGGGGATAACCGAGTCCAACCCCAGCATGACCTTTAACAACCATAATAATTTCATGACATCAACGTTTGCTCATTATTGCCTCTAGTTTTACTCTAAAGTGTCTTTTTTTGTTTGAAAAGCATTTACTCCCAAGTCAAAAATTTGGATTTCTTCAAGTTTGTCAAGCCCCTTGGGAAAGCTGAGCCCTAGGATCAAGGGTGGGGCATGCTACGCTTTAGCTTGGGTAGGTTCATCTCGGTTTCTTCTCTTGACATCCCAATTGTAAACCCGAGCCACATTGACTTTTGTGGTAGTAAACTGATCCCGAAGGAAGTCCAGGTCTTCCTCAAGAGATTCCAGATTGCTGGTGGTAGTACAATGGTTCTTCTCCAAGAGGGACTGAGCTTCATCAGTGTCATATTCAAGCATCACATTGGCCCCCAATCACAGGCAGACTTTATCCATAGGAGGAACTGAAGCTTTGCAGTAAAGGTTGTTGGCCAATAAGAATCTAGTCTCCAAGGGCTTTGTGGTCTCTTTATTCTTCTGCATATATTTTAAAATGTGTAATGTCTGTTTGATTTCAGGAATCTGACTTTTTAGCCTTCTTTTCTTCTGAGCAAGGTTAAGTTCATAAACTTATACTTCTGATACTGCTCATCCAATTTTTTGAGGACAATATCTACAGACTCATTTCCAGGTTGTTTCATAAAAGCATCTACATATTCCACAAATACCACCTCAGGGATGCCCAGGTGCCCGCGGGTCCTCCCGCTGAATCACTGGTGCTCAAGAGCTCCTTCGCAGCAGCCATCTTGAAAAAAAGCAGTTAGCATGATTTTTAAAGAGAGAGAAGAAAACCAAATCACCACTATTAAAAATGAAAAGAGTGAATATACCACTAATGAAGATGAAATCAAAGCAATTATAAGAAGTTATTTCGCCCAATTACATGCAAACAAATGCAACAATTTAAATGAAATGGAAGAATATTTACAAAAATATGAACTGCCTAGGTTAACAGAAGAGGAAACAGAATATCTAAATATATTTTAGAAAAAGAAATTGAATAGGCCATAAATGAGCTTCCTAAGAAAAAAGCATCAGGACCAGATGGATTAACAAGTGAATTCTACCAAACATTTAAAGATCAACTGATTCCAATATTAAATAAATTATCTGTAATAACAGGCAAAGAAGGAATCCTTTTTTTAATGGATTCTTTTTATGAAACAAATATGGTATTGATACCTAAACCAGGAAGAGCAAAAACAGATAAAGAATATTATAGACCAATTTCATTAATGAATATGGATGCAAAAATCCTAAATAAAATATTAGCTAGGAGACTACTACAATATATTACAAAGATTATACATTGTAACCAAATGGAATTTATGCTAGGAATACAGAGATGTTTAACATAAGGAAAACTATTAACATAATATTAATTATGTCAACAACAAAAGTAACAAGAATCAAATTTTTTTTCAACAGATGTAGAAAAAACTTTTATTAAAATACAAAACTCATTCTTATTTTAAAAAAAACACTTGAAAGCATAAATATAAAGGAATTTTTTCCTTAAAATGATAAGAAGCATCTGTCAAAAACTATCAGCAAGCATTTTTTGCAGTGGGGATAAGCTGGAAACCTTCCCAATAAGATCATGAGTGAAACAAGGATATCCATTGTCACCAATGTTATTCAATATTGTATTAGAAACACTAGCAATAGCAATAAGAAATGAAAAAGAAATTGAAGGAATCAAAATGGGCAAGGATGTAATAAAACTATCTCTTTTTGCAGACAATATGATGATATACTTAGAAAATCCTGAAGATTCAACTAAAAAGTTAATATAAACAACAGTTTTAGCCAAGTAGCAGGACATAAAATAAACCCACATAAATTATATCACCAAAAACACCTGTAAGAAGAGAGAATAAGAAATATCCCATTTAAAATAATTGTAGACAGCATAAAATACCTGGGAATATACCTACCAAAACAAACCCATGAACTACATGAACATAATTATAAAATACTTTTTATGCAAATAATTGGAGGTATATTAATTTTTCATGGGTAGGCAGAGCCAATATAATAAAAATGACAATTTTACCTAATCTATTTATTCAATGCCATCCCAGTTTAATTATACGCACACACACACACACACACACACACACACATCACACATATATACATACATATTTTGCCGAGCTAGAAAAAATAACAAAATTCATTTGGGAGAACAAAAGGTCAAGAAAGTCAAAGGAATTAATGGGGGAAAAATGTAGAGGAAGGAGGTTTAGCAATACCAAATCAAAAGTATCTGGTACTGTCTAAGAAATAGAAAGGTAGATCAGTAGAACAGAGTAGACATACAATACACCGTAGCAAATGATTATATTAACCTTGTGTTTTAAAAATGTAAAGATTTAAGCTTTGGAGAATAAGAATTAATTATTTGGTCTAAAAAAAAAGATGTTGAGAAAGCTAGAAAGCAGTCTGGCAGAAATTGGGTATGGACCAATATGTTACACCATTTACCAAGATTAGGTCAAAATGGATACATGAACTCAATTTAAAGGGGGATATAATAAAATTATAATAACATGGAACATATTACCTATAAGACTAATGGATAGGAGCACAATCTATGAAAAAGAAGAGTATTGTGAGACATAAAATGCATAATTTCAATTATATTAAATTAAAAGAGCTCTGTACAAATAAAACCAACGTAGCCAGCATTAGAAGGAAAGAGAAAATTGGGGAAGGTTTTCATAGACAGTTTCTCAGATTAAGGAATCATATTTCAGATATATAAAGAACTTTGTCAAATTTGTAAGAATATGAGTCATTTCTCAATTGATAAATGGTCAAAGGATATGGACAGGCAGTTTTTCAATGAAGAAATCAAAACTATATATAGTTATATGAAAAAATGTTCTAAATCACTGTTGATTAGAGAAATGCAAATTGAAACAACTTTGGGATATCACCTTACCCCTATCAGATTAGCTAAAATGATAGAAGGGGAAAACAACAAATGTTGGAGGGGATGTGGAAAAATTGGGACACTAACTCACCATTGGTGGAACTGTGAACCAATCCAACCACTTTGGAGAGCAAGCTGGAATTAGCCCTAAAAAGTGATAAAATTGTGTATACCCTTTGCCCCAGCAATACCATTATTAAGTCTGTTTCCCAAAATGACTAAGGGAAAAGGAAAAGAACTTGTATGTTCTAAAATATTTGTAGCAGCTCTGTGATGGGAAAAAACTGGAAATTGGGGAGATGCTCATCGGTTGGGGAATGGCTAAACAAGTAGTGTCATGTGATTATGATGGAATACTACTCTGCTATAAGAAATGATGAGTTGTTTGATTTTATAAAAACCTGGAAAGATTTGCATGAAATAATGAAGAGCGAAATGAGCAGAACCACGAGAATGTTATGCACCTGAACAGCAATATTGTTCTAAGAACAACTGCGAACTTCTAAGTCATTTTAAAAATACTCAAATCAGCTATAGAGGACCTATGAAGGAAAATGCTATCCTCATCTAGAGGGAAAAAACTGATAAATAGAAGCATGTATGGTATGGTTTTGTACATATACATATGTATGTATGTGTATATATACATATATACACATACATACATATATATGTGTGTGTGTATACACACACACACACATATTAATGTCTAATGGTAGCCTTCTCTAAGCCGGAGTATGGAGGGAGGGAAAAAAATAAAAAGTAAATGGCAAAGAAAAAAAAAGAAAACTTAAAAGGAAGCACAGAAAAGCAGTGTAGCTTTGAAAATTATGTCTAGTATTTATTACATAGTTTTTCAAAATAAAGTAAACAGTGTGAAATGGAAATTCATGGCTTTGAATCTTCTTTGTAACATGTTGTCGTAAGCATGGAAATGTTCTCTTATTTCATCTTTTTGTATTTAAGTTCAAAATGAATAAATATTTTTTAAAAATAATTCTCTCCCTAGCCACAGCTGTAAAAAGTATTTCATCCTGTGTTCTTCAAGTTTTTTAAATGATGTTACTTTTAACATTCATCACGTATCATTACTGAGCTCTTTGTAATATGATGGTACAAATTGTTGGGCTAGTCCAGAGGTTTACTGGAGCCAGCTCCAACCTGCTTGCTTGCAAAAGGCAATTATTAATTTTCATTGTAAGCATTTAAACTTCAGAAATCAGCAAACTACAAATCAGGGTCTGAATTTTTGCTGCTGTTGTTCATTTCCTAATCCATGGCATTACAAACTATGGCCCACAGGCCAAATACATCCTGTTTTTAGGTCTAGAGCTAAGAATGGTTTTTACATTTAAAAAAAATATGATAAATAGGTATAGTTTTGTTTCTTCTTTGCAAATGTTAACATACTGTTTGGTTATTATCACCATAGGTAGCATTTCTAAGAATGTCAAGTATTAGTGGGGAGAGGAGGTACCTTTTTTTTCTTCTACTATACTTGAAAAGTCTCTAGTGTTTCTCTCTTACAAACAATAGTAGTTTTGTGTTTAGTCCAATGTTTTGGGATCATACTAAATAAGTGTCCTTCCCTGAATATGATTTTAAAAGTTTTTAACATAATGCTGATTTTTTTTTTCTTCAAAGGATTCTTCTGAACCTATTGAAATAATCACGTGTTTCTTTTCTAATTGTTTAAAAATGTAAATTCCTCAAGTTTAGTTTAGAAGTCATTTTAGGCTTAATCTGTGCTCCTGATCATTATCCTTTAATGGAGAAGGAGGGCCCCCAAGCTATATAGCCAAAGTTTGACTCTCTTCCTACCAGCGATCATCCTAAGTAAACAATGATCAGACATAGTCAATAGCAAATAAACCCACTCATCCAAGTTGATAGCAAATGGAAATTAAAGAAACAAATAACAAAAAGCAAACAAACCCTAGTGCTGTTCTAGCCTAAATTAAGGCAAGTATAGTTCCTAGAACAAAACAAGTGATAGTATTAACTGTACCCTACCCAGGTCAGATCACATCTGGAGTCTTAGACTCCCTTCTAAGCACCAGATTTTAGAAAGGACAATGACAGGGTGGATCAGTTTGGGAAGAAAGTGCCCAGGACAGTGAGAGGGCAGGAGTCAATGTCTTAAAAGTACCAGCCTAAGGAAATGAGAATGTTTAACCTGGAGAAAAGAAAATTTTCTGAGTCTAAGAGAATTGTCATTGATATTTGAAGGGGTATCATGAAGAAGAAAGATTAGACTCATTCTGCCTGGCTCCAGGAGCAGAATTAGGCAGATTTAGGTGGCATGAAACAAAGGTTCCCAACAATTAGAACCATCCAAAGTGAAATGGGCTACCTGGGGAGGTAAGTGGATCCCCATCTTTAGAGATGCTCACGCAAAAGTTTATTAGGTTTGTTGGAGAAGGGTTGCTTGCTTGACGGCAAACAAATCAGGCAACAAACTTTTATTAAGTATATGCTATATGCCAGGAACTGTGCTAAGTGCAGGGATACAAAAGGAAGACAGTCCCTGCCCTCAATGAGCTTACATCCTAATAGGAGAAGACTACATATAAAATGAAGCTGAATTAGGAGGAAAGGGGAGGAGAAGAAGGTACCTATGCAGGTGCATGATAAAAATTTCCAGAGAGTCAAGAGCAGTCAGAAAGGGAATGAAGCATGAAGCATGGCTGTTCTGGACCTATCCCCAAAATAAAGGCCCCTAGAAAGAACTCACCAATAGCAGAAGGGAGTTAGCATGGCAGAGGGATGATCCAAAATGGGGAGACCCCAAGAATTGAGGGGAGTTGCAGCATGAGAAGTAGGAGTATGCTGAAATCAGATCAAATCAGGTGATGAGATGCAATTGTTAAAGTTTCGGTATGAGCACTTGCATGTTGGAAGTAGGCCAACGCTACAAATCAGAGCTTGATTTCTTGTTTTGTTGATGAGCTAGGCCAGGGCTTCTTAAACTTTTTCCACTGGCGACCCGTTTTTACGTTTTGGCAGCTTTCATTGGCATCGAACGGGCAATGTACAAAGTGCACACTTTGTGTTCAGAACCAAGGCTGTAGTGAAGTTGCATGGTGCAACATGAGCAAACGCTGCCAGAAACAACTTCGGATTCAACATGCGTTTGATTTTTAATTAATTTGTGGTTGTTGCACATTCACAAAACTTTTACTGTTACCAAATTTTTCGGTCGCAACCCACAGTTTAGGAAGGACTGGGCTAAACCAGGGGTCTGCAAATGACAGTCAGTTGGCCAAATCTTGCCTTTGTATAACTTTTTAGCTAAGAATGATTTACACAAGGTCAGATTTAGCCTATGGACCATAGTTTGCAAATACCTGGTCTATACTTAAGAAAGTAATAGAGAAGATGTTAATAATGCTGATTAAACTTAAAAGTATGTTATAAGTACATTTTGGAGAGCTGGTTGTTAAATATTTTTTGTATAAATAGCATACCCCTGGTGAGACGGTAGCTGAGTCATAGGTTCAGATTGAATGGGATGGCCTCTGAGGTCCCAGCACCAAGATCCTGTGGTTCTATAAAGAATGAAATCCCATACCTTTGGCTTCACAAACAGTCAACCATTATATATAGAAGAATTTATTTTGGTCATAGTTTGAAAATATTGATGAGAACTTCCCCAAAATACACATGTGGTATTCTCTGTGGAAAACAACATCCATTAGATTAAAGCTGAAATTGAAAACTGGGAAAATGAAATGTCCCTACAACTCAGCAAGAGGCAAATGGAGAGTGGAAAAAATAAAAAGCTCAGGCAGAAAAACATTTTCCCAAGTTAGATGCAAGTAATCAAAAACAGATTGCACAGATTGTTTCCCCTGAAATACACATAGTTTTTAAAATTAAAAGACTGAGTACTTAGCAAAAACAAGCAAACTAAAAAACCAAACATTATTGAGGGTTTACTAGATCTTAAATACCTAGAGAATAAAATAGAGCTTAAGATTTTTTTTCTCCCTATCCGCCAATTTTGATTCAAAATATGCACTAGGGAGAAAAGTATTTCCCTTTGCCCAGGTAGTTGTTTGCATCTTTTTGTTCTGAAGATCTTTACTGAATTTGTTTACTTAAACCATCTTAGCTTATGTATTTATAAATGTACTGTTCAAAATACAGAAACGACATTGTTGCTCATCTGGAGGAGTCTTACACATCAGTGGCTCCTCCTCCTTCTCCTTTTCCTCCTCCTCCTCTTCTTCCTCCTCCTCCTATTTAGTATTTCCCTGCTAAGAGATACGCAGTAATTCCCATGGTAAGAGAAAAGGATTCATTCATACTGCAGAAAAATCTCATGCTTTCCCTGTGAGGCACCTAATTTCTTTTATGATTCCTGCTTCCCTCTCCCAACCCCATCTACTAACTACCAAATGAAGGCAGTGTCTAAAAAGTATCAAGTGAATAATTATCTATAATGTGGTTAATTGTTTAACATAGAAAGCCAAATTATATAACCCAGTGAATTTTAATGAGTATTTGGCAACGCCCAGTGGATGGCATAAAAATAAAAACAAAATCCATGTTGGATGTTTTCTGCCTGTACCTACATTGATCAAATTAAGCAGATAATTACCATGTGTCCATTTTATTAAACACTATATCAACACAAACTGAGTGGCAGAGACAAAATGTGTAGTAATGAGATCAAAGAGGAAAACTTTTCCGGAAAAAAGGAAAAATTTTCTCTCTCTTTCACGCAGCAGAGAATAAGGGGAAAGATTGAGATGGCTGAGCTCTTAATCTATGCTTGAAAGATACCCAAATGAATGGGAAATTTTTATAAGCACATCAACACACTTTACATAAGCCCTAATTTAGTCTAATTTGGTCAATCATTTAGAATTCCAGCCCTTCTTTTTTCTATTTCTTTCATTTTTTAAAATTTATTTATTTTTAGTTTTCAACATTTACTTCCACAAGATTTTGAGTTCCAAATTTTCACCCCATCTTGTCCTTCCCCCCACCCCAAGATGGCATGCATTCTGACTATCTCTTCCCCTAGTCTGCCCTCCCTTCTATCTCTCCCCTCCTTCTCTTACCCCCTTCCCCTTCTACTTTCCTGTAGGGCAGGATAGATTTCTGTATCCCATTTCTTGTATTTCTTATTTCCCAGTTGCATGTGAAAACATTTTTTTTAAACATGTGTTTTAAAACTTTGGGTTCCAAATTTTCTCCCTTCTTCCCTCCCCACCTGCCCTCATTGAAAAGGCAAGCAACTCAATATAGGTTATCCATGTGCAGTTATGCAAAACACTTCCATAGTAGTCATGTTGTGAAAAACTAACTCTATTTCCCTTAATCCTATCCCACCCTCCCCCCACCATTTATTCTATTCTTTCTTTAGACTCTGTCCCTTCTCAGAAGTGTTTGCTTCTGATTATCCCCCTTCCCAATCTGCCCTCCTCTCTATCATTCCCCCTGCTCTCTTGTGACCTTCTCCCCCTATTTTCCTGTAGGAAAAGATGTATTTCTATACCAAATTGAGTGTGTATGTTATTCCCTCCTTAAGCCAAATCCTATGAGAATAAGATTCACTCATTCCCTCTTGCCTTCCCCAGTTTCCCCTCCACTATAAGACCCTTTTTTTCTGTTTTCTTTTTAGATAAATTACCCAGTTCTACCTCTCCCTTTCTCCTTCTCCCAGTATAATCCTTTTCACCCCTTAATTTTATTCTCCAGATATGTCCCCTTCATCTTCAACTCACCCTGTGCCCTCTATCTATCTATATCTGTATCTATACATATATAATTCTTTCCCTCCAACTACCCTAATACTGACAAAGGTCTCATGAGTTATAAATATGATCTTTCCATGCAGGAATGTAAATAGTTCAACCTTAATAAGTCTCTTATAATAATTCCAGCCCTTCTTGACTAGTATAAAAACTGAAATAACTCTTTCACTGCTATAAGTCCACTATTGATTGAGAAGGTTGAAATTAATCAATAGAATCTGAAATAAAATGACACCAATTGCCACTATTGGTGAACCTTCCCTTTATAAAACATTCTCTAAATGTTCTCATAACTATAGAACTTGGCCTTAATCAGAACCAGAACCAGAATAAAAGATAGATAGATAGAGATACAGACAGAGAAATGCAAATATAGAGATAAAGACACATACAGCGATAAGAAACAGTATCTACAGATATGTAGAAATAGAGATATAGATAGATGATACAGAAATTAGATAGAAAACAGTACATTTTGGTATTTAGTATCTCTTCTTTATTAAAACTTTGATTAATTGTAGTGGCCAACTTCAGTCCCAGTAGAGAATTTGGGGATTATGGATGTGTCTTGTCAACAGTTGGTTAATAAGCATTCTGTAGCTGGATGTAACGATAGATAAAACACTGTGCCTGGAGTCAGAAAGACTTGAGTTTGAATATAGCCTATGATATTTACTAATTGTTTGACTTTGGGCAAGTCATGCAACCTCTCTTTGCCTCAGTTTCTCCATCTGTAAACTGAGAATAATAATAACATCTACTTCCTAGGGTTGTTATGAGGACCTAACCATATCATAATTGTAAGTACTTACCACAGTGCCTGACACACAGTAAGGTCTATATAAATGTTAGCTATTATTATCACTACTACTATTTCAAGTACTATGCTACGCACTAAGGGTACAAAGAAAAGCAAAATCAATACCCGTCCTCAGGAACTTGCATCCTAATAAGGAAGACAATATGTAAATAACTAGGTACATATGAGATATAAAGAGGATAAATGGAAGGCAATGTGAGAGAGGAAGGCAACTAGGGGCTGAGGGTAGGAACACAAAAGACTTCTTGCATAAAGTGGCAAATGAGTTAAATCTTAAGGAAGCTAAGAAAATTAAGAGGTAGAGGTGAGGGGGATGAGCATTCCAGGCTTTGGGAACAACCAATATAAAGGTATGGAAAAGAGAGAGAATCTGTTTGAGGAATTGTAAGTAAGTCAATGTATCTGGATAGTTAGTTGAATGTGTAGAGAAAAATAAAATGTAAAAAGATTGGAGAGGTAGAAATGGCCAGAGAATAAAAATCTTTAAATGTCAACAAGGGGACTTTGTATTTGATCTACAAAACAATAGGCAGCCAGTGGAACTAATTGAGCAAAGGGATGACATGATCAGAACTGCGCTTTAAAATGATCACTTTAGCAGTTGGATGGGAGATGGATTGAGGTAGGGTGAGACTTAGGTAAGGAAACCAGTTAGAAGGCTATTGTAATAGTTTAGGTAAAAAGTCATGAGGGCTGTGTGCATGGAGAGAAGGGGATGTATGTGGGACATGTTGTGAAGGTTAAAAAGACAAGGTTTTGGGGAAGCTAGGTGGCTCAGTGGATAGGGCACTGGCCCAGGAGTCAGGAGGACCTGAGTTCAAATCTGGTCTCAGACTGGACACGTGACACTCACTAGATGTGTGACCCTGGGCAAGTCACTTAACCCCAATTGCTTTGCCAAAAAAAAAAAGACAAGTTTTATTGTGTAAAAATGCTTTGTAAATCTGAAAGTACCATAGAAAAGTAAGCTATTATTATCATTACTACTATTATTAAAGACAGTTATGTTGAGTTACAATAAACAGAAATAATCTTGAAAAATATTGGCCTCCTAGAAAAATAAAAACAAAAACATGATTGAAATAAAAACCTTCAATATTAAAACTTAAGCAAATTGTCCAGACATACTAGAAATAGAGGACAGAGAGGAAACAGAAGGACATTTGAATCCAAAGGATGCTAATAGAAACCCTAAGTCCAATGTAAAAAAATATAGTTCCCAAGTTTTAGAGTTTCAAAATGAAAAAATATTGCAAGCAGCCAAGTATATTGTTTCTTAGAAGTCTCATCTTGCATGACTATCACTGAGAAAACATAGAGAGAAGATTTATGGGTAAAACTCAGTAAGAAAGGGGAGGAGAGAGAAGGATTAAATTAATATTTATCAAAATATTAATTGTGGTGCCAGTCATTCAAAGAGGTGGGGTGATGAGTTCAAGGTTGTATAGGGCAGACACTGAATCACATTCTTATCTGAAAGAGGCAAGGGAAATGTTAAGAAAAAAAGATCAGGGGAGGGACAGACAGAGAGAGAAAGACTCAATATAAAATAAAAATAGAATCAAAGAATCTAGATTTCAGCTTGGTCACAGTGAGGGAATAGACAAGAATCAGATAATTTTAAGGAAAACGAACCCCAGATACCTAGTTCTGATTAAATGTGAAAAACAAAGGTGAACTAAACAAAATTTAAAATGAAAAGATCATTGGACTAATCAATAACAACAAAAAAATATCTGGGATATGTGTGTGTGTGTGTGTGTGTGTGTGTGTGTGAGAGAGAGAGAGAGAGAGAGAGAGAGAGAGAGAGAGAGAGAAAGAGAGAGAGAATTTAAGGCTAATTAAAAAGTTAAAATATTGGATAATTTGATTAGAAGGAATGATGGAAATCAAATTTCCAAAATCAAAATTGAGACTGGTAAATTTTCAATTAATAAATAAAATTATCAGAAACTATAACCTATATGCCAACAAAACTGAGAAATTAAAGAAAATGGAAGAATGATTAAAAATATATAAGTAAATTCTATCACGTAAAATTAATCACTATGCTACATAAACTTTTCTCAAGAACAGAAGAAAAAGATACTCTACCAAAGTCCTTTTATGTACATAGACTCCTGCTATCCAAATATCAGGGATTGATAAAACAAAGAAAGAAAACTAGATATCTATATTGTTAATGAACTTTGATGTAAGATTTTAAAATAAAATTTTACCAAAGAAATTATAGCAACAACCAAAAGTGCTTCATTATTACATATTGGATTTATACCCAGGATATAATATAATATCAGAAGGATTACTATAATTAATCACATATATAACAAAAATACAGAATAACATAATAGGATAAATAGATTTAGATCTGGAAGGGATTTTAGAGCCCACATACTAGGAAACTAAGGCTCAGAGAGGTTAAGTGACATCTACAATCACTCAGGAAATACCAGAGGTGAGATTCAGAGCTTTGACAAGATCTAAGTCTAGCTTTTCTTTTTCTTTCTATTTTCATTTATTTGGTTAAATTTTTCCCAATCACATATAAACAAGTTTTAACGTGTTTTTTTTTAATTTTGAGGTCCAATTTCTCTCTCCCCAATCCCTTGAGAAGACAAGCAATATATAATATCAATTATACATGTGAAGTCATGCAAAACATATTTCAGTATTAGCCATGTTGCAAAAGAAAATATACCCCAAAATGAGAAAAATTAAGTTTTTTAAAAGTATGCTTCAATCTACACTCAGAATTCACCAGTTCTTACTCTAGGCTTGGTTAGCATTTTTCATCATGGGTCCTTTGGAATTGTCTTGGATCATCATATTGTTAGGAAGAGCTAAGTCATTCATAGTTGGTCATTGCAAAGTGTTGCTGTTACTCTGTACAATGTTCTCCTGGTTCTGCTCATTTCACTTTGTATCAATTAATGTAAATCTTTCCAGGTTTTTCTGAAATCTGCCTGCCCATCATTCCCTATAACACAATAGTATTCCATTGCATTCATATGCAACAACTTGTTCAGCCATTCCCCAGTTGATGGACATCCCTTCAATTTTCAAATTTTTTGCCACCACAAAAAGAGCTGGTATGCATAGTTTCATAGTCCTTTGTTTGTAGTTCCAAATTATTCTCCAAAATGGTTGGATTAGTTTATGATTCCACCAATAATGCATTAGTGTCCCAATTTTTCCACATCTCCTCTAGCATTTGTCATTTCCCTTTCCTGTCATGATAGTCAATCTAATAGGAATGAGGTGGTATCTCAGAGTTGCTTTAATTTGCATTTCTCTAGTCAATAGTTGCCAGTTATACTATTCCTGGGAGTTTTTATTTTAGTATCTCAGGTGGTAATTGATAAATTCTTTGAATTTCTGTTTTATCCTCTGGATCTAAGATGTCAGAGAAGTTTTAGAGTTTTTTGATGATTTGTTGAAATACAATGTCTAGGCTCTTTCTTTGATCATGGCTTTCAGGCAATCCAATAATTCCTAAATTATCTCTCTTCAATCTATTTTCCAGCTTAATTGTTTTTCCAGTGAGATATTTCATATCTTCTATTTTTTCATCTTTTGACTGTATTATTTCTTAATATGTCATGAAGTCATTAGCTTCCAATTGCCCAGTTCTAATTTTATGGAATTATTTTTTTCAGTGAACTTTTTGTATGTCTCTTTTCTATTTGGTCAATTCTGTTTTTAAGAATTTATTTCCATCAGTGAAGTTTTGTACTTCTTTTCCCATTTGAATAATTCTGCTTTTTAAGGAGTTCTCTTCAGTATTTTTTGTAACAAGATGTTAATTGTCTTTGCATAATTTTCTTACCTTGCTCTCATTTCTTTACCTAATTTTTCCTCTAACATTCTTATTTAATTTTGAAAATTAATGAATTTTTCATGAATTTTTCCATGAATTCTTGTTGGACTGGTATCCAATTCACTTTTATTTTCTTTAAGGCTTTGCTTGTAGCTTTTTTGACTTTATTGTCTTCTTCTGAGTTTGTGTCTTGATCTTCCCTGTCACCATAGTAGCTTTTTATGGTCAGATTCTTTTTGTTGTTCGTTCATTTTTCTAGCCTATTTCTTGACTTTGGATTTATGTTAAAGTTGGGCTCTATTCCTGGCATGGAGTGAGGGATGATGGACACTGTCCAAAGCTTCAAGCTTTTTCACACTGTTGTTTTCAGAGCTAGTTCTGGTGGTTTGGAAGTTTTCAGTGTTTTCAAAGTGGTGTGAGGTCACTGCTCTCCTGGTGTGTGCTCTGGTCCTTACCCAGGAAGATGTCTTGGGATTACAATTGATATTGCTCCTCAGGGCCCCAGCTCCTTTGGGGTCTCAAGTGATAATATTCCTCAGAGTTCCTGATACTGCTGCTCAGGGCCCCTGCTCCCTCTTGCCCAAAGGTCCTTGAACTATGACCCAAAAATGGGTATAGGCAATAGATGTGCCACACAGCAACTGGTCCTGAATCCAGTGCCAGCACAGGGGTCCCCTGTGATCTCATTTTGACCAGGTGCCAAATCCTCTTACCATCTCTGGCTTGAGAGCTCCTGAAGTTGTTTCTGCTTCTGTCACCACCACTGAGTCCCACCACTGGTGTTTTATCCACATGTGCTGTGGACCAGCCTCCACCTTCATGTCATGGATCTTTCTTTCTGACCTTTGTTGTCTTGGACTGGAAGAATGTCTCACTCTGACCTTTTGCTGGCTCTGCCTCTCTGGAACTCAGTTTGAAGTGTTATTTTAAGGTTGTCTGGAGGGGAATTTTGGGAGAGGTTGGCTGAGTGCTTCCTCTACTTGGCCATCTTTGTTCTGCCCCTAGAAGTCTCAGCCTATTTCTTGACTTTGAATTTATGATAAAGTTGGGCTTATTCCTGGCATGGGGAGGGGAGGGTATTGTCCTAAACTTCAGGCTATTTCACACAGTTCCAGGGATTTGAAAGTTTTTAGAGCTTCCAAGATGGTATGATCTGGGGACAAATGTCATCACTGCTCTCCTGTCTGTGCTCTGGTCCTTACCCAAGAAGGGTCCCTGATCTCTTGGAATTGCAATCAATACTGCTCCTCAGTCCCCTGGGACTAGAAGCAACACTGCACCTCAGTGCACCTACTCCCTCTTGTCCAAAAATGTTCCTCTCTGCCCTTGAACTATGACCCAGAAGGGGGTCTAGGCAATGGAGTTTCCAAACAGCTTCCAGTCCTGCATCCAGAGCTAGCACAGAGGTTCCCTATAATCTCTTTCTGACCAGTTGCAATGTCCGCTTACTGTCTTTGGCTTCAGAGCCCTCAAAGCTACTGCTACATCAGTCACTATCATCTAGTCCCACTACTGATGTTGCATCCACATGGGCTCTGGGCCAACCTCCACCCCTGTGTTACGGATTTCTCTGTTCCACCTTCTAAGTTGTCTTGGAATAGAATAATGTCTCACCCTGTCCCTTTTGTTGACTCTGCCACTCCAGATTACAATTTGAGATGTTATTTTAAAGTTGTTTGGAGGGGAATTTTGGGAAAGGTCAGCTGAGTGCTTCCTCTACTCCATCATCTAGAAAAAGTTTTCCATAAAATATAGCACTCATTTACACTAAAGACACTAAAATATAAGAAAAAAAGAGGTCTTTTCTTAATATGGCCAAAAGCATTTATCTAAAACCAAGATCCATCATTTTCTGAAATGGAGAAAGACTGCAAACTTTCCCAATAAGAAAAGGGATGAAATAAGGATACGCTGTTTCCGTTAGTATTTGACATAGCACTAAATATTGCTAGTTACAGCAATAACATAAACATTTAAGGGAATACAAAATAGAAAAGAGGAAGCAAAATTATGCCTATTTGCTAAAGATATGATGGCTTACTTAGAAAATTCTAGAGAATCATTTAAAAATAGAGAAATCATTGGCATTTCTATATATTGTTAACAAAAGTTAGAAAGAAAAATATAAAGAGAAACTCCATTTAAAATAACCACAAAATACATAAAATGTCCAAATTCATCTCCCAAGACACACAAGCTTTTATGATTCCAACTATCTATAAATCAGGCTTTATAGAAATATAAGAGGATGTAAATAACTGAAGAGATTGCTGGGCCATCCCAAAATAAACACTATGATTCAATGTAAATTAATCTACAAGTCTAACACTATATTCATCAAAGTACTAAGGGAATATTTTGTAGAATTAAACAAAACAATAACAAAATTCAAGTGGAAGAAAAAAAGTTCAATATCAATGTCTTTTGAGGGGAAAAAAAAGTGTGTTATAGCCAGAAAAATGAGAAAAGAATTATATGAAGAAATAGAAAAGAGATAATTGAAAGAAAGAATAAGTGGCATTCATTGTGGATAGCAATGGGAAAATCTTGTAGAGAGACAGTGTAGATTCCTAGATTAATCCAGCCTGTGTGCTTTTAAATAATAGGAGGGCAGAGGGGATAGTTAAAAAATTATAATCATAAGGTAGGAAGTAATAGAGGCAGAAAATGCTCCTCTAGTGTATAGTAAGGAAAGTAATCAGCATGGCATAGTGGATAGAGTACTGAACTTGCAGTCAAGAAGCCTTGATTTCCTATTCCAACTCATATACATGCTAGGTGTTTGACCAGGGGCAAATCATTTAACTTCTCTGGTCCCCAGATTATACACCTGTAAATTCTGTGATCCTTGCAGCTCAAAATCATAATCCGTAAGGGCACATTCCCTTAATGCAGACCAATTGTTATTCAGACAGGTAAGAATAATCTTAGTATGTGGTAACATTAGCAGAAACCCATCATGAAGTTTGATAGCTGAAATAAGTTAGCCCTCCCCTTAAGATCCTCTTCTCCCACCAAACTGAAATAGCCTGCTGGAAACACTGGAAATGGATTCTTGAAGACTGATGGATAGCCATAGCATTGTAAATCTCTAGTTACTGATATTATGTGATTAATTAATCTAGCATTTTTTACATGAATTACAAAAGTTTTCTTCCCGAATGATGTTTGATGAGATTTATAATAGGTCTTTTGTACAACCAAAGAAAATAGTATACTCCATAATAAATTGCTTTTAAAAAAAATTATGTGCTCTTAAAGCCAAGAAAATAAGCATAGATTTGGGATATCAGCTACTTAGTATATGATTTTAGTACTGGAAGGGACCTTAGAGGTCATCTAGTCCAATTCCATTATCTTATAGATAGACAAAGGAAGGAAAAGTACTTTGAAAAAATCACATAGAATTCCATGGCTTACCTTTCACTGTCTTCATTCATCCTCAATAAATAAAGTGGAGAATTCCCCCACCACCACCACTGAAGTGTGACTTATTAATCTACTTTTTTTTAACCTATTTAATTTTGTGGGTTGGACACAATATTGCCAAGGAATTTTAAGCAGGAGAAAATTGACAACCACTGAACTCTGAGGTTCTTTGTGATATGTCTTTCATTATCCTCCTGGCTTAGAGTACCTCGGTTTTCAAAGCCAAAACCAGAGTAAGGCCAGATGCTATTTGAAAACAGCTGCCTGAAGGAGAATGAAGGAGAGTATGAAACAAAGGGAGATTGAACCAGAGCAGGAGAATTTGAAAGGGTCCTCCAAAATAGATGCATGGTTTCATGAATACATAGCGCTGTTTACAGTCAGGAAGAGATGGATTCAGAGAAGTTATATGAATATACATCATAGGATTGTAGATTTAGAACTTAAGAAAAAGATCTGAGGGATCCTTGAGGCCACCCCTCCCCAACACACACATACACCTTGTTTTACAGAAGAGGAAAGTAAAGCCTTGAGGGGTTAAATGACTAGTAAGTGCCTAAGGTGAGATTTGAGCCATGGTCTCAATTATTCCAAATCCAGTGCCCAATTCCCTAGAACAAACTGCATCTCAAAAAGCAATAGCACCAAGGTGGGGTATGAACCTACAACCTTAATGTTAAGAGTCTAATATTCCAACAATTTAGCCAATCTTTGTCTCAGGAAACTTTTTAGGTTCATCAGATAAATAATGGACAAACATCTCTGGGAGAGCTGGGAGTTATCCACAATGAGGAAGTCACAGATTCCTCTTACATCTTAAGCATCAGGAAAATAAACTCATCAAAGATTCATTTTACATAGTAGGTGCTTAACATTTGGAGAATTTGTTAAAATAGATTTCACTGACAAGCTTCTTCACTTTGAGTAACTTTGAATTAAGTCAAAGACCACCTGTAATTTACAATCACTGTCTTTTCCAAGAGGCAGCTAGATGTCCCAGTGGATAGTGCTGGGCCTAGAGTCAGGAAGACCTGAGTTCAAATCTAGCCTCAGATACTTATGACCCTGGGCAAGTCACATAACCCTATTTGCCTCCTTTTCCTCATCTGTAAAATGAGCTGGAAAAGTAAATGGTAAACCACTCTAGTCTCTTTGCCCAGGAAAACCCCACACGAGGTCAGGAAGAGTCAGACATGACTGAAGGACTAAACAACAAGAATTCTTTTCTGAAGATTCCAAAATCAGATTACAGGTTCTTCTGATTGCTGGATTTTCTTCAGAAAATGTTGGTGAAGAAGGTGTTAATCCTACTTTTGTTGTCCAGATTGCAACTGGTTAAAAAAAAAACAGAAACAAATAAATGAGCAATTTATGCATATTGGTTAGAAATCCCTGGGAAAGAAGAATACTGGGAGCTAGTCCATCCATCACCATAAATGCTCAACAGTATTCTACATATATCATAAAAAATATAAAGTATTTATTGCAAATTGGTGTTCTCCGAAATTTTTTACTAATAAGTCATGGTAAAATAGAATGGGTGATGTTATAATGTGGTCAGTTACTGGTTCAAAAGAAGGGATCATATCCATCAGTTTCCTTTGTTGTTTGGGTTTTTTTTGGGGGGGCAGACTTGTGATTTTATAGGTGTAAGACTCTCTCAGCAAGGAAATTCGATCTGCTGACCTGCACCTTGTCTTCAATTTATTATTTTAGAGAATTGCCTAAATCACTAAGAGGTTAAGTAACTTGCCCATGTCACATAGCTAACATATTCCTGAGACAGGATCTGAATTCAAGTTTTCTCGACTCCAAGGGTACCTCCCTATAAACTATACCAGACTGCCTCTCTCGGCCAGTTCCTCTGGCACTCAGTAAGTACAGATTGATGATAATGATAAGCATTTAGATAAGTTAGGAAATGTAGGTATTGGGTTCAGGGTGTACCTTAACTGAAGATTTCTCAAGCCTAATGTAGCAGCATAGACTGAAAGGGAAGACCATACAATATGGATGGATGTGAAGTGTACCTAAACATATCTGTTAACATAATAGATGTTTGCTTGTTTTATAAGTGGCAGTGTCTATACTTTTTAGCTGACTGGATTCATTAATCTAAAAACTATTTATTAACGACTTAATCTGTGCAAGGCACTGATTTTTCCCCCCTGGTTCTCTACTTTCGTTTATTTTATAAAGAGTGGGTAGAGCCCTATTACATTAACATTAGTCAATTTTCAACAATATTGCTAACATATTTTAGGGGGGTATTTGTGCTTGGGGTCTGAAAGAGCTAGATCTGAACTTAATGGATGTTACCTAGATTCCTGCATATTTATGTTGTTGATACCTTTCATTTTATTTTTAATACAGCTCTATTTTTTATAAGATTGTAGACATGATTAGACCTTTCTGCATGAATAATTTCATTTTGGCATATTAAAGGTTTAGAAGCACTAAAACTCTAAAAAATATGCTGCCTGCACCACTCAGTGGATTGGTTAAGTAATTACATGTCCTGACCTTAATATTCAAACACAGCCTCAAAACGGAACATACCTTCTCCAAGATCCCAACCCTTCATGTTATAGAAACAAAAGCAATTGACAATAACTTCACATGATTAAATTGTGTTAAACATGTTTGTATTTTATTTTCCCCAAAAGGCATTATGCTCAAAAATGTCTGGCAATATTATGCCCTATCAGATAAGACTTTTAAGTATCCTGCCTGTGCCTGCAAAAGGCAAAGGAAATGCAGAACAAAAAACTGATTCACCCAAGCACCAAATGGTATTTATTTTCTTAAACATATCTATAAGTCACAGGTGACAAGTAGAAATTACCATAAAAAAAGAGCTACTCTAGTTATCCCCCTCCCCTTCAATGGAACCTATAAATGTTTTCTAGATTTTGAATAAAACATCTTCTTAAACATGTTATAAGAGTTGTCAAAATGTGTAATCCACATTTTTCTATGGATGACATTTAAAATCCAACAAGATTTCAGAATATAGGATCATGGATTTAAATCTAGAAATCATCTTAGACATCTTCTAGTGCAATGCTTTCATTTTCCAGATGAGGAAATTGAGGCTCCATAAGGTTGGGTGGCTTGCCAAAGACCACATAGGGAGTAGGCATCAGAGGCGGGATCTGAACCAAGGTGCTATGATGCCAAAATCCCCACTTGTTTCCAGATAGATGCAATCTCATGAGGCAATGGAAATACAGCTACCTATCATCCCATTCCAGAATCTGTAAAATCCCCATACAAGCTTGATCTATTTGTTATTTGCTGTCTGAATCTCCCACCTCCTTTAGACTTGACATTGAATATGTATGATATTCATTAAAAATCTAGTATAAACAATGCACATAAAACTGCTGTTGTAGGGGCAGCTAGGTGGCACAGTGGATAGAGCACCAGCCCTGAAGTCAGGAGGACCTGAGTTCAAATGCGGCCTCAGACCAAACACTTGACACTTACTAGCTGTGTGACCCTGGGCAAGTCACTCAACCCCAATTGCCCTAAAAAAAAAAAAAAAAGAAAGAAAGAAAAAAGAAAGAACTGCTGCTGAGCCCAAGGAAGGAAGAATTTATTAATTAGCTACTAAGTGCCAGGCACTGTGATAAGCTCTTTACAAATATTATCTCATTTGATCCTCACAACAACTCAGGGTGGTAGGTGCTAATATTATCCCTCTTTTACAGATAAGGAAATTTATGCAAAGAGAAGTTAAGTGACATGTCCAAGGTCACACAGTCTACCTGTAGGCCACATTTGAACTTAGGTCTTCCTGATTCCAAGCCCAGTGCTCTATCCAATGCACCTGTCTACCAGGGCCTACAGTGTTTTTTTCATCCTTTCAAAGAATCCCTAATTCTGATTCCTCATACACAGAATGGGTTTAGTCCTAAGACAGCCTGGCTGCTAAATAAAGGGATCAGTCTCTTTACTTTTCTTCAAACCATATGGCTCTTTATAGCCCAGAGCTGGAGTTGGGAAGGATGCCCTTTCCCATCCCCTTCACAAGGAATCTCACAGAAAGAGTAACTAGGCATGAGTTCTGAAGAATCAAAGAGAGTAGTCATTCCTTTTAAAGTTTATTGAGCGAACAGCCCTTCCTGACTTACTGGCCAATCTTCTCTGATGCAGTTCTGATGTAGACTCCCTCACCCACCCAGACATCACTGCAGGGAGGGATGGGTAGGAAGCCAAAGGACAGCTCAGCTCTTAGCTGACTCATCCTAAAGTCCCAATCCCTTCATCACAGAGTCATTGTCTCCAGAGGTTGCCGGAGGAGCTCAGGACATGCTCGATGGGGTGTTCTCCACAGACCCATCCCTATGCATGTGCACTGTAGAGTATACTCCAATCCGACCCTTGCAACCCCAGAATCAAGACAGGATTCCCCTGTGATAATCAGGAAGTAATCATTTGGTGTCAATTTAATCAAACCCTCCATTTGTTAAGTTTAAAATCAACTGTATTTAGTCAAATCAAACAACTCTGCTCTTAGCATCTATCCTACCACTGCCTCCTATGGTCCTCTGGATATTACCATCTGCCCTGTCTCTATGCCATACAGTCCCCCATCACTGTCATCTGACCTCTCTATGTAATCTAAGAATCCCTAGGGCCCAGACCTTGTCATCAGCCAGGCCATTGCACTCTTAGGATTTCCAATCCTTTCTATCTGCCCTATAGCTGAGGGTTGTGTTTGTTTGTTTTGCTCTTTCTGCCAAGTATAGTATGAGCTCCTAAAGAGCAAAGATTGTCAGATTTCTTCTATTTGTATTCCCAGTACTTGGCACATACTTAATTTTTTTAAAATGCTTTAAGGTTCATTCATTCATTTAAGTTAAACAGAGTATTCATTTTTTTAGAAAATTGAACTTCAGTTGGAGCCAAGATGGCACAGTAGAGGTAGGAAATTACCTAAACTCTCCCATATTCCTCTTCAAACAACTATAATGCCTCAAACTGAATTGTGGAGTGGTAGAACCAACAAAAGGTCGGGGTGAGAGAGCCCAAGACAATTTAGGAGGTCAGAAGAAAAGACTTGTTACATTAAGGTACTGGTCAAGTCCAGAGTAAGGCGCAGGCCATGCTACAGCAGTGTTAGGAGCAAGCTTTGGAAGCAGCTGCAGCAGTAGCTTTAGGAGCTATCAGCCCACAGACAGAATGGGGGCTGGACAACTGGTCAGAAAGAGATTGCAAGAAGCCCTTTGATGGAACTCGGTTCAGGACTCCATTGCATTGTCCATACATGGTTTTGTATCACAGTCCCAGGGAGAAAAGCAAGGTTCCAGGGAGGTAAAGAATACTTGCGGTCACTCACAAGAGAGTAGAGACCCTGGTGTCAGATCCATGGCAAAAAGGAGCACTAGTGCTTATAGCTGCAAGAGAGCAGGAAATCTGGTCACAGTTTTAGAGCCAAGAAGAGTGCTAGCATTTGTGGATACAGGGGAATAAGGTCCCTTTCTGGGTGAAGACTAGAACACCAGCCAGGAAGTAGTGAACACACCTCTCCTTAGATCATATTACCTTGGAAGCACCAAAAACTTACAGACCTCTGACACTAGCTCTGAAATCAGAGTATGAAAACCTTGAAGCTTGGGACAGTGCCCCCTCCATCCTGGAAGCAGAGCCCAACTGTAACATAAAGTTAAAAGTCAAGAAATAGGCAGTAAAAATGAGCAAACAACAAAAAAGAATTTAACCATAAAAAGTCACTATGGTGACTGGGAAGATCAAGACACAAACTCAGAAGACAATGATGTCAAAATAGCTATAAGCAAAGCCTCAAAAAAAATGAATTGAACACAAGCACAACAAGAATGCCTGAAAGCACTCAAAAAGGATTTTCAAACTCAAATTAGAGAGGTAGAGGAAGAACTGGGAAACATAATGAGTAATGCAAGAAACTTGCAAGAAGAGAGACAACAGTTTGGTAAAAGAGGTAGAAAATAACACCTTAAAAAACACAGAATTGGTCAAATGATAAAAGAGGCACAAAAATCCACTGAAGAGAACTCCTTAAAAAGCAGAATTGGCCAAATGGAAAAAGAAGTACAAAAGTTCACTGAAGAAAATAATTCCATAAAATTAGAATTGGGCAAGTTGAAACTAATGACTCTATGAGACATCAAGAAAGAATAAAACAAAATCAAAAGGATGAAAAAATAAAAGAAAATGTGAACTACCTCATTGGAAAAACAATTGATCTAGAAAATAGAGCAAGGAGAGATAATTTAAGAATTACTGGACTACATAAAAGCCATGATTTTTAAAAAAAAGAGCCTACACAGCATATTTTAAGGAATTATCAAGGAAAACTGCCCTGATATCCTAGAACCCTGGGGAAAAATAGAAATTCAAATAATCCATGGATCAGTACCTGAAAGAGATCCCAAAATGAAAACTCCCAGGAATATTATAGCCAAATTCCAGAGGAAAAATTATTACAAGCAACCAGAAAGAAACAATTCAAATATCATGGAGCCACAATCAGGATCACACAAGATGGCTTCACTTTAAAGGAGCAGAGGGCTTGGAATATGATATTCTGGAAGGCAAAAGAGCTAAGATTACAACCAAGAATAACCTACCCAGCAAAACTGACTATAATCCTTCCAGAGAAAAGATGGATATTTAATGAAAAAGAAGACTTCCAAGCATTCCTAATGAAAAGACCAGAGCTGAAAAGAAAATTTGCCTTTCAAATACAAGACTTGGGAATTATAAAAAGAAAAATATGAAAGAGAAATTATAAGGAATTCAATAGTGTTAAACTGTTTACATTCCAATATGGGAAGATGATACTTGTAACTCCTGAGAACTTTATCATTATTAGAGGAGTTAGAAGGAATATACATAGTTAGAGGGCACATGATAATTGTGAATTGACTATGATGGGATGATTTTAAGAAAATAAAATTAAGGAGCAAGAAAGAGTGATGCCCTGGTAGAAGGGGATAGGGAGAAAGAGAACAGGGAAAATTATCTCACATAGAGGCAAAAAAGGAAGAACTTTTACAGTGGAGGGAAAAATTGGGGGGGGTATTGTGGGAAACACTTTAACCTTATACTCATCAAAAAGAGGGAATAACATACACAATCAGTTAGGCATAGAGGAAGAAGAGAATTTGGAACTTCAAATTTTTTTAAATGAATGTTGAAAAAAAATAGACCTATAATTGAGAAAAAAAATTAAAAAGAAATTTTTAAAAAATAAACTTCATTAACAGGAAGATTTTCCAGACTTCTAAAAATGTTGATGTACCCATAAGATTCTCAAACTATAGTGTCATCACCGATGAAAGATAGGTGAAATGTACAGTTATCCTTTCTACATTGCAACTTTCCCTATTGTGGTTTCTTATATTGTGGGTCAGCATAAGAAATTAAATGGGTATTTGGGGTGAGTTTTGCAGAAGCTGCAGATGACATGCAAAGGCCAGCAGACAACACTGAAAAGTACTTTTTCATACAATATTTTTTTTAACATTGACCTATATATAACCTATGACCAAATACTTAACCCAAATTTTACAATAAGGTACTGTAGACACCCTATAAAAGAAAAAAATCAGACTTCTTCTCTGGTATGAAGAGAGGGCCAAAAAATTGTATGTGGATTTTCCAGATCATAGAGACACTGCACCCTTAGTCCTCATGATGTCTAAAAGATAACTGCATACGAGTAGGACAGGGAACTTGTTAAATAACTGTACCTGGAAACAGACTTCTACTGGTATGCAATCATATCATGACTATCCTCTTCATTCTTTCTTACTTCACTACCAGATCACCAGTTAATCTTTATTACACTGTCAGTAAATATCTAAAATCTCGTTTCCAATCAGTACCATTGTGTATTGCCTAAATCCTCTTCTGATGGCCAGAAGATTAGCATGTATATGTTTTCACAAGCAATACTCTCAGAAGGATAATTGGTTTGGATAAACTCAAAGAAGCTAGATGAATTTGTACATATTGTTAGCTATTTTTCCAGATCCATTCCAGTCTTTGATCTTCCAAAGAGATGTGGATACTTAAACAAAAAATAAAAGATAAAGGTCAGCTTTGCTATTTCTGAAGGATAAGCCCCTGCAGACCCTATGTTGCATAAAAGAAGAATAAATTTCTCAACAGTGGTCACTGTGAGCTTTTCTTCCAAAGGCCAAATAGAATCCAACAAGCCAATGGCAAAGATCAAGAAGAATATTTAATTAATCCAGTCAGTAAGACCTTCAAAAACAGATGGGTTTGGTTCAGGCGGTAGACAAGCTTTAGCTCAGTTATTTTCTACTATATATGATTTGCTTCCAACCAGCTGTTACATGAAATTCCCCATAAGCAGCTCTTCACTACTCCTCATCTTTTGTGGAAAATTCCAAAACTCTAAAAATTTCCCATAGAAATTGGGAAAATAAATCCATTACTCAGTCAATTAATTAAATGGAGTATACAACCAAAAAGGGCCTTAAGATAATGGAGAATAGAAAATCTTGACTTTGGACTAGGTCTTCATTTGTATAGCAGAAGTTCTTAACCTGGGGCCCAGGAACTTGTTATTGTTGTTGTTTTAATATTATAACTGCATTTCAATGCATTTGGTTTTCTTTATAATTTTATGTATTTTTATTTTATGCATTTAAAGCTTAATTTGAGATAAAGTCCCTAAGCTTCATCAGACTGCCAAAGGGGTCCATGTCACACACACACACACACACACAAAGTTAATAACTCCTGGGTTAGTATCTGGGAGATCTGATGTATAAAGAAAAAAAATAGTTCATTCAATTCTGAATTAAAAAAAAAACAATTAGCAAGACTTGTGATTATCAATGCTATGCTGTCAAATGAGATTGTGTATGTATGTATGTATGTGTATGTGTGCTTTAACAACGTTAAAATTCTATGTAAGTGTCAGCTATTATTATTATTAGCTATGCATTCAAGGAATTTTTCAAAAAGGTAAATTGTTTTCCAAACAAATGGACTAACAGGATAGGAGGGAAAAGATTTATGGAGAGAAAAAAAGAAGAAATTTGAGGGGAAAGGAGAATGGCTGTATAGCTTTGACATTAATAAAAGATTATAGGTTTAGGATTCAATTTTTAATACAAGGCAGCTTTAATCTGAAACCAGAGAGAAGAGATGTTTGGTTTTGTTTTAATGCCAACTAAAAAGAAGAGTCAATCAAAGTTTCATCAAAGTATAGTTTTAAAATAAAACAATAACACTGTCATGGGTGCCAAGAGATCTGTGTCTGAGGCCAGGCTCTGTCATTAATTAGCTGTTTGACCTTGGGCCAGTCACAACTTCTCTGGCCTTCCAAGTTGCCTAGCCATAAAAATAAAAGAGTTGGATGAGATAATCATTAAGATCTCTGTTAGTGATTTTGTGTTAGACCAGGAGGGGGGAGATGTTGCTTTTCTTCTCTTGCTTTTCTTCTAGAAAGTTTTTTGAATGTTATTGATGTCATCACCAACAATCAATAATTTCTGATTCCAAAGGAATTATCTCTTACTCAGGGAATCATTACAGATAGGAATTCAACTGGTCCACTACTTTATTTCTCCTCATGTTTATCAACCAACACCCTGCAATGTTATTGCTTTCTCAGAGGCAACATAGTACAATTGAAAGAGTACAGACTCTGGCTGGAGCCCAGGGACCTGAGCTCAAATCCGTTCCTGATTATCTCTACTTGTGTGGCCTTGGGTAAGTCATGGACGCTTTGGGCGGAGGGGCCTCAGTTTCCTCAGCTGTAAAGTCATGATGTTGAACTAGATGGCTTCTGAGTTGCCTTCCAGTTCTAGTTCTTTAATCCAATGATCTCTTGTCATGGAGCACCATGTGACCTATGTACGTACAGTCTTGGCTGTCTGTTGAGGAAGGGTGTTGTTGGACATGTCTGGTTATATACGAAGCAGAGATGGCATTGAAATGAGCAATGATTTTGTCCCTTACATGTTAAACTTTAACTTCTGCAAAGCCTGTCAGGGAAATTTCCCTGGGCTCCTGCAACTTCTTTTCCCTACATATACTAATACTGTAGCAGTGACTGGCACCTGATTGAAGAAGGATCAGATGCCAACCAGCAATGAAGCAATCAGAGGAGAAGAGGATTGGGGCACTTTCCAGGTTCTTCTCTTTCCCTTCCTCACCTCTCAGAGTCAGTTTTAAGTAAGCAAATTAATTGAATGGTCTGATTTGAAAGAAGGGCAACATCATACATTTTCTACTGATATTGTTGTAGTTTCATGATGGGTTGTGGTAGAACTGTCTCCAAGGATTCACTCAGACCAAGTACAGACATTTATTGAGATTGCTGTCTCTCACAAAGCCGGCTAAGTTCCAAGAGGAACCAGCAACTTCAGAGAAAGCAAGATAGGGTAAAGATATAATTACGTAACAGAAATTGTGAATATTAAAAAGGCAGGAAGAGTTTGTTAAGGGATTAGATAATAGGAGAGGGGTCCCAGCCTCAGTGGACTACACATACAATTTCCCACAATGCATACAGAAAACCCCACTGGGGGGGTATGTATGATAATGACATTATAATAGGCTTCTCTATGTCATAAATTCACATATAGGACTGCTTTTGCTACTACTGCACAAGTGCCTACTTAGGAAAAGTCCCCTCTATTGTTTTGGGGCCCACATCCTGCTTGGGCAGCCTGGTGGTGCTGCTTTCTGATTGGCTGAGTATTGTGGCCCTGTCTGAGGTGAGATGGATATGGTTGTGACTGAGTACATGGACACACCTGCTGTTTCTGTAGGAAATATGAAAAATGGGCCTGGGGGGCAGTGGCTAGCTAAAGGCAGTGGCTGGGATCCCATCGCATGCCTGCTGTTTCCATGAGAAATATGAGTTCATGGACACACCTGTTGTTCTAGTGAGCAGTGAGGCAAATACGAAGAAGTTAGGATATTGAGTCTAGGGTGGAGGGGATAGAGGGCAGTGCCTAGGTAGGGGCAGTGGGCCTGCTGTTTAGTGGGGCCTATAAGGATATTGGGACTGGGGGCAGCTTTATTAGGATTCCATCAATATTACTTGAAATTCTACCAATTAGTGATTTATTGGAATTAACAAGCAAAAATCCCTGAAAGAATTTATGCTGAACTATCAGTCAGCTATCAGACAGCCTAGGATCTACACTCCAGAGCCAGAAAAATCACAGTACTACCCCACCCAGAAGTCACCACCAGCCCTGCTTCTATCTTGTTCCCCTTCCCTTGACCACACAAGTCATCACCCAGAGAAGCAACTGGTGTGGAGAGGGAATCTGCCACCTTAATTCACTGTTGGTGGAGTTCTGAATTGATCCAACCATTCCAGAAAGCTGTTTGGAACTATGCCCCAAAAGTCACTAAACTGGGCATACCTTTTGGCCCAGTGTTACCACTAATAGGTCTACACCCCAAATAGATCACACAAAGAAGGACAAAACTCACGTGTACAAAAATATTTATAGCAACTCTTTTTGTAGTATAAAGAACTAGAATCTAAGGGGATCAACTTGGGAAAAATTATGGTATATGAATATAATAGAATGCTATTGTGCCCCAAGACATGATGAAAGAGCTGGTTTCAGAGAAATGTAGGAAGACTTATATGAACTGATGCAGAAAAAGAAGAACATTTAGACAATAACTTTTTTTTACTATTTTGTTTTTAATTTATAGAATAAACAAGCATTTCCATAACATAGTATAAAAAAAAGACTGCACATGAAACTTTAAACCTACTATGCGCACCATGCTATTCCTTTCAAATATAAAACAAAATTATGCTGTAAATTTATTTCTTTCTCTTTTTTTCTTCCCTCCTCCCCACCTTAGAAATGGTTACCATTAGACAGAGATAGGTGTATATATATGCAAAATTATTCTATGCCTACTTCTATGTATCAGTTTTTTCTCTGGCTGCAGATATTATATTTCTTCATATGTCCTTTTTATAGTCAATTGGGGTAGTTATAATACACAAAATAATGTATTTGCTCAAAAAATGTTATACATTTTAAAGATAAAATTTATTTTACTTAAAATCTTTATAAATTTATACAAATATACAATTTATATATAATAATTATATGTAATTTATAAATATATAAAATAATTTTATATATAGGTACTTAATGAATTAAATATATAAACATTTATATTAATAATAAATATATTTACTATGTTCAATATATTAAAATATAAAGTGTAATGAATATATATATTGATTAATATAAATGTATGAATATTTAATGAATGAATTAAATATTCATAAAGATTTATTTAAAAGAGAAAATTTATAACATTTTAAAGACAACATTTATTTTATTTAAAATATTTATTTATGAATTTACATAACTATATAATTTATATATAATAATTATATATAATTTATAAATATATAAAATAAATTTATATACAAATATTTATTCATTAAATATTTAAAATATTTATTTAAAAGATAACATTTTAAAGACAACTTTGAAAGAGTAAGAACTGTGAACAATGCAATGACCAACTGCAGCTCCAGCAGACTGATGCTGAAGAGTGCTAACCACCACTTGACAGACATGATGGACTCGATATAGAAGGAGAAATACATGTTTGGACGGGGCTAATGTGGACATTTATTTTGCTTGTGTAATCAGGCCTTTGGAGCATGTCTAGATTGCCTAGCATGGAGGCACCCCTAAGGGGACCTGCCTGGGCATACCCAGACCTCCTAAGATGGAGACATCTCCGTCTTATCTTGTTTATCCTCTGCCATGTGGGTGGGCATAGCCTCCTTTGATTGGCTTAATAATCAGAACAGGCTTTATCTTCAAAACCAGCCAGACTGAGACAGTCTCCTTCTGCATTGAGCTCTTTCCTGTTCATTCCTCCAGAACTGAACTGGTTAAAAGAGAAAGACTTTCTTCCCCTGCTCTATCTTTTATCTGAGCTCTAAGAAATAAGCCTGGGTTGTCTTTTTCTTTCTTCGTCCTTCTCTGGGTGCTGGCAGTAACCCCCATCTGATGGGAATTTGGGTCGTAGAGACCTTGGAGCCAAGATTATAGGTAGGATGGTATAGCTAGCAAGGAGCCCAGAGAAACTGACTGTGATTTATAGGAACAATCTAAGCTATGAACCTTATCTCCTTCCCCTCCCTAAAGTTTAAGGTGACACAAGGTAAGGAGGAGGGGAATTATGCCTGCTATGAATTGAAGAGTAGGTTTAAATATTTGTGATTATATCTTTAAAATATTTCTTTATAAAAGCTAATCTAACTATTAAGTGGCTAAATGGAACTGGGTAAGGGATCACTTCCTAAAACTAAAGAACACCATCAGCTGATAGAGAACAAAGAAACATACACCAAACCTTCTTAAGGGTACTGGAGAACCCTGGAGGAGAGGTGAAGTCTACCATACCTGGCCTTCCAGGCAATGGGGGGGAGGGTGGCCAGTGTTAGACTTAACTATGCATTCTTATGGGGCTATTTTTTTTTCTTCCAATGGAATGGAAGGAGAGAAAATAAATGCTGTTAATTGATCATCAGAAAAAAAATAAAGAAAGGATGGGCCTACTATCAGCTCTACAACCACACCACCACCAACTGCTGACCCATCACCGCAAAGAAGCTGCCCAATAGCCCCAGCAACAGTAGTGTTTTCACACACACACACACACACACACACACACACACACACACACACACACACACACACACACACACTCTAATCATCCCTGCTTCCAGTTCTGACTTTTAAGCTACATTCCAGGAAAGCATCCCTTGTATAGATTTACTTGGCAACGTCTCCTACAAATCCTGCAATACTAACCAGTAAAACATTCACTTAAAACCCTCAAAGTTCTAAGACCCACCAAATGGTTCTACATCAATCACAGATATGATTTCACTAATGGAAATGACACTAAATAAGAAGCATTAACATCTGGGTGTGGCAGCTTGGTGGCACAGTGGAATGAGAACTGGGCTTGGAGTCAGGAAGAGTCATCCTCATGAGTTCCAGTCTGGCCTCAGACACTTACTAGCTGTGTGATCCTGGACAAGTCATTTACCCCTGGTTGCCTCAGTTCCTCATCTACAAAATGAGCTGGAGAAGGAAATGGCAGACCACTTTATTGTCTTTGCCAAGATAACCCCAAACTGGGTCACAAAGAGTTGGACATGAAATGACAAAACAACAATCATCTATCTGACTTTCTCCTGCATCCTGGGATCACTGCGTCTTCCCATTTGACTTAGAGTTGAATCCACCTTTATATGCAAACACTGCTTAGAAATGCCTGACACAGAGAAGGCCTTAATAAATGTTTACTGATTGATTTAAGGATCTTAATATGGAGTGGTTTGGATTTGGGTTTTTTTTGTTGTTACTGTTGTTTTTATGGTATGCTGAGAAGGAAGAGATATAGAAAGTAGGTGGAAGATGCACATAGAAATTAAAATCTTCTATCTAAGAACCCTGGAAAGTAACTGTAAGGTCCAGAACATTTGAGTGGCACCCATATGACCAGGGAACAGCATTCTGATAAGGAACCAAATATTTGTAATAGTCTCAATTGCCTATTATGTATGTGTTACTAGAAATACCAGCAATAAACCAATAATAAGGATTCTTATGTAGAGCTTTAAGCTGAAAAGTTAAGCAATTGCCAGAACAAATAATTTCAATCACAAAGTTATATGTCAATCTCAAGATAAATAGTGAGATTAATGTTAATTTATTATTTCCAAGGTTATAGGTCTCTCAGAAAAATATGAAAAATTTAAAAAACTAAACACCATAATTCAGGAAAAAATGCAAAAAAAAAATGCCCAGAACTTTTAGATAAAAAAAAGTAACGACTGCAAAAAAATCACCTCCAAAAAAAATGCTCTTCAATCTCTAAAACGTTGCTAAATTTGACAACCTTAATAAAAGCAACACGTCTTTAAATAGCCAAGAGAATGACATTCAAGTGTAAAGGAAAGAAAATTCAAATACACAGGATTATTCCATAGTAACAAAAAACGCAGGAAGGGATTGAATAGTATAATACAAAAGCAAAGGACAACAAGCTTAACTGGGAACAGTTACACTTTGTGAACCTGAACCTTATTACCAACAGAAGAAACAGCAAGAACAACAAGTAGACCTTTAACAGAAAAGAGATATTTGAGGCATTTCTGCAAGAGACAGAGAGAGAGAGAGAGAGAGAGACAGACAGACAGACAGACAGACAGACAGACAGAAAGACAGAGAGAGAGAGGGAGAGAGGAGGGAGGGAGAGAGAGACAGAGAGACAGAGGGAGAGGGAGAGGGAGAAAGAGAGAGAGAGAGAGAGAGAGAGAGAGAGAGAGAAGAGAGAGAGAGGGAGGGAGACAGAGACAGAGAGAGAGAGAGAGGGAGAGAGAGTAGGAGGGAGGGAGGGGGAGAGAGAGAGAGACAGAGACAGAGAGACAGAGACAGAGAGACAGAGACAGAGAGACAGAGAGAGAGAAGGAAAAAAAATTAAAGACACAGCATTATTTCATTTGGAAACACCAAATAACAGAAACACAAGAACAGCACATTAATACAACCACCAAGGAAAGAATACATAATGAAAAAAGTAAAGCAGCAATCATCAAAACTACTTGGTACTGGCTAAAAGACAGAGTGGTGGGTCAGTGGAATAGGTTAGGTACACAAGACACAGTAGTCAATGACTATAGTAATCTACTGTTTGATAAACCCAAAGATCCCAGCTTCTGGGATAAGAGCTCACTATTTCACAAAAACTGAAAACTGGAAGAGTGTGGCAGAAACTAGTCATAGACCAAAATCTTACCATATACCAAAATACAGTCAAAATGGGTACACAATTTAGATATAAAGGCTGATACTATAAGCAAACTGGGAGAGCAAGGAATAGATTACCTGTCATATTTACGGAGAATAGAAGAATTTATGACCAAACAAGTGATAGAGAACATTATGAAATGCAAAATGGATAATTTTGATTACATTAAATTGAAAAGTTGTTGCACAAAGCCAATGCAACCAAGATTAGGAGGGAAGCAGAAAACTGGGAAAGAATTTTTACAATCAATGTCTCTGATAAGGGCCTCATTTCTAAAATACATAGAGAATTAAGTCAAATTTATAAGAATACAAGTCATTCCCCAATTGAGAAATAGTCAAAGGATATGAGCAGGCAGTTTTCAGATGAAGAAATTAAAGCTATCTATAGTCATATAAAAAATGTTCTAAATCACCATTGATTAGAGAAATGCAAATCAAAATAACTCTGAGGTACCTATCAGACAAATACGCCTATCAGACAAATATAACCCTCATACCTGAATCAAAGAGGGACAAAGCAAAGAAAGAAAAATCTAAGACAATATCGGTAATGAATAGCTATTCAAAAAATTTAAACAAAAGTTGGTTGAAATACTAACAGCAATTTATAAAAAAAAAAGTCATTCATTATGATAAGTTAGATTTATACCAGAGATGAAAGCATGGTAGAACCTTAGGGAAATTATTAACATAATCATATATAAAACAAAAACATCCATAGCCAAATTATTATATTGGTTTTATAGATGCAGAAAAAGACCAACTTAACAAGCATAGAAAGAGCTTTTGTAATATGTTAAAAATTAATCTAACTGAAACCAAAAACTAGAATTATCTTGCAATGAGGAAATACCAAAAGCAGCTTTCTTAATAAATATAAAAGTAAAGCAAGAATGCTCCCTTTTTCCTGCTATTATTTGACAGTTCCTGAAATGCCAATAAGAGCAATAAGACAAAAGGAAGAAAATTAAAGGCAAAAGAGAAAACAAAACTATCTCTGTTAATGATATGGAAATATGCTTAGTAAATGCTAGAGAATCCATGAAAAAACTAATTGATTCAATGGTTTCCGTAAAGTAACAGGTTGCAAAATAAATCCAGAAAAATCAATAACATTTCTATAGATCAATAACAAAATCCAGTGAGGAACACTAGAAAGAGTAATCCCATTCCAAATACATTATCTACCAACAAGAATAGCTAAGAAAGAAGACCCGCTAATATACTTTGGTGGAACTGTAAATTGATCCAACTATTCTTGAACACAATTTGTAATTTTCTGAAGAAAGTGACTAAAATGCCTACATCCTTTGACCTAGAGATTACTTTGGGTCATATACTTCAAATAAGTCAATAACAAAAAGAAATACAACTAAGGATTTACAGAAACCCTCTTTGTACTAGTAAAGAAGTAAAATATACAGTACAATTATTCTGCAATTGGATAATAGTTAAATAAAAGTAGCATTGAAATGGATGCAATGGAATATTACTATACTATGTTGTTGTTCAGTTGTTTTCACTTGTGTGCAACTCTTTGTGACCTTATTTGGGGTTTTCTTGGCAAAGATAGTAGAGTGCCATTTCCTTCTCTAGTTCATTTTATAGAGGCAGAAACTGAGGCAAATGGAGTTAAGTGACTTGCCCACGCATCTTCCTGACTCCAGTCCCAGCATTCTATCAACTGTGCTACATAGGCTGCTAAAAAAAAAAAAGCCACAAAACAATGATTATGATGAATACAGAATAACATTATAAGACTTAAAAGACTTGATACAAAGTAAAGTTGCAGAACTAGAAAAGCAATATATGTGATAAATACAATGTAAATGGAAAGAAAAATAACCACAATAACTGATTGCTATGAAATTATAATGAGCGTGCTTGGTCCAAGCTAGAGGAATGAGAAAGTGCTTTTGGGCCATTTCTTTACAAGAGATAAACAGCCACAGGTATGAAATACTGTGCATATTGCCAGGTGTTTTCGATATATTAGTTTTGCAGAATTTTTTTATTTAAAAAAATTGTTATAAGGCATTGCTCTCTGGAAAGAGGAGCAAAGAAGAATACATTGGGAAGTGGTCGTGTAAAAATAGAAATAAATGTTAATTTTTTTATACAAAGTAAAGAACCAAGCCTTTAAGGCATGACTAGTATCTTTGTAAAAGGTAGAAATCAGTCTGGTACAGTAGACCAGACTAGGGCCATATCAGGAGTCAGAAGGCCTACTTCCAAGCTTCTGCTCTGCCACTTAGCAGCAGTATAAACTTGGAAAGGGTAAGGAAAGGGAATAAGCATCAATATAGTATCTATTATTTGCCAGTCACCATGCTAAATGCTTTTTTGATCTTCACAACAATCCTGAATGGTAAATGCTGATTTACCCTGGGTAAGTGCTTTCTTTATCTCTCAGAGGCTTAATTTTCTATAACATGGTAATTATTACTACTTGTGCTTTCACATTTATTTCAAGGAGCAAATGAATAATGTACATAAAGTGATTTGAATATATGAAGTGATATATACGTACTTATATACAAATATATGTATGAATTTGTGAAAATGTGTGTCTCCCAAAAAGAAACACCACACCCATGTTTTTCCATGAGATTCCAAGAAATAGAGCACAGTACTCACCTACTTCCAGTTCCTCTCATTCTTGAAAAAATGAAACCATTGGACCACAAGCTCAGGCAGCTTTTCAACAGTTGAGAAATGTTCTGTGTGTGATCCCCAATAGCACCATAATAAGCTTATTTGCATCATATAATTATTCATTCATAATTGCAATTTACATGTATGGAGCCATAGGGGAAAATTAATTATGTAAATGGCTGACTTAATTGTATCAGACTCATTCTCACTCTAGTCCATTTAAATGCTTGTCTAAAAGAGAATAATGCCCATCATTCGTCATGTCAACAGCTTTCAATTTAAAGCTTATCTACCAATCAATTTTGTATTTATATTTATTTTAGCATAGTGTCATGGAAAGAACATTAGACTAGGACATAAGACAAGAGTTCTAGTTTTCTCTCTACTGTTTCTCTTTCTCTCCTCTCTCTCTCTCTCTCTCTCTCTCTCTCTCTCTCTCTCTCTCTCTCTCTCTCTCTCTTTTTGGTGAGGCAATTGGGGTTCAGTGACTTGCCCAGAGTCACACAGCTAGAGAGTATTACATGTCTGAGGCCAGATTTGACCTCAGGTCCTCTTGACTCCAGGGACAGTGATGTATCCAGTGCACCACCTACTCTTACTCTACTTACTGTCTACTGTTAATTAGTTTGTGCCTAGCTTGGAGAAGTTAAAGAAGCTCACAGGTTTTTTGATTCCTCATCAATAAAATCAGATTATTGAACTGGATTCTATCTAAGGTTCTTTCTAGGACTAACATTCTATGATCAAATGAAATAACGCATGTAAAGCACCTTTGAAATATTAAAGCACAAAAAAAATATCAAGGCACAACAAAAATATCAACCATGATAAATTATAAAATACTCTTATCTGATCATAATCATTTATCATTCCATCTTTCCTTATACTTTATGAGCCCTGTTCTTCATCCTCATCATAGGGCCTATTCCCTCCATCCCTCAGTTCTTTCCCAGGCCAAAGTTTTTCAGAGAGACCTTGAGAGTGTCCTTGTATCACTTCTTCTGACCTCCGTGTGAGCACTTGCCTTGTGTGAGTTCTCTGTAAAATAGTCTTTTAGGCAAATTTACATGTGGCATTCAAATAATATGGCCAGCTCATCAATTGTGAGACATGAAGACACTGTCACAGGAGTGCCCAGCATGGCATGCCTGCATCAAAGAAGGGGCTGTGCTCTATGAGCAAAGAAGATTTGCCATAGCTCAAAAGAAATGTGAGATGTACAAATTTAGATCTATCTTCACTCCAAATGTTTATGTGGATTACCTGTGCCCAAACTGTGGCAGAGCCTTCTGAGTTTGCATTGGTGTGATCAGTCACAATCAGACACACTGTACCTTGACCCCGATTGAGTGATGTTATTTTGGTTCTCTTCAAGAACTAAGGATTACAACCAATGAATACCAGGCCACCACCCCTGCACAGACTACATTCTTTTTCCTTTCCTATCTTGACCCCTTGGTTGAATCTATACTCTTGTCCACTTTCCCATCCTTTTACCCCTTGTCCTATTACCAACCATACTTTGCCAAGACCCATATTACTCCTGTCATCTGCCACCTTAACTCTTATTCAAGTGCTTAATGGAGCTGAAAAAACCACAAAACTGTGATGATTGAGCCCACTACAATTTCAACTAGACTTTTCCTGCAGCAAGGCAAATAATCTATGCCTCTTTAATTGATTTGCTATCCCATAGCTCTTCAGAATCTTCTCATCTTTTCTCAAGCTTCCTTTCTCCCCATTCTATCAGCCAAGGCTCCTACCTCATTCTTAACTTTAAAACTGAAAACCATCTGCCTGAGCTGCCCATTCTCCCTTCCTCTTCTTCTCTTGTCACCTAGACACTTAAACCTCCTTCTCTCTGGTCTCAGATTAACCAGTAACCCCTCTTCTTGCCAAGGCAAACTCTTCTACATGTACCCTTGATCCCAACCCCTCCTGTTTTCCCCAACAGATTATCCCCACTAGTATGCATACTCTTTCTTTAATTTCAATCTCTCACTATCAGTTAGTTCTTTACCTATTACCCACAAACGTCTCCTTCAACCTTTTCCAGATTCTGCCACACTCTGTAGCTATTACCCTATAGCTCTCTCCCCTTCTCAGCTAAACTCTATGAAAAAAGACCATGTACTGTTTCTCCTCTTCCTCTCCTCTCATTCATTTCTAAACCCTCTATAACCTGGCTTCTGACATCATTATTCAACTGAAACTGACCTCTCCAAAGTCATCATTGTTCTCTTAATTGTCAAATCAAATGACATTTTCTTAATTTTGCTCCTTCTTGACCGTGTAAGCAAAGGCTCCAGAAAAGCACAAGAAACATTTGGGGATAGCAAATGGACCAGTTTGAATGTAGAGTAGGCCACTGAATAGAATCCAAGACTGGAACCAGGCAGACTAATGTTCCTGAATTCAAATCTGACCTCAGACAGTAGCTGTGTGACCCTGGGCAAGTCACTTAACCCTGTTTGCCTCAGTCTCCACATCTGTAAAATGAGATGAAAAGGGCAATGGCAAACAACTCCTGTATCTCTGTCAAGAAAAACCCCAAAGGGGTCATGAAGAGTCAGATATGACTGAAAAAAACAACTGAACAACAACAATTTGAATAAAGAGTTCATATGGAGAAGTAAAAAAGAGAAGAAAATAAGGCTACAAAAGGTGTGGTGAGGGGTGTGATTTGAAGAGACCCTTGAAAGCCAGATAAAGACATTTGTACTTTTCTATAAGGGAGACATTAAAGGTCATTAGGGATAATTAATGGGAGTTGGTATGAAAGATGGATTTGAAGGAAGGAGAAACTGGAGGTAGGTGTGTTTAGGTGGTGCCTTTTCTTTTCACAGTAGAAAACAAAGATCATGTATAAGAAAAGCATTTTTACTCTTCCTGTTTTTGCTTTTTTCCCAAGAGTCCTATGCCCAAGCAACACAAAATTAAAACAAAAAAATTAAATGCAATCTTTTTCATCTTGATTGGATGAGATAGGAGGCATCAGATGGAGGGAAAAAAACTCATCAGAACAGTCAGCATTTCTTCTGAAAATATCTGTACTATTGGAAGCTAGGTGTTGAGAACATTTTAATAATTTATGATCCTACATTTCTGTTTATGTCATAGAAATTTCCAAACAGTATTTCAAAATAAATTTCCCCAACAAACACTATAAATCCCCCAAACCTTTAAATCTCCATCTCATTCCTAAATACAGATGCTATCCACAAGATGGCCCCATAGTTGCAGCTATCTAGTTACTCCACAAGGGAATCCACCTATCATTGGAAAACAACTCAAGCTATTTTCCCATTTCTGAACCACAAATAGGATAAGAGTTCTGACTGATCACCGTACAAACAGGCTGAGTTCTTCAATAGCCGGTTTTAACAAATAGATTTCAAACAACAAATCCAATACCTTCATTTGAATCAATTTTTCTCCAGTAGCCTATTATGCCTGCAGTACAGAATACCAACTCCAGAATGCATACTTAGGAAAGACAAAGATATCTTTCATTTCATAAACATTTCACAGAAAGATGGATCTGACCTTTGGTTTCACTGGCACAGGTAATTTTCTTTATCATTGCAGATTAGTACGGTGTTACATGCCAGTACCTGTCAGACAGGGGACTTGAACTTTCCTTTTTCTTCTATCTACTAGGTCACACTGACTCTTAAACTATAGATTAATATTTAAAATAAGCAAAAAAAAGACACAGAAATATCAGTAACTGAAAACCTTGGCTTATAAACAGAGAACAAAGCTATGAAGAGATACTAGAATCCTTGAATTCTAATTGTCTTCTAACACCGTGGTTCCTAACCTTTTCAAGAGTAAATTAAAATTTTGTAGTCCTTCATCTCATATTATTTGTGCTACTAGTATCTGTTGACTTAGAAAGTATATATAAAAAGAACCTAATACTGGGCCCAGAGAAAATAGGGTGCTTACCTTCTCTTGCTCCAGTAAGGGTACTCTTTCAACTGTGTTCTATGGGTACAGACTGGATTCAGATCTGGGAGACAATGGCCCCTAAATGCATGGGTCAAGTGCTCTTTCTTTAACTCTCTGGATCTTTAAATCCTAACCCTGGAGTTACAGGGAGAATCATAAAGTTTTAGGTTTGGCTCATTCTAGGGTTTCCCTAAAAAAAAAATGATACTAGAAAGGTACTCATGTAAATCAGGATTAGAAAATCTGTTTATTTCTTCTACATAATAGAAAGGCTTAAAACAAGAGAATCATAAAGGCATATTACAAAGAAATTAAACAAAAATCAGTAGTAAAATAACTGATAAATGAAATAAAATTACTGATAAACTGAGTAAAATAACTGCTCATACTCTCCTAAGAAGTTAATACAAAGATCAGCACAAAAAGCAGTTTGTGGGACTGCTGAATAAGCACTTTACATTTCACCTCAGTTCTGTACTATTCAAGCAATTTCATCCAGGTAAATTTCCTCTGGCAAACCAGGCCAGGGTGTGAGTCTCCTCTTCCTATCCATGGTCATCTTCTCTAAGAAGGATGTAGGATCACAGGACAATTCCAAAAGACTCACAAGAGAAAATGCTATCCACATCCAGAGAAAGAATTATAGAGCCTGAATGCAGATCAAAGCACATTATTTTCACTTTTGGGTTTTTTTGTTTTTGTTTTTGTTTTTCGTAGCTTTTCCCTTTTGTTCTGTTTCTTCTTTCACAACATGACTAATGTGGAAATGTGTTTCCATGATTGCACATGTATACATATGTCAGATTGCTTGCCATCTTAAGGAGGGGGGAGGAAAGAGGAAAAAGAAAAATTTGGAACTCAAAATCATATAAAAACAAATGTTGGAAACTATGTTTACATGTAATTGGAAAAAGATAAAATACTATTAATAAAATAAAAACAAATTTTTTTTTAAATGTGTATAGGATCAGAATATTCCTACTGATGCTAGTGTGCTCTTACTGAGGGAGCTAGGATCTCTGGGCTTCTTGACTCATAAAGTTGTCCTTCAAGACTGGAAATGTTTCTTCTCAACACTGCTGCTCAGTCACCTATATTCTGAAAAAACACAAAAGAAGCAGCCCAGAACTCAGGCTCAGGATCTCCTAAATAAAACCTGTACTTTACCTGCCATGTGCTCACAGTTTGCCATTTTTGTTGGAGTAGAGAACAGTGAGGGGGCAGCTAGGTGGCCCACTGGATAGAGCAGTGGGCCTGGAGTCAGGAAGATTCCTCTTCCTGAGTTCAAATCTAGCATCAGATACTGAGTTAGCTGTGTGACCCTGGGCAAGTCACTTAACTCTGTTTGCCGCAGTTTCCTCATCTGTACAATGAGCTGGAGAAGAAAATGGCAAACCACTCCAGTATCTTTGCCAAGCAAACCCCAAAAGGGGTCATAAAGAGTTGCACATCACTGAAAAATAACTAAACATCAACAAGAAGAGGACAGGGAGCCATCAGCAGCCTCTCACATGAAGCACTGGGAGAACTAGTCATTGCACATGGAACTGAAGGAGAAGAGAAATAGAGGGCAGTCACCCTCTTTTTAAGGTTCACTCAACCCTAGCCTAAAGCAGCTCTGATCTCACATGGAATGAAGCACATATTTGAATAGTGTTTGAAAGTTGGAATTGCTTGGTTTATCCAGAAAGTAATCTATTCCCTCCCTCTGGCTACCACCAATATGTGTACAGAACCACCCTCTCCCAATTTTTCCCTTCAAACATCTCCATAGGCAGGTATTTCGCTTTAGTTCACTACCATCCATTTACCTTTTCTCTGGGTGCCCATTGCCTCTCTACTACTTCTGTTAATTTTTCCAAGGACACACATGTAGTATACAGTATCATAAAGAAATCAGTTGCTTTTTGAGAATACTAGACCAATTCAGAAAGCAAGCATACATTTTTTTAAAGAAACCAAAAATGGAAAGTAGGCTTAGTGAGAGATCCAGAACAAAGTAGGAAACAGGGAGGTAGGAATTTCACCAGTGCAGCCAGGGAACAGCCATTGTCTCCCTTCTTTTCATATGTTCATTCTCTCTCCTTACAAGCTTGCTGTCACAGGAATGTCTACAGATTATAGCTAGTGTGCCCATGGTAAAACAGAAGCAAGTCATATCTGAAGAGATTCCTTCCTCACAATGGATAGTTTACGTACAAACATTTCAAGTACATTTATTTTTAATACAGCACTTGTCATTGGCCAGTTTGAAAAACATCATAACTAGCTATTCATTTTTTATTGGTTTGGTGGCTCAAATTTAGAGAAAAAAAAGAATTCACATCTCTTAGCAAGTGAGCTTGTAAAATTCTCCCACCATTTTAATTTTTTCATCAAATATACGTGTGAACAAGAATTTTTACTTTATTTGCTTTTTAAATTAAAATACAGAAGCAAAGGGAGCTAAATACTGCTAAACTTTGTTCAAATAAAAAAGTCCATCACCAAAATTAAGTTTGTTGTATTATGCAAAATATTTCCCAAATTGCAACTTATTTCATTTAAAACATCATTTGTGGTCCAAAAAAAATTGTAAAACAAAGAAATGTAATATACCATCTTATGGATAATAGTATGTACTTAAGATCTAATTGGATTATTTCTTTTACTTTTTCTAGACAATCCCACATAAAATATTCATAATTATTTTATTAAAGTTTTATGATTTTATATTTAGCTTTCCTAATTGTAGGTAAAATAAAATTTTATAATTATAATCATATATTTATATGATTTTATTTATCATTATAATCATATATTATGATCATTTAGAGCTTTGGGGGCCAAAATTTTTCATGGTAGTTTTTGTAACCAGTTAATAAATCTAAAAGAATATTATGACTAGTATATTAAATTACCCTAGGTCTTCACAATATATTTTTGTTGTTGTTTGTAGAACAAAACAAGTAGGAGCCATTAGTCTGCTGCATTCTCATAAATACTTTTCAATACACTCTTTGACTCATGCCCCAACTCAAGCTACCCTAGGAAATAAGAATCTGTCTTGTTTTTACCTCTTATGTGGCTCAGATTGCCAGCAAGGACCAAGTTAAAAAGACAGGACTGAATAAATGGAAAAACATTTATTAAATGCTTACTATGTGTTCTGCATTGTGATGAAGGTTGGAGACATAAATAAAAAAGCAAGATAGTCTCTATCCACTGAGTCACTTAGCTGCCTCCATGGAATACTGTGCATACCTCCTAAACACCCTTGTGAAAGGTTCCTAATTTACTTTTCTCAACCAAGGGTTTCCCAGCCCTCACTTTAACCTGAATTAGGATATTCAATTGCATTCACCTATTCCTTGACTCAGGATGTAAACTGTGCATCCCTTCCACCAGTAATCAGCATCTCCCTTCCAGGCTGGAGGAAAACATTCATACCTTTAATTCTTTGCCTTTCCAGCTTCTGTCATCCCAAGCAGTGATAGATGTCAGCCCATGCAAATTACCCTGAAGCATTGAGAAACCTAAAAATAGCAGTGGGATCACTGGAATGGGGAAGGACAGAGTTGGCTGACACTGCCTGCACTCTTGCTGCAAACGCAAATGAGAATATATTTCTCTATTACACCAGGTATATTTGTTCTCATGTGTATCGGTAATATGTATTCTCAGCTCCCTGGCTGTAGCTCCATTGTCCAGCCTGTACTCTACCCCCATCCCCTAAAAAAAGGTTGGGAATACTGTGTTTAGTCAAAAGATAGCATGCTTTCTGTATTTAACATTAATTCTTGAGTTAATCAAATTCCTCATCTAATCAAATGTCTTCTGATTCCATAAGAAAAAATCATCAAATGTTCTTGATGAAATTCTGCAGGAATTATTAATCTCACTAATGTCTGGACTAGCAGAGGTTCCCAAACTTATTTGGCCAACAACTCTCTTTGAAAAAAAAATTACTCCCCCAAACCCCTCCAAATACCTGTAAAAAATGGCTCTAAACAAATTCTAAAGCAGCAGAACCCACAAAAAAGAGAGACTGAAACAAATTTCCAGACCAAGCTAACCTGGATGGTTGATCAGAAAGGTATATTGCTCCAGGCAAGGAGAGAAGAGCAGTTTGGTGTGGGCATGCAGGCCACAGTGAACCTGGAGCAAGCCTCAAAGGACTGAATCACAGGCAGATGTGGTGGTTTCCAGACTTCTCTACCCATGAATGCCAAAGACAGTTTAGAAGGTCAGTAGGAAAAGTCTGGGTCTGCAGTGAGAGAGAAGGGGCAGGGTCCCAGCCCCATTCCCCAAAAGCTGAGCTTCTGGTCCATAGACTGAGGAGGAATCAGGTAGTTGTTCAGAGGGGGATTGCAAGGATCTCTCTGCTGGCGCAGGATTCTCTTGCTTTGCCCATGCTTGGATCTGGGTCATAGTTCTGGGTGGTAGTCCTAGGGCTAGGAGGAGTGCTGGCATGGTAGAGCTTGTAATGGCTGTGAAGAGAAAATCCTCCTCACAGTTCCAAGAGAGAAAAGAGTGCTTGTCACTCATAGACCAGAGCACAGGCCAGGAAAGGAGTAAATACCTCACCATTGATCGTACCACCTTGGAAGAACTGAAAATTTTCAGGTCTCTAGAAGTATCTCTGAAAACAGCTGCACAAAACCCCTGAAGCTTGGGACAGTGTATTCTCCATACTGGAAGCAGACCCCTACCTTAACAAAGAGTGTATAACTCAAGTAATTGGCTGGGATCATGAACAAGCAGCGCAAAAAGAATCAGACCAAAGAATCTTTGGTGACAAAGAAGATCAAAACATACAACCAGAAGAAGACAACATAGTCAAAGCTCCTACATCCAAAGCCTCCAAAAAAAATATGAATTGGTCCCAGGCCATGGAAGAGCTCAAAAAGAATTTTGAGAAGCAAAAAAAATTACCCCCTGAAAATCTACTTGCTTTAACCCTTTAATAGTTTTTTATGTCATTTCATTTTGATGCATCTTAAATTTAATAATTTATTGTAAGTTTATTAAATTTAATAATTTGTTGTAAATTTGTGGGTTTTTTCCTGCATTGAAATTTTGATTATATAATATTGCATCATGTAACCATATAGTATCACATTGTAAACAAGTGATTACGTGCACATATTCCTGCCAGTGCACTCTGGACTTCCCAACAATGGGCAACATGCTGGCCTGCCAATACCTGTTTGCTAAGACCTGTTGGCATACTTGACCACTGATCAGTTATAACTTGCATTTGGTGCATTTATTTGGAAAATAATGTAATCACTGCAACTTTAACTCTGTTACGTAATAGATGAAATATGTATGAGCAGATTTTTCAAAACTTTCTTATCTTTTCTTCATTTCTTATGCTTCTACCACCCCTTTATTTTTATTCAATGCCCCCCAATTGCACCCCATGCTTCTACCATCACCCCTACCCCCACCTCCATTGGCGGCATTGCCTAAACGCTAGACTTTCTTTTTCTTTGTTGAACTGAGGTGACACCATGGTGCCATGTCAGTGTTTCTAACTCTTTGACTTCCTGTCAGTGCTTCCTTAGCTGGGTCAATGGCTGCAGGTTGCACACTTAATGATTTCTAGAATGGGATTAGTCCTGAGGTGTTTCTATGATCTGGCAGGACTGCCCCATTGAAGACCTGCCCATTCCTTCCTTGTCTCTGGTCTCTTGGTCCCCAGGCATACATCTCTACTCTGCTTTGTAGGGATAAGCCTATTATGTAAATGTGGGGAAATTTCAAGCATATTCTAATGTATTCATTAGTAGAGTGGGAGTAATTTGTTGTTCATCCTACTTTCTAGAAGGGGATAATTAGATTAAATTGTCAGCTCTTGAGGGCAGAGACTGCATGCTGTAGCCTGCAGCAGCCACACCCGGGTTCTAAACCAGGATGAGAGTAACTAATAGGCAGCCTCTAACCCATCAGGAAATCAAGGGGATGTCGGCCCCCAAATGTGAAGACTTCCCCCAAAGATTGGGCAGATGAGAATAATTTGTTTCAATGGCCATGAATGTGGCTGAAGCAGGTGCTGTGGAAAGCTGAGAGAAAAATGAACAGCAAAACATTGATGCCCTCTCTTTCCTACTTATTCTCAAAAGAAAGAATGCAACATTTTAAAGTGAGATTTCTCCTTAACAAGCAAGGGAAAAAGTATACTAAGGGTGTAAGTCCACATGTTCTTAACTTGTCTTCTCACTGATCTCCCTCATCTGCCATATTCTGCTGGTTGCCCTTTCTGTTATGTTGCCCTCAATGGTTCACTCTTACTTGACGATTTTGGAGGAAAAAAAGGAGTTTCTGTCACTTTATGGAACAGTGATTCCTGATAAGTCTGATAAGTGCAATGCTTATTGTTTCTTCTAATGAGAATAGCTTACCCCACATTCATCTCCATAATAAGAAAAAAATTTTTTATATTATCTAGGCTAATGGATAATCATAACCCTGGGATAGATCAAAGATTTAGGGGGAGTGCAGTGAGATTTCCAACAAAACAAAAAGAGTGCCTTTTGTAAAACACTAACTATAAGAACAAGTCACATTTGTATAGCACTTGGCAGTTAACGGAACTCTTTCCTACAACCCTTTGAGGTAGATAGTACTATTACAGATTATAGACAGAATTGGTAGAGACCTTTAAGATCAACCCTCTTATTTGTCCCCTAAGGAAACCAAAGCCCAAAGAAATGATTCACCTTGCCCAGGGTCACACAGGTGACACCTAGTTTACAACTAAGAAAAGTGAGGTATAGAGAAGTAAAAGAACTCACTCAAGGTCACACAATTACCAAGAAGTAGATTCCAGCCTAAAATTCAGATCTTCTGATTTCAAGTCCTTTGCTCTTTCTACCATAGCATATTGATTCCCTAATTCTATGCCATGTATAAAATTCAATTTAAGTCAATAAACACACATTAAGCACTTACCATGTCTAAGGGTATGGGTGATGGGTACTGAGGGAAAGAGACAGATCAAAAAAATCCCATCCCTGACCTTAAAGGGTTTTTAGAACCATAGAATTTGATATTTGGAAAAAACTTTCTAAGTTATCTTGTCTAGCCTCCAAACCAAATAATTAGATATTGAATCAATGATTTTTATTTTTATATAGGATTAAGCAAAAAGATAATATCCAAGTTTATTTTCAATGCATATCAATAAGGGTAACTCTGCAGTCATTTACATTCAGATTATAATGATATTCAAGTCTATGTAAGCAAATGAACAGTTGATGAAATTCAATCTCTTCTCTAGCTTAATTTGCATAAGATAATTACAAAATGAAGAGAGTGAAAGAATCATTCAGTAAAAAAGTACCCTTTTAACAGCTACTTGAAATTAGATACAGATGAGATTTGCTTGAGATTTCTGACATTACTGAATATAAACTGAAGAGAGCAGAAAAGGCATGAAGAAGGTAGCACTTGAATGGAGTTTTGAAGGAAGCCAGGGATTCTAAGATTTAAAAATAAGGAGGGAAAGCATTATAGGCCTGGGGAAGAGCCAGTGCAAAGGAGAAGAAATAGGAGGTGAGTCTGTCAAGTGTGAGGAAGAACAAGAAGAACAGTATGACTTTATGGAGCATAGAAAAGGGAGAAATTTATAGTTAAGATTGAAGAGCTAGGTTAGGATCAGATTGTGAAGGACTTTAACAGCCCAACAGAGGATCTTATACAATATTTGATCCTAGAGGTAAGAGGGAGCTTATTGGAGTTTAGTGAGGAATGGAGTAGCATGGACAAACCTGCACTTTAGGAAAATTATTCTGGCAGCTATATGGGTAACAGAAAGACCTAAGGCAGGGACAAGATTTAGAAGGAGTGGGGGCAGCTAGGTGGTGCAGTGAATAGAGCACTGGCCCTGGAGTCAAGGAGGACCTGAGTTCAAATCTGGCCTCAGACACCTGACACTTACTGTGTGACCCTGGGCAAGTCACTTAACCCCCAAAAAAAGAAGAAGAAGAAAGACTTAGGAGGAGGAATATAGGCAAGAAGTGATGAGGCTTGAATGAAGCTGGTGATCATGTGAAAAGAGAGACAGGACTGAGAGATGATGTGAATATAGCAACAATATGATTTGTTAGCCAATTGATAAATGGAACAAGGAAGTATGAGGAGCCAAAGTTGCAAACCTAAGTGACTGGAAGGATGTTGGTGCTCTTAACAGAAATAATGAAGTTCAGAAGTGGAATGAGTTTGGTGGGGAAGATAGTTACTTGTTTTAGGTATGTTGAGTTTGAGATGCCTATGGCTCATCCAGTTTAAAATATCCAAAAGGTGATTGGAGATGGGAAAGTAGATCAGAATATATTACAGTAAGATATGGAGACTCAGGAGTCATCTAAATAGAAAGGAGAATTAAATCCATGGGAGCTGATAAGGTCTCTCATTGTCAGTTTAGAGAGAATAGAAAAGTGATAAGGACAGAGATCTAATATGAATAGCTGCATCTGTGTAGTCCTATATTGTTATGGAGGAAAGAGGTTGAAGCAGACCCTATTCAAGAGGAGAATAGATAGATAGATAGACAGACAGACAATATTTACTATGTACTAGCTACTGTGCTTAGTACTGGGAGTGAAAATACAAACAAATAACTGCTAATTCTTACCCTCAAGGAGCTTATATTCCAATAGGGAAAGACAACAGATAATGAGCAACAAGAAAGTTGGAAGAGCAGTGGAGGGCAAGTTGTGAACATGGATAGCTTGGGTACTTCATAAAATGGCAGTACGGGACAGGAACTCAGCAATCATCCCACGTTGACATGTTCTGAATTGGGATTTCTGGCAATGTTTTCTGGACGGCTTTGAGAAAGAAGCCAGAAAATGCAAGGACCAGTCATTCTTTCTGTTACATACTGTGAGGAAAAGAAGGCAGTAGGGTATATGTACAGATCCCTCAACCACTGGCTGCTGACTTTATTCCCCCTTCCTCTAGGATCCAGTGCACAATTAGCTGTGGAATTCTGAGGATCAAGGGTCACTTCTCTATCAAGATCTGATGAGTATACATTGCTGAAATTATAGAATAGCTAAAGGGAACTTCATTTCCTCTGACTTGCTCATTAAAAAAGGACTGGCTCGATACTTGTATCTCCATTTAGTTTGGAGATAATTTTGTGAGACTGAAAAGCTGGAGCTTAGGCAAAAATCAATCCTGTTTTTGTAATCAGCAGTGTAAACCACTGGCTGCTTCCTATCTAACCAAATTTGTTTTCTACTTATTGCTTACTTTCCTTTCCTTCCTATTGTTTCATTCCTTCTATATACAAATACATATGCACATGCATGCACATATGCATATATATAGTGTGTGTGTATATACATGTGTGTATATATATACACACACACATATATGCAAAAAGGATTGGTAGCTTCCAGATTTTCCACATGTATATCTATCTCTCATCTCCTTTTCTTTACTCATGTTGTGATCACTACCCTAGTTCAAGCTTTCATTATTTCTTGCCTAGACTATTGCAAGAGACTCAAAATTGTTATCCCTTTCATATTGCTCTCCATTCTCAAATCCTTCCTTCTTACATCTTCCAAAATGATTTTCCTAAAGTACAGATTTCCTAAAGATCTGGTCAATCACCTATTCAGTAAACTCCATTGGCTCCCTATTACCTTTGGGATTCAATTTAAGTTCCTCTATCTGGCTTTTGAAATCCTTCACTTGTCCCTAACCTACTCCTCTCTCTCTCTCTCTTCTCTCTCTCTCTCTCTCTCTCTCTCTCTCTCTCTCTCTCTCTCTCTCTCTCTCTCTCTCTGTCTTTCTGTGTGTGTGTCTCTCCCTCTGTCTCTCTCTATCTGTCTCTCTGTCTCTGTGTGTATGTGTAAAGAGAATCTGAGATTTTCATATACTAATCATTTGTGTGTGATTTAATGCTGGTACAGGTAGAGGTTTGGGAAGAAGTCTTCCATTAGATTAGAGGGGAAAACAAACCTGCTTCCAAGGGGAGGGGAGGAGTACATGGAGTGGAATCATGAGCACAATGGATTCATAGTTAGCATTTAAACAGAGAGATATTAAAGACATAAATGTAAATTGACCCCTACACCTAGTAAAGCCAATCACCTGAGGAAAAGGTAAACCAAACCCCGAAAGAAGTATGTTTTACAATGTAGACTTTACATGTGGTTCCCTTTAGCTTTGTTGAAGGCTGTGGCTTCACCTGCATTAAAACTAAGATGTGGGAGCCTCTACCTATGTATTTGTTACAAGAAGGCACCCCATCCACCTTTATATATGATTTCTTCCACTTTTGTTCAGCAGAATATTAGTCAAACAGAGCAGACAAATAATAGAAATATTATGAGGTTAGGGTTTTGCAAGGGATAAATGTCAAAAGGACAGTGAGGTAAGGGATTTGAAAGGAAAGGACAATGTAGAGTTGAGCTCTTTCACTATGGGGTTGAGATTGAGAAGAAAGGAAAATCAGATTATAGTGATTAGGAGGTGGCTAGGGAGAGTACTGAGGGATAGAGGCATCAGAGATCCCAGTGAATATGAAGAAAAGGTTTAGAATTAAGGCACAGAGAGAAGTAAAAAGATGGGACTTTGTGATCTGATAAGGAGTCATCATTTTTTTTAAATTGCTGAAGTAGAACACTTAGGGATTTGGCAAGATCAAGTTGTGACCTTGCCTGCGTGTGGCTAAGATGGAATGGAGAATTGGATCATAAAAGTTTAGGAGATAGGAATTGAAAGGCTAGGGTGATATGTTTTACATGATTGGACATGTATAATCTATATCAGATTGCTTAACATCTCAGAGAGGAAGGAGAGGGAGGGAAGGACAAAATTTGGAACTCCAAACTTTTTTTTTTAAATGGTTTAAAAAATTGTGCTTATGTGTAATTGGTAGAAAATAGGAAGGAAGGAAGGAAGGAAGGAAGGAAGGAAGGAAGGAAGGAAGGAAGGAAGGAAGGAAGGAAGGAAGGAAGGAAGGAAGGAAGGAAGGAAGGAGGGAAGGAGGGAAGGAGGGAAGGAGGGAAGGAGGAAGGAGGGAAGGAAGGAAGGAAGGAAGGAAGGAAGGAAAGAAGGAAAAGAAAGAAAGAAAGAGAGAGAAAGAAAGAAAGAAAGAAAGAAAAAGAAAGAAAGAAAGAAAGAAAGAAAGAAAGAAAGAAAGAAAGAGAAAAGACATACTAGGGTGTCTGAGGAGATATCAACATGTATTTTCAAGTCCCCTTGGTATAAAGGCAGGAGTTAACAAGAAGAGGAAGACTACAAGCCAGGTAGTGAACTCCTTGAAAAATTAGGGGGAAATGACTTTGGAGTCAATAAATACCTGCCACTTGGATCTTGACTAAGTGATAAATTAGGATGGACTGAACATTACAGGAGAAGAAGTTGCTGAGTGATGGAGATAAAGACAGAGTCTGGAGGTGATCAGAGGAAACAAGGGTCTAGTTTCCCTTTCCCCTGGTGGGGATGAGAGGGAAGGAGAAAGGTCTGGGGAAAAGTACAGCCAGTGCTGGAGAGGTCTCTGTGAAAACAAGGTGATGGAAAAAATTCTAGAGGAAGAAATTGAAAATGAAATAAACTCCCTCATCACCCTTTAGAATCCTCTCTTTTCTTCAAAACTCACCTCAAGCACCTTCTACTCCAGGAGTTCTTAACCTGCTGTCGGTGAAATCTTTTTTTTTAATATTTTGATAACCATTTTAAATATAAATTGCTTTCCTTCAAAATCCTCTGTATTTTATTTAGTGTATTTTAAAACATTATTCTGAGAAGGGGCCTATAAGCTTCACAAGACCCCTAAAAACAGCTAAGTGGTACACCAGACCAGTAGTGAGAAGACTTAAGTTCAAATGGAGCCTGACACTTACAAGCTGTGTAACTTTAGGCAAGTCACTTAACTTTTGTCTGCCTCAGTTTCCTCATCTATAAAATCAGGATCATAATAAAACCTATCTCCCAGGGTTGTTGTAAGGATCAAATGAAATAATATTTGTAAAAAGCACTTAGCATAGCACCTGGCACATAACAAGCACTTAATAAATGTGTATATCATGACACAAACAAAAGTTAAGAAGTTCTACATGAAGTTTTTCCCAATCTTCCCAGCCACTAAGGCTCTTCCTTCACTGTCTTCCCAATTTTGTTTAGTCACTTACAGTCACGTCTGACTCTTCCTGAACCCCTTTTGGGGTTTTTTTGGCAAAGATACCAAGGTAGCTTGCCATTTCCATCTCCAGATCATTTTACAGATGAGGGAACTCAGGCAAACAGAGGTAAGTGATTTTCCAGGGTCACCTAGCTAGTAAAAGTGTCTGAGGCCAGATTTGAACTTAAGTCTTCCTGACTCCAGGCCCAGCACTCTATCCACTGTGCCACCTAGCTCCCCCTCCCAATTACCTTGGATTTATTTTGTATATATTTCACACGAGAGGCAGAATGGCATAGTGGATGAAGTGTAGGTCATGAAGACCAGCCTTCAGGTCCCTTCTCAGATACCTACTGACTATATGACCTTGGGCAAATCATTTGACCTCTGGGTGCCATAGGCAATGTAAAAAGCCAGACAAAGGAATTTAAATTTAATGCCAGAGGTCATAAGGAGCCTATGGAGTTTATAGAACAGGGAATTGACCTGGTCTTTAGGACCTGAACTTTATGCTTTCTAAGGCTTTAAGTGGCAGAGAATATGCTGCCCTGTATTATAGTTGGAGTTTCTTCATGGGGAATTCCCTATGCCAAGGAAATCACATGTCTGGTCCCAATCTCAAAATTTTTGTTTATACTTATTCATATGTATGCTGTTTCCCCAATAGCATGTAAGTTTCTTGAGGTCCATTGTTTCATTTTCATCATTGTGTCCCCAGTGCCTGTAACAATGTTCGACATACAGTAGACATTTAATAAAGTTTAATCACTGATTAATTGACATAAAAAAAGATTTAAGCAACCATTGAAAACTACTTTTAAAAAAATTTGGAATTGTGATCTAGAAGGTACCAACTTCATAGGGAAATTCTGTTTTTTCTTCTTTCTACTTAGTCCTTAGGAAACCCATAATGTTTGTCTTCTACATATATCTGAGCCCTAGATTTCATATTTTGCCTTGGGAGAAATTAGGTTTAGCCAAATTTGCTTTCCTCTAACTGTGAGCAGTGAGTATGTTTATCATTACATTAACTATTACAAGTGCTTAAAAGGTATTGACTATTCAACAATACAAACATCAACCCTTCTAGAAGCAAACCCTCAACCTGATTCTGAAATGGTCTAGTAAGCATGTCCATACTGGTGCTCATGACAAGGTTTCCTCTGTGCCCATCAAGAAGCCATGTGCCCTCCAAGGTGGTCTTCTGACAAATCACGTGAGCAAACATGACACACTTAGATCTCTGAGTGCAGAGAACACAAGAATCACTTCTGGTGTTCACCTAGAATCAGACTTTTTATGGTTCTAGATAAGGGCATTTACAAATTACATCTAAGCTCTGACTGGTGATTGATTACCTGATCTTATGATGATAGAAAACTACCAGTTAAATCTAATGTCAATAGCAAGTGTTTGTTAGTGCTTAGAGGTGGCTAAGTGGCTTAGTGGATAGAGCACTGGGCCTGGAGTCAGGAAGAAATGCGTACAAATCTGGGCTTGAACACTTACTGGTTATATGATCCTGGGCAAGTCACTTTACTCTTTGCCTTAATCTACTGGAGAAGGAAATGGCAAACAACTCCAGTATCTTTATTTGCCAAGAAAACCCCAAATGGGATCACAAAGAGTCAGACATGACTGCATAAAAAGAACAATCAGTTGTTTACCAGATGTCTTATCAGATTTAGGGGACTTATCTGTCTGTGGTCCCTGGCCAAACTACAAACAAGTGTTATCACAGAAAAAAAAATTATTTATGTGATTAATTTATGTAACAACTACTTAGTCACAAAATGGAGGCTTAAACAAAACGTAGTTAGTCATACTAAATTAACATACTTATTCCCACTATGTTAATTCACCAATTGGGCAGCATGTGGATAGAGTGCCAAAATTTAAGTCAGAAAGATCAGGATTGGAACCCAAACTCGGACCCTCACTGGTTGTTTGACTCAAGGAAAGACTTAATTTCTCTACTTCCCTCATAGGGTTGCTGTAGGAATTAAATGAAACAAGCACACAAAATGCTTTACAAACCTTAAAGTGCCATATAAATGTCAAATACTATCATTAATCTATACTTCAAACTGTTAACCTCTCCTTCCTTTATTACTAGAATGAGCTACCCATGCCACTCCATGTCCATCAAAGCTTCCTTTTCTAACATTAGCAGGACCCAGAAGAGGAAAACCCACACAGAAAATAACATAGATTGATGTCCTTATTGAATAATGCAGTTTTGTAGATCCAGGAGGTTTAGACACATTCTTTAATTTCCCTAATTTCTTTTTTTCTTTCTGTTCCCAGACACCTTTGGTCATAAAATGGAAGAAGAAAAGGGAAAGGAAAGGAAAGGAAAGGAAAGGAAAGGAAAGGAAAGGAAAGGAAAGGAAAGGAAAGGAAAGGAAAGGAAAGGAAAGGAAAGGAAAGGAAAGGAAAGGAAAGGAAAGGAAAGGAAAGGAAAGGAAAAGGAAGGAAGAGGAAGGAAGGAAGAAAGAAGAAAGAAAGAAAAGAAAGAAAAAGAAAAAGAAGAAGGAAGGAAGAAGAAGAAGAAGAAGAAGAAAGAAAGAAAAAGAAAGAAAGAAAGAAAGAAAGAAAGAAAGAAAGAAAGAAAGAAAGAAAGAAAGAAAGAAAGAAAGAAAGAAAGAAAGAAAGAAGAAGGAACAATCACCCTTTGGGTTTACCAATTTCTATTCATTTATTTGTCGAAACCTAATAAGGCATGTTCTGAAACAGTCCAGGTTTACACACACTGTTATTCACAAGCTGGCTAAACATAATTCAGCTCTAAGCAACCTAAGAACAGAAAAAGAGAGAAAGAGAGACTTCTCCTAAGGAAGGTCTCTATCAAGCCCTGAAATGAGCATTATTCATTTAGGGTAATGAAGTTTACACATTTATAAATGCTTAACAAAATTTGCAAGTTTAAAGCATATGACAGAAACCATCTATGACTTTAAAAGTTAGTCCTTCCAACCACCACCACCATCACCACCACAAACTGAAAAGATCTTTCCTCATCAGATTTCTTGACAAGAGCTGACATTTATACTTTTTTTAAAAGTTTACAGTTTAAAAAATTCTTTCTTTACTCAAAACAATCCTGTGAGGTATGCAGTAGCTCCTCGTTTTACTGCCACCATTTTACAAATGAGAAAGGTCAGATGGAGAGAAGTAACTTACTCTCAGGGATGACTAGTTCGAAACCACATCTGCTCTTTCCATTCCAGCTGCCTCTCCAGCACTTTGGGCTCTATCTGTGCACTTATCATCTTTTTGCAAAATAATATTTTGATTACAACCATGCCAATAAACATAGTAACACTCATAAAATGCAAGCAAGTGTAACATCGAATTAAACCCCAAGTAGAATCATAAAAGCCCAAACTACTTCTATTTTTGTGCTTAACATAGTCTAATATTATTTTTCTTGCTACATATCTTAATTTCTATTAGAATATAAGCTCTTTGGATAGGGACAGGTCTTATTTATCTTTAGCAAAATGTGATATACATAGCAAATATGGAATAAATATTTGCTTAATAAGTAAAAGAAAATTGAATTTTATTATCATCACTGATTTAGATATTAATTCTGCTAACTATAGGATTCAAATTACCTTATCCCTAACAGGAAATATTTTTCATACTTTATAAAATAGTGCCATGTAATTTTCACATATGTGTTCTATCATTCTGACTAGATTTTGTTTTCACCAACACAAACTGCATCTTATATTTGATGTTCAGAGACAATAAAAAAAAACATCTTGGCAAAGTGAAAGCAGGTAACTGCACTACCTTTGCCATGAAAGCAAATTGCTAAAAACAAAACAAAACACCCTCTTTAGAATCAGAAAAGTGATGTTTTTTCCATAATTATCAAGCCAAATATGCTATAAAATCATCAATTAAATCTTCCCTAATCCTTACTCCTTTTCAGGGTCTACATATAGCCATTATTATGATTATTATCTGTTGTTGTTGTTGTTTGCTGTTTTTGTTGTTATGGACAGCTAGGTGGCACAGTGGATAAAGTGCTGGGCCTATAGTCAGGAAGATCTGAGTTCAAATCTGACCTCAGAAACTTACTACTGTGTGACCCTGGATAAGTCACTTCACTCTGCCTCAGTTCCTCATCTGTAAAGTGAGCTGGAGAAGGAAATGGCAAACCACTCCAGTATCTTTGTCAAAAAAACTCCAAACAGGGTCACAAAGAGTCAGATATGACTCAAACAACTCAACAATAACAATTGAACTGATGATTTCTTCTCCCTGGAGAATTTCCAATGAGAAAATTCTTTCTGCAAATGTAGTTCAGCAACTACTCTGCACCTTAATATTTTAGAGTTTCCTGAGACATTGAGAGATTAAGTAATGTATCTATTATGTGTTGTGTGTATCAGAAGTAAGCTTGAAGTTAGGTCTATCTATCTCCAAGGCTCTGCTGTCTGTCCCCTGCCCCATAGGCCTCTCCATATTATGTTTTGGGCCTGGAATCAGGAAGTCCTAAATTTAAATCTGGCCTCAGACACTTATTAGCTTTGTGACCCTTGGCAACTCACTTAGCCTTTCACTTGCCTCAGTTTCCTCATCTGTAAAATGGGGATGATAATAATAGCACCACCTCCCAGAGTTGGTATGAGGATCAAATGAGATAATATATGTAAATATTTAGCTCCATATCTAGAACAAGGTAAGTACTTAATAAATAAGTTTAATAGCAATTAAAGACAGTTTCTTGCACAGAAGATCATTAAGGGAAATGCAAAAACAAAAATCCTGCCTTCAAAAAGCTTATCATTTCTGTTTTGAGAAGCAAGACATATGTGACTGAAATAACATTAAAGTATTTGTAATTTATGAAAATGTACAGAGATTGCTGTAGCATAGGGCATAAAGGACTGGGATTGAAGTTAGGTAGGAGGACTTGGGTTCAGCTCCCAACTCTGAACCTATTAGTCTGTGACCCTGGTGAAATAAAAAAGGCTTATGACTAAGAAAAACCTATATTGCAGAATTAAGAATTATTCTACAGGGAGAAAATGTGCCTTTAATAGAGGAGAATATTTACATATTTCTGTTGAGAAAATCAATACTGGGTGAAATCTTCAAAATGCAAACAGAGAATAAGAGGTACTGAGAAAAGTAACTATATTTGAGCAATCTGAAGGAACTAAAAGAAGAAAGTAAAGATCAAGTGCTTACATCCTCATGGAGGGAGGAAGGGGAAGGAGACAGTTGTCCCTTCAAACATCACTGTCATCAAGAGCCAAGGAGGGAGCTAAGAAAGACATATTCAGGGCCCAGGTAAAGCCATGCACTGTTATGTTTATTTTAAGAGGTTAAAGAAAAGCGGGAGGGAAAAGGAATACACTCAGAAAAAATGAGGAAGAAGAGGGAGGAACTTACTGTTTCTCATAATTGTGTCACCTACGAATATATAAAAATGGAAGTAAAGGAAGCAGAAATCTCATGAATCTCACTTTTAGATCAACAGAAGAAAGATAGAACACATATACACATATACACACACAAGACTTTATTACAGAAATATATTAAAATCAGTAGGAAAATAGATCGAGAGCGGAAGAAGAAAGAAAGGGGTTTATTAAGAGAGGGGAGAATTTTGGCAGAGACAGTCACAAGCAATTCAGATTTAAACTACACAGGACAAATTGTAAGGGGAGATTTTAAAAAAGGTCAACAAAAGTAAGACTCATCAGCTTATGCCTGAGCTGGGTGAATAGAGGAAGGAACAGAATAAGATCGCTCCACTTATAGATTAATACCATTGGGCCCAATCTGGTTTTTTGCCACCTTCTTCTTCTTTGTAAAAGAGAGAAGGGAAAAAGCAAAGAAAGGAAAATTGTAACAGGCATATTGGAGAAAAAAAACAACAACAAAAAAGCACAGCCATAAATGTAATGAAAGAATTCATTCACAAAATGAATGCGAGTGGTAGAATGGATTAGAAAGCAGAATCCAACAATAGCTTGTTTGCAAGAAATACATTTTAAACATAAAGATGCAAATGGAGTTAAGATGAAGGCTAATGTAGAATCTATAATGCCTCAGGTAACTTAAATGGAGCAAGGGTGGCACTTATGATCTAAAAAAAGGAAAATGGAAATGGCTAAAAGAAACAAGCATGGAAATTGCACTATGTCTAAAAGCTATATACATATGAAACAGTATCAATACTAAATATATGTGCAAAAAAATGAAATGACATCTGCATAGATAAAGGAAAAACTAAATGAACTACAGAGAAAAATAAACAGCAAAATAACCATTGTTAAAAGCCTTAGTGTGTATCCCTTTCTGACTTAGACAAATCCAACAAAAAGATTCTAAACAAAAAAGAAGTCAAGGTTTTGAAAAATTAATAGGAAGGAACTATGGCAATTACTGAATGGAAATAACAAAGAGGACATAAATATTTCTAAGATTTCCATGGCTCTTATGCAAAAATCAAGCATGTACTAGAGGGTCTAAAAATGAATAAATACAACAAACACAAATACTATATACAAAAACAGATATTAAATACATAATTTACTAACCACAATGAAATAAAAAAGTTATAATCAATATGAATTAAGACTTTAAAGAAAGAATTCAGACAGATTGAGGTTAAATAATATAATCTTAAGAATGTGTGGGGAAAGGAACAAATTATGAGATCAGTGGATAATTCCATAAAATAAAGTAACAGCAATGAAATCCAAACATGTATAGCCAGAGATATCATTAAAGGAGAATTTATATGTCTAAATACTCCTCAGCAAAAGAAGTAGCAAGGAGATTCATCAATTAGGAATATAATTGCTGAGAAAGCAACAAATCAAAAACTGCCCCAAAATATAAAAACAGAAATTCTGAAAATAAGAGACTACAAAAAAATTGAAAACAAAAAGTGAACCTTGAAATAATAAAACTAGGAGTTGGATTTAAAAAAAAAGACTAATAAAATAGACAAATCATTATCTAATTTGAGCCCCCAAATGAAAGAAAAATCAAATCAACAATATCAAAAATAAAAAATGGTGCTCAGGAATGACTAGAGGATGAGAATACGACTACAAAATGCTTTTCATATAAATAAAGGAAGACAGATAATTGGAGAGATATTAATTACTCAGTGCTAATATAATTAAAGTGGCAATACTACCTAAATTATTTTATAAATTGAGATTCATACCAATATAACTACCAGGGAATTATTTTATAAATGTGTAAAAAATAATTTCAAAATCCTTTGGGAAAAGTAATAAGTCAAAAATTTTGAAATACTAAAAGAGGAATAATGCAGTTAGCCTAGAAACCAAATCTCAAACTATATTGTTAAACCCTATTTGTAACAAATTCTGGGACAATTGAAAAGCAGTTTGACAGAAATTATGTTATATACTAACACATATTATATGGCACAATAAACTCCAAATGGACACATGAATTAAATACTAAAGATCTTATAAAAGATAAGTTACAGAAGCAGGGAAAGAAAAACTTTTTACAAGTATAGAGAAGAAAATTCCTACCTAAACAAGAAATAGAAGAGGCTTTAAAGGATATAATGTTTAATTTTTAATTACCTAAAACTGAAGAGCCTCTTCACAAGTCTAGCATTAAGAAGCTACTCAACTGAGCCAATAGAAGTTGGGGCACTTTCCCTTTCATCTTCCACACCCAGCCATTATGGTTTGTGGACTGTGCTCTGTCCCAGGGATCCTGCTTCTAATGACAGGAATTTCCTTTTTCTCACTTTATTGACCTATTAACAAGCCCCCCAGCAAGCATCCTAGGGATGGTGTTAACTATGGTAAAAGTAAGAACTCAACAGATACTCCCAAAGTGTGGAGTAAAAAAGGTCCCTGTGCACAGGATAGGTAATATCTTACATAAAAGAATGCTAAACATAAGAGAATAATATTGCATGTAATAGAATGATTAGAACAGAATTTAGTTCCAGAATGTAGCTACTTTTCCAATTGACTAGGAGATTAATATTTAAATCTTTTCATAACATAAAATAATTTTCCAATACTGCTTAGGCAAGCAATATATATATATATATATATATATATATCAATCAAATACAAAATCCTCTGTTTGGTAATCAAAGCTATATATTACCTAGCACACCCCACACACACCTTTCCAGTCTTGTTGTAGCTTATACTCCACTCCTCAATCACCACATATTTTTCAGTCAGCTGACACTGACCTCCTTACTATTTCTTAAACAAGATATTCCATCTCTTAGCTCCAGGCATTTTCTCTGCATGTCCGTCCTCCCTCCCCCCATGCCTGGAATGCTCTCCCTCCTCATCTCTACCTCCTGGTTTCCAAGGCTTCCTTCAAGTCCTAGCTAAAATCCAATCTTCTACAGTAAACCTTTCCTCATCCCTCTTACTTCTAGTCCCTTAATTCTAGTGCTATTTCCTATTTATTCTCTATGTAGTTTGTTTTTACATAGTTATTTATACAATCCTTTAGATTATAAGCTTCTTGAGGGCAGGGACTGTTGGTTTGTTGGGTTTGTTTTGTTTTTTGCCTTTTTTTATGTCCCCAGCACTCCGCATATTGCCTCATTCATGGTAGGTATGTAATAAATGTGTATTGACTGACTGACTGTTCAGACACTGTCCAATCAAAGTCAAGTTCAAGCTTCCTCTGTAAGCTTCCTTTCCTTTGCAAGCATCCTCCTTTGATGGCAAACTTCCTTTGCCATCAGCCCACTCCTGTTGCTGTCATAACAGCAATAACAACTGACCCTTCTGATGGACATGGCTGCTGGACTCAAAGACCTGCAGACCTTTTGAGCTCATAAAGTCACCTATTCAAGAAAGAATATAGGAAGCAAGGCCTGCTTGCCTAGTTTCAGTGCCCAAGAGGTAAAAGATGACCATAATAATAACGTGAAGGAAAATATCTTGGAAAAACCCAAGCACTTTGACCAAAACGACAATCAATTGTAATTTCTAAAGACAGATGATGAAACATATATCACACATCTTGGCAGAGTTGATGGACCAGAGGTACAGAAAGAGACATGAAGTCTTTGACCTTTGACAATGAGTGGATTTCTTTTGCTTGACTATACATATACCTATAAGCAGCCAGGTGGTGTGGTAGAGTGTTTGACTTAGAGTCAGGAAGACTTGAGTTCAAATCTTACCTCAGTCTTAGCTGTGTGAACCTGGATAAGTCACTTAACCTCTATGCCTCTGTTTCCTCATCTATAAAATGGACATAATAAAGGTACTACAATGGCGTCACAAAGTTGTTGCAAGGATCAAATGAGATAATATTTGTAAACTACTATGTGAACCTCCATGTATTCTATAAATGCGAGTTATTATTATTATTGATATTATTATTTATAAAGGAAAGCCTCTGTTTGAAGATGAAAGGATGGGGAAGACAGGTTAGTAGGGATAAACATAAGGGAAAAAGCATCAATAAACCATTTCTAAATGCACAGAAGGAAAAAAGTTCAGGAAACACAAATAAGCAATTTTGTTACTATTTTCTTAAACGATATTTGTATGTATACACAGAGAGACATTTCTTTTTTAAAAACTGTATGTAACAGAAGTTCACTGTTTCTTATACAGTCCTGTATCTGGTTCTTTTTTGTATCTTTAAATGTATGTGTTCATTAATGATTGTTAAGTTCACAATAAAAAATAATTATTAAAAAATTCAATTTGAGTCTCTTCCAGGAGCCAAGATGGAGGAGTGAAAAGGTAGTCGCTCCTACTCTCCCCTATCAACCTCTGAAAACCCAGAAAATATCACCTCAGAAAAGAAAAAAAAACCCTGGAACACCTGAACTAGAAGAAAGACAAGGAGCAGCAGTGCAGTAGCCCAGCAAACAGGTCTCCCAGTGCCTCAGCACAAACAAGGGGCCCCAGGCAGATAAGTACCCTGTGGCATTCATCTGAAAGGAGATGAAGAAAACAACTTAAAGGCTTCCTAAAGCCCGGCCTTGCTGATTCCAACCCAACACCCAGGCCAGCTTTAGGAGCCCTGAAGCCTCCAATTGTGAAGAAATCCTGAAGCCCAGGTGGTAGAGCAGGCAAACACCAACACCTGGACCTCAGAGTGCCTCAGTGACAGGAGGAACCAGTGGGAACCAGTGGAAACCAGTTCAGAAAACCACCAGGAGTCTCACCACCGCAAAGGAATCTCCCGGTTCATTAGCAAAACACAAGGGAGACAACACTGCAGGGGGCCCCAGGCAGATAAACATCCTGCAGCAGCCATCTAAAAGGAGCTGAAGAAAGCTAAAGGAAAGGAAAAGCAGGCAACCTAGAATTGCCTGAAAGTTCCAGCCTTGCTGATTCCAGCCCAACACAAGGTAAGCTGCCAGAAACCTACAGCCTCCAATTCCCAGCATAAGAGCCCAGCAGAACGCAAAGCCAGTGACCAAGACCTAGGCTCCCAACACAAGAAGCTTGGGTCAGTACCCTCTGTTCCCCAGCAGGAGAGGTCAGTCTCTTTAAAGGCCAGGGAATAAAGAAACACCACGAGTAAAAAGAAACGCACCATAGATTCATATTATGAGAAGAGTGAAGATCAAGACAGAAATTCTGAAGAGGACAACATTGTCAACAAACCCATATCCTACAACAACAAAGGGAATATGAACTGGTCTGAAGCCCAAAAAGCCTTCTTAGAAGAGCTCAAGAAGGATTTTAATAGTCAAATGAGAGAGGTAAAAGAGTCCTTCAAAAATACAATTGGCCAGTTGGAAAAAAAATACACTGAAGAAAACAAGTCCCTAAAAAACACAATTGGCCAGTTGAAGAAGGAAGTACAAAAACTAACAGAAGAGTATGCTGAAGGAAACAAGTCCCTAAAAAACACAATTGGCCAGTTGAAGAAGGAAGTACAAAAACTAACAGAAGAAAACAATCTGTTAAAAACTAGAATTGGACAAATGGAAACTAATGTCTCTATGAGAGAGCAAGAATCAGTCAAACAGAAACCAAAAAATGAAAAAATCGATGAAAATGTAAAATACCTCATCAGTAAAACAACCGACCTGGAAAATCGACTCAGGAGAGACAATTTAAAAATTATTGGACTACCTGAAAATCATGATGAAAAAAAGAGCCTGGACAGTATCTTTCAGGAAATCATAAAGGAAAACTGCCCAAAGTCCTAGAACCAGAAGGGAAAATAACCATAGATCACCACCTGAAAGAGGTCCCAAATTGACAACGCCAAGAAATATAATAGCAAAATTCCAAAATTACCAGATGAAAGAGAAGGTGCTGCAAGCAGCCAGAAAGAAAGAATTTAAATATCATGGAACCACAGTCAGGATTACACAGGACCTTGCAGCTTCTACATTAAAAGACCACAGGGCATGGAACATGATATTCTGTAAGGCAAAGGAGCTTGGAATGCAGCCAAGGATCAATTACCCAGCAAAAATGAGCATCATTTTTCAAGGGAGGAGGTGGATATTCAACGAAATAGGAGACTTCCAAACTTTCCTGATAAAAAGACCAGAGCTCAACAAAAAATTTGATCTTCAAGTACAGGACTCAAGAAGGACTTAAAAAGGTAAATGGGACAGAAGGATACAATATGTTGTTAATAAGGGAGGGAGGTGCTGTTTAAACCCCTACAAGGGAATATGAGACTTGCAACTCTTGAGAGTTTTATTACACCTTGTTAAAGGAGTACACATAAAGAGGGTGGATATTAGTTGACTTTGATGTAATGATCAAAAAAAATCTAATCAAGTGGGTTAAATGGATCCAAATAAGTGGATCAATCTGATCTTAGAAAAGGTACTGAGAAAGGAGGAGGCAGACAAGGGCAAATTACATTGCAAGAAAAGACACAAAATCCTATTACAGCAGAGGAAAAGAAGGAGGGGGGGAGCATTGTTTGAACCTTACTCTCATCAGATTAGGCTCAAGAAGGGCATAATATAATCAGTTAGGTATAGAAATCTAACTTGCCCTATAGGCAGTAGTAGGGAAAAGGGGAAAGAAAAGGGAGGGGGGAAAGAAGGGAGGGAAGCAGCAGTAAGACTAAAGGGGAAGAAAAGGGAAAGGGATAATAAAAGGGGGAAGGGACTGAAGGAGGCGGTGGTCAAAAGCAAAACACTAGTGAAGGGGAGAAAGGAAAAAGGAGAAAGAAAAGCATAAATATGGGGAAAAAAGGATGGAGAAAAAGGCCAACAAAGCCCAACAGCAAGAGATAGAAAGAGAAATCCCATTTAAACTTACTGTAGACATTATAAAATATTTAGGAGTCTACCTCCTGAAACAAACCCAGGAACTCTATGAACACAATTACAAAACACTTTTCACACAAATAAAATCAGATCTAAATAATTGGAAAAACATCAGTTGCTCATGGGTAGGCCGAGCTCCTACCTAAGCTAATTTACTTATTCAGTGCCATACCAATCAAACTACCAAAAAATTATTTTATAGAGTTAGAAAAAATAATAACAAGATCCATTTGCAAAAACAAAAGGTCCAGAATATCAAAGGAACTAATGAAAAAAAAGGCAGGAGAAGGTGGCCTAGCAATTCCAGATCTTAAATTGTATTATAAAGCAGCAATCATCAAAATTGCTTGGTACTGGCTAAGAAATAGGGAGGTGGTTCAGTGGAATAGGTTAAATATGCAAGACACAGTAGTCAATGACTGTAGTAATCTATTATTTGATAAACCCAAAGACCCCAGCTTCTGGGATAAGAACCCACTCTTTGAAAAAAACTGCTGGGAAAACTGGAAAAGAGTATGGCAGAAACTAGGCCTAGACCCAAATCTCACACCATATTCCAAAATAAAGTCACAATGGGTTCATGACTTAGATATAAAGGCTGATACCATAAGTAAACTGGGAGAACAAGGAATAGTTTACCTATCAGATCTATGGAGAACAGAAGAATTCATGACCAAACAGGAGATAGACAACATTATGAAAAGCAAAATGGATCATTTTGATTTCATTAAATTAAAAAGTTTTTGCACAAACAAAGCCAATGCAACTAAGATTAGAAGGAAGGTAGAAAATTGGGAAAGAATTTTTACAACCAGTCTTTCTGATAAAGGCCTCATTTCTAAAATATATAGAGAATTAAGACAAATTTATAAGAACACAAGCCATTCCCCAATTGATAAATGGTCAAAGGATATGAACAGACAGTTCTCAGATGAAGAAATTAAAGCCATCTATAGTCATATGAAAAGATGCTCTAAATCGTTATTGTTTAGAGAAATGCAAATCAAAACAACTCTGAGGTACCACATCACACCTATCAGATTGGCCAACATGACAAAACAGGAAAATGATAAATGTTGGAAAGGATGTGGGAAAATTGGAACGCTAATACATTGTTGGTGGAGTTGTGAAATGATCCAACCATTTTGGAGAACAATTTGGAACTATGCCCAAAGGGCTACAAAAATGTGCATACCCTTTGATCCAGCAATAGCTCTTCTAGGGCTATATCCCAAAGAGATCAAACAAATGGGAAAAGGACCCACATGTACAAAAATATTCATAGCAGCTCTTTTTGTGGTGACAAAGAATTGGAAATTGAGAGGATGCCCATCAATTGGGGAATGGCTGAGCAAGTTGTGGTATGTGAATGTAATGGAATACTATTGTGCTATAAGAAATGATGAACAGGCTGACTTCACAAAAACCTGGAAAGACTTATATGGTCTGATGCTGAGTGAAGTGAGCAGAACCAAGAGGACTTTGTACACTATAGCAGCCACGTTATGCAGTGACTAAGAATGTTAAATTGAACCCTTCTCAGCATTAGGAGGATCTAAGACATCTTCAGAGGCCTCGGGATGGAAAATGCTGTCCACATCCAAAGAAATAACTATGGAGGTCGAATCGCTGTCACTTATTTTTACCTTCTGTTGAGTTTTGTTTCATCTTTCTGATTGTTCCTCCTGTTGGTTTTAATTTTTACTTACAACTTCACTAATATAAAATATATTTAATGGGTATGTAAATGTAAAACCTATGTCAGCTTGTGTGCCGTCTTGGGGAGGGTGGGAGGGAGAAAAATTTTCAACTCAAAAGCATATGGAAAAAAAAATTAAAAAAATAAAAATTATTAAAAAAATAAATAAATAATTGAATTTAATTCTTCCTACTGCTCACATCCTTCTTTCCTCTTGACAACTTCTGATTCCCTCCTTTAGAACTCCACACAGAAATACTCCTTTTTTTTTCCCATGGCCCTCATGCAAGGTGAAAGTTTTAAAACACAAAAGGCTTCTCTCTGCAGAATAGGCTGTAAACATTAATTCCTCAGCTAGGACTCTTCATGCTGCATAAATCTGATTATTTTTAAAACATTTTCTTTCCTTAATGAATTTGCCTGACAAGCATCTTGTCCTCTCAGGCTTCTTTAGTAGGAATGATTCAAATTCCACCCTTTTGCTGAAAATTCATATTTTCTCATTAATGTTTAAATTTATCTTTTCAGAATGCATTACTTCGAGAAGGAAACTAATTTTCTTTGCTTTCTAGAATATCATATTTAAACCTGTTTTTCCATTTCTTGTGATTAAGAAATAATCTTGTATAATTTTCCTTGGTATGTGAAGGGTCTTATTTTAAATGGCTGCTAGATTTGCTGTTTAACATTCAAGATTTTTTTTCTGTTAACTTTTCCCCTTATAATTCTAACTGAATTAATTTTGTTTCTGCAAAAATTTTGTCCATATAAGGAATGGACTGCCTTAAGGTGCTCCCTGAGTGGAGGCTTTCAAGAGAGATTTTATGACCAATCAGTAAGGATGGTGTTTAGATGGGACTGTATGATCATTAGAGACTAATAGGTAATACTTGTGAGAGATGATCTCTCAGAAGTGAAGCCTCCTCAGGAAATCAATGGTTCTTGTTAATGTTTCTTGATGCTTTCAAAACCCTCCCCAACTCAGAAACCGTTTTTTAAAAAATGCTTAGCAGAAAGAATAAGCCCTGCCCTGTTTGCCCTAGCAAAAACTTCCTGCCTTTCTTGTCTCTGGGCAAACTTGTGTAACTACCTTTGTTCTAGATTTCCGTGAAAAGATTGTGCCCCCCAAAAACCCAGCCAATGTGATAAGGCGAAGGGGGCTAGGGAAGAGGAGCTCACTTTAGGGTATAAATAAGCCTTTACTTCTGTAAGGAACTCATACTCTCCTGGCCTGAAATGGTGACTAAGATGGTACCCTTTCTCATGAGAAAGCAATAAACTCCTTTCTACTTTCAAGGTATTTAAGTCTTTTTTTTTTTATTTTTGAGTAAGTGGTCTCTGTACTACACATACTGTATACAGTGCTGGGCCTGGAGTAAGGAAGAACATCAAATCCAGTCTGAGACACTTACTTGCTATGAGATTCTGGGCAAATCACTTAATCCCTCTGTTCCTCAGTCTCCTCAACTGTAAAATGAGAAGCATAATAGCACCCACCTCTCAGGCTGTTGTGAAAATCAAATGAGATAATGACTGTAAAGCACTTAGCACAGTGCCTGCTGTTTGGTAGGGGCTACATAGATGCTTCCTTCCTTTTATCCTAATTCTGAAATTTCTGATTCTGTGATAATGAAAGAGGGCTTTCTAGGTGAAAGCATCTAAGCAGTACCACAGACCACATTTTCAAGAAGCGAGAGAAACAATTTGAATTGGAAGGGAGTTTGAGTAGGGTTGTTAAAAAGGTTGGAGAGGTAGGCATTGTCCAGAAGGTCTTACTTGATGACTCCAACTCAGACATGGAGAAAGATTTGACAGGAATCTGTTTCAGAGGTGGTGGTAAATACTGTGAAAGAAATTGTGGATAAAGCTCAAAGGGTAGAAAACTAAGCATGGCGGTAAATCCATAGATATGCTGGAGCTAGCTTGGACTGGATGGAACCAGCAGCTTCCCAGAACCAGTTGTACCTTCAGTGTTAACATTTGCTCCTTGGAAATAAGTAAATGCTACAAATCAGGCCTTGATTTATTGTTTTCTTGATTTGTCTAGACTTAAGAAAGTGACGGAGGTAATGTTAATAATGCAGATTGAATTGCTAATTAATTTATTAAGTTGTTAATTGTGACTAAGGAAATGAGACTACAAGGGGGGTCCATCTGGGTTGAGGGCCTGGTTCTTTGAATATTTGCCAGGAAAGACTATGATGATAGAAAATGGAGAGTAATGCTTCAATCATACTTTAATAAAATTACAGAAGCAAATGGCACAGAAAATATAAAGGCACATAACAAAGATGGTAAAGAGGCAGATGGAGTGAGGATGGGAATGGAGTGGTGGAGAGAGGCAGGCAGGAAAAGAATGGAGAAGTGGAGGGGCACAGAGAGTCCCTTACATGACCATAGATTTGAGTCGTGAGTACTTGAACAGGATGGACCCATAGCAGATGAAGGAGTGATGGGGGGCAGGGCAAGAGTTTGGGGTCGCATTTTTATAGGGTTTTGATGACTAGCTGTTATCCATGCCTTAGGGTTAGCTTATTAACCTATCCATGTCCTCTGAAAGTAATCAGCAACACTTTAGAGTTACTTCATTAACATAATGTTTGCTGGTGTTCTACTGGTCTTACTGGGTATGTCTGGAGCTTATCTGAAGCTTACAGACAATAGGCAGTTAGAGGGACCTAGGGCTCCTTAGAGCTGGCTTCCTCTGAGTTAGCACGTAGTCAGACGAAGTGGTTTTAGTTAATTTATTTCCAGTGTTCCTCTAATTTTCCTTTGCTCCTCTAATTTACGAAACAGTTTGTGAGTAACCATCATATGCCCTTGATTTAGGAGACAATCTATAAGTGATTTCTAGGTTCCCTTTTGCAATTTATTTCCTACTATTGTTACTTCATACTAGCTACTTATAAACTTTCTATATTAACTAAGGAGACACAGGGGGGAGTATGGTTGAGGTGACTGGAACAAGAAATGATTTTAACACAGATTAAATTTAAAAGTTTGTCATGCATACATTTCTTCCAGAGAGCCAGTTGTTAACCATTTACCAGCACATACCTGGGTAAGTCCATTTTGGGGATAGAAAGAAAAAGTAGTATTTCAAGCAATAAAATAGACAAGAAGAAGCATGAGAAGTTAAAAGAAAAGATAACAGTATGGCATTGGTGTTACATCACAGAAGCCAAGGGATAAAAGAGTTGAAAGAATGAGAAGTTGGTTACCAGTTTTTAATGACATAGTAATGTCACAGGAGATGAGAACTGATAAAAGGCCATTCATTGGTTTTAGTAATTAGGAGGTCACTAAGTGACCTTACAGAGAAAAGCTAGAGTAGATTGGTGAAAGACAGATACCTTATGGATATCTCACTAGGCTAGAAGAATGAGCAAAACTAATGAGAATATTTAAAAGAGACACACGTGAAATAACATGAATAATTTTGGATTGGGGAAGGCAGGAAAAGACAACAGTATATGTGAGAGGAAAAAAAGACCAAAGGTTTTAGGAGGCTAAAAATTCAATGTGAGCCAACAGGGTAACATGGCAACTCCATTTCAATCCATCCTCCACTGAGCCATCAAGGTCTGACTATATCATCCCCTTATTCAATAATCTCCACTGGTTCCCTGTCACCTCCAGGATCAAATATGAAATCCTCTGTCATTCAAAGCCCTTCATAACCTGTCTCCCCTCCATTTGTCTCAGAGGTCTTACACTTTACCACATTACCCCCATATATTTTGTGATAGACTGGCCTCCTTGCTGTTGTTCAAACGAGACACTACTTTTTTCTATTGTTGAGTTCTTTGGTTTGAGTACAACTCTTTTTGACCCCCTCTGGGATTTTCTTGGCAAAGATACTGGAGTGGTTTTCCATTTCCTTCTCCAGCTCATTTTATGGATAAGGTAACTAAAGCAAACAGTATTAAGTGACTTGCACAGGGTCATAGGGCTAGTAAGTGTTTGAGGCCAGATCTGATCACACAAAGATGAGTCTTCCTGATTTCAGGCCTAGCACTCTAATCCACTGTGCCACCTAGCGGCCCCATCTACCCATCTTCCCATCTTCTACAGGAAGCTTTTCTGTATCCCCCTTAATTCTGGTGCCTTCCTTCAAATGATTGATTCCAATTTACCCTCTGCATAGCTTGTCTGAACATAGTTGTTTGAACGTTGTCTCACCCAATGGATTATGGGCATTGAGAGCAGAAGCTATTGTTTGCCTTTCTTGCTATGCCCAGTGTTTAGTACAGTGCCTGGAACAGAGTAGTTGCTTAATAAATGTTTATTGACTGACAGCTAAAAATGCTATGGAGATCTTAAGCCACAGTAATAAACAAGGGAGCTGATTGCCCTGAGGTACTCTGTCCTTGTCTAAAGACAACATCTGCATGATTACAGTTCTTCAGTTCCAGAAGACACATTTTGGAACAGTATGGACAAACTACAGGAGACCCAGAGAAGGAGAACAAGATGGGAAGATGATTGGAGACATGTTATGTAAAGCTTGGTTGAAGGAATGAGAGATATTTTTCCTGGATAAATGAAGACTTAATGGGGATGTGGTGGTAGTCTTACATGGCATTTGGAGGGTGCAGTGGGAGCACTATTTCCCAGGACCTTGTCATATAGCTTAGGTTAGATTTCCCTTAAACCTAACCACATGCAGGCTCCTTAAAGGTATAGTTTTCTATTCCACATTAGGGTGAGGAGGGGTTTAGGGGCACAGTGCCCCTGCGATCTGGAAGATCCCCATAAAATTTTTGGCCCTTCCTTTGTACCAGAGAAGAAGTCTAAATTATTATGGTATAAAAGATAAAATATGTTGATATTACACAATACTATACATATATTTTATGCATTTCTGAGATTCTGAACTTTTTCTGTGTTATCTGCTAGGCTTCCGCAAAACTCCCAAAAAATTCCTATTTGATTTCTTATGCCAACCCAAAGTATATCAAAACCATGATGGGAAATTTGCAGTGTGGAAGGGATAACTGTCCTCTAGATTAGATTGGCTCATGGAACCCAGGCTTAGGCAGTATGTTTCTTCCTGGTGGCTTAAGAATAAAAACAGCCAGGACACAAGAGCTCCTTGACTACAGAGAACATCAAGGCTATATCCTGTGTGACTACCCCTTCCCTTCTCCGAATGTCCCTCACTTGCTTTGGTAAGTGCGATGAACTATAAGTATCTCCATTCTTTCTAGTCTGAGCCTTAAACTGCCAAGAGATCAGCCTGAATCATGCCCAGCCTCTGACAAACTACTGTCATGTTGAAAAAAGATTAGGTTTGTTTGCTATTCCCCAAAGCACAGAACTAAGAGCCATTACTCTTAGTTGAAAGCTAAGGTGGAAGCTGTAGAAAGATAGATTTTGGCTTCTTGTTAACTTAGGGCTGCCTCATGAAGTGATGAGGTCTCAGTAAGTAAAGGGGTTTCAGAGGACACTGGATGACCTGTTTCTCGGGGATCTCATAGAGCAGGGGTGGAGAACCGTGGCCTCCAGGTCATAGCTTCCCCACCTCTGTCATAGAGGTTACTTCTGTTTAGGGAAGGGTTGGACTAAATGACCTCTTTAGCCTCTTCCAAATTTGAGATCCTGTTTTGAATCGTAGATAGAACACTTGAGCCAGAGTCAAAAAGACCTAAGTTCAAACTTGACCCTAGCCAAGTCATGTAACCTCTGTCTGTAAAAATGGGGATAAAATAGCACCTACCTCCTAGGGTCATTGTGAGGAGCACTCTGCAAACCTTAAAGATCTCTATAAATGCTGGCAATTGTAATTATTTTATTAATATAATTAATTCCGGTTTTAGGTCACACCCTTTCTGTGGTTCACAAGTAAGGAGAAATGGGTAATGAGAAAACAGAAACAGCTAAAACAGACAACTTTTCAAGAAATTTAACAATTAAAGGACCCACATGTACAAAAATATTCATAGCAGCTCTATTTGTGGTGGCAAAGAATTGGAAATTGAGAGGATGCCCATCAATTGGGGAATGGCTGAGCAAGTTGTGGTATATGAATGTAATGGAATACTATTGTGCTATAAGAAATGATGAACAGGCTGACTTCACAAAAACCTGGAAAGACTTATATGGTCTGATGCTGAGTGAAGTGAGCAGATCCAAGAGGACTTTGTACACAATAACAGCCATGTTATGCGATGACTAAGATTGTTAAACTGAACCCTTCTCAGCATTACGAGGATCTAAGACATCTCCAGAGGCCTCGGGATGGAAAATGCTGTCCACATGCAAAGAAAGAACTAGGGAAGTCGAATCACTCTCACTTATTTTTACCTTCTGTTGAGTTTTGTTTCATCTTTCTGATGGTTCCTCCTATTGGTTTTAATTTGTACTTACAACTTCACTGATGTGAAAATATGTTTAATGGGTATGTAAATGTAAAGCTTATATCAGATTGTGAGCTGTCTTGGGGAGGGTGGAGGGGAGGAAAAGGGAGAAAAATTTTCAACTCAAAAGCATATGGAAAAAATTAAAAATTTTAAAATTTTAAAAATTTTAAAATTTTTTAAAAAGAAATTTAACAATTAAGTAGAGAGACCAGTAATCCAAGGAATTCATAACATTGAAGAAGGTATTTATATACAGTGGGACAGTGGGAAAAGAAGACAGCTTTATCGTTCCTCTTTGTATCACTAACGGCCTTAAGCATAGTGGCCTGAACATAAGTAGAAGCCTAATAAATATTTGTAGATGAGTGAATGAATCAATTTGATTCAATGATCATTTATTAACTGCTTACTATGTGCCAGACATTGTGTTCGAGGCTGTTGGGGATGCAAAGAGGAATAACTCATTACCTTGCACTTGAGGAGCTTACAAGAGTGAATAATTTTTTGTTTCACTGCCGCTTCCCTCTGCCCCTTTGCTCCAATTGGAAGAAAAGTGGGAAGTCCTCGACTGAGCAAAGGAAAGAAATTGAGCAAGGGAGATAGGGAGGTGATGCATAACAGGGAAAACAGGTACAAAGAAAGTAGAGGACAAAGTTATATATTTTCTAAGAGGGTAATATTTTATTGATTCTGTCCCACGCTTCAATCAAAGCATGCTGCCAGGCAGCATCTGTTTTACTTCACCCCTCCTCCATCTAGACTAGCATTTTCAAGACACAAAAGTTGACATTTGAAGTTGGGAGGCCCTTTGCCAGCAGCTTTTGCACATTTTCCAGGCTGGATGTCTCAGTAGTACACAGTTGTCTTTAGCTCTCCTGTACAGCTCAGAAAATTTACAACAAGCTTCTAAAAGATGCCTGGGCTGACACATTCCCTGACCTGAAAGATGGGATATTGTTGTGGAAGGATTCTTTCTATACTACTTCTTCCCCTACTTGCTCCTTACTAGGTTATCCCAGGGAGCCTAGAAAGGCAAACAAAAAGGTCAATAAATATTAGCATATTTCTCTACCTCATTCTAACCATAGAATCCATTATCATTTTAATATGAGAAAATAGAAAAGAAAAACAGGATCAAGTAAGATATGGCCTAAAGGTACAATCCAATCCAATTTAACATTTATTAAGGTAGAGAGAGGTAAAGAGGCCAGAGAAAGTCCAAAGTCACTGGGGAAGATGGACAATGTTCAACAGTCTTTCCAGTCTTTTCCATCTCTGCAGATTTGCATGGAACAGAAGAACATGATGGGGAGGAGGATGAAAATAGTTTCCTCACCAATGTCACTCAGCAACTTTTTTTTAAAGATGTTGTTCTTCTATGCCCAAAGGGCTATAAATATAGGCATACCTTTTGACCCAGCAATAGCATTTCTAGGGCTGTATCCCAAAGAGATCATAAAAATGGGAAAAGGACCCACATGTACAAAAATATTTATAGCTGCTCTTTTTGGGTGGCAAAGAATTGGAAATTGAGGGGATGCCCAACAATCTGGGAATGGCTAAACAAGTTGTGGTATATGAATGTAATGGAATACTATTGTACAATAAGAAACGATAAGCAAGCGGACTTCAGAAAAACCTAGAAAGATTTGTATGGACTGCTGCTGAGTGAAGTGAGCAGAACGAGGAGAACGTTGTACACAGTAACAGCCACACTGAGCAATGACTAAAATTTGATAGACTTAGCCTTTCTCAGCAAATCAAGGATCTAAGACATTTCCAAAGGTCTCATGATAGAAAATGCTATCCACATACAAAGAAAGAACTATGGAGTTTGAATGCAGATTGAAGTATGCTATTTGCTATTTTTTCTTCTATTTTGTTTTGTTTCCTCTTTCTGGTGGTTCCTCCTATTGGTTCTAATTCTTCCTTACAACATCACTAATGTGAAAATATGTTTAATAGGAATGTATACATATAGCCTATATCAGATTGTACGCCATCTTGAGGAAGGAGGTGGGAGGGAGGGGGAGAAAAATTTAAAACTCAAAAGCTTCTGGAAGTGATCATTGATAAATCAAAATAAATAAATAAAATTTTAAAATAAAGATGTTATTCTTTCTCTAATCAGACGGGTATGATCTTAATGGGTTTAGGTTAAAGACTGGAATAAAACGAGACATTAGTAGATCACCTCAAAAGTAACAAAAATATGAATACTATTTGGGTCCCTGGAAAGTTTCCATATGGAAAATGAGGTATGTTTGGTAGAATCAAAACAAAAATCTACAGACAATTTCTTTGCATCACCTGTTGCCATCATCACTACCAAAGGCGACCATAGAAAGAGGATTTTTTTCAATAGAAAGTTTTTATCATCACCATTATAACCATCATCATCAATTAATGTTATGGGGTTCCCATCAGGTACACAACACTGTACTGAATCCTGTAGTGACTTTATATGACAAAACGAGATATTGACCTGACCGTCCAGAAGCTTAAAATTCAGATGTCCCACAAAGAGAATTGATATGGGGAGTAATGCTTCTTTTCAACTACCTAAGTGTGTGTCTGTTATGCTGAGATTAATGGTCTTCACGAGGTTTTTTTTTCCAAAGGTTATATCCAAGTGTGTAAGATTACTAATGGCATGAATCAAAGAAGTTTCCACTTCTGAAATATTGTGGCAAGTCACTTCCCTAAACTGAGGGGTTGAGGGTGAAGATAGGGCCCTGGACCTATTATTTTCATGTATTGTGATATATTTTACATAATACATAATATTGTGTATTTACACATGTTATATTGTGTGTGGTATATTATGTCTTTCACATATGTGGTATGTTATATATTTTTTAAATTTCATTTTTAATTTATGGACTAAAACCAGCATTTTCATAACATAGTACAATGAAAAAGATGATTGCATAAGAAACCATAAATCTACTATGTACAACTTGCTATTCCTTTGAAATACACAACAAAATTGTCATATACATTTCTTTTTTTTCTCCTTCCACCCCCGCCCTAGAGATGGTTACATTAGACACAAATAGGTATATATACGTAAAATAATCCTATATTTCTATTTGTCAGTTCTTTCTCTGGATGCAGATATTGTCTTTCTTCATCTGTCCTTCATAGTTAATTTGAGTATTTCTAATAGTCAAAATAACTTATTTGTTCAAAGACATTCTTAAGATAATATTGCTGTTACTATATACAATGTTCTCTTGGTTCTGCTCATTTCACTCTTCATTATTTTGTGCAAGTCTTTCCATGTTTTTTTTCTAAAGGCATTTCTATAAAATAGTTCAAATTTGCAGAATATCACATGGAGTTACATGTTATATGCTTTGTGACATATTTATATATATGGTATATGGTAACATTGGTGTAAGAGAGCCAAACAGATAAAGAACTGGACTAGGAACTGATTGACTTGATTTTATATTTGACCCTGTTTTTGACATGTTCAGAGATTTTGAAACTTCATCTTCTTTTAGACTGAGATGAATTGGTCTTATTTTTTATCTTGTGGCACCATTTTCAATGACCTGATAATTTCATGAAAATGTTTGGAACTCCTTAGATCACAGCACTTAAAAGACATCATTATCATCACAGAGAAAACAGGAGCTTCAAATGGAATCATTGTTATGACCTCAGGTAACTTCTAAAGTCTTAATTATGAATTTGTAGAGAGATTGCATCTGAAGGAACATTATTATGCACAGCACTGAGGGGAGGACATTCCAAAGAACTTTGACCAAAAAAGTAAATTTGGGGAAATATTTCTGTAGGACTATCAGGAAAATAATATTAGTCTGAGACCAAGTAAGTGCAGCTTCCTTCTAGGGACAAGACATTTGTGTTGATGGCTTGAAATTCTGATCATAGGATCATAGATCAAAAGGTGGTTCCACAAGATAGCATTGCTCTTCAGTTAAAAGACTAAGGTGGGATATGTTTTCCTGTGTGTATTGACTGCTGTTTAAACATAAACAAACACACACACACACACACACACACACACACACACACACACACACAAGAATTTCCTTTTCCCTTATGTTTACTCCACTATATAATGGTGACTCAGGTCACATGTTGGATTTTTCTCCATAACCTTCTCTCTGGCAGGTTGGAGGAGTATGAGGAAGGAGAAAGGGAAACAAATAGTTATTAAGCAGAGTGCCTACACTACTGTAACATTTTATAAATGTTATCTCATTTGTTGTTGTTCATAACAATCCTGGGAGGTAGGTGCTATTATGATCCCCATTGTTATCTTTGCTGAATTGTTTCAGTCATGTCCAACTCTTCATGACCCCATTTGGAGTTTTCTTGTCAAAGATACTGGAGTGGTTTGCTGTTTCCTTCTCCGGCTCATTTTATAGATGAGGAAACTGAGGCAAATGGGGTTAAATGACTTGCACAGGGTCACATGTCTGAACAGTAAATGCCTGAAGCCGAATTTGAACTCAGACCTTCCAAATTCCAAGCCAGGTGCTCTAGTCTCCCACAAAATTTGCCTTCTGATCTTCTATGACTCCTAAGGAATTTTTAAGTGTCCCTTTCACACTGCAGGTGGAGCAGAGGCAGCCCTATTGACCTGACTGTTCCTTCACAGTTTCCAAGGTTTGTTGTCCTGTGGAAGCCTGTAGTCTTGACAGCAGCACCTGCAGAGGTGTCCCCAGGAGATTTCCCCAGCTCCTTGATACATCTTGCTAAATTTCTCCTCATCAGCGCCATGTTTTCTCCTAATTAAACAGGGTGAGGCATAGCAGGTGACTTTGTCAAACAACACTCTCCACCAAAAGAAACTGCTGGGCCTCTCACAGCTGCAATCCAACAATGCTAACTACCCACATCATCAGCTTTCTGGGGGGCAAACTCAAATCATAGAAGAGCACAGGAAATTAATAACTCTACCTCTTCTTTCTCATATTTAACAGAGGATGGTAGGCTTGTTCCCACCTCCAGCAAGCTCTAGGGCCAGAAATAATACTTCTCTGCATTCCCTCTCCACTATACTGCCAGCATTTTCCATTCCCAGTTGGAATCTAAACTTTGCTTATGGATGGATTTGTTTTCCATTTGTGTCTAAACTGTAAGCTCAATCAAAGCAAAGGAGGTGCCCTTTGTCCCCATCTCTGGAGCCCATGAAACTGTGGGAAACTTCATAAACAGCAGTACTCAGAGTAATTGAGAGAGAAACAGAAAGAAAACAAGTTCTATCTTTAACCATACCTGCACAGTTATCGTGTCTATTCTGGGTCTTCATGGAGATAATCACTCTCAGTATGCCAAAGCAAAGCTACATAGATGTTTAGGCAGAAACTAGTCAGGAAAGTCTATAAGTCAATTCAAGGCACCAGGTCAACATTGCCCTGCTAAGCAATTTCCCATTCTAAACCCTTGTATATCACATCAGATTTGTATTTCAAGGTTAACTCATGATTGTAGTATTCTAGATGTAATTGTCATGAGATGTTTAATTAAACTAACATACCGGACTTAGAATGTAGATATACTTAAGGACTTGTAGCAGCTGAGATGAAGATGTAAAGTTATTTCCATTTCAATGAACTAATTTGAGTTTTGACTGTGGTCTCTGTTTTGGGGGTCTGGGGGGAAATAGATCCAAGGAAGGAAGGAAGGAAAGGAGGGGAAAAGGAGATGTGGCAAGACCAAGGGAATAAGGTGAGAGGGGGAAGGGAGGAAAGGAGGGAAGATGGGAAGGAGGAGGAAAGGAAAGAAAGAAGAAAGGAAAGAGGAAGGGAGAAGGGAGGAAGAAAAGAAGGAAGAAAAACAGGAAGATAGGAAGGAAGAAAAACAGGAAGATAGGAAGGAAGGAAGGAAGGAAGGAAGGAAGGAAGGAAGGAAGGAAGGAAGGAAGGAAAGGAGGGGAAAAGGAGATGTGGCAAGACCAAGGGAATAAGGTGAGAGGGGGGAGGGAGGAAAGGAGGGAAGGTGGGAAGGAGGAGGAAAGGAAAGAAAGAAGAAAGGAAAGAGGAAGGGAGAAAAGAAGGAAGAAAAACAGGAAGACAGGAAGGAAGGAAGGAAAGAAGGAGACATGAGAAGACCAAGGGAATAAGGTAAGAGAGAAGGAGGGAGGAAAGGAAGACTGGAGGGGACAAAAGAGCAGAACATTAAAACTGGGGCACACAGAAGTATATATATAGAAATTTAAAGATGATCATAATCTAGGCTAAGTGGTACCAATACAAAGTAGGCCAATTTAACAGTTGATTACAACTAAAGTTGTCCAACAGTTAAGCAAACTCCCTCATGAGGTAATAAGTTCCCCAACTGACAAGGACAGATGAAACAAACCAAAACCCCAAGTGGAAGTTATCAAGCAGTTAGACAAATATTTGTCCGGAATGCACTAGAAGAAATTTCATTGCGTGGGAAGTTGAACATTTTGGTTCTCTACCAAATCTAAGATTGCATTTTGCCTCCAGGATTGAGTCTCTGTGAAACAAATTCCCAGTAATAGAGCTACCACTTTAAGTACAATAGTTACAGATACAGTTGGCTACTTCTGAGTCATCCTCATGTAATAATGACTGTCTTAGACCCTACTGCCTGAAGGCCAGGCCTATTACATTTCACCCAGGTTTCTCCAGTACCCTTAACGCGATTCAAGGATGTCTAATCTTTATGACATTAGCACAAGCATGTACCAATAGTGTTACCCCAATTTTACAATACCCTTGTACCTCAAGTTCCATTTAAGCATTTAACAGTTAGATTAGCTTTTACAAAGGAATACTTACTTTAAAAGTATAATAAAAGCAAATATACAATACCCCCCCAACATGTGAAGACATAATACTCCCACACACCCACCACTTCTGCCTCTGAGGAGATGAGAGGGATACGATCCACAGCTTAATTCAGTTCCTACATAGCAGGGCTCAGCAAAATATAGCTTGCAGGCCAAGCTCTGAGAGCTAAGAATAGTTTTTACTTTTTACTTTTTAAATAAAGTTGTATTGTAAATGTAAAAAAAACCTATTAAATATAAAAAAACACTATTCTTAGTTCCCTGACCATATGAAAATGGGCTGCAGGGCCTACCTCAGGCCATAGTTTGCTGACTGCTGTTGTATAACATGATCTACCATGCTCCTAGCCCAAAGCTCCCTTGAGCTTCTGTTTTGGTTTGTCTTGGTTCTTTGTCTTGGTTCTGTATTGGTTCTGTCTTGGTTCTGTATCAGTTCTGTCTCAGTTCTTTGTCTTGGTTCTGTCTCAGTTCTGTCTCAGTTCTTTGTCTTGGTTCTGTCTTGGTTATGTCTTAGTTCTTTGACTTAGTTCTGTCTCAGTTCTTTGTCTTGATTCTGTCTCAGTTCTTTGTCTTGGTTCTGTCTTGGTTCTGTCTCGGTTCTTTGTCTTGGTTCTGTCTCAGTTCTTTGTCTTGGTTCTGTCTTGGTTCTTTGTCTTGGTTCTGTCTCAGTTCTCTCTCGGTTCTTTGTCTTGGTTCTGTCTTGGTTATGTCTTAGTTCTTTGGCTTGGTTTTGCCTCGGTTCTTTGTTTGGTTCTGTCTTGGTTCTTTGTCTTGGTTCTGTCTCAGGTTTGTGTTAGGCTGACAGTAGCATCCAACCTAGAATCTTGCCTCCAAAGTCACCATGGCTCAAAATCTGAGATCCAGGGACTCAACTGACAAGGACAGATGAAACAAACCAAAACCCCAAACTCATTTCTTGGGGCCATAGGGCCTAAAGTCTTGGGGGGGGACGGGGGAGGTTGCCTTTCCTCGCACTCATGCTGTGGGTGAAAAGGAGCCTCACCCTTTGGACACTGCTGAAAGAAGACCAAGAGTATTCCAGTTTGGTTGCCTTAAAGATGTATCTTATTGCCGCTACACAGCTAATGGAAAAGGCTGCTCCCATCCATGTGGTAGGGAAATGCAGAATGTTTTCTCCTAGAAGCAGGTCCCTGGCATCTCCCATGTATGTGCTTTCATCCTAGCATCAAAGCTCTGTTACATTTAGCTCTTTCCTTTCACTCACCCCTCTATCCAATCAATTAACAAGTCTTGCTAATTTATACCTCAACAACCTGGTGGATCACCTCTCTACTTACAAAGCCACCACCCTAGTTCAGTTCCTCATCACCTCTTGCCTGGACTACAGAAATATCTTCCCCTTTGTTTTGCTAGCCTCCAGTCTCCATTGCATAATCTATACTCCACCCAGCTACCAAATTGATATTCTCAAAACAAAGATCTGACCTTGTTGCCCCCTCCCCTCCTCCAGGAGCTTCACTTTCTCCTAATCTCCTTTTAATACAAAATATAAACTTCTTTGTTTGCCATCTAAAGCCCTTCACAATCTAGCTCTAACCTCTCTTTCCAGACTGATTCCATCCTACTCCTTCACACGTATTCCAGCCAAACTGGTTTATTTGATATGCCCTCTACAGCACGATCCATCTCTAGCCTCCGTGCCTTTGAATAAACTATGCCCCATTCCTGGAATGTTCTTGCTTATTTCTGCCTCTTAGGATCCCTATCTCCCTTCCTACAAGATTCAGCTCAAGGGGCACCCTCTACATAGATTTAATTTCCCTAGTTTTTAGTACTTTCCCTTCCTGCGCTCGCTCTCGCGCTCTCTCTCTCTCTCTCTCTCTCTCTCTCTCACACACACACACACACACACACACACACACACACATACACACACACACGCTAAATTGTTATGTACATATTTTTCTCATTTATTTATTCTTGCACATGTTGCTCTCCCCAGTAGAATGTAAGTTTCATGACAGTTATTTTATTTTCAGTGCTTAGAACAGTGAGTGGCATACAGTACATGCCTAAATAACATTTGTTGAATTGAATTGAATTATATTAATTTGTGACAAGAGGTCAAGAATATCAAGGAAATTGGGGCAGCAGCTAGGTGGTGCAGTAGATAAAGCACCTGCCCTGAAGTCAAGAGGATCCGAGTTCAAATCTGGCCTCAGACACACAACACTTACTAGCTGTGTGACCCTGGGCAAGTCACTTAACCCCAATTGCCTCACCAAAAACAAAAAAAAGAATATCAAGGAAATTAATGGGGATTGGGAGGAAGGCAGGAAGGGAGCCTAACAATAACTGACTTCAAACTACAGTCAATCCTCACCTTTGACTGGGATAATGTTCCTAGAAAACCACATGAAAGCCAAAAACATGAATGTTGATACACTGAAGCTATGAGAAGTAGGAGGTTATGTTTCCACAACCACCAAAAACTTTAATCTTTCACTAGAGATTTCTGAAAATAAACTTTTCTGCATACATTCTTTATAAGAAAACATTAATTCTGACAATATACACTTTCCCTCACACAGTAACTATGAAATAACCTATAAAATGCAGTACACAAAATAAAATCGGGAACATGAAAACACATTTTTCTCACTAGTAATGCTTTAGAATTCCCTGACCTTTTATGCTAACATCTCAATAATTTAAAAAATTGCTTTCAGATAATATTCACTTTTCATAACACATGAAATTTACAGTACTATCTTGAAGTCTTGACATCACCTCTGACACTCTGTCCTTCATGGCTGGTGGATGGTGTTGGAAATCATGAAGGACACACCAGATTGAAATAATCCACCAGCAACACCTGCTTCATGCCACATCATTTGAATTCCTTAAAGGTCTCAAAGTATGGGAGTATAGCAGAGGCAAATTTATGTTTAACCTTGAGGCTGCAACCAACAATGGCATCAGCAGCCTCTGTGTCTCTAGCCAGCTGGTCAATTATGCCAAGCCACCTTAATAGAATACCAGTCAATCCACAAACTTGCATCCACCATGCCTCTCATTTTTTTCTCTACTGTGCATAGCTGCAAATGTATGTGGTCATCAACTCAAAAGTGAAAATGAGTTTACTAATAAAATCACACAAATGCTTGAAGTTGTGAAAGTTCAAAGCATGAATGTTGAGGATTGACTGTATACACAAAGTGGTAATCATCAAAACAATCTGGTGCTTTATAAGAAATAGAGTGGTTGAGCAATGGAATAGATTAGGTACACAAAAGTGTGAGTACATTAAATGACCACAATTACTAGTGTATGATTAATCCAAAGATCACAGCTATTAGGACAAGAACTCACTATTCAGCAAAAATATCAGGAAAAATGGAAAACAGTCTGACATAAATTATGTATAGACCAACATCTCACATCATATACCGAGATAAATACCAAATAAGTATGATTTAGACATAAAGGATGATAATATAAGCAAATAAGACAGGAACATGGAAGAAATTACCCATCAGATCTATGGATAGGGGAGGTGTTCATGAGGAAAAAAAGAGACAGAGACATTTACAGAAGGTGAAATGAACAATTTTAATTACATAAAATTTTAAAGGTATTGTACAAAAAAAATCAGTGCAGTTAAAATTAGAAAAGAAACAGGAATTAGTTTTTAAAACTCTTTGCAGCAAATTTATATAATAAAGATCTTATTTCTAAGACATAGAGACCTGAGTCAAATTTTCTTCCCTTTTTTTTTTTTTGGCTAGGCACTGGGGTTAAGTGACTTGCCCAGGGTCACACAGCTAGTAAGTGTTATGTGTTTGAGGCTGGATTTGAACTCAGGTCCTCCTGAATCCAGGGCTGGTGCTCTATCCACTGCACCACCTAGCTGCCCCGATCTGACTCAAATTTAAAAGGGTATGTTTCTTAATTGATAAATGCGAGAATATGAAATGGCAGTTTTCAGAGGAAGAAATTCATGTTATCAATAGTCTATTTTTAAGAATGCTCTAAATCACTAGTAAGGATATGCAAATTCAAACAACTCTGAGATACCTACCACCTTAGACCTATCAGATTGGCTAACTTGACAAAAATGGAAAATGACAAATGCTGGAGGGCTTTAGGAAAACAGGTATATTAATGTGCTATTGGTGGATATGTGAACTTTCCATTCTGGAAAGCAATTTGGAACTATGTCCCCCAAATTATTAAGCTATACATTTCCTTTGGTCCAGTGATATAGTTGCTGGTCTATACCCCCAAAGAGATGCAATAAAAAAAAAAGAGGGAAAAGACCTATGTGTACAAAAATATATGCAGCAGCTCTTTTTGTGAGAACAAAGAATTGGAAACTGAGGGTATGTCCATTAATTGGAGAATGGTTTATGGAGTTATGATAAATAAATGTGATAGAATACTATTGTATTTTAACAACTGATGAAGGAGATGGTTTCAGAAAGCTAGGAAGACTTGTATGAACCTATTCAGAGTGAAGTGAGAAGAACCATGAGAACAATTTATATAGTAACAACAACATGTAAGGACAATCAACTCTAAAGGTCTTAGGGACTCTGATCAGCACAATGACCAATCACAGTTCCAAAGGCCTCAAGATGAAACATGCTATCCACATACAGATAGACAACTGATGGACTCAGAGTGCAGATCAAAGGATATTTTCTTTTCCTTCTTCCTATCTTCCTTTATTTGTTTTTTGTTTGTTTGTTTGTTTTCTCCTTTTTTTAAGAATTATTTAATTTATTCTAAGCTTAATAATAAACATCAATAAAAATAGATCTTCAAATGAACAAGAACAGAAAAAAAAATACAGCAAACAACCTAAACTCTTTTATTTACAATTTGCCTTCCTCTCTGGTTCTCCTTTATCTGTTTTATTCTCCCATTAGAATGTAAGGTCTTTGAAGGCAGGGCAAGTATTGCTTGCCTATACTTGTGTCCCCAACTTAGAGCAATGCCTGGCCAATAGCATGTGTTTAATAAATCATTTGCCATTCTGCATTCATTATAAAGTAACTTTAACAATACCCAAGGACCCAGTAAATTCACAAAAGACCTCTACAAAACATTAAAAAACAACTCGTTCCATTTACAAAATGTCCATTTACAAAAATAGGACAAAAAGAGACCAAACTTCTTCCATGATACAAGAATGGTCATTGCATCTAAATCAAGAAGAGCCCAAACAGAAAAGAAAACTGAAGACCAATACCCCTAATGAATATGGTGCAAAAAATACAAAAAAAATATTAGCAAAGAGTGTATGGAAATATATCACAAAGGTCATACATTATGACCAGTTTGAAACCACAAATGAATTCAGAGTTTTCTCCACACTAGGATTTTTTTAAATTTTAATTTTCAGTTCCAAATTCTCTCCCTCCTTGTACTCCCTCCCTTGCCTATTGAGAAGGCAAGAAATAAGATACTTATTCTTTCTTTCTTTCTTTCTTTCCTTCTTTCTTTCTTTCTTTCTTTCTTTCTTTCTTTCCTTCTTTCTTTCTTCCTTTCCTTCTTTCTTTCTTTCTTTCTTTCTTTCTTTCTTTCTTTCTTTCTTTCTTTCTTTCTTTCTTTCTTTCTTCCTTCCTTCCTTCCTTCCTTCCTTCCTTCCTTCCTTTCTGATATGGAATTTGTTTTGCATGGCTATACATATTTGTAACATTTTTCTTACCTTTTCAATGGATAGGGAAAGAGGGAGGGAGAGAGACAATTTGGTACTAAAAATAAGATAAAATATTTTAAAAGAATGAATAATAGTAATAACAACATAAATTAGAACTTGAATAGCCAAAGGAGACCATGACCCCACTCAGGCCTGGATCCTGTCATACAATGCTGGTTTGCTTGAGGCTTAACCTCACTCCCCTAGTTCTAGTTAGAACTGTCTCCTGAAACTCTCCTGTAAGCTTTCTAACATGGAACAATTATAATTCCAACTCTCTCATTCTGGAGGCTTCTATACACTGGGCCCTGTGGTATAGGGAGAATAGTACCTCTTAGTTAAACTTTAGAGAAACTCTTAGCTAGTAATCTGCCTTTCTTGACCCCCATCAGTGTTTGAAAAACCCACATAAACTTGAGCCCCCAGTTGCTTTAGGCCTTCTACAGGAGCATACATCCCACTGCATGTCCAGTCCACCACCCTGCACTAAAACTTTTGGCGTATCCTGTCTAATGAGCAGAGAACATATAATGGGCAATGAATAGAGATCCTGCCTCAGAGTCAGGAAGACATGGGTTCAAGTTGAGCTTGTGACTTTTGACATACTGACCATTTAGCCCTGAGTGAGTCATTTAACTTATGAGTGCCCCTACACAACTTTTTTTTTTTGCTTCTTTTAGTGAGGCAATTGGGGTTAAGTGATTTTCCCAGGGTCACACAGTTAGTGTCATGTATCTGAGGCCAGATTTGAACTCAGATCCTCCTGACTCCAAGGCCAGAGCTCTATGCACTGTGCCATCTAGCTTCTGCTTCCTATACAACTCTTTAAGACAATAAGCTACAGGGAAAAGTTCAGATCCACATTGGTATAAAGAGTTTCTTTATAAGGAATCCCCTATGCCAATGAAATAGCAGGCCCAATCCCATTCCAATAACAATAATAATAATAATAATAGATATTTAACTAACACTAAAGGCTTATAAAAAGCTTTATATACATTAATTCATTTGAGCTTCATGATGACCCTTTAAGACTTCTTGTTTTTTGTTGTCTTTGGTTCTTCATTCTTGAAGAAGACCAATGACATCATGAGGGTGGTGTCTTGACTTGCCTGTGAATTGGATTTAAGTGAGACAGAGTTGCACAAAAAATCATCAGCCTCACACTCACCTCCAGAATCATAAGAGTCCCGTGGCAAGACAGAAGTCAAGACGACTGGCAATGGCCTGGGATGTAGTGGGTGGCCTTGACTACAATAATCATTCCCCCCACCCCCATTTAACAGATAAGGAATCCAGGGCTGAGTGCGGTCAAATAAGTTACCCAAGGTCAGTTAATAAATGCCTGAGGTCTTTCTGACTCTAAGATCAGTCACTATTCACTGAACCACACTCTATCTGTCTAAATCCTCCCTATGGGCTGCTGCTCAATTACCTCACTAAGCTACTGTCTGACAAAGATCAGCACCCTATAGAGTTCCTGCAAACAGTTTTTAATATGCTTATTAGCAGGAAGTTAGTTATTAGTTAACATAAACATTCATTAGGTACAGAATAAAATGGCCAGATAAACTTATTTGTGGATAACCAAGGGAGATAAACTGGTATTGAATAGCCATTAGGAGTGGAAAGAAGTTCTGTTTTCAGGCAGGTGTTGCTGTCTACAAATGACCCACATGGGACCTGACCAAATTCAGGGCATATTTAAAGCCACTGAAAACCAGCTGATTTGCCCATGGCACTCTGAAAGATCTTCCAAAAAAGAGAGTGGGGTTTTTTTTTCAAAAAAGTCATTTCCTTTTGTTTATGTTAAGCAAAATAAACAAAATGATGAGCCCATTAGAAGGCACCTGACTGACACTGAAAGGGAGAAAAAAAGGAACTAGAAACTAGCTGATTAGGGATTTGTTTCTTCTATTTATTTCAAGTCAGAGCAAGGAATCTTAATGATTTTGAAAGTTCTAATAGCTTTGAATTGGTGGAAGTTGGTAATTGAGGTTAGAGAGGAATACAGACTTCAGTTCAAAATAAGGAAAACTTCATAGCAATTAGAGCTTTCAAAAAATGGAATGGATGATCTCAGGGGATAGTGAATTCAATTTAATTCAACATTTATTAAGTGTATAATAAAAATAGCAACAATAGCATATTGTGCTTTGAGGTTTGTAAAGTTTTAAATATGTGTGTATATGAACATATATATGTGTGTGTGTATATATAAATAATATCATTCAATCCTCATAACAATCCAATTAAGTTCAGTGCTATTATTATTCCCATTTCACAGAGAAGAAAATGGAGGCTTAGAAGCTAAGTGATTTGCCCACAGACACACAGTAAGTTTCTAAGGAAGGATTTGAACTCTGATCTCTCCTGACTCCAAGTCCAGTGATCTATCTAGCTGCCTACTGTATCAGAATCACTGTTTGGGGAAAACAAACAAATTACACAGTCTTTGTTCTGTCTACTGGGGATAGGAAGATATGAGAAACAAAGAAAGAATTATTAATATGAAGTATGCAAAGGAATGGGCTCTCTAGAAAAACAGGAGGCTTTTAAGCAGGAATTTAATGGTCTCTTGAAGGCCACAGGCAAGTATTATAAAGAAGAATCTAGTAGGGGCTATATTAGATGGCCTCAGAGGTCCCTTCTACTCTGAAATCAGGGGTGTTCAGGAGGACTAGAACCTCTGGTGTGAGGGCTTATCAAGCCTTTACAGGGCTGCTCATCTACCTTTGCTGTCCATACCTTTCACCCAATTCTCACCTGTGGCTCCAAAGAGCTGTAGGATGTACAGCAGCCACATCCCAGGGAAACCATCTTGGTAGACAAGCAAAACCAGGTTGAGGGTAATCGAGGGACCTCAAAACCATCAGTGAGTTAGGGGGACATCTACCCCAAGGATGTGAAAACTTCCCCGGGTAGAATGGATGGAGGAGAACAATTTGTTCCATGAAGGCAGCTGCAGCAGGCACTGGGGAAACTTAGAGCTTGGTCAGACATTGAAGATGCTGAGGCCATCCACATTGCAAACCAGACTACCACCAGGTGTCCTGACTTTTGTCCTGCCCCTAGACTTTAATGACTCTGGAAGATAAAGTGTGACTGAGGACTTTGTGCAGCTCTGCCTCACTTAAATCCAATTCACAAGCAAGTCAAGACATCACCCTGTGATGGCACTGGTCCTCTTTGAAAACGAAAGATGAATAACTCTAAAATGAAAAGAACATCCAGTTCCCTTTGATGAATTTAAAACACTGAGATCCAGAAATTATGTATATTGTCAGGTACTGAAAGAAGTAGCAGATAGGATTGCTAAGCCACCATCAGTGATATTTGAAAGATAATGGAAAATGGGAGAGGCACTGTGTATCTGAAGAAGGAAAAATACTGTCTCAGTGTTTCAGACAGAGAAAACAATAGAGTATACATACTATTATACAACATTGACCTTGGTTTTGATTCCTGAGAAAAGTCTAGAATGGATCATTTTTTAAAATTAATTTTTTCCATTATCAGTAACCCCCATTTCCTCCCGCATGCATCCCATTGCTGAAGAAAAAGAAAAACAATACTCATGTAATAAATGTGACTAATCAAATAGATTAAATGACATAATATCTTTAAAGAACTTGGCACAATGCCTCAAACATAATAGGTTCTATAGAAGTGCTTGCTAATATTTAATATCATCATCATCATCATATCATCATCATCATCATCATCATCATATTATTATTGTTGTTGTTGTTGTTGTTGTTGTTGTCCAGTAAAACAAATTCTTCTGTTGATCATGTTCAAAAATGTATGACTCCTGCATATCTAGTCCATCACCTCTCTCAGTAGTAGTAGCCTTCTTCCTCTTTGGTCCTCTGGAACTCTTGCACAGAGTTTTTAAGATTTTTCCAAAATTGTTCATTTTTATAATGTTTTATAGTATAAATTGCTCTCCTGGTTCTACTTACTCTACTCCAATTCATACAAATTTTTCCAGGTTTCTCTGAAATGTTTCATTTGTTATAGCATAATAGTAATCCATTACATTATATACCATAATTGGTTCAGCCATTCCCCAACTAATAGGCACATTCCTTAGTTTCCATTTCTTTATTACTACAAAAAGGGGTGCTATAAATATTTTTGTAAATATAGGACCTTTCCCTCATGCTTTGATCTCTTTGGGTTGTGGGCCTAGTAGTGGTAACACTGGGTCAGAGGTCATTTTTTGCCACATACTTCCAAATAGCTTTTTAGAATGGTTAGACCAATCCATACTTCCTTCAATAATGAATCAATGTTCTTGATTTCCCATTGTCATTTTCTTTTTTGGGCTGCCTTGCCAATCTGATGGGTAGAACTTCATATTTGTGTTAATTTGCATATCTCTAATTATTAATGATTTGGAGCATTTTGTTTTTTCACATGACTCCAAAAAGCTGTGCTTTCTTTCCTTGATGTCTACATATTCATCATTTATCTTTTGGGAAATGACTCTTTAGAATGGATCATTAAATATATAATTAGTGAATATTCAGCTAGGGAAAGGGTAGTTACAAAAAAGCCAACATGTCTTCACAATGACACACCATACCTTACCTCCTTTTTTAACAGAATCAAAACTGACAGGTCACAGGAATACTATGGATATATCAAAGTATAGAATTTTACAAAGGATTTGATTAGAAGGTACATACTATTCTTGTTGAAATTGTGAGGATATATGGACTGATAATACATAGAGATAGATAGATAGATGATAGATAGATAGATAGATAGATAGATAGATAGATAGATAGATAGATAGATGGATGGATAGATGGATGGATGGATGGATGGATGGATGGATGGATGGATGGATGGATGGATGGATGGATGGATGGATTCAGAGTTGTTTGGATGGCCATACTTAAAAAGTGGGTGCTGATGGCTCACTGTTTATCTTGGGCAGGACTCCCAGTTGAGAGTAGCTAGGTAGCACAGTGGACAGAGCATTGGACCTGGAGCCAGGAGTAGCTAAGCTCAAATCTGGTTACAGCCTCTACATGACCCTGGGCAAGTCATTTAACCTCATTCAGACTCAGTTTCCTTAACTGTAAAATGGGGGTGATAATAGTACCTACCATTCAAAGTTGTTGTGAAGCTCTAACAAAATAATATCTGTAAAAGTGCTTGGCATATAATAGATTCTGTATCAATGCTTATTACCTTCTTTTCAAGCAAAATGCTTCAGAGATTTGTGATTAGCTTCATGCTGTTTAAAGTTTTATCAATAACTTAAATAAAGTCATAGACAGCATGCTCATGAATTTGCAAGTTATACAAAAGTGAGAGGGATAGCTAACATATATGACAGAATCAGAATCCAAAAAGGTCTTGACAAGTCTGAGTACTAGACTGAGTCTAGCAGATGAAATTTAAATGGAATGAATGTAAATTCTCATGCTTTTATTCAAAAAGCATATGAGACATTATTATATAGGAGTTTGTTAGAAAGAGATTGGGAGTTTTAGTGGATTGCAAACTCAATATGAGTCATCAATGAAATGTGGCAGCCAAAAACATTTAATGTAATCTTGGGTTATATTAAGTTGAGAATAAAGCAAGCACAGCTTTTCTGTATTTTGCCTCAGTCATACCACTCCTAGAATAGTGTGTTAAATTCATGATGCTATAACTTAAGAAAGACTTTGATAAACAGAAATCCATTCAGAAGTGAGCAACTAGGATGGTGAAGGTCCTTGAGTGTATGTCATGAGGACTGGCTGAAGGAAATGGGCATGATAGCTGTCTTCAAGTATTTGAAGGATCATCTTGTGGAAGAGGGATTAGACTTACTCTGTTTGGTCCCAGAAGGTAGAATGAGAGCAATGCAGAGAAGACAATTTGAGCTTGACATGGGGAGGGGGTGGAGAAGCAACTTCCTGACAATTAGAACTGTCCAAGAGTAGAATGGGCTATCTTGAGAGGTGGTGGGTTCTCTTTCATGGGAAGTTTTCAAGAAAAGGCTAGAAAATCACTTGTCAAAGTATGTTATAGTAGGGATTCTTTTCAGATAAAAAAGAACAAGGAGGAAGAGGAAGAGAAGAGAAAGAAGAGGAGGAAGAAGGAGAAGGAGGGGAAGGAGAGGGAGAAAGGAGAAGAAAAAGAAGAAGGAGGAGGAGGAGGAGAAGAAGGAAAAAATATGGTGATTCTTTTGATTCTAAGCTTCTGGTATGTCAGATTTGTGGAGGATTAATCTGGTCATATTAAGAGAAGTTTCTAGATATGCTTCCTATCAGCAAATGGGTATATTTTCACATAGGGGACCTAAAATAGCAGGGAATCTCCAACAACCATCACAGAATTAGTAGACTCTATGTGCATTAGTACTTTTGTTCCTCAGGAACATTATTTTAATGGTTGGTTGATACCATCAATGATGATATGATCATTTGGGGCTGCTAGTTAGAACATCTACCTGCAAGTAAGCTTTCCTTCATGAGTCCATGACATATACTTTGGTTGTGAGAATCCAATAAAGCTAAAGAATAACTTCACCTGTACATCCAAGCAGAACTTTCTTGTTAGTTAAATCCCATTGACAATTTTTGAGAAAAGACTAATGTGCTACTGCAGAAGTATTTTCACAATAATTTGCAATAGTTGGAAAATAATTCATTTTTAAAAAAAGAAATACAATATGTCAAGTAAATGCCATGCAATGCAATGCACTCAGTTTGGAGGCAGAGGACCCGGATTAAAATCTCAGCTCTCTCACTTAATATCTATACAACCTTGAGTAAGTTACATAATCTCTTTATACCTCAGTTTCCTTATTTGCAAAATGAAGGGTTCATTCTAGAGTACTTTTAAGGTTATTGGTCTAAATCTGAGGTCCTACGGTTTTTGTTATTGTTGAATTTTCAAGGCAAACACACACATACATGAGCACACATGTGTACTCAGTAACTATGTAAGAGAAATAATGAACTTGACTCATATCATCAGCAAATCTATGATAAGAAGGTCAAAGGCCAGTGATGGAAGCTTCTATTCCCCATACCTTCAGCTACAGCTAGACACAAGTATTACTAACACTTTAATCATCTTGAGGTTTTTCACATGACAACCTACCAACCAGTGCTAAGTAAACTAGGCATCTATCAGACTGAGTTCTAGGATTCAAGTTAGTTGCAGAATAATGTCTTATGGCAGCTCACTACCTGATGAGACCTTCAAAATGCTGAAAGACACAGAATCATCACAAAAGCCCCTTTATCGAATGACTAAATGCAGAAAAAAAGATTTGGGAGGAATTTTACCTTTTTGGTCTCCAGTATGGCTGGAGAAGAGGGAATGAGAACAAGAGAAGCAAGGCACCACCTTTAATTTGTAACAGTAGGTTGTTCAAAGAAAGAAATGCTTATTTTTTACTGACAGGCTGAATGACAAACCCAGCTTTGAAAAAAAAAAAGCCAAGACCCAGAATGTTATTTGAAAAAATGATATATTGTTTGTCCTTTGTTTTCAAAGAAAACCAATAACATCACAGGTAATATCTTGATTTGCATGTGAATTGTATTTAAGTAAGGCAGAGTTGCACAAATTCATCAACTTCAGTCTCTCTTCTGAGTCATCAAAGTCCAATGGCAAAACAAAAGTCAGGACAATTGGTAATAGCTCTGGATCAGTGGATGATCTTGCCAAGTTCTCTGTGCTTTACAGTGACTATTTCAGCTGCCTTCATGGCCATTGGAACAAATTGTCCTCATCTGCCCATTTCACCCAATGAAGTCTTCACATGCTTGAGGTAGACATCCTCCTAACTCACTGATGGGTTTGAGGCCCATTGATTCCCCTCAATCTGGTTTTACTTGTCTGCCATGACCATTTTACTGTGGTGTGGCCACTGCACATGCTACAGCTTCTTGGAGCCATAGGTGAGAGTTGAGTAGAAGGTGTGGACACCAAAGATGGATAAACAACCCTAAAAAGGGTTCAGCAAGCCCTCACATCAGAGTTGCTAGTCCTCCTTGAACACCCCATACACCCCTGGAAAAATGATAATCAGGGAGTGGTAGTGTCAGTCTTTTCATTTGGAATTTTTACTACTGTACATCTAAAACCCCTCAGAATTTTAATGAAACTTCCTGAGACATTTTTTCACACTGATTTCAACCTCTCAAAATAAAAGAACTATGCCATTATTTCATTGCTATTATATTATTGAAGAGGAAGGAAGGAAGGAAGGAAGGAAGGAAGGAAGGAAGGAAGGAAGGAAGAAGGAAGGAAGGAAGGAAGGAAGGAAGGATAGATGGATGGATACCTTTATTATATAAGTATAATCAAGCTAACTATATTCCTGTGTTGGTCACATGATGTCTGAAAATTAATATATTGTTCAACAGGTCAGTCTATCATCTCTCTGTCACAAGGTAGGTAGCTTTCTCCTTCATCAGTTCTCTGGATTTGTGGTCAACTGAATGATCAATTATGATTCCAGGGGACTGATATAGCTGTCCATTCATGAAAGAGAGGTAATGCACTAATATGTAGAATACAAAAATGTTTTTTGGCCATTGAATCATGATTGTCTGTGTGTGTGTGCCCCGTTCCATTAGATTCATGCCTCCTTGAGAGCAAAATTTGTGTCATTAATTTTCTTTGTTTCTCCAATAACCAAAGGTTAACATCCTGTAGTTGCTAAATAAATGCTATTTTGACTTCCGCTTCTGGGAGCCAAGATGGTGGAGTAAAAAGGTAGTCGCTCTCACCCTCCCCTATCAACCTTTGAAAACCCAGAAAATATCACCCCAGAAAAAATGAAACAAAACCCTGGAACAACTGAACTAGAAGAAAGACTGGGAACAACAGTGCAGCAGCCCAGCAAACAGGTCTCCCAGTGCCTCAGCAAAAATAAGGGAAGCAGCACTACAAAAGGCCCCAGGCAGATAAGCACCCTAAAGCATTCATCTGAAACGAGCTGAAGAAAGCACCCTAAAGTCTTCCTAAAGTCCGAGACTTGCTGATTCCAGTGCAACACCAGGTAAGCTGTCAGAACCTCCAACTGTCAACCAGGAAGAGATCCTGAAGCCCAGGTAGTAGAGCAGGCAAACACCAACACCTGGACCTCCAAGTGCCTCAGTGACAGCAGGAGGAACCAGTGGAAACCAGCTCAGAAAACCACCAGGTGCCTCGGCACTCTACTGCAAAGGAATCTCCCAGTACATTAGCAGAAACGAGGGAGACAGCACTACAAAGGGCCCCAGGCAGATAAACACCCTGCAGCACCCATCTAAAAGGAGCTGAAGAAAGCTAAAGGAAAGGAAAAGCAGGCAACCTAGAATTGCCTGAAAGTTCCAGCCTTGCTGATTCCAGCCCAACACAAGGTAAGCTGCCAGAACTCTACAGCCTCCAATTGCCAACATAAGAGGCCCCAGCACACAAAGCCAGAGACCAAGACCTAGGCTCCCAACACAAGAAGCTTGGGTCAGTGCCCCAAGCAGGAGAGCTCAATCTCTTTAAAGGCCAGGGAATAAAGAAACACCATGAGTAAAAAGAAACGTACCATAGATTCATATTATGAGAAGAGTGAAGATCAAGACAGAAATTCTGAAGAGGACAACATTGTCAACAAACCCACATCTGCAACATCAAAAGGGATATGAACTGGTCTGAAGCCCAAAAAGCCTTCTTAGAAGAGCTCAAGAAGGATTTTAAAAGTCTAATGAGAGAGGTAGAAGAGTCCTTAAAAAATGCAACTGGCCAATTGGAAAACAAGTACACTGAAGAAAACAAGTCCCTAAAAAGCACAATTGGCAAACTGAAGAAAACAAATCCCTTCAAAATACAATTGGCCAATTGGAGAAGGAAGTACAAAAACTAACAGAAGGAACAATCTGTTAAAAACTAGAATTGTACAAATGGAAACTAATGACTCTACAAGAAAGCAAGAATCAGTCAAACAGAAACAAAAAAATGAAAAAATAGATGAAAACGTAAAATACCTCATTGGTAAAACAACCAACCTGGAAAATCAATCCAGGAGAGACAATTTAAAAATCATTGGACTACCTGAAAATCATGATGAAAAAAAGAGCCTGGACAGTATCTTTCAGGAAATCATAAAGGAAAACTGCCCTGAAGTCCTATAACCAGAATTTAAAAAAACCATAGAAAGAATACACCGGTCACCACCTCAACGAGATCCCAAATTGACAACACCAAGGAATATAATAGCAAAATTCCAAAATTACCAGATGAAAGAGAAGTGCTGCAAGCAGCCAGAAAGAAACAATTTAAATATCATGGAACCACAGTCAGGATTACACAGGACCTTGCAGCTTCTACATTAAAAGACCACAGGGCATGGAACATGATATTCCATAAGGCAAAGGAGCTTGGATTACAGCCAAGGATCAACTACCCTGCAAAAATGAGCATGATTTTTCAAGGGAGGAAATGGATATTCAATGAAATAGGAGACTTCCAAACCTTCCTGATAAAAAGACCAGAGCTCAACAAAAAATTTGATCTTCAAGTACAAGATTCAAGAAAGACATGAAAAGGTAAATGGGACAGAAAGATACAATATGTTGTTAATACAGAAAGACTGTTTACATCACTACAAGGGAAGATGACACTTGCATCTCTTGAGAACTGTATTGTTATTACACCATGTTAAAGGAGTATACATAAAGGGGGTGGATATTAGTTGACTTTGATGTGATGATAAAAAAAAATCTAATCAAGTGGGTTAAATGGATCCAATTAAGTGGATTAATCTGATCTTAGAAAATGTACTGAGAAAGGAGGCAGACAATTTTTTAAAAATAAATAAATAAATAATTGCTATTTTGACTGAAAAAATTCAGTTATTGAACAAATTTTAAAATCCTCAACTTATCTACTATCCTAAGAAGATGAGGATTTCAAATTTGTCTATTTGTTTGTCACCTGACAACTTTCAAAAGAGCTCACCAATTTGGACCAAGTGTGGTTAAATCATATCTAAGACACATTTAAGTTAAGTGCATGTGTCAATTCACTATCATTAAATAAACTTGTATCATATAAAACTTTTCACATGCATAGCAATTGACATATTGAATGGATCTGAGTGAAATTTGTCTCTCAAGGTTACAGAGATTCATATCTTTTCAAAAATTATATACTCATTCAAGCAGATAGGTGGCTCTGTGGATAGAGAGGTAGAACTGGAGACAGGAAGACCGAGTTCAAATCCAACTTCAGACTTTTACTAGTCTGTGTGACCCTGGTCAAGTCACTTAACCCTGTTTGCCTCTGGGGATTTCCTCATTTGTAAAATGAGCTGGAGATGAAAATGGCAAACTACTCTGCTATCTCTGTCAAGAAAACCCCAAATGCGGTCACAAAGAGTTGAACATAACTGAAAATGATTGACCATACAACAACAAAATAAACTCATTCAAGCCTTTTCAAATAGTATTTATTTTAGAATCAGCTATATGTATTAATTATAGGGATCTATTTATATTTTATGTGATTGTACGTATGGGACCTATAATTTTCAGAGACTAGTTACCTTAGTTTGGTATTTTCATGTACAGAAGGCTCCTAACTTATTTTAGACCACCATTTTCCTGTAAAATGTAAGCTCCAGTTTGTATCTTTATATCCTTAGTACTTACTAAATATTTGTTGAATTTCCTTGACTCTAATTGAATTAATCACAACTGTACTTTTTTTTATTTTCCTTTTCTTACCCCAGAAGCACAGAGGCTTAGACAAAATATATATTTTGGAAAAGTTAATTCTGAATGAATGTAATGAGTGTAATTAATGAAAAGAAAAGTTGAAAAGTAGAGCTGTACCATTCCTAAATCCCTAGCCACGATTTTTAAAAAAATCTCTTTTAATTTTACCAAGTATCTGTATGAGTCCCATAGCTGCATTTTGTTTATAGTATAGCAATCTGAGCCTTTTAGATGCACAGATTCTGCCTGACAGTGTTAATTATGCTGAAGGAGAAATTGAGGGCTTGTGGGGGTTTTTTTAACCTTTTACAAATAGTACTGTAGTGATTTATTTTTTTAATTAAAACCTGATTTTAAATAAAAGGCAAATGCCCAAGCAAGTGAATAAAAGCAGTTAAAAAAACAAAACTAGCACCAATTCTCATTCTTCTTTCTGACTAAGGTTTGTGTAAGTTTAGTCATTTTGAGGCAGTTAATGCCCTCCTCTCTTTTATCAAAGGATAAGAAGCCAGCTTAAGGGAGTAATCGAAATACGATCCTCACCCCTTGGATTTTCAGCCTTTTGGGGAAGAACTGTATCTAACTTCTTGTGCCTTACAGCCCCATATATATTACTAGTACTCAACAAATGTTGAATAAAAACAAGTTCTCCTTTTTGTGTGTGTTTCTAGCGATCGATAAGAGTGAAATCTGAGCAGGCTTAAAACTCTGATTAGTGCTGCCCTGGGCTTAATGTTGAGGCTTCAGACATGCAACCAAAGAAAAAGGATCCCTCAGGACCAGGGATGTATTTCCTTTAAAAAAAAATTTTAGGTTAAAAAAAACACAAGCAGGGAAATTAAGCTGTGTCTGGATTTTTAATGAGGGAACCAAGTTGAACTAAAAATTAAAGGGAAGTCACAAAAGAGAAACATGCAGCCTGAGGGGGAGGGGCAGTCCCATCTGCTTTGCCTGGGTAAGGACCCATATGTATGGGAGGAAGTGGGGGAGGGTAGATGATGGAAATTTGGATTGATTGTTTTTTAAAAGAGCCTTTGGTGTCAGAAATCTGGCTGGTGAACAAAGCTGTTCACCAAGGATACAACTGAGACATGTAGCTGGTGTAGGTAATGGTCAAAACCAGGTTAAGAGCATGTTGGTACAGTTAGGGATTATTCAAACCAAATATGGGTCAGGGCAGGTAGCTGGCATCAGCAGTAGTAGTGTTAGGAATGAAAATTCTCAAAGCAAGCAAAGAAATCAGCTCGATCAAAGAGATGAAAGACTTGGGTATAATACCAGGAGATGTTAACTGGAGATCCAAGGATTCATCAGGTTCATAAACTCAAATGGGAAATAATTGCATTTTTATGTCAATATGATTAATTTTCTTTATAATCCAATGTATTTTATTTTAGTATTTAAAAACATTATTCTGAGAAGAGGTCTACAGGCTTCACCAGACTACTAAAGGGTCCTGTGACACAAAAAATTAAGAGCCCAACCAAGGCAACAGTGTATACAGTAACAGCAATATTGTTTTAAGAATTACTTTGAGCAACCAAGTCATTTTGACCATTATAAACACACAAATTAAGAATAAAGGATATATGAAGAGAAATGCTACCTACATCCAGAGAAAGACGTGGTAAATAGAAGTACGTACAGAATAATTTTACATGTACATAATTAGATACCTACTTGTATCTAATGGTAGCCATTTGTGGAGTGGGGGGGAAGAAACTTACAGGGTAACTGTTGTATATTTGGAGGGAATAGCAAGTTGAACATGGTAGATCTGCAGTTTCATGTGCAATCATCTTTTTTATTGTACTTGTTATAGAAATGCTTATTTTGTTCCCTGAATTGAAAATAAAATAATTTTTTAAAAAATTAAAATAAAAAAAATCAAAAAGAATCTCAAGGAAAGACAATTTAATACCCTGCAGAGCTCCTTGAGAACCTCTGAGATCACCTGGGGGTGAGGGGGTGGAACTTTTCATTCTCAAAGTCCCAGGTTCATTCAGCTGGCTCACCTTAGCTAAGTTTGAATTCAGGCCATTTATGTTTGGCTTCATCTATATTGAGTGTAGTCCATGGAGAGAGGGGGGATGGGAAAGGGAAGGAGTCATCTGCATTCCTCACCCTCAAGAATTTGCAACATCTGTATTGAGAGGGAGAGTCATGTCTTTGACCTGACTTACCACTCAATGAGGTGCCCCTAGGCAGTTTTATCAGGGATTTTTATCCTCTTCATAAGAGTTCATTCCCTGAGGACCATAGGTTTCCTGGGCCAGGGTCTAGGGTTTGCCTATGGTTCTTCCATAAACTATTCTTTTTTTTTTAGCCCCAGCTGGTGGAATATTCTAGGCCAGCAGATGCTTCTTCCAATCACTGTCCAGCCTCTAATGCACAGGGCTCAGGGTAATCATTCCATTTCACTGTGCCCTGGGGGTGTTTCTGCTTGTGCATATATAATGAAACACTAGGAACAGTCTGCTTTTATCGTGAGTCACTTCCACTGCTACCACCTGAGACTGAGGATGGTCTCCTTTTGGGGACTGTAAGTTCAGTACAGCTGATGTTTTTTTTTTAATCTCCTTTCTTACCCTCCTTAGGAGAAAGTCATCAGCCACTTAATATTTAGCCCATTATTTAGAGTGCAAGGAATTATTTTAATACAATGTAACGAATTGGAGTGCAAACTATCACATAAATGAATGGTGATTTCATACCATAACGGAAGTCTTGTCTTGTCCATCTTAAAATGTGTTATACTTGAGGAATTTCTCAGTTCTAGATTTCTTGTGTAGTCTCCTGAACTCAAACCCTTTCAAATCCAGGTCTTTCTTCCAGGTTCTCCTAGAAGTCCACTCTCTATCTACTATACATTTAGAATTCTTTCTTGAAGCCACCCTGCCTCCAGTTCTTGTGATTCCCCTTCTGTTGGGTGCTTAAGATTTTACCCTCAAATTTGAAACAAACCACCCTCCAACCATACTATGCTACTATTGTTCAGTTGTGCTGATTCTTCATGACCCCATTTGGGGTTTTCTTGGCAAAGATACAAGACTGGGTTGCCATTTCCTTCTCCAGCTCATCTTACAAATGAGGAAACTAAGGCAAACAGGGTTAAGTGACTTGCCCAGGGTCACACTGTTGGTAAATGTCTGAGGCCAGATTTGAACTCAGGAAGATGAGTCTTCCTGATTCCAGGCTCTGCACTCTATCTACTGTACCACCTAGCTGTCCCTACTCAAGATTTTACTCTCAAATTTAAAACAAGCCACCTTCCAATCACATATTGAGTTGTATAGACAACTCAATTCCATATACAACAATTTTTCTTATTTCTCTTTTTAGTTCAAGCCTCTCCTTGGTATCTTTCTCTCTCCCTCCCTCCCTCTCTCTCTTTCTAACTTATTTTATTCCTTATCTTTTGTTCCTTGCTGTTTTCCCTTCCTCTATACCTGAGTCAAAAAATTTTCATTTATCACGCTTTCTACACAGTAAAATTCCAGATTTCATAAAATTTAAAGATATCTTAATAGTCACCTATTTCAACCCCCAACCCATCAAATAATCCCCACATCAAGAATACTAGCTGTAGAAAGAATTTGATGACCCATAAGATCCCTTCTACTCTAAGATTCTATAACTTTTCTGTTGTCATTATTTTTTCTAAATCAATAAAATAGTTTTTCTAATTTAATTGAGATGGCATTGAATATATAAATTATTGTAGGTACAATTGTCATTTTTATTACATTGGCCCCACCTACCCATGAAAAATTAATATTTTTCTAATTTTTTCTTCCCTCCCCCTGCCCTAAAGATGGCTACCATTAGACACAAATGTGTGTGTGTGTGTGTGTGTGTGTGTGTGTGTGTGTCCGTAAAATCATTCTATGCATACTTCTATTTATTAGTTCTTCCTCTGGATACAGATAATGTCTTCTTCCACACATCCTTTGTAGTTAATTTGGTTATTTATAATAGTAAAAATGACTTATTTGCTCAAAGTTATTCTTAAAACAATATTGCTCTTACTGTATCCAGTGTTCTCTTGGTTCCATTCATTTCACTCTTCATCATTTTGTGCAAGTCTATCCATGTATTTGTAAGATCATTGAGCTCATCATTTCTTATAACACAGTAGTATTCCATTATAATCATATACAGCAACTTGTTCAGCCACTCCCCAATTGGCAGGCATCCCCACAATTTGCAGTTCTTTGCCAACACAAACAGAACTGCTATAAATATTTTAGAACACATATCTTCTTTTCCTTTTTTGCTAATCATCTTTGGAAATAGACCTAATAGTGATATTTCTGGGTCAAAGGGTATAGGCAGTTTAATAACTCTTTGGACATAATTCCAAAAACAAAAGAAAAAAGAAAAAAATAAATTTACATGATAACTTTATTATATATGTAAAAGGAACATCAAGTTGTACGTAATAGATTTGTAGTTTCATGTGCAATTCTTTTTAATTATACTATGTTATGGAAATGCTTGTTTTATTCTACAAATTAAAAATAAAATAAAGAAAAATTTTAAAAAGAGAAAAGAAAAAATTCTATGACTATTCTATTAATGCTGAACACTAAAGAGATGCTAAAGTTTTCAAATTCTTTCTCAATAGATCTTAATTAATTACAATGGAGTAGAGCAACTGTCAATATCTGAGGGATGGGAAAAGCAAAGAAGGGAAGATCCTTGAGGATGGCACCTAGCATGATGTACCTTGTACACACTGTAGAAGACATTTAATAAATGTTTGTTGAATTGGTTTGGAAACTGGATATGAAAAGGAAAGAAAACAGAATTTTGAATGAAAGTAACAAGGATCAAATTCCAGTTTTACTCATTACTATATGACCTTCTGTATTCTCATGGAGTTTGGAGTAGACTCTAACGTTCCTCTTAGATCTAGATCCTACAGATTAGGGACTAGACTAAGCTTCTAAGTTGAGGCGAGCTACTCAGAAGCTCCCAGAAGTGGAGTATAGATGAGAATCTACCAGGAGGATTGCTATAGGACTTAGAACCTAGATTCTGGCTTCAGATGTCACATATGGACAGCATCTACTCCCACTATTATCTTTTCACTAGTGTTATTACCACCAAATATTTTGTATTTTGCCTGGGGAGTTTTGGCAGCTTTGACCTCCACAAGTTCTTGAGGATAACCAAAGCCATCAGTATTAGTGAGATCCTAATCCTCCTCATTCTCTCAATTAGATTATAAGGTCCCTGAGAGCAGGGCCTGTGCTGGACCTATTTTTATACTTTCAGGGCTTGGTAACATGCCTTGCATATAGTATGTATTTAATAACTGTTCAACTGAGTTGAAAAATCTGAACAGATAGGTAGATTATCAGGGAAGTTTGGTAACAGGTAACAAGTGGAAATTCTGGCAGGTAGGCAGTTGGTAACATCACACTCCAATAGTAGACTATTGATGGGTGTCCAGAAGAATAGGAATTAAGGAAGTCTGATGGTTAGTTGTACCAGATATCAAATGCATAGTTATGGGGGCTATATAGAACTCCATATCCTAAAAGGATCAAAGAGAGCAAGATCTCCATCCTATAGGAATTGGGGTATTGGGCAAGGGCTTAAAACATGGAAGAACTAGAAAGGTAAGAGGGAGCCAGGTTATAAAGGGATTTGAATACAAAACAGGATTTTTATATTTGATCTTTGAAATGATTGGGAGCTACAGGAGTTTATTGAATGTGGGGGTAACATGATCTGACCTGAACTTTCAAAAGATCATCTGTCTTGGCCAGGAGAAATGCTCCAAATGTAGAATAGACAGTCCTTGACAACTAATTGGATATTGAGAAGTAAAGGAGAGTAGAGAGATGAGGATGACCCCTAGGATGTGAGCCTATTTGACTGGGAAAATGGTGATGCCCTCAATAGTAATAGGAAATTTTTTAGAAAAAGAGGAGAGCTTGAAGAGAAAGAAGATAAGTTCAGTTTTAGACATGCTGAGTTGAAAATATCTTCTTGTTGTTCAGCAGTTTCAGTCATGTCCAACTCTTCATGACCCCATTTGGGGTTTCTTGGTAAAAACATTGGAGTGATTTACCATTTTCTTCCAAAGCTCATTTTACAGATGAGGATAGTGAGACAAACAGGGTTAAGTGACTTGCCTGGGATCACATAGCTATTAAATGTCTGAGGCCAGATTTGAACTCAGGAAGATGAATTTTCCTGACTCCAGGCCAGCAGTCTACCCACTGTACCATCTAGCTGCCAATCCAATATAGATATCTAATAGGTAGTTGGAGATATGAGACTAAAGGTCAGAAGAGGGGTTAGGGCTAGATAAGAAGATATGGAAATCATATTCTTAAAGGTAAGAATTGAATCCATGAGAGATCACCAAGTGAAATAAATATAGAGAAAGAAGAGAGCCCAAGATAGAGACTTGGGGGCGTGCTCATAGTTAGTGGATGTGACCTGGATGAAAAACCAGCAAAAGGGACTCAGAAAGAGATGCCAGAGAGGTAGGAGAACCAAAAGAGAGCAGTAAGATGAAAACTAGAGAGAAGAGAGTATCAAGGAGAGGTGGGTGATTGATAGTGTCAAAGGCTACAGAGCAAATAAGTCATTTTGACTATTATAAATACCAAAATTAACTGCAAAGGACATACGAAGGAAGACACTATCTGCATCCAGAGAAAGAACTAATAAATAGAAGTATCTATAGAATGATTTTATACACACACACACACAAACATTTGTGTGTCATGGTAGCCATCTTTAAGGCAGGTAGAGGGAAGAAAAAATTACAAAGGCTACAAGGATGAAGATTGAGAAATGGTCCTTAGATTTAGCAATTAAAAGATCATTGGAAACTTGGGAAAGAGCAATTTCAGTCAAATGATGAGATTATAAACCAGATTGTAGAGTGTTGAAAAAGACAACTAGAGAGAAGGAAATGGAGGCACTTATTGTAAATGGTCTCCTCAAGGAGCTTAGCCACAAAAAGGAGGATACGCATGGGACAATGGCTAGCAAGGATGGATGGATCAAGTAAGGGTTTTTTGAGATGAAGCAAGACGGGAGCCTGTTTGTAGGCAGTAGCGAAGCAACCAATAGAGAGAGAGAAATGAAGAGTATTCAGAGAATAGTAGTGATAATCTGGACAACCTATTGGAGAAAGCTAGATGGGATGTTATCACTTTTGAACTCAAAGAGATTAGCCTGGAAAAGAAGAAGGGCCACTTCTTCATGTGAGAAAGGAGTGAAGGAAGAGACAGTGACGTGAGATGAGGAATAAGAAATAAGAGGGAACTTTTGATGAATTGCCTCCATTTCATCAGTAAAATATGAGACAATTTTCTCAGCTGAGAAGGTAGGGGATGGAGGACTTATTGAAGGTTGAAGGGGAGATGAAGGGATTTGGAAAAGGTAGTGTAATGAGTGGGATAGTGAATCTATTTTTTGTTGTTCAGCTGTTTTAGTCATGTTTGATTCTCCGTGACCCCATTAGGAAGGTATGATAGGGTCATCTTGCTGTAGTGAAGGGCCTGTTGAGATTACATAACATAAATTTGTAATGGACCCAGTCAAGATGGTTTCATGATTTTCTCTAGCTTCATTCAGCAACATGTAAGTAGGAGCAAAAGTAAAAGATGGTGGAAATAATGCAAGGCTGAACTTTGCAAGGGTAAGATCAGTGATAGGATAAGGTGGAAAGGGTATTGAGAAAAGAACACAGGATAGAATTCAACTTGTTCATCAGTGGGTCAAGATGGGGAAGAAAGAAGAATATAGCCAATGCAGGGATGGTGGCTTAGGAAATTCTTAGGGGTGGAGGGATTGGGGTTCACAATGAGGGCAGAGAACAGGGTTTAAGGTTGAAAGGTGGAATAATAACAGGTTATAATAAGGTAAAGGAATTTCTGAGTTCAAGAACATGGAAGTAAGATATATGTGGATGATGGTAAAATCAAGGGTAATTGTGAAGCTCAAATGACATAATGGATACAAAACACTTTACAAATCTTAAAGTACTGCATAAGTAACTATTATTATTATTATTATTACTATTATTATTATTATTGCAGTCTGGTGCTGACTCCATTTCCTGATCCTTCTATGGCACTCCTGTTGAGCTTATGAAGTATTTGTAAAGCAATACAGGAATGTTCTGGTAAACGTGTAAAAACTGACTCTGAAAAAAAATATGTAAGCATAGTACATTTTTAAGTTTAATCATCATTATTAACATTTTCTCTATCACTTTTCTAAGTCTAGATAATTAATAAAACAATAAGTCAAGCTTTGATTTGTAGCATTTGCCAATTTCTAAGGTGTAAATGCTCCACTGAAATTTAACAGTCTGCTCTTTCGGGCTGGTTTGAGATGGCTGTAGTACGTCCCTGCTATGACCATCTCTCTGTGGAGCTGAGTTGGGGTGGAGGTAATGTGAAATGAGTAAGTTGAGGAACTAGTGTTTCAGGGAGTGTGTATATTTGTTATTTTTCAGTTGTGCCCAACTCTTCATAACCCCATGGGCCATACTATCCATGGAGTTCTCTTGACAAAGATACTGGAGTAGCTTGTATTTTCCTTGTACAATGGCAAACAGAGGTTGTGACTTGCCCAGGGTCACACAGCTAGTAAGTGTCAGAGCTCAGATTTGAATTCAGATCTTCTTGACTCCAGGCCCAGCCCTCTATCCACTGAACCCCACACTGCACAGTGTATATGTCCTTTTGTACATGTCTGTGTGTGTGTGTGTGTGTGTGTGTGTGTGTGTGTGTGTGTGTGTGTGTTGAAGTCCCATTGTATGAGGACAGGAGTCAAGAAGGAGAGAAAAACCATGATCCAGTCATTGAATTCATTGGGGAAAGGAAAATGTCCTGGAGGTTAATAGATAACAGCTACCAGACTGTTTACTGGATGTTAAATAAGAGAAGACATTACTGATTGATGATGGTAGAGACAGCCTGGAAGTGGTGATGAGAAATTAAAAGTACTCCAACTGGACCAGTGAATCCAGAGTATGATTGAAAGTATAACTAGTACTGGAAAGGGTGGTCAGAAAAGCAATATCATCAGGAGGGAGCCAGGTTTGAGTGAGTACAAGAAGATGAAAGGAGTGGGAACACATCAATGAAAATCTTCTGAGTCCCAGAGACAGGGAGTAACTTGCACAAAGTCACACAGTGTTTGTTGTAGAGCCTGAACCAGAAGCATGTTCTTCTGTCTCCAATCCCATGTTCCTCACTCTGTAGCAATTCAACATAAACTTTGAAGGCATAGGCAAAATCTGCTCTAATTTCCTTTGTCATTGGAAAGTGGGACTAAAAAAGCATATATATACATACACACATATATACATATATATGTATATATACACATACATACACACATATATACCTATATATATACATATATATATACACATACATACATATATACCTATATATATACACACACACACACACACACACACACACACACGTATAGGTATATATGGGTGTGTATGTGCATATGTATGTATATATGTATGTATGAATGTATGTATGTTTCTCCCCTGTTTTAGAAAGAACATCAATTTCCCCTCTTAACATTTTTAATTTTTTGACCCCACAAAATGAGAAATTTCCCTCTCAACTTTTTCTCAACCTTTTCTAGGCTTCCCTATTTCCAAATATGCTTTTGTAAGGAAATTAAAGACATATGTATATGCCTCTGAATTAGTAGAGTAAATATAAAGAATACTTCCCACCCAAAAAAAGTACAGCACATGTTTCATTTCCTCCCAAAAAATGTGTTTTCTGCCAAGGTTTCACAATTTCTAGAACTTGCATATTTCCACTCCCCCAAATACCTAAGTAGTACAAAATGATGACTCCATAAATATTATTGACTTTTTGACTGATATCACTTAAAAGCCCTCAGAGAAGCTTTCAGAGATAGAGTTTGAATCCAATTCCTCACTCCATTTTGAAAACTGAAGCTAGTCAAACAGCATGCCTTACATCCTATGAGCCCTTTTTTACAAAGCCAAGGAAAATCTGCGAGTTAAAATTCTGTAGCATTAGTTTTCTGGGTTTGGTATGTGCATTGGTTGGGAAGGAAGGCAATGTTTTCTTTTCACTATAATTGTTTATTTTGATCTGTATAATTGAATAGTATGATATGGCATATGCTGAAATAACTTCATTATTTTAATGTCGTGTTATTTCTACTCTACGTAAGATTTGTCCTGTTAATTGAAATTTTTGTCAGAAAAAAAAAACTTTAGCATGAAAGAAAAACATTTTCCTTGATTTTGTTTTAACCTTATTACTGTACATACCGCAATTTGTAGCTCTTGTGGTACACTTACCCATTATGAGGCTCAGTGGATAGAGAGCTGAGCCTGGAGTCAGGAAGACCTGAATTCAAATGTGGCCTCAGACATTTACTAGTTGTGTGACCCTGGGCAAGTCACTTAATCTCTGTTTGCCTTAATCCACTGGAGAAGGAAACAGCAAACCATTCCAGTATCTTTGCCAAGAAAACCTAATAGGTGTCCTGTGGTCTGTGGGGTCACAAAGAATAGGACAAGTAAACCACAAGTTATAGCATCATTCTCTAGTGAATTGTCTGTTGCTACTTAAGAGATCTATATACTGTGTCCTTCAAGAAAGGCATGAGTTGATGTCAAGTACTGTACAGTGATAATGTTGACCACTGCTTTGGAATGTTATTTTGCATGGGATGGGGATTCTCTCTTTGTTTTAAATGAAGAACTCAGCTGAATCCCTTTTGGTCCAGAAAGCAGAGTCAGGAGCAATGGGAAAAAGTTGAAAAGAGACAAAATGAAGCTTGCTATTATGAAAAATTTTCTGACAATTAGAGCTGTCCACAAGTGAAGCAAGCTGCCTTGGGAACCTGTAGGCACCCCGTTTCCACCCCCACTCTCCTTGGAGGTCTTCAAGCAAATATTGGATGAACATTGGTAGAGGATATTACAGATGGAAGGGGGATCTTCTGGGGCATGGACGAGAGTACATGACCACTGAAGGCCCTTGGCAACTCTGAAATTCTGTAACTTAATAAACAAGGACTCAGAATGATTTCGGGCTTCACTCTGTGCAAGAATGATAGCCCTTCCCCCTCACCAACTACTAACAGTGCAATCATGAGGACAGACTACTACTATGATAAATGCAATGTACACAAGCAGCAGACCACATTCCTGGGAGGGAGGTCAAGCAGGAAATTCCTGCCCTTCTCCTCCATCCTCATTTAACTCCGAAGCTTCAGGAAGTGAAACAAAATGTAAATCATAGACCTCTTATGTTTTTACTATACATCTCCGGGAGGGGAAAACATTCCATGAAACCATTTTATAGGTAGTATTATTCATATGCCATAGTTTTATATATACAATAGTTTCAGGAAAGTCTTTTCTTGCCTTTATTCCCTGGGCCAGGGGCAAGGAACCTGCGGCCTCAAGGCATGTGCCCCTCTAGGTCCACAAGTGTGGTCCTTTGAATCCAAACTTCACAGAACAAATCCCCTTGATAAAAAGATTTGTTCTGTAGAATTTGGACTCAGTCAAAAGACCACACCCAAGGACCAAGAAGGCTACATGTGGCCTGGAGGCCTGTGGAGGGCCTGGGCATTTTCCTTTCTTCTATTTGCTGTCCTGTTATGGTACCTGGTCCTTTCCTTTCAAAATTGATTCATTCATTCCATAAACATTTGTTGAGCACTTGTTCCACACACCCACACACATTTTCAACATTTATGTGTGAAGCATTATGTAAGAATACTCTAGCAGCAGCCCAAAGTTTCCAAAAACTTTGCCCAGAGCTTTTAATGGAATAATGAAAAGCTTTGACTCAGTATGACTTAGCTGAGAAAAACTACTACAAAAAAGTGCTGCTATAATTCCTTTGGATTTGGGGTATATAAATGTGGCATCTTCCTGAGTTCAAATCCAACCTTACACACTGGCCATGTGACCCTGGGCAAATCACTTAACTCTGTTTGCTTCAGTTTCCTCATCTGTAAAATTAATCTGGGAAAGCCACTCTATTATCTTCGCCAAGAAAACCCCAAAAAGAGTCACTGTTCATCAGACATGACTGAACAACAAATGGTCTTTTTAGTCACACTCACTGCTATTTTATACCTAGTAAACTGAAACATTCTTGCGGTTGGGGACTGCTTTATTCATCCTTGAATTTCCCAAAGTTCCTAGGATAGTGCCTTGCACATTGTAAGTTCTTGAAAACTGAATTAAACCTATACTTTGTGAGACTGTGAAATCTATAGTATAACCACGGAAGCATCACAGCCCAAGGAAATGGAGCAGTATTGGGAGGCAGGTTGCATAAGTACATCAAGGATTATGAAGCAATATGATACAGTGAATAGAGAGCCGATTCTAGAATCAGAGGTCCTAGAATCAAAGCCCAATCCTGGTTCTTATTATCTGCCGATATTACCTTGGGCAAGTCACTTTGCATCAGTAACCCCATCTAGGCCTAGGTACTTAAGCTAGGAAATAGAAAGATTTAAGACTGGTCCAATTGCATAAATAAATATAATTTTAAATACATTAATGATTTATTAAGTGTATACCATATGCCAAGCATTGTGCTAAGGACTGGAGAAACAAATATAGACAGGAAATAGTACCTACTTTTATTAGAGGGGATAGAATAACAATTCTACTGAAAGAGAGAAAACATGTACATAGAAAATTAAGCATATATTTCATAACACATTAACTATGTATAATTAATAAATGATAACATGTTAAATATCTGTGCAAAATAATTCCTGGAAGGAGAGCACTAGTGACTGGCAGGACAAGAATAGATTTCCCTTATGAAATGTAGCATGTAATTGAGCTTTGAATAAAGCTAAAAATTCTACTAGGTAGAGATGAAAAGGGAATGCATTCCGGGAAGTGGGGATAGCCTATCCAAAGTGAAGGCAGAAAATAGAATGTCAGGTGTGAGAGACCATATCCAGGGCAATTTGGCTGAGATATGGGAATGAAAGTAAAGTAAGCCTAGAAAAGTGGACTGCTGCCTAGTTATAGTAAGGTTTTAAAAGCCAAACAGAAGAATATGTAGTTTGTACTTGAGTCAATGGATAGAATGCCAAGCCTAGAGTCAGGAAGACATCTTCCTGAGTTCAAATGTGGCTTCAGACACCTACTAACTGTGTGACCCTGTGCAAGCCACTTAACCCTGCTGGTCTCAGTTTCCTAATCTGTAAAATGAGCTGGAGAAGGAAATGGCAAACCACTCCAGTATCTTTGCCAAGAAAACCCCAAAAGGGGTCACAAAGAATCAGACACAACTGAAAAATCACTAAACAACAAGAGGGAACCACTGGAGTAGGAGAGTGACATGGTCAGACCTGTGTTTTAAGTATATCTGTATGGCAGCTGAAAGGAGAATGCATAGGAGAGAGGAGAAACTTGAGGAAGGGAGACCAATGAGGAGGCTCCTGAAATAGTTCAAACAAAAAGAGATGGTCAGGGTCTGAATGAAGGTGGTGGCTTATGTAAGTAGAGGGAAGCACACAGATGTGTAAGATACTGTGGAAGAAGAATCAATGATCAGCAAAGCTTGGTAACTGATGGAATATAGTGGAGGAAGAAAAGGGAAGACATGTGAATGATTCCTCATCTGTGAATCTAAATGATTAGAAATATGCTGGTGCCTTCAATAGAAATAGAAAAATTGGGAAGAAGGGGAGTTAGGAACAGAAAGGTCATAAGTTCCAAGTCATGCTGAATTTGAAGACATCTATGGACCATCCAGTTTGAGTTAACCAACAGACATCTGGACATGCAAGACCACAGTTCAGGAAATACCTAAGGAAAGTAGAGGGCTGCGTTGATAATTCCCATAAGTTTGTGAGCTCTGCCCGAATCTCTATACTCCACCCTATACCTACATAGTCTCATTGATTCAAAGTTAAAAGGGAACAAGGAGAACACTGTACACATTAATAGCAACATTGTATGATGATCACCTTTGGTAGACTTAGCTCTTCTCAGCAATACAATGACCAAAGACAATTCCAAAGGACTCACGATGGAAAATGCTATCTACATCCAGAGAAATAACTATGCAGTCTGAATGAATATCAAAGCATACTGTTTTCTCTTTTTTTGTTTTTTCTTTCTCATGGTTTTTCCCTTTTGTTCTGATTCTTCTTTCATAACATGATTAATGTGGAAATATGTTTAATATGATTGTACATGTATAGCCTATATCAGATTCTTGCCGTCTGGTGGGGGGAGAGGGAAGGAGAAAAAATTTGGAAATCAAATTCTTTTAAAAGTGAATGTTGAAAACTATCTTTACATGTAATTTGAAAAAAATAAAATACTATTAAGTAGCGGGGGGGGGAAACAAAGTTAAAAGGGACATTGGAAGCCATCTAATCCAATCCCTTCATTTTATCAATAAAGATACTAGACTTAGGAAAGTCAAGTAGGACCAAGGTTACACAACAAGCATACATCAGAGTAGCAATCAAAAGTACCTCAGATTCCAAATCTAGCATTTTTCTCCATTGTATCATGCTGCCATACCACAGTGGCAATACCAACAGCTTAAAGAGCTAATGTTTAAAGAGCAAAAGCTAATTCAGTTAGAATAAACTTTTCAAAATATTTAAGTCTACCAGTTTAAAATAGCTTTTAAACATAATTTTCCAATTCCATTTGCAGTGATTCAGAAGGCTATAATTAGTTGTCCAATATTAACAATGTTTCTTCACAAAAGTCTTCTGCTATCATAAAAGTATAGAGCTGACACTAATTTCTTAAAGGATAAACCGAGGGGAATGCAAGCCCCAACACAGGTTCTAGCTAGCTGAAATGGTTCAAGAGCATGCAAACTTTAGCTGAAAAAAAAAAGACTTTTATAAATATCATTCATTAAATTCATTGGTGGAACTATTACTTTTCCCCAATCAAGGAGACAAGGCAATTGAACTGTGAAAGCAAGAGGCAGCTGCTGCTACCAAAGGCCCCTATCAAGGGCATCACTCTCTCTCCTGCTCTAATGGTGCCTGGAGGCTTCTTATCAATAATAACAATATCCGTTTCTTTTTGTCTTACTTTCATTGATTTCTTCTGTTTCAACACCACTTTGATTTCTGAATATATGCTTTCCCTACTCAGTAAATTATCTTTTTAAGCAAAGATTAAAGATGAAAGGGGGAAAAAAAGGAATTCAGTAAAGATCAATCAACACATCAGCTGAGTCTGCCCATTTATATAATAACCTATGCTCATAATCCTCAAATACTGCAAAAGAAATGGGGAAATGTATTTTCTCAGCTCTTTTGCAGGTCCCACTGCAATCATTTTTAAAATTATACAATATTCAAAAATCAAGTTATAAGGGATTTTTTTTTCCAATTTAGACTCTTCGATCATTTGGACAAGGATTCTCCTAGGTTAGTTTAGGTTATTGAGATATGACATATGTAATGACTTAAGCTCCTAGCTTATGTCTACAGCAGAAAGAAACACAAAATCTCAAAAAAGCCTTCTATGTATTTCTGTTGTGAAGAATAAGCAACTTTAGTTCAAATAAAATATTATAACAACTTTATGACCTTGTTTTTTAAATTAAAATTTTTTTAATTAAAAAAATCCATTTTCTCTCTCTCTCCCTCTCCTCTCTCCACCTCCACAATCCACTGGGGGAAAAAGAAAAAGAAAATCCCTGTAATAAAAATGCATAGTCATTTCTAAAACACTTTAGGGCGCATAAACAGCGCTTTCTCATTTGATCCTCACCACCATTCTATGACATAATCTTATAGATTTCACTTATACATAGAACATGCAAAGAAAAAAATAGAAAATATCCCATATTTAGAATTTTGATGCTATGTTTGAGGAAAATAAAGGTTAAGAAAACCTCATCTCTATTCCACATATATATATATTTCTATAAGTTTAGGATTTAGGATTCAATTCATTTATTTTTAGCCTAGCCCCCAGGCATTAGAACAACTGGCATAATATGGTTTGCTTATAATTTTTTTGTTTTAATAGAGTTGGATTTAAGTATAGCAGTGAGGTCTGTCCAAAATTGCAATGGGCTGCTTCATGACTCCAGGCCCTAGCAGTGCTGAAACAGGCCCTCTCTCAGGGATGTTGTGAAAGAGATTCCTCAATTGGGTGGGAGACTGAGCTAAATAATCACTGTTTAAACCCTGACAGAGCCTTATCATCAGAGCTGATTCAGGAAGGCCTGCAGCAGATACTGCCAAGGACCACTCCACCAGATCAGTGCGGGAGCCTCAGGGACCTGGGGCAAGTCTACAAGGATCTCAAGGGAGGGAGAGTCATAAGGTCAGCCTGCAACATTCCCTGTGGTTGCATCCTGATCCCAACCTGACTTCCCTAGCTGGAAATCTTCACTCCTGCAGAGCATTCAGCTGTGATTCAACTACTTAGATTTTAGCACTCCAGAGAAACCAGGCTCCCTTCCTCACCACAGCCAGGGTTTGAGTTAGGTTTGCTTACTTAAATGTTGATTCAGCCAGTCATCTAAGTAACTGGTGATGCTTTGAGGTGGATTTGCTGTTTTGCAGAAGGGAAACCCCCAGGGCAGCTGAGTCACCTGACTGACAGCACATGGAGGCCCTGAGACTCTTTCACCAGACAAGTAAACCTTACCCTCTCCTTCATAGGACTTCAGGTTCAAGTGAATTTTTTTTTATTGGCCTCTACCTCAAGAGATGGGTCAGCTAGATGTACAGCGGATAGTGTTGGGCCTGGAGCCAGGAGGACTCATCTTCCATGTTCAAATCTCGTCTCAGAAAATTAATAGGTGTGTGACCCTGGGCAAGTCACTTAACCCCATTTGCCTCAGTTTCCTCATCTGTAAAATGAGCTGGAGAAACAAATGGTGAACCACTCTAGTATTTTTGCCAAGAAAATCCCAAAAGAGGTTGTGAAGAGTCTGACATGACTGAAACAACTGAACAACAATGAAAACCTCAGGGGATGACTCATGGCCAAGGTCAAGATGACCTCTGGTACTTTCCTACCTGATGGAGCCCATTGTCCATCGAGCCACCCCTTTCTTCAACACTTCCATGGATCTGTGATCTCATCTACATGAGCAATGGCTCCAACCACACCTCCTGCCACCTGAAAATTAGCCCTAATTAGACCATGTGAAAGAGTTTGCTTATCCCTCCACCACCATCAAAGCCCTACTTTATTGTTGTTACTCAGTCACATCCAAATCTTCACGACCCCATTTGGGATATTCTGCTCAAGCACCACTTAATGGTTATTTCAGGCTGCCGGGCTCAGAGGGAATGTAAATAGTAACTGTTCCTCTTTTGGCCAGCAACCCTGAGGGTCTTCCACTCCCAGTTTGATTTTCTCTTTCTTTTTGATTAAAGGGGCCATCCCTTGATGCACTTCTTAAAGACGCCTATTTACTGAATGGGCATTGCCTCACTCAAAGTGAGAACCTGAAAAGACCTTAGCATAAAAGGGCCAAGGTCTCCCACTGTATCTTGGCCCATCTGCAGTTATCCTGATGGATATCTGGCCACTGGACTCAGATGGCTCTGGAGAAGAACATGAGGCTGATGACTTTGCACAGCCCTCCCTCACTCAAATCAAAGTCAAGTGCAAGTCATATCATCATCTCCCTGATGGTCCTCTTCTAGATTGAAGGACAAACCACACAATCTTGGCAAAGATACTGGAGTTATTTGCCATTTCTTTTCCAGCTCATTTTACAGATGAGGGAACTGAGACAAATAGGGTTAATGACTTGCCCAGAGCCACACAGCTGGTAAACATCGGAGGCCATTTTTGAACTCCTGAAGATGAGTCTTCCTGATTGGAAACCCAGTGCTCTATCCACTGCACCATCTAGCTGTCTAAAGCCCTAGTTGCTATTGTTAAAAAAGAAAAATCAGGGAATTATGATTCTGCCAAAATTACAGAGTTCTATACAGACGCAGAATGAAACAGTAGATAGAGAATTGGCCTTGGAACTAGAATACCCAGGTTGAAGTCCCATCTCTGACATACACTGTTAACCTTTGAGTATTCTAGGCAATTCTCTAAAAGAAGTTTCAGAGAAGATGCTGACCTTCATTGGTAGAGAGGCTTTCCTGATCTGACAGTTCCCAATATAAATGTAATCACAGGACTAGTCCTTATTCCTAAATACAGTCACTACCCAGGCCCAGTGAGACCCAATGTTATAGACAGTTTGCAGGAACAATGAGAATCCATCAAATTAGACTCATATATATCATAGAACCTGGGCTGGATAGGGAGCAGCAAAAAACAGATCTCCTTGGCTTACAGATTACCTATCAGACCCATAGGACCTCTCAGCCCAACCCATACCTAAATAAGACTCCATCCTGACAACATGCCTGGCAGTACAAGGAGAAAGACTGGATCTATCATTTCTTTAACACAGGGGACTCTCAAGTGAGGAAACTCCTTCCATCAGTTCAGGTCATCCCCTTCTTGGCAATTTTTAGTACGAGAGAGCTGCCCAGAGCCCTGAGAGCTTTGGACTTGCCCAGTCACACAGATAGAGTGTGTTAGATGAAGGAGTTGAACCCAGGTCTTCCCTGCTCTGAGGCCATCTTTCTAGCATGTTGTCTGTCTCTCTATAGGACTTCCAGAATTATGGCAGACTCATAATTGCCTGCTTTCCCATTTAAAAAAAAAATACTAACTATATAGTGCTATAAAAAATGATGAGCTCCATGATCTTAGGAAAACATGGATAGACTGGCACACAAGAGGTGCTTCATAAATATAGAACGATTGATCAGTCAATCAAGTAATCAACAAGCATTTATAAAGTACCTATTATGTACAGGACATTATGATAGATTCCAATGATGATAAAGACAAAAATGAAACAATCCCTGCCCTCTATATGTTTATATTCTATTGGAGGAGACAATATAGGATTTCCATACCTGTCCTACAGCCAAACTTTCATTTATGTGTAGTGTCCCCCCAATTAAAGTGTGACCTCCTTGAGCTCAGTGGCTGTCTTTTGCTTCCTTTTGTATCCCAGTACCTAGCATAGTGCCTGGCACATATTAGATGCTATATAAATGTAAGTTATCATCATCATCATCATGTGTAGCATCCTCCAACTAGAAAGTAAGGACCCTGAGACCAGAGATTGTCTCAGTTTTTTTCTATTTGAATTCCCTGGGCTTAATTCAGTTCTTGGAACATAGCATTTAGGAAATGCTTTTTCATTCACTCAATCAAGAATATGTAGAAAATATAAAATAAATAACAAACTAGTTTAGGGAGGGCTAGTATTAGTAGTTGGGAAGGTCAGGAAGCAACAATAATAACTAAAGTCTACAAGATCAGCAACATCTTTAATATTTAGCAAAATGCTTTATAAATATAACAGCCCTGGGAAGTGGATGCTATTGTTATCCCCATTTTACAGATGACGAACTTGAGGCAGACAAAGGTTAAGTGACTTGCCCAGAGTTAGAATTGACAAATCCCTGAGGCAGGTGAATTGAGATCCATCCTGACTCCAGCTCCATTGCCATTTACCACTCAGCTACCTTTACACAAGGCTTCATATTGAAAACAATATTTGAGCTAAGTCTTAATGGAAACAATCAATTCTCTGAGGTGGAGGTAAAAAAGGAAAGCATTCTAGTCATGAGGAATGACAGTGTAAGGCATGGAGGCAGTAGATAGAGTGTCCTATGTGAGGAAGAGCAAGGCCAGCCTGGCTAGATGAGAGAATGTAAGAGAGAAGGGAAATATTGTATGATGACTCTGGAAAGGTAGGTTGAGGCCAAGTTGTACAAGGATGCTTATGTTGCTGCAATGAAAAGAGTGCTGGATTTGGAATTGGATGACCTCATAGGTCCCTTCCAGCTCTATATCTTTGGTTCTAGGATAGCTAAGTGATTACTGGATTGATTTAATCGGTGAACATTCTTGATAAATAATGAAAAGTCTGAAGTGCTTTTTCAGCCTACAGATAGGATGCTATTAGCCCAACTTCTTTCCCAATTATCCCAAGCAGACCTGACCAAAGGAAGGATTTTTTAATGGAAGATATCCGATCAATTGTTAATGATACTTGCAATTTTTATATTTATACTTCAGCTGTAAAATAGACTGATGTATTGAACGTCCCAACAGTATGTCCTTATCAGCACAGAAACAGACAATGCTAAAGAGCAGGGGGATAAAAGTGATTGGGAAGTTAATAGCCTAAGGGAACACTGTCCTCAAGCTCCCAATAAAACTATGAATTTGAAGTAAGAGTGTGAATGACAGTAGGTAGACACTACATTTTTCTATTTAAAAAATTAAAAACCTTTCCAAATGAACCACACCGTTAATGATCATGGAAACAACTGTGTTCTTATCACATTGGTAATAATAATAGCTTACATTCATAAAGCACTTTCCAGTTAGCAAGCAATTCATGTACATTATCTCACCTGATTTCCATAACAGCCCTATAGGCTGTTCGGTAGGTCATAGGATACCTCCTGTTTCAAAAATACCCTAAGATGTATTCATTATAATAACTAGTATTTATGTATCATTTTAAGATTCACAAACCATTTTACTTTACTTTACTAAGTCATTTCATTTGACCCTGACAAAAGTGTTGTGAGGTACATACTATAAGTGGTATTATCAAGTCCCATCTCCAAGATGAGGAAGTCGAAGCTGAGAGTTTCAGGGACTTGCCCATGGTCATGCAATTAGAATGTGCTAGAAGTAGAATTTGAATCCGAGTTTTTCCAACTCCTAGTCTACTGCTCTAGCCCCTATGTCATAGGACCTCTACTTTCTTTTCAACACCCCTGGGAGGTAGATATTATTCACATTTGGCAAATAAAGCAACTGAGGCTAATAGAGGGGTAAGTCATTTGTTCCGATTACACAGCTTGTATATAATAAAATTGGTATTCAAATCAGGTCTTTTGACCCAAAGGTCAGTGCTCTTTTTCTTATAAACAACTTTTCTACCAGTAGAAAAATAATCCAAATTTTCCTGAGAGCTTAAAATCATTTTCAGGTGATTTTAAGTCACTTGGAAACTCTCCTGAGAATAAGGAATAATTAAAATATGATCTCTTAGTGATGATTTGAAATGAATTGTGGTTGCTTTGAGTGTGGCATAGTCACACTAAATTATAACTGGACAGTGAGTGATTATCAGAAACCTATGTTGTAATATTAACTTCTATAGCCTCTTGCTAGAAAGCACCATAGGTTGTGGGCTTCAGGAAAGAGCATTGGATGCAGGTGGTGTGGCCAGAACCAGTGAAATAGGAATGTTCTATGTCACTTTTTCTATCAAAATAACTCCAGTGAATTCTAGGGGACCGAGAGGTCTTGAAAACTAATGGGCATCCTGACGTATCACCTCACACTCATCAGATTGGCAAAGGTGACTGAAAAAAAAAGAAAGAAGGAAAGAACTGACAAATGCTGCCTGAGGTCATTGGGAAAATAGCTGTGTTAATGAGCTGTGAATTGGTCCAGTCATTCTGGAAAACAATTTGGAAACATACCCCCCAAATCATTAAACTGTACATACCTTTGACCTGTAGATACTACTACTAGGGTTATACAGTAAAGAGATTAAAGAAGGGGGAAAAGGACCCATATGTGCAAAAATATTTATGCAGTTCTTTTCATAGAGGCAAAGAATTGGAAACTGAGTGGGGGAAGGGGGTGCCCTTCAACTGAGGGAATGGCTGAACAAGGTATGGCATATGTAATATATGAACGTGATGGAATGCTATTGTGCTGTAAAAAATGATGAGGGGTATGGTTTTAGAAAAACCTGGGAGACTTGTGTGAACTGATGCAAAGTGACGTGAGCAGAACTAGGAGAACAATTTATACAATAACAACAATGCTGTAAAGACAAAAAACTTTGAAGGACTTAAGAACTCTGATTAACTAACTTCAGTTCCAGAGGACCCATGATGAAACATGCTATCCACCTCCATGAAGAGAGGTGGACGCAAAGTACATATTGAAAAATGTTTTGGGGATATAGCTAATGCAAGAATTTGTTTTGCTCGACTATATTTTAACAGGTTTTGTTTTTCTTGCTTTCTCAGTGGATGGGGAAGGTGGAAGTGGGAGGGAGAGAATTCAGAACTGAAAATGAAGGAGCAAGAAAGAAAAGAAAAAGTAAGGAAAAGGAAAGGAGGGGGTAGTATGTGAGGGTAGAAAAAACCACGAAAATATATACCTAATGGGAGTCTAAAACACTTCGTTCCTTTTTCATGGCTTAGCATAGATGAATCCTTAACAAAGCTCCTCTGCCACTGCTGTGTGTGTAGGATTCTTGCCTTCAAATCATAGCCCTTCATCTATTAAAAGTCATGCTGCTTTTGTTAATGTCAAGCAGTTCCATGAGACCAAGCTGTAGGAAGAAAACAGCATTCAGAATGCCTGATTTCTAGCACCTCCTACCACTGACGACCAGTCAGGTCCCATCAAGGGCTCCTTCTTGCCAGGAACACTCCCTATGTTTGGAGGCTGAATCAAAGGGATCAAATATAAGGTCATCTGTTTGGCTTTTAAAGCCCTTCATGACCTCAGACCATCCTACCTTCCCAGGCTCTTAGACCCCCAAGATACTGACCTTCTTGCCATTCCCCCTAAATGATTGTTTCTCTGGCTATTTCCCCTCCTCAACTTGCCTCCTGGCTTCCCTGGCTTCCTTCAAGACTTAAATCCTACCTTCCACAAGAGGCCTTTCCTGGTCCTCTTTCTGCCTCACAGTGCTTTCCCTCCAGGATTGTCTCTGATGTATGCTGCACATAACTTGGTAAGCTCCTTGAAGGCAGGGACCATGTTTTTGCCTTTCTTCCTATCTGCTGTACTTAGCCCAATGTCTTACAGTAAGCTCTTTACAACAACAATAATAAAGCTAATATTTGTATAAGGCTCTGGGGTTTGCAAAGCACTTTACATATGTTAATTTATTTAATCTTCACACTAACTCTATGAAGTAGGTACAATTATCAGTCCCTTTTTACAGATGGGGAAACTGAGATAGCGAGAGGTTGAAGTGACTGGAGGTGTGAGGTGAGATTTGTACTCAAGTCTTCCTGACCCCAAGTTTCCTGCTCTATTCACTCAACCACCTAGCTGCTCTTAATCAATGCTTGTTATCTGACTGCATTTCAATTATTACTCTTGATCTCAGGGTCAGTGATGTCCCCTTTGTCTGTTAAATTTTTTTATTTATATCTTTTGTTTTTATGGCACCTAAATTTCCCCCTTTTTCTTCTCCCATTTTCCCTCCCAGAGAACCATTCCATATAACAAATAATTTTTTTTTTTTTGGCTAGGCAATGGGGTTAAGTGACTTGCCTATCGTCACACAGCTAGTCAGTGTTATGTGTCTGAGGTCGGATTTGAACTCAGGTCCTCCTGAATTCAGGGCCGGTGCTCTATCCACTGTGCCACCTAGCTGCCCCATAACAAATAATTTTAAAAGAAAAAAAGGAAGAGAAAAAAAATCAGCAAACCCAATCAATGCATCAAAAAAAAAAATCTGAGATTTAAGATTTGCAAAACACTTTCCATGTATTATCTCATTTGATCCTCACAATAATCCTGTGAGGTAAGAGCAATTATCTCTATTTTACAGATGAGAATGTCTTCATCCTTCTTTGTCCTATATATATATATATATATATATATATATATATATATATATATATATATAGACCATGAGTTCCCAACCAGTAAATTAATATCGTAGAATCAGAGTTGGAAAGAACCTTAAAGGCCTCTCTTTGAACATGTCCAATTACTACACTACAAGGTCATGTGTGGAAATTTTAACTTATATGAAGCTCCTTAGATGGAGCCAAAATCTTCCTTAGGTTATAAGAACTAGCACAGAGTTAAGAAAGAGGCACCAGGTGAATAATATTTACAGTGAGTCCAATAATGCAAATGAAAACAATACTAAAAAACATCACAAATGAGATTAAATACTAAGACTAATCTCACTTCCAGAGACCTGATAATTAAAAATACTGCTCCCTTCTGCACAAAGAGATGGTGAATTAGAAGTGCGGAGTGTATCATATGGGTTTAGACACATTTATAGCATACATTGGTTTTGCTTGACTATTTTTTTCTATATACATGGGGGAGGGAATGGGAGAGAAAATTATTGGAATGTGACTGTAAGGTAAAAAAAAAGACATCACTAAAATTTTTTCATAAAAAATCCTTCTCTCCATAATTTTCCCCCATTGCTCCAAATTCTGCCACAAATTAAGTCTAATACCTTCCCCACATGACAACACTTAGCATATTTGAAGCTAGCTATCAGAGTCCACCACATTTTCTCTTCCCAGGTCCTTCATTTTCTGCACGTAGCATGGCTTTCAGGTCCCTCACCATCACAGTGACTGGTAAAGTGTCGGATAAAGCTCCAGATTATTACTACCCCTCCAGCCAGCTAGGTGGCACAGTGGATAGAGCACCTGCCCTGAAGTTAGGAAGACCTGAGTTCAAATCCAACCTCAGATAGATCTTAGCTGTGTGACCCTGGGCAAGTCATTTGTCCCTATTTGCTTCATTTTTTCTCATCTGTAAAAATGAGCTGGAGAAGGAAATGGCAAAGCACTCCAGTATCTAAACCCCAAAAGGGGTCAAAGAGAGTTAGATACAATTGAAATGACAACAACAAATAAAAGATAATTCCTTGAACTGAACACAATACTCCAGATGTAGTGTGAAGAACACAGAAAACAGGACCTATATATATACACACACACACACAAACACACACACACACACACACACGCACACACGCTCGCACACGTGCACCCCACTACCGTTTATTGTTTATTTGTTGAAGACTGGGTCTCTCTCTTTTTCACTTGGGGGTTAAAAGTGCAGCAGTTACTCACAGACTCCATACTGATTCATTTCTCACCTGGACCAATTCACCTTTTCTTTTTTCTTTTTTTTTTTAGTCAGTTTGAGTTAAGTGACTTGCCCAGGGTCACACAACTAGTAAGTGTCAAGTGTTTGGTCTGAGGCGAGATTTGAACTCAGGTCCTCCTGACTTTTCTGGCCAGTGCTCTATCCACTGTGCTACCTAGCTGCCCCTCAATTTACCTTTTCTTAGGCAACCTTGTGACCCCTTCTCTCACTTGTAGGGTCTTTCCATATTGGTGCCACACTTAATGCAGACTCTTAATTAGCTTGCATCACCACAGCTCAGAACCCCCACGATCAAGGGATCCACCAGTCTCAGCCTCCCCAGCAGCAGATTGCACCACCAAACTCATCTACCCATCTTGTTCTAGACATAATACTTCTATTACTTTGTCCTAAGACCAAATTGTTATTGTCATTGCCTCCTATGTCATACTAATGACTTTGAGATATACTGTTAATCTCGCCTATTAGTTCTCTAACATAGGTGGTAGTTTATCAAGTAAATTATTACCACCATGTCCCTTCTCCTCTAAGCTCCCAATCTGAGGTTTTTCCAGCATTTTCAATGTAGAAAGGAGTAGAGCAGATGGGAGCACCACCCTGCTCCCTATTAACCCTCCTCAATCTCTACCTCTCCACTTCTTTTAACCCCAGTGATCAAAGAAAATGAAACTACCTTCTCCTAACAAAAAAAAATTAAGAACATTACTATAAATAATATATAGGATCTATTATCATATTCTTTGTCAATTCTAAAATATATATTAAAAAGTTATATAGAGATATGTTACTGTAAATATATACATAACTTTATCATATATAGCTATATTTTATAGTTGACAAAGAACACAATAACAATAGATCATAATATATATGTACATACATATATGTACATATATATGTGTGTGTGTGTATACACATTGGAATAAATAGCGAATCCCATGAAGCAGTCAAATTATTCAGATTCACAATGCATATTTCTATTGATTTAGAATTAATGACTATATTTTACATGATTATAACTTTGAATAGTACAAATTCAAGTACATGCAATCATCTCATGGGATTCATTTTTCCCATTAGTGGAGACCAAAGTATATTTCACACACATACGTATGCATACACACATACACCCACACACATATGCACTCATGCACACATGCGTAATTCAGGAAGCAAGGTTTACCTGAATCAGAAGAAAATTCTCAGAGGTAAGAAAGGAAAGAGGAAAGGAAGGAAGAAGAATGAAGTAAGATGTGGGTATGTCTAATAATACTTTGTAAATACTTCCCTGTACTCTGATCATATCGGACTTTTTGACAGAATATATATTTCACCAACTAGGTGGTACGGTGAATAGAGCACTGGACTTGGAATCAGAAAGACTCATCTTCATGAATTCAAATCCAGCCTCAGACACTTACTAGCTATATGACCCTGGGCAAATCACTTAATCCTGTTTGCCTCAGTTTCCTCACCTGTAAAATGAGCTAGAGAAGGAAATTGCAAACCAGTCTAGTATCATTGCCAACAAAACCCCAAATGGGATCACAAAGAGTCAGTCATGACGGAAATCAACTAAACAATAAACATTTCACCTGTGTACAGGACACCCATAAGGTGAAATCTAAAAACTCGTTTAATTTACAAAATTTGTTTTGAAAGGTCTTGCAAACAGGCATCCTCCAGGGGCCAGACCTCCACATACTTCAGTGTAGCCCTGGGGAAATGCAGAAGTACCCCACCATGACTTAACACAACACCACTAGGACCCCAGCTCAGCACCAGGTAAGCTGCCAGACCCCTATAGTAGTGCCAGTCACCACTCACCCCATCACCCAGCACAGCAATAAACATGAAGGTTCCCCCAGGGGGCCTCAGGACAACATCAGCACAACACCAGATAAACAGCCAGGGCCTGTAGCCATTTGCACAAGAAGCTTGAAACTGTGCCCCTTCCACTCTGGGAGAAGAGATCAAATTTAAAAGAAAGGAATAAGGCAAAAAAAAAAAAGATGTGCAAAAAAACCCTGACAATAGAAAGTTATTATAATAACAGGGAAGATGAAGACACAAACTCTGAAGAGGATAACAATGTCAAAACAAAAATCCCAAAGAAAAATGGGAAGTGGTCTCAAGCCCAGAAAGAACTCACAGAAGAGCTCAAAAAGAAGCTTAAAAATCATATAAGAGAGGTAGAAGAAAACAGGGAAAAGAAATGAAAGTGATGGAAGAGAATTATGACAAAAGAGTCAACAACTTGGAAAACTCCTTAAAGAGTACAATTGGCCAAATGGAAAAGAAAGTAGAAAAGCTAATTGAAGAAAGCAACGCCTTAAAAGTTAGAATTGGGCAAGTGGAAGCAAATGACTCTGTGAGACACCAGGAATCAATCAAACAAATGCAAAAGAATTAAAAAATGGAAGAAAATATAAAATACCTCACGGGAAAAACAACTGACCTGGAAAATAGATCCAGGAGAGACAATATCAGAATCATTGGACCACCTGAAAGACATAATCAAAAGGAAGACCTGGATGCATCTTTCAAGAAATTGTCAAGGAAAACTGCCCTGATATCCTGGAACCAGAGGGCAAAATATGCATTGAAAGAATCTACTGATCACCTCAGGAAAGAGATCTCAAAATAAAAACTCCAAGGAACATTATAGACAAATTTCAGAACTATCAAGTCAAGAAAAAAATACAAGTGACCAGAAAGAAACAATTCGAATATCAGGTAGTCACAATCAGGATTTCACAGGACTTGGCAACTGCAACATGAAAGGATCAGAGGTCATAGAACATGGTGTTTCAGAAGGCAAAGGAGCTAGGACTACAACCAAGAATCACTCACCTGCCAAAAGGGAGCATAATACATCAAGGGGGGGGCAGGGAATGGTCATTCAACGAAATAGAAGGATTTCAAGCTTTCATAAGAAGACCAGAACTAAACCAAAAATTTGACCTCCAATATTAAGACACAAGAGAAGCATAAACAGGTAAAAAGGGAAAAGAAAACAAGGGATTCAATAGAGCTTAACTATTTACATCCCTAAATGGGAAGATGATATGTAATTCTTTAAAATTGTATCACTAATAGTACAGCTTGAGGGAATGACATTAAAAAAAAATAAGGGATGAGAAATAAAAGCACAATGGGTGAAGAAAAAAGGAGAGTAAATTATTTCACATGAAGAGGCACAAAAGACTTATTACAGTGAAGGGGAAGATGGGAGGGTGGGCGATGGGCAGCACTTGAACCTTACTCTCATCAGTATTGTCTCAAAGAGAGAATCATAATACACAATCAGTTGAATATAGAAATCTATCTTACCCAACAGGGAAGTAGGAGGGGAGGAGATCAAGAAAGTGGGGGGGGGAGACTGATAGAAGGAAAAGCAGATCAGGGGAAGTGATAGAAGCGAAACATTGATGAGGAAGGAAAGGGTGAAAAGAGAGAGAGGCCAAAGAGGAGGAAGAATAAGATGGAGGTAAATACACAAGTAGTAATACTAACTGTGAATGTGAATGAGGTGAACTCTCCCATAAAATGGAACAGGATAACAAAGTGGATAAAAAATCGGAATTCTACAACATCTTGTTTACAAGATACACATTGAAGCAGAGAGATACACACAGGGCTAGATCAGAATGTATTATGCTTCAGCTGAAGTAAAAAAAAAAAGCAGGGGTAGCAATTCTGATCTCAGACAAAGTAAAAGCAAAAATAGACCTAATTAAAAGAGATAAGGAAGAAATACTACATCGTGCTAAAAGGTACCATGGACAATGAAGCAATATCAGTACTAAACATATATGCACCAAGTGGTATAGCATCTATATTCTTAAAGGAGAAGTTAAATGAGCTACAAGCAAAACTATACTAGTAGGGGACCTCAACTGTCCCCTCTCAAAACTTGATAAATCCAACTAAAAAATAAACAAGAAAGAAACTAAGGAGGCAAATAGAAAATTTAGGTATGACAGACCTTTGGCACGATTTAAACACAAAGGGTAACACCATAGGCAAATTGGGGGAGCAAGGAATAGTCTACCTGTTAGATCTATGGCAAGCAGAAGAATTCATGACCCAACAAGAGATAGAGAGCATTAAAGAATATAAAATAGATAATTTTGATTATTTTAAATTAAAAAGCTTTGTTACAAACAAAACCAATGCAACCAAGATTAGAAGGAAAACAGAAAGCTGGGAAACAATCTTTACATGGTGTCTCTGATAAAGGCCCCGTTTCTCAAATTTGTAGAGAACTGAGTCAAATTTACAAGAATACAAGTAATTCCTCTATTGATAAATGGTCAAAGGATATAAACAGTTTTCAGACGAAGAAATCAAAGCTATCTATAGGCATATGAAAAAGTGCTCTAAATAACTTTTGATTAGATAAATGCAAATTAAAACAACTCTGAGATACCACCTCACACTTATCAGAGTGGCTAATGTGACAAAAAAGGAAAATGATAAATGTTGGAGAAGATATGGAAAAATTGGTTCACTAATGCACTGTTGGTAGAGTTGTGAACTGATCCAACCATTCCAGAGGGCAATTTGGAACTATGTGCAAAGAGCAACCAAGCTGGGCATACCCTTTGATCCAGCAATATCACTACTATGTTTGTAACCCAAAGAGATCATTAAAAAAGGGGAAAAGACTTACATGTGCAAAAATATTTATAGCAACCCTTTTTTGTGGTGGCAAAATATTGGAAATTGAGGGGCTGCCCATCAACTGGAGAATGGCTGAACAAGCTGTGGCATATGAATTGTAATGGAATACTATTGTGCAATAAGAAATGATGAACAGGCAGCTTTCAAAAAACCTGGAAAGATTTGTACAAACTGATGCAAAATGAAATTTGCAGAACCAGGAAACCATTGTACACAGTATCAGCAACATTGTGTGATGACCAACTATGAATGACTTGGCTCTTCTCAGCAACATAATGATCCAAGACAAGTACAAAGGACTCACAGAGGAAAATGCTATCCATATCCAGATACAGAACTGATGGACTCCGAATGCAGATCGAAGCATATTTTTCACTTACTTTATTCTTTCTCATGTTTTTTTTTCTTTTGATCTGTTTCTTCTTTCACAACTGTGACTAATATGGAAATATTTTTACATGATAGCACATGTATAAACTATATCAAATTGCCTACCATTTTCAGAAGAGGAGAGGGAAGAGAGGGAGGGAGAATTTGGAACTCAAAATCTTGTAAAAATGAATGCTGAAAATTCTCTTGTCATGTAACTGGAGAAAAAATAAAATGTTATAAAAAAGAAAGTTCTTGCATCTTATACATAAGTAAATTATATGCTATGATAAAAAGCCTAATATGACCAGAGATACCACAAGGTATTTACATTATTTTATATACCTGTGCCTTACTTTATTCTTCTTCCCCTCACCCCTTTATCCAGTTTTCTTCTAATTCATGCAAATCTTGCTTCCTGAATCTTGTTTAGAGACAGTCAAATAAAATGACACCATCCAACTCAGAGTAACATTAGAAAACAAGAAGAAAAATTGCCTCAGTGACACATAGCATAATGAGGGGAGGAAGGCAAGGTAAATTATACTAAGAAAATATGTAAGAATAGGAATAATAGACATATGCATAAGAAACACACCTGCTTAACAAGGAAAGGGGAAAATTCTTAAGTGACATCTTGGATGAATAGCTTAGTAACTGTTACCAGTGAATCCTGCTAGATTATCATGGGTGTACTTTTACCGTGTTCGGACACCCACACAAATGTCATATCACAAGAAGACAGCACAGGTTTTCTGTAAGAACCTTATGATTATTATTTCTAGGATACTGTCCTGGGGGAGGGACAGGAGAAACATTGGGGAAAGACGAAACATGGAGAAAAGAGTGGGGGAACAAGAAAAAGAGGAAGAAAGAAGGAAAGAAAAACTATTCATTAGCATTACCATCACACCTATTCTGGTCCTATTTTCCTCCCTTCACAGTCTTTGCTCTCTGGTGGATCAGTTCAGCTAACCCCACCTTGGAAACCCTTCCCACGCTGTCCTGTTACCACTAGTTGGTGTTCAGTAGTTTCAGTTGTACCGGCTCTTCGTGACCCCATTTGGGGATTTCTTGGCAGAGATACTGGAGTGGTTTGCCATTCCTTCTCCAGCTCACTTTGCAGATGAGGAATTTAGTGACTTGCCCAGGGTCACACAGCTAAGAAGTGTCTGAAGCCAGATTTGAATTCAGGTTTTTCTGACTCCAGGCCTGCAGCTGTATCCACTGTGCTATCCAACTGCCCATTAGGTCTTTGCAAATGCCAACCCTGGGTTAATCCCACCATCAGCTGTCTGATGAGGCGACTTAGTGTAACGGATAGAGTGTTATACTTGTAATCAGGATGATCTGGCTTCAAAAACTGCCTCAGATGCTCAGTTATTGTGTGATCCTCAGTAAGCCATGAAACCTCTCAGCCTCAATTTCTTCATCTGTAAAATGGAAATAATAATAGTACCTACCTCACAGGGTTGTTGTGAGGATCAAATATGATATTATATAAAAAGTGATTTGCAAATCTTTAGGTGCTATATGAGTTGATTATTTTTTTTGTTATTATTCTCCCCTTCTCAAGACTGGCAGGATAAAGTTAAACAATCTAGTTTCCAGTTTTTGTTGTAAAATCTCAACTGGTTGCTCACAGCTTGATGACAATATTTTTTTCTTCCATCATTGACTACCATACTTCATGTGTCAATCACTCAATAAACATTTATTAAACACCAATTTTGTGCCAGGCACTTTGCTAAGTATTTGAGATACAAAAAGGGCAAAAGACAGTCCTTGCCCTCAAGAAGTTTATAATCTAATGAAGCTATTACAATTATACTCTTCTCTTCTCAACCCCACTGCCCCAAACACTAATTCTTCCTCTCAGCCAAGGACCTTTTTTCCTGCCTTATTTTTTTCAAAATGGAGGCCATCTATCATGCCAAGGTGTCATAGACTGATAAGATCAGCCCTTTCACCTAGACAAGAGGAGAGACACACAGATAGAGACAGCCAGAGTCAACTGATGAATAGCCCCTGGCTCTGTTCTACCAAACCCTCTGCTTAGACCTGTCTGCTGACTCTAAATTTGGTGTAGGTTCCAGACTAAAACCAATATAAATTCTCACAGTCCCTTAACGCCTGTGGGCTATCTGGAATTAGTCAATTGACTGAAAGGAACTGTTTCCCTGGGATTCATTCACCTGTACTAAAAGTTCACTTCACTACATCAGGACAAAGTGGGGACCCAAGGTTGGCAGTGAAGTGAAAAGCATCCTTACCCTGTGCCCTTTTTGTATGAGTGAGCATGTCTAAATTGGTTTTATACTATCAATAAGCCCCATAGTTAGATCAACTTAGCTAGAGCCTTGTCATATGTTCTTGAAGAATCCTAACCTAACTAGAGAACAAAGCTGACTTCTTTACATGCAACCTTTATTCCATCCCTTCCTGTCTCCTCCAGTAGTTTCTAGCTAAAATCCTACTTCCTATAAGAAGCCTTTCTCAATTCTTCTCAATTCTACTGCCTTCCCTTTGTTATTTCCTATTTATCCTATATATTGTTTGTTTGTTGTCCCACATACATCATTAAAAATGGGAGCCCCTTGAGGGTAGAAACCAGCTTTCTGCTTTTCTTTGTATCCCCCAATGCTTAGCAAAGTGTTCGGAACATGTTAAGTGTTTATTGACTGAATTACTCATTCCCTCAATCATTCCTTCTTTATCTTATTTTCAGTCTCCCCTATCTATTTGTTCCTTCTCTGCTACCTGCAAATGTGCCCTGTTCTCCCTTATCCTTAACCACAAAAAGCAAGAGAAAGTCTCAATACGATGTCTTGAAAAGCAAAGAAAATTAGGTTTCTCCCCGCCCCCACCCCTCACCCAAATAGCATCTAGCAAACTTGAGTTTAGCCATCATTGGGGAAAAAATGGATTTTCACCAGGAGGGATGAAATTCACTCTAAACTAAGGGAAAAAGGTGAGCAAGACATTTAACATATAAATTCATTGAAACAGAGAAACAAAAATGACAAATAAACCTTTAAAGCATAAAAAGACCAAGAAGACAAATCAATGTTTACATTCCTCAAAAAGAAGATTGACATTAAAATATCTGAGAACATTCAGCTTGTCTGAGGGAATAATGGGAGAATATTTTATAGGTGAAGCCCACAAAAGAGGGTCAAACAAAAGTACCCTAAGATGTCCACATTTGTATTACAATCATTCAGGTTTCCCTAAACCAGAAGCCAAAACCTGGTCCTCCTTACCAGCCACATCAAGGGAATTTTGACCTTTTTAAAGGCTACATTCTCTGAGGGCCGCACTCTTCTTTGTGAGTTGGGTGAAGCATATTATTATCCAGGGAATTGAAATTACCACAAAATCAGCTAAAGGATCCCCTCATTTCCAAATTAATTTACATTTGCCACAATTGTAAAAAGAGAGTTTCACTTTCCCTATAACATAAAAGACTTCACATAAACGGTCATTGTCAGTCATTTCAGTAATGTCCAACTCTTTTGGTTTTGGGTTTTTTTTGGTGAGGCAATCGGGGTTAAGTGACTTGCCCAGGGTCACACAGCTAATGAGTATCATGTGTCTAAGGCCGGATTTGAACTCAGGTCCTCCTGACTCCAGAGCCAGTGCTCTATCCACTGCACCACTTAGCTGCCTCTCATGTCCAACTCTTCATGGCCTCATTTGGGGTTTTCTTGGTAAAGGTACTGGGATGATTTGCCATTTCCTTCTCCATCTCATTTTACAGATGAGGACCTGAGGCAAACAGGGTTAAGTGATTTGTCCAGGGTCACGCAGTTAGTAAGTGTCTGGATTTGAGGCTGGATTTGAACCCATTAAGATAAGTCTTCCTGACTCTAGGCCCAGCACTCTATCCCCTGCACTACCAAGCTGCCTTTCATATAAAGAGAGATTTAAATAATTAGAGTGATATTCCATGTATCCAATGAAATAAAACTTATGATACTATATAAATTAATCCATGGATTTAGTGCTATATTAATCAAATTATCAAGGAGTTTCTTTATGGAACTAGAAAACATGATAATATTCCTATGAAGGAACGAAAGTTCAGGAAATTCAAAAGAAACAATTTTTTGTATAAGTAGGAATAAAGGGGATCTATCATTATTATATTGCAAATTATACTATAAAGCAGTATGCATTAAACCTATTTGTTAGTGGTTTTAAAAACAGAAAATACACACATTGGTTGTGATAGATAGATAGATAGATAGATAGATAGATAGATAGATAGATAGACAGACAGACAGACAGATAGGTAGATAGATGTCTACCTCACTCTCATCACCTGTCTTGTGTAGCATGGTTCATCATCTGTCCTCTGGAGTCATGCTTAGTCATATACTGACTACAGTTTTTAAGTCTTTTGAGTTTTTTTTTTTAATTATACCATTTCAATAATACTATAAACTCCTCTCATTCTGCTGAATATACTTTGTATAAGATTGTGCAAGTCTTCTCAGGTTTCTCTAAAACTACCCCATTGTCATTTCTTGTGACACAAGAATTTTCCATTATAATCATATGCCATGATTTATTCATCTCAACCACAACTGACGATCACTCCTCCTTATTTTCCAGTTGTTTGTTATAACCAAATGTTCTGCTATAAGTATTTTTGTATACATAGGTCCTTTATCTTTGATCTCTATGATGGTGGGAGTATAAACCTGGTAGTGATATCACTGGGTCAAAACATAAGCACATTTTAGTGACTTTGGAGGTGTAGTTACAAATTGCTTTACAGAATGGCTGGACCTAAGGTATACTCACAATTTGCAAATATGCAGTACAAGTATGAAAATATCAACACTTTGAAATATCAAAGGTGATTATCACAGCATTCCAGGCAATCATCCTGCAGGACTATTCAGAGAAAATAAAGAAAAACAATAAGTACAATAGTCATAGCACAATATATGGCATCACTTGACAGAGTGTTTCAGTGACTAAATGCCTAAATTACATATCTGAATTACATGCATTACATGTCTAAATGACTTCTGAGTGCATATATATTCATAGCAAGAAAACAATAATCAAAAGCAGCTAAAAACAAAAACAAAAAACCAAGCTAGGTATCTGAAATAATCTCAATAGGCCTATAAAGAACAAGTGTAACTATAATCATTGGCATATGCTCAAATAAACCATCAGCAAACAGTATATAACTAACAGATAGATGCTGCTACAGAATAGGCATGGGCAGCTAGGTGGTGCCATAGTGCACAGAGCTCTGGGCCTGGAGTCAGGAAGACTCGTCTTTCTGAGCTCAAATCTGGCCTCAGATACTTACTAGCTGTGTGACCCTGGGCAAGTCACTTAACCCTGTTTGCCTCAGTTTCCTCATCTGTGAAATGAGCTGGAGAAGGGACATGGCAAACCACTCCAGTGCCTTTGCCAAGAAAACCCCAAATGGAGTCACAAAGCAGGAGACACAACTGATAAACAACTAAACAAATACTTCAAGCATAGCACAAGTACATAAGCAAATCGATATAACATCAAATAATAAAAGTATAGGGGCAGCTAGGTAGCACAGAGTATAGAGCACCGACCGTGGAGTCAGGACAACCTGAATTCAAATCCAGCCTGACACTTGACACTTATTGGCTATGTGACCCTAGGCAAGTCACTTAACCCTGATTGCCTCATCAAAAATAATAACCATAATAATAATGAGTATAATTCAAATATGAAGTAATTAACATGTACATCAATCAACATCTGCAGTCACATGCAAGGTATATGCTTTAAACCAGCAGTGTTTTACTACTGGTATGTGTATACATATATATGTATATACACACACATATGTCTTCTTCTTGTTCACCTGTGACATCATAAATTACTTTGGTCACAGGTTGAATGTCTCTAGCTATTTTGTGAGCTGATACCCTCTCTGCCCCCTAAACCTTTGCTGGTCAATGGTATGAGCTGATCAACACTGTCATCAAAGAGCCTTCTAAACTTCCTCTTGTTGAAGGGCCAGAGTAGCCATCAGTATTTCTATGCTCTGTGGATTGTCTCTCTTTCCCAAGAGTCTTTATAGCTGAAGATGCAATCAAGAAAAGAGGTACCTCTAGATTTAGTGCTAACCCCCTGTCTGAACTGGAGTTTCCTTCAGTTTGACCCAGTCATGTAATATTACACACTCCTTCCTCCACTGGAAACCTCATTTTCAGAGACAATATACTCTCCCTGTTCATGAGAAAAATCTAACCAGCTTTATCTACAATAGGAAATAAGTGATTCTTTTGAATCGAATTTATAGGGTTCCCTGCATTTTCTGGGATTATTCTGTGAAGAGACAAATTGTCTAATCTCTCAACAACTCTCTATGATTTAGCTTCCCAATGGTCTACTAACGTGTATGTTCTGAATATTAAGGTAATGCAACAGAGCTCTGTCTTTTTCTTGAAGGTCTTGACAACAGACTTTGTCATCTGTCAGATGCTTTTCTGAGCTGAAGTTGTGGCCAGGTGGTTGGCTTTTTTCAGCTTCTCTCCCAGCTGAGAAATGTACTGGTTGTGAGTATTTACAGCATATCCAATCTCTAAGACTCCAAAGTACAAGTCAATAGGTGGACATGGCTCTTACCCCAACATGGGCATCTATAGTGTAAAGCCTCTGATATCATAGCTGGGGAGCTTACATGCTTACATTAGAAATGTTGCATGCTGCCTCACAGAGATTTTGGCTGTGGTCTCAGAGTTCCTAACATGTTCATCTAAGTTAAGTTGAAATGCTTAAGCTATGAGTTTCTTTGTAAATATAGATGTGTAGTTCTAGACTTCTTGATAGCTGCCAAAGCTAACATTTTCTTGAGAAGCTTGCTGTGAAAGTCTTTGCTATGGTCAGAATAGATAGTGATGGGGAATCTATAAACTGAAAAACTACTGAGACATAGGTCTTTTACAACACTTTATTATCATGGTGGCTTTTTCATTTTTCATTGGGTAGGGTGATGCATACATGTTGAAAGGATCAGGTGCCACTAAGATATGGCATCTATCTCATCTTGTAGATTAAAAACTCAATGCTGGCAAGTTCCAAAGTTTTCTAATGCTTTTGCTACCTAAATATTCAGCACTAATTAGCAGTGTTCTTCTTGTACACACTAGGCACTAATTTCACCACTTTCAGTGACTGGACCAGTAAAATCTGCTATTTACTAGCACTAAAGTCCTTTCTCAACACATATTCAAAGTTACAATGTAGTGCTTTCATGGCTGTAGAGCAATAAACTCTGGTTAACACCATATGGTTATTGCTACTATCCATGAAATTAGTCACAGTCTCAGAAAGTATTACACTGCCCGATTCCAAATCCTACCATTGTCTCAGTAGTGAGGTACATTCAAGTAACTAGAACTTGAGTCATTTAGCTTCACTTCCTTGTTTGAGTGCATTAGTCAAATGTTCTCACTGCCAATCACCTCTCACATGCTATCAACTGAGGCAAGAAAAGGTTGGTTTAATGAAACAAGGTTTACAGATGCTCCGGCCAGCTGTTGGATGGAAATCCCAAGTTCTCAGCTATACTTCCACTTGATTATAGCAAAGCTCCCTGGGTATCACATAAAAGCTTTCACACCTTCTTTTGGTATTAGTTTCATTCATGTGCCTCCTAAGAGCATCTCTATCCACAATAGTCTTCCTTGGCCTGTAGTTACTCTGAGTTCACCATCTTTGATATGGACCACCTAACTTTGCACTGATCAAAATGTGTCATTAGCTTGCTAGCAGTCCATATATAGAATTTTGCTCTATATACAGTCTTTGAATTTTCAATGACAAGCTACTTCAAAGTCATGAGGTACAGTGTGTGAATGGGGCTATCCATTCTGTCAGTCATCTGTTGGCAAAATCAATTGGTTTCCATTGATCATCACTCACTTAACACTGAACATGCCTTACACTCTCCACATTAGATCATAAGATCAGCTATAAATCTCTAGAATGTACTGTGTGGACCTTTGAGTGCAACCCTCTCATTTCGTAGATGAGGAAACTGAGTGACAGATCAGTTAAGTGACTTGCCCAGGGTCATACAACCAGTAAATATCTGAAATAGGATTGTAACCCATTCCATTCCATTCTTTTTTTTTCAAATTTTATTAATTTATTTTGATTTATCAACAATCACTTCCATATGCCTTTGAGTTTAAAATTTTTCTCCCCCTTCCTCCCCACCACCCTCCCCAAGACGGCACACAATCTGATATAGGCTATATATTTTACATTTCTATTTACATTCCTATTAAACATATTTTCATATTAGTGATGTTGTAAGTAAAAATTAAAACTAATAGGAGGAACCATCAGAAAGAGGAAATAAAACTCAACAGAAGAGAAAAAAAATGATAGCAATTCAACTTCCATAGTTCTTTCTTTGGATGTGGACAGCATTTTCCATCATGAGGCCTCTGGAGATGTCTTAAATCCTTGTAATGCTGAGAAGGGTTAAGTTTATCAATATTAGTCATCATACAACATGGCTGTTATTGCATATAAAGTTCTCTTGGTTCTGCTCACTTCACTCAGCATCAGACCATACCAGTCTTTCCAGGTTTCTCTGAAGTCAGCCTGTTCATCATTTCTTATAGCACAATAGTATTCCATTATATTCATATACCACAACTTGTTCAGCCATTCCCCAATTGATGGGCATCTTCTCAACTTCCAATTCTTTGCCACCACAAAAAGAGCTGCTATGAATATTTTTGTACATGTGGGTCCTTTTCCCATTTGTATGATCTCTTTGGGATATAGCCCTAGAAGCTGGATCAAAGAGTATGCACATTTTTATAGCCCTTTGGGCATAGTTCCAAATTGTTCTCCAAACATTCCATTCTTCCTAACTCGAAGTCTAGTGCTCTCTCCACTATATACCACTGATTCTTGGCATCTATGTGTAAGACAGAGAACAAAAGATTTGCTCAGATTTGCAAGGACCAACATTGGTCTATACGTAATGCAGTTGACTCGATCTTATATTTGTTTACATTATTTATGTTGATCTCCAAACAGCTCTGAGTTTCAGAGCAACTTCTTCAAAGGCATTTCTTGCCTTTACACTTCTAACTGAGTTTAATCATGTATCCATGATTGAGGCCATTCACTGGCTAAGCAATGATAGTACTATTTTTAACACATTTTTTGACAGTAACTATCAAATCCTAGAAAAATTTTTACATCTCAAAGATTCTATGAAATAATTCTGGAGAACCTCTTCTCTGGCTCAGAGCTCACCCCTTGTTAAAATACTATGTGACCCTACCCACTTTGCAAAGCTACCACTTATCAACTGCTTCCCACCAGCTTTCTCTAACTGACCCAGAATTTCCATTAGTTTCTCTTCACGCTCTTCCAGTGAAGCCAATTAAGTCCTCCAGCACTTCCAGGTGCCTTGGAATATATACTCAAATTGGTAAAAATCTAGCCAGGCTGATGAAAACAGTGTTTGTTTTCTTGGATCTAGTAGGGGTCCAATAGTAGCCACTGTGTAAATCCAAGACTGATGACCAGTGGTTGCCTGTCAGATGGTCCAGGGTTCCTTGAAACCATAAAATAGTATACTAGTCAACTTTAGTTCTCTAAAGCCCTGTAGTCTACTCACATTTGCATCCTTCAATGCTTCTTTTATATCACCAATGGGATATGTATATGGATTGTTGGACTCTGTGATGTTTTCATTGACCAGAAATCCTTTCAGATGGCTTCTGAGTGACTTCTTTCATCACAGATAAAAGGATCTTTCTAGATTTTTCTTAGAACAACATGGCTTTCAATATCTATAATGCAATGACACAGTTCAACCACTTCAGCACCCATAATTTGAAGATATAGCTCCACAAAAAAAATCAATAAAATTTTTCACATATAATAAAAACTCATCTGTCCTCTTGTTGAGTGTCTGTTTCAATCAATCCTTCAATTCTTCTGGTACCAGGGAGTCAGAAGAGTTAAATACCTAAGTATTCACTCCTGAGTTTGAAAAGCCAGTACTCATAATGATATTCATTAGCACCACTTGCCTCCATTCTTCTGTAGACCTCTGAACCAGCTGACTGGATGATCAAAATGTATAGGTATTAGGTTCCAGCTTATTGCTTGTATTTCATTAGCATTTTGAAAAGGTCAGAATTGGTTACAATCAATGTTGACACTTCAATGAAAGTTTTTTTGGTCTGGTCATAACAGAGCCATACTGTCCACCTTCCAGTTGACACCAATAAGCTTCCTCGGGAAACTTCAAGCTCATTATGATATAAGCTAGATATGAATAGACTCTATCATTCAGCCCATCAGGTACACAGGCTGCAAAGGAATTTTCCTCAGATGTTTCTGTCAGAGTTGAGAAAATCAAATATTGAATTTGTATTTTATATTTTATTCCATTCTATAATTGATTCTACTTGGTAACTGCCTGACTCATGTTTCTTTGTCTCTGAATTAAGTTCAGAAGCTCATGAGTCCAGAAGTTCAGTTTTCCTCTCTTAGGTAAGTTTAAAAGTTAAGTTTCTCTATAAATCACTTTAATTGAAAGAAAACTGTTATCTCTGTACCACTAGCTGCCCTTGTACAATTAGAAGAAATCTGTCATCCTTGAAGGGTGCAAGTGGATGCCGGGGAGTCTGGTCTATTATCTCTGCAACACGGGTTGTCCTTCAAGAAAGTCTGGTCTGTCATCACACTGACACTAATTAGCAACGCAGGTGGACATCGCCAATGAGCTTTCCATAGCAATAAGATGGAAAGAAGGATTGATGCTAGACCTGCATTCCAGACTTCCATCCAATCATATTATTTTCCATCATCTATGATACTTCAGACTTTGCAAGCAATTACAGTATTTTCCATCTGTGATACTTGTTTTTTTTTCTCCTGTGCTTCCCAAAACTATATGAAGGCTAGTAAGCCTCACCTTATGGTTTTTTGGCTGACTGAGGAGCTGAAAAGACCCATTTTGTTCATAATTGATAGCTTTACAAATAAATTGAACATGCTTGGAATTTTGTGCCTTAATTTACCTTAATGTCTATCATGACCAAATGATTGGAGTATGATGGGATATTAAGATCCACCATCCAGGATAGCATTGTATTCCACACTCTCAACATTCACCAACACCTCTGCATGGGGTCCTGTGAGTTCAAATGGGGCCCATTAGCAACTGATAACGATGGGGGTAACCTTCCCTGGCCCCATCTGTTTCATGATTCTGGGTCAGTATGATGAGTACATTCAAAATATATTTGACCATCTAATCCACAATAGTAATAGAAGATAGATATTCTTCTCTAATCATGACTTGGTAGTAGTCTTCTTGTATCAAGCCTTCATCACATCCATTTCTTTGACTCTTTACCTTTCTAATGAAAATAGTTACATTCAGCATTCCATCTCTTACCAAGTCCTCCATGGGCTTCTACCTTGAAATCTCCATCTGCAGTACAGCTCCCTCTATTTGCTTTCATGTTGCATTCCTGAAAAGATGTTCCTGGGCCATGCAAGTAAGAGCCCTTCCTTGCAGAATTACTGTGGTATTACATCTCTGTATTTGCCACACCATGGCTAACTGAGACAGAGGTAATTGCTCCTAAAGGCCAATGATGTGTGGATTCAGGTCAGGATTGTGTATCAGATGTCTCTGGCTGACAGATCTTTGCAAAATATTAACTTTCTCAGGTGCTAGTAAGCCTCTTTGGATTAGTCTATATAATCAGGAATCTACTCCCACTATCAAGTCAGAGGACTTTTTTAGGATGAACAGTAGAATCAATCAATGTAGTATTTACTTCCTATGGATGCTTACTACCACTATCTTACATTTCTAGGGTTTACAAAGATGCTTGCCATTTAATTGCAGACCACGTTGTCCTTTGATCCTGAACAATAAGAGTGGCTCCTTTAAAATTGTGCTTCAATTTACTTGTCTCTTCTGACCCTTGTACCTGTCAATGCTCTAGTGTGTCTGACACCTGACTCATTCAAGTTTCCTACAATGGTTTCATGAGGGGTATGGTTCCTGTCCTGAAAATATTGCTAGTTTAGTCCTGTAGTGTTTCTCTGACACAGAAGTTCTAGCTTCAGCTCTACTTACAGAGAGTATAACTTTTGCTGTTAGATGCAAATCTCACTTTCTCTATGGGAATTCCTTCTTTGTTTAGAAGAGCTACTACTTTTTAAAGCAGTTCCTCCTCCTCACAGGGTGACCAGCTACTGTCTCCTCCTATCAATATCTCAGAAATGTGTGAACAAAAAAATGGGTTAGTTCACAGACTACTACCTGAGTGACCTCATCTGGCTTTATGTTACTATACAGTGTATTATTCTTCAATCCTCTGAGTCTTTCACATTCCTTTGAAATATTTTTACAATATCTTCAATTTTATACATTGTATCTACTAGTATTAGGAGACTTTTATGGGTTTCATTGGGCAGCTAGGTGGAGCAGAGGATAGAGGGCCAGGCCTGGCATTAGGAAGATTCGTCTTCTAAAGTTCAAATCTGGCCTCAGATACTTAGTCGTTGTGTGACTCCGGACAAGTCACTTAACCCTGTTTGCCACAGTTTCCTCATCTGTAAAATGATCTGATAAAGAAATGACAAAGCACTACAATATCTTTGCCAAGAAAACCCCAACTGGGGTCACAAAGGGACAAGATTAAAAAATGATGAACCACATGGCTTTCAATACCTATGATGCAATGATACAGTTCAACTGCTTCAGTACCCGTATTGTGAAGAGATTGCTTCATACATAAGACAATAAATAAAATTGTCAGTACTAACTTAAACGGTAAACTTACAAAGTCATCCCCCAGTATCACAATATACAAGGCTATATGCAATTAAGAAAGGGCAAATATAAACAGTTAAGAACTATGCAAACTGATATAAATGCAACAAGAATAAACTCAAGATCATAAAACTAGAATCTATAACTTTTTCATATACCATAAATGACTATACAAACAGCATTCAGCAAACCAATTGCATTTGCTCCTAGCCACATGAACATTATGCATCTGTCATTACATTAATAAAAGATTTTATGTAACTATTTCCATATTAACAGCAGATAGATTATGGGAGAAAGGATTGTTCTTACGACACTGAGAACATCACCAACAAAGTTGAATTAAAAAAAATTGGAAGTAAATATAAGACTTTCCTGAAATCAAAACTGCAACATTTAAAGTAGATAACCAGAAAATTTAAAAATATGCATACAAAAAATGAAAACAAAACTAGAAAATACATTCAAAAGGAGTTGACATAAGAGCCTGCTCACACTAGAGAAAAGGAAAAACAGAATAAAATAAGATTTCCAAAGTGAAGAGGGGTTTCCCATTAGAGAAAGAAAGTGAAATGTGAGACAAAATAAAAATTGAAACAGGAATCAAAATGTTTCTCTCTCTCTCTCTCTCTCTCTCTCTCTCTCTCTCTCTCTCTCTCTCTCTCTCTCTCTCTCGCTCTCTTCCCCTCATACACACACACACACACACACACACACACACACGCGCAAATATCAGTGAAAATACTAAGACATTTGGTATCAATGAAGATGCTAAGATACTAAGCATCAAACAACTGAGATAAAAAAGAAAAGTGAACAAAAAAAATTCTTCTAGCTTACATCAATAAAATTGGGCTGAGGATGAGCTTAAAGTTCAAAACCATCTCTAAAAATTCCCACAAAAAACAGTTAAATTAATCTTTCAAAAATAATTTTGAAAATATATCCTAATAGTAGGACAGAAAGCTACAGGGAAAAGGAAGAATATTTTAAAAATTGATTTGTAAGATAAGCAACTCACATATAATAATAAGGGAAATGGTGGGGTAATTGGGGCAGCCAATGTAATAGACATCATTTAAGTTCCTATAATACAGATTGCCCTAGGCAGTTCCTGTAAGTAGATGTTACCACAGAGAATGTATAGGCAGAGAGGAATTTGGTTCAAAATAGTCCCCTTAAAAATGTATCTATAATACATTACATTTACAGAAATATAAGTTATGATATCTGTTTATACCCTATCCTGTTTATGGGAAGCTTGCATTTGCATGATTTCAGTATCTCTTGATTCTGGGAAAACCAAAGCAGATCAGGAGCTGCTCTTCCTCTCTAACTCCACACCTCAACTGAAGCAGGAATAATGTCTCCCATCTCTTTAAAAGGATCAAAAATCTCTTCCCAAAACTATACCAGCTGACATCATTAATCATACAGACAAAGATATAGTGGTCACCTAATTTTCGTTTGTATTAAGGGAGGATTCATTAACAACAATAACGATGATGTTGACAGTGATGATGGTAAATAATTGAAGAGCAGATCATTTGTAAGAAAAGCAGTTGCCTAAGCTGCCTGTAATGGAGAACAGAATCAGCTTCTTTCACTATGCTCTATTCCTTTCCTAGAGGAAATGGGAACTAAGGAAAGAAATAGATCATCTACCTTAGCTCAATGGTAATAAAAGTTTTGAGTGTACCCTCACCATTAATAGGCAAGTGGGGATGGGAAAAAGCAAAATTTTCTCGGGTTGCTCTGCAATTTTAACATACTCAGTTGATTCTCATTGCTGGTGGTGGGGGAAGTGGAAGAAGGACCACTCCTCAACTTCCTACTCCCATCACCCACAGTAAGAACTCATACTCCTGGAGGAAGGGGGCAGGGGTCCAGAAAACAAATGTGCCACTTGACCCTGCCAACAAAACTTCCTCTCCTGTGGTGTGACCAAGATGGAAAATCTGGCTTACTCTTCCCAGAAGCCTACAAGACCACATTCAGAAAGAACTGGTGTTGTCTGGGACATAATCTATTCTCTATTTCCAGAACCTGATGTCTATCTCTCTGACAATACTCTCCAAGCAGTAGCCCAGGACCCAAGGGTTACATGCTACAAAGAGGTATTCATTAATACATGTGCAATGGGATAAAATGTTTTTTTAAATGAACCAAAGGAAGAGAACAATAATAGTACATGTTTGAATAGCATTTTAAAGTTTGCAAATACATTTCTCATAGCAAGTGAGTTAATAAGCTCACTCTGCTAAGCCTGAGAATTCAAAGAAAGGCAAAAGACAGTCCCTGCTCTCAAAGGACTTACAGTCTAATGGGGAAGACGAAATGTAAACAATGATGTACAAACAAGCCACATGCAAGATAAATGGGAAATTATCAACAGAGGGAAGACACTAGAATTAATAAAGACCAGGAATGATTTCCTGTAGAAGGTGAGATTTCAGCTGGGACTTGAAGATAGGCAGGGAAGCTAAGAGGGAGAGATGAGGAGGGAGAGCATTCCAGGCCTAGGGGACAGCCAGAGAAAAAGGTCGAGCCAACAGATGGAGAAAGAAACCAACTGGGAAAACCATTTGCAGCAAATATATCTGATAAAAATCAGACATTCAAAATCCATGTGACATTAAGGAGATCACACGGGGAAGGGGAAATGCTCTGATTCTGGAGTCAGAAAACCTGGGCCAATATTTTATTTTATAGTTATTTGTATGAATTTACCATCTGTGTTCAACTCCTCCTCTTCCTACCACTAAATTATAAGTTCCTTGAGGGCAGGGACTATAATATTTTCTTTTCATCTTTATATCCAAAAATTCTAGCATAACACCTTATACATGGCAGGAAGACAAAAAAATTGAGTAGTTCCCTATAGAATAAAATACAAACTCAAAACAGCATTCAAAGCCTTTCACAATCTGGCACCCACCTTTCCAAATTTATTTCATCCTAATCCCATTACCCACGCCTTGTTCAAGCCAAATTGATGTAACAGGGCTGATGAACAAGAATCAGTTTGCTAGTCTGTTGCAATCCCCCACATGGAAGAGGCTGGGAAGACTGTTTCTGGAAATGTATGATGATTTGTAACAGAAATAACTTGGGGAGGTTTAGAATATGGAGAGATATTTTGTAAATAATTCTGATTGTCAAGCCACTTGATAAAGAGGATTCTCTTTAACTGACTACAGTGTTTGAGGTCTTAGTATGAACTCTTGAGCTCTTTCTGGACTTGCTGGCATTGGAGGAGGGTAAACTGCTGAGGCTTCCTGGTGGTGGCAGGGAGGAACCCAGAGCAAGAGTGCATGGCCCTGCTTTTGCTTTTGTATTGTTATGTTAATTCTTTCCTGCTTTGGGGTAAAGGAGATTGGAGACAGCTAGAACCTTGTAAGCTCTAAAACATGAGAAAAGTGAGCCACCAGGAGGTCCAGAGAAGAGTTCATGCTGGGTTTTGTGACCAGCCCATTGTTATATGAAATGCAAGTTCATTCAGCAGTGATGACCCATTTGGATATGAACTAAAGGAGACTAATACTATGTAGAAAATTATTTAAATCTGAGTCTATTGTCCCCAGAGGCTAAAGTGACGTAGGGAAAGTATGCACCCTTCATGCTGGGGGGGAAACTTTTGTACTCCAATTCTTGCTGGTCTGTGAAATGATTAGCCCTTTGTAAAAACTGATTGATGTTAATTGGGTATATGGAATTGGGGTGTTAAACAACAGGCAGCTAACAGTGGGTGGAACACTGGAATGAAAATTTTAAGTCATTAGTATTAAAGAAGATTCCCTTCACCCCTCAGGGGTACCCCAGAGCGGAAGATATCGCTAAGCCTCAGTCTGGGAGAGCTGTTCCCTGAACTTGTCTCTCCTAAAAGCAGGATCCCTGGCTTCCTCTGAGATGTAACCCTGGTTCTGCCTTCCATATGGAGTCTCTCTTGACTTCTCCTATTGTTGGTGGTCTATCCTTCCTGAAACTATTTGTGTATTTACTTATCAGTGTTCATGTTGTAGCCCCTCAGCGAAATAGCATCTTCTTCATGGCATAGGCCCACAGTTTCCAAAATGTATGCCATGGTTCCCTTGGGTGCTACAGTGAACTCAAGTGGGCACTGCAGTATATTTTAGATGTTCGACTTCATTGCTTTAAAAAACATAACTGTAAGGTCTCTCTTATGACCCAGGAGCATCATGAAAAAATTACTAAGACATTAAGAATGCCATGAACCTAGAAAGATTTGCATGGACGGCTTTCTTTTTTTTTTTTCTTTCTTTCTTTTTTTTTTTTTTGGTCTTTGTACTCTTAGCACCTAGCATGGTGCTTTACGTATGGTAGATATTGGATGAATATTTCTTGGAAAAAAAGGGAGGGAGAGAGGAAAGAAAGAAATCAGTTGATTTATATTAAGTTAATTAACGGGCAGCTAGATGGTACAGTGGATAGAGTATAAGGCCTGGAGTCAGAAAGACTCATCCGGCCTCAGACACTTACTAGGTATGTGACCCTGGGAAAATCACTAATCTCTGTTTTCCTCAGTTTCCTCATCTGATGGAGAAGGAAATGGCAACCACTCCAGTATCTTTGCCAGGAAAACCCCAAATAGGGTCATGAAGAGTCACACATAACTGAACAATGCCTGAACAACAACAGCAAAGCTAATTAATGTGAAACAAGGATATTGGACATTCTTAAATGCCTACTATGTTTTAGGCACTGGGAATATAAAGATGAAAACAAACTAATCTCTTCTGTGAAGGAGTTTACATTCTACTCACGGTATACGTAATTAGCACAGGGGTATTCAAGGAGGACTGGCACCTCTGGTATGAGGGCTTGCCAAACTCTTTTCAGGGCTGTTCATCCACCTTTGGTATCCACCTGAGGCTAAACCCTCACCTATGGCTCCAAGAAGCTGTAGCATGTGCAGCAGTGACACCTCCATAAACTGCCTCAGCAGATGGATTAAAGCAAGTTGAGAGCAACCGATGGGCCTCACACTTGTCTCTCCCAAGCATGTGAAAACTTTTCCTGGCAGAATGGGTGGTTGAGAACTATTTGCTTCAACCGCCACCAAGGCAGCTGAAGCAGGAACTGTGGAACACTTAAAGCTTGGCCAGACAGCAAATATGCCATGGTCATCCACTGAATCCCGGACCATTGCTAGTCATCCTGATTTTTGTCCTGCCACTGGACTTCAATGACTCTGGAAGAGAAAGTGAGGCTAACAACTCTGTGCAACAATGCCTGGCTTAAATCTAATCATGCACGAGTCAAGACATCACCCCACGATGTCATTGGTCCTCTTTGAAAACGAAGGACAAAAAGCAACAAGCGATTAGCAGTGCTCGGCATGTAGCAAGCACTTAATAATTACTTTTTTATTCACAAAATGATAAGAAAATAGAAGCTATTTTAAGGAGAGGAAAAGTTATCTAATCCAAAGCCTTTATTTTATTGATGAAAAAACTGATAAATAAATTCCCATATATAAGTTTACCTTGGTTTTAGACATGCAAATAAAGGAATTCACAAAATCAGTTTTACTGTGCATCCAAAGGCAATAAGAAGTATCATGGCATGGAACACTTGGTTATTTCATATTGCAGTGCTCACAACTTGAAGGTAGGGTAGTTATAGCCTATGGTCCAATATCTTTTGCAAAGGGTAAGTAGATAGAGGGATTATCTGAGAAGCCCACTAAAATTAAATTAAATATTAACAAATTAAATTTACAATATTTACAACCTACAAAATTTATAATATAAATTAAATCAATATTTACTGTGATTCTTGGTAACTTCAAGGAAGAGGTGAGGATAGGCAAAGATAGTGGGAAATGTACTGGAAAATATGGTTTTTATTCCTATAAGTAATAAAGTAGGCCAAATATTCATAGATTACACAGAATCCTCACTCTTACACATCACGAAGACATACCTTAAAAAGCGAGTCAGAAGGTGTTAGACATGACAAATGTTGAATAACATCATAAAAAAAAAAACAAAATTGATTCCATTTTAGTGGATCCATTATTAATGTGGGAGTTATACTAAAATCAGCTTTGTATAGAGTCAGATGATCGGCTTACTTAAGCAAAGATCAAAAGTAATATAAAACTGAAAGTGAAAAAAAAATAAGGGGAAAAACTATCAAGTACAATTAATACAATTCCAACCTGACCTATTTAAACAAATTATTCATGCCAAAAATAATACTTGAAAAGAAAAAAGGACATAAATCAATTTATGCAAAGCTTAATGTTAATCAGTCAACATAATGAGGATACCAAAAAACCTAAAAACTAGTCAAGATACATTTTACTTGTTTGCTGAATGGAATGATATGGCAGTTAAGTATGATGTCCTACTATTAGACTATAAACTCATTGTAAAATCTTATGGAGAACTAAGGGTAAAACATTATGAGAAATATTGACTTCCAAAATAGCAAGAAGAAGAGGGGAAAATCATTTTAAAGATCATAGAGAGATCCAGTTATTTAGTCATCACTAAGGCAATTAAGGATGAAACTGGAAAGAGGGCACCAAAGATACAAAGATGGAAAAGGTCTGAAAAAATTTTTTACAATAACCTCTTTCTTATCACCAAGTTAGATTTGACTCTAGTACTGTTCATTCCTTCTAGAGGAAGCAACTGATCCATATGCCCATTTTGTCATCAATATCATTTCAATGAGAATGACACGTATTAAGAACTTCCTGACAGGAGTATTAAAAAGAAACAGAAAGGCTCTTGTAAAGTGATACTCCACAGTATAATACATTTTAACCATCGCAAAATGTTTTGAAATATGTAGAGAATACATGACCCCACTGTTCTTATTGCTTGTTGATTATTTTTTAAAGTATTTGATTTCATAGAGCAAAACAGTACTTCATTCTGCAAAGTATTTTCAACATATATGTCAGAATTATTCAAGATTCCTGCAAATGTGTAACAATAGAGGGAATTTCTTCATCAATGTTTTTTGTATTTCATGAATATACAAAGAATCCGAGATTTTGTCAGCTTGGGGAACTCTGTGAACAATTTCAGATTGCAATTCATGTGCAACTAAGTAGATAAATTCTAGTCCAGGGATTCTTACACTTTCTGGTGGCAGTTTGGCAGTCTGGTAAAACCTATCTATCTCTTTTTAGGATGTTTTTAAATGCATAAAATGGAATACATAGGACTGCAAAGGAAATTAATTATATTGAAATGTAGTTATCAAACTGTTTGTTTTTTTAAATTAATGGACCTTAGGTTAAAAGCCCTTGGGGAGTCAGTTATCTGAGGCACATGGAGATTAGTCAATTTACCCAGGGTTATATAGTAAGTGAAAGAATCAATATATGAACCCAGGTCTCTATGACTCCAAACACAGCATTCTATCAATTATGCCATTCCACATAAATTGTACATAATAAATATCTGTTCAATTTGATTTATTGAATTAACTCATTCTTTCCTTTAAATTTTGTTCATAACTCTAATTTTAAAAGGAATTTAAAAGGGAGATCACACCAATTGCAAGAGAGCTGAATTCCATTAGATAGCAGCACAGCGTAACGGAAAATAGCCTGAATTTGCAATCTAAGGACCTTGGCTCAATTCTGGATCTTCCTCCTTAATGGCACATGAGGCAAGTAATTTCATTTCTCAGGGCCTTGAATGCTCTATCTGTAAAATGAGGAGTTTGGATTAGGTGATCTGTAAAGGTTACTTCCAGATCTTGATTCTATAAATTATGCAATAAATAATAAATAATCCTGGAAGATATTGTTGGGAGTATAAGTTAAAAAAGGGGGGGAGAACAAAACAGACTGCAGTAGCTTTCAAAACAATTAAATGAAAATTTATAAAGTCCCTACTATGCGCCAGGCACTGTGGTGGGCTTTGGAGATACACATACAAAAATATCCACCCTCGAGGAGTTGACACCTCTATTGGGAAAGAGGAAACCAAGAAAGGCTTCATGGAGGAAGCAGAATCTTGGCAAAACCTTGAAGACAGACAAGGCTACACAAGATGACCTCTGAGGTCCCTTCTAGCTCTAAAACTATGGGAATCCTAACATTAGAAATAATCCCTAGAAAATGGGCTGAGGTCAGATATTATTCCCATTTTACAAACTTACAAACTGAGACCTACAGAAGATGAATCATTTCCATATAGATATACCATTGTGATGGATCCAGAATTGTGCCTGAGTTTTCCTAACCTCAGATTTGATATTCAGCATTATTTTAATTTGACTTCAAAGTCTTCAAGATGATGTCTCCCTCATATCTGTCTCCCTCATCCCCAAGACAATTTTGCTGTGCTGAGTCAGGACAATGATTTGCTGATTTACAAATCTATAATCCATAGCCACAGATTCACATGTTAACCAATGTGGAGTCAATCTATAAACTTTGCCTTGTATCAAGTATTCAATTTAACAAATATTTATTTACCATTTACGATGTATATAAAACACTGTACTGGTTGTTAGAAATACACAAAAATCAAACAGAATAAATCCCTACCTTCAATATTACATTGTAATTTCCACCATTTATTGGTATAAAATAAGTGTTTAGGTAGCTGTCCTTCCACCAAATTTTCAAAAAAGAATTTTGTAAAGAACTGTGTTACTCAATTCTGTCTAAAACCACGCTCTCAGGAAGTATCTTGCTGCCAAATCTAGGAGGCAAATAAATTCGAGATTGTGTAATATTGCACTCACTTTGGACTCCAAATATTTGCTATCACCCGTGGGTGAGAAAGAGAACATTAGCCCTGTAGCATGTTATGAAATGATGTTAATTTTTCATATTGGAGTAATAGCATGTACTAGATGTGAGTCTTCAGCTGTTTTAAATGCTGCCATTTTTTGACCTTTATAAGACGATACAAACTATTCTGCTTGGCCCACAGAGGAAAGAACTAGGATCAGTGAGTGAAAATTACAAGGAGGCACGTTTTGGATCATACAGAAATTCTAAACAAATAGCTATCCCAACAAGGGACAGTCTCATAAAGCCACCTCTTAAATGAGTTGTTGGTCATCAAAGGTATTCAAGCAGAGGCTACTTGTTATGGATAATTTGGCATTCAGGCAGACATTGGACTGAATGATCTCTAAGACCTCTTTCAACTTCAGGATACTTGGTTTTAATAGCAAATTAGGTTCCACTATGTTAAACCTCTCCCCTCCTACATTACAGAATTGGATGGACCTATGTGGGAAAGGGATATTCTGAAGCTAAGAAAAGAGAGTTATTTCTACATGGAGACCCCATGGAAGCTCAATTCTGAAAGTCAATGCTATCACACGGCTCAACAAGCCACATCTGAACAGAAGGCAGACCACAGGCCTTCTGGAAAACTGCACATTTTTTGTATAACATAGCAACCTTCATTGAAACATGCTGCATGCAGTTAATTTTTTTCCCCTCAATCTGTGCCACCTGGTATCTGTTAGAAGACAAACATACCAGCTTTGGCCATATCCAGTTACTAGCTGTTCCTAAGAATCAGCCAAATTATTCTTATGACATAATTTCCTTTCCATGGAATGTTGCTTCATCTTTTTGGAGATTTCTGCATATTGGTCCAAGGACAAGAAATGATGCCTTTTAAGCAGTAACATGAATATTAAGAATTAAATATGCATAGTGAAGATCAAAAGAGTATTTTCTTTGAATGTTAGGGGATCTTAGAATTTTATTAGAATTGGATTATAATTAAAAGGGACCTCAGGACATCTAACCTAATAATTATTATTTATTATATTATATATCATATAATATGATATGACATGATGTGATATAATATAGCTAATATTTCCATGTAAGGTGGTGCAGTGGATAGAGTGCCAGGCCTGAAGTCAGGAAGACTCATCTTCCTGAGTTCAAATCTGGCCTCAGACACTTATTAGCTATGTGACCCTGGGCAAGTCACTTAATCCTGTTTGCCTCAGTTTCCTCATCTGTAAAATGAGCTGGAGAAGGAAATGGTAAACCACTCCAGTATCTTTGCCAAGAAAACCCCAAATGGGATCATAGAGAAATGGACATGACTGAAAACAACCAAACAACAAACATTTCTGTAATGCTTTAAGGTTTGTGATGCTTTACACACTTTGTCTCATTTAATTCTAACAACAATCCTCTTAAGAAGATATAATTACCCCTCCATTTTACATATGGGGAAATTGAGGCTGAGAGAAGTTAAATGACTTGCCCAGGTTCACATAGTCAGTAAGTGTCAGAGACAGGATTTGAATTCATGTTTTTTTTTTCCTGAATCCAAGCCCAGCACTCCACCCACTGTGCCACAAGATATCTTTATTATACTTGAATATGGACACACCACTATACTATTTCGAACAAGTAGACATCTAGCCTTGACTTAAATGCCTAAACTAAGGGAAATTCACTACATTCCCAAGCAGTCTAGGCTACCTTTGGATAGCTCTAAGGCATTTGTTTTTTACATCAAGCCTAAGATGTTTGTAACTTCAACTATTTCTCCTGGTTCTTCTCTTCAAGAACAGAGTACGTCTATTTCTTCTACTTCAGGAGACAGCTATTCTGTCTCCCCTAATTCTTTTCTAAGCATCTCCAGATGCTTCCACCCATCTTGATCTCAAAGCATCTCACCACCCTGGTTGCCCTACTCTGAATGTTCTCAAGCTTGTTCATGTCATTCCTAAAGATCATTAAGCAGAACACAGGACCCCAAGTATCATCTGACCAGGATGACTATAACCTTCCTGTACAGTATTTCTATCTTCATGCAGCCTGAAATCTCACTAGCTTTTTAGGACTACATATCACACTGTAGACTCCTTTTGAATTTACAGCCCACTAAAAAGCCCAGACTTTTTTCAAACTCTTCTTTAGCCACTCTCCATTAAATGTTTACTGATTCTTTGAACTCAAATATTGTTACTGGTGTTCAGGTGTTTCAGTCATGTCTTACTCTTCATGACCCCATTTGGAATTTTCTTGGCAAAGAGACTGGAGTGGCTTGTCATTTCCTTTTCCAGCTCATTTTACAAATGAGGAAACCGAGACAAACAAGGTTAAGTGACTTGCTCAGGGTCACACAGCTAGTAAGTATCTGACGCCATATTTGAACACAGGTCTTCCTGACTTTAGTTCCTGCACTCTATCCACTGTACCCCCTAGCTGACCCAAATGTACCTAACATTTATTCCTATTGAATTAAAATTTACGGAATCCTATTTGGACTGAAAGCACTAGTTGCCAATCATAATTTTGGAACACATTAATATTAAAGGACATGTTTGCAGAAATACAGTTGTAAAGGGTAGAGAGAGATATTTCTTCAAGGTTGCAGAAATTCTTAGTTTCAGGGATTAAGGCTTCCTGAGAAAGCAGCATGTCTAAACAGACTACTTTCTTCAGTGCTATTACCAATGTTTAAAGCAATCAGAATCAGTGAATATCTATTATGGTTGATACAGAATGAGCACTGCAAGCAAAAAATAGGTATGTGCTTTTAAGTGACAAATCAAGGAATTCTAACGAGTAAGGAGTCATGAGGGAAAAACCTAACATGAAAACTCCATCACCACTGAGTGAAATAGGTACAAAAATGTATTGGAGAATATGAAAAAATTTGAAGAGGATAATGAATTTATAATCTACAGTCTACATGAGTCAGTCTGCAATAGTGAAAGTACAAGTTATCAGCTAACCAAATGCTGCCATAAATGATTAACTTTTGAAAGCACAGATCTTTTGACCTCCTCCACTGAACAAACACTGCTCTGTAGTGACTAAAATAGCCAAAGGCAACATTTCAGGCACACTGAACAAATCTTACTAGAGGCCCTGCCATTTTATGTCACAGGGATCTTGGAGAATACTAGTGATGGCTTCTCTCTACCTAGCTACAGAGAAGGAATTAATTCTGTCAGGGGCTCCCAAAAGGAGCTTGAATTATCCAGATAATTGCCTCAAGTCTCCATCTCACCAAGGCTTTAGAGACATGACTTAAAGGCAATTAAGAAAATAATAAGGTTTGATTTATGAAAAGGTACTAATTTCTGAAGTATGCACTAAGAACGTAGCAAGTGAGATAGCAGAAGATTGCATGGTGTCACCCTGTGAAAGCATTTTTAGTTATGGTCAAATGTATAATATCATTTCCATTATTTTATCAGCTGTAAGTATGGTTTGACAAAACTCCTATCCACCAATAAAATAGGTCATAAAGAGTTAGACACAACTAAAAACAACTCAGCAACAACGATACTGTTGAAAGCACCACTAACCTCCAAGACATTTTGGCTCACAAGCCCAGTGCCCATTGACATTCACTCATCCATATTTCCAGTCCACTGACAAATCATGTATTTTCTACCTCCACAACATCTCTTCTAGAATGCACACAATCATCCAGCTACCACTCAAGTTCAGCCTCTCATCACTTTCTGTTTTGACTATTGTAATTACCTTCTAATTAGTCAGACTGCCTAAAATCTCACCTGAATCCAATCCATCCTCCACTCATTTGGCAGGTGGCAAAGTAGATAGAAGGCCAGGCCTAGAGTCAGGAAGACATGAGTTCCAGTCTGGCCTCAGATACTTACTAGCTGTGTGACCCTAAGCAAGTCACTTAACCCTATTTGCCTCAGTTTCCTCATCTCTCAAATGAGCTGGAGAAAGAAATAGCAAATCATTCCACTATCTTTGCCAAGAAAATCCCAAGTGGGATAATGAAGAGTGGAGCACAACTGAAAATGACTTAACAACAACAATCCCACCCCAACACACACACACACACACACACACACACACACACACACACACACACACACACACACACACAGACACTCAATAAAGTCTAGTGGCTAACTATTCTCACCAGGATCAAATACAAAATCTTTTGTTTGACATTGAAAGTTTTTCATAACCTGACCAATTCCTACCTTTCCAGTGTTCTTACACTTTACTCATTTCACACACTAGGCCAACCGGCTACACTGGCCTTCGTGCTGGTCCTCACACACTACACTCCATACTCCATCTTTGTTCCTTTCCCCCATATCTGGAGTGCTCTTCCTTTTCGCCTCCAACTCCTAGTTTCCTTGTTTACTTCAAGACTCAGCTGAAACCCCACCTCTACCGGAAATCTCTCCAGGTCCCCCCGAATCCCTACCCCATGACCCCAGAGGCTGGTGCCTTCCTCTCTAGATATGTAAATGTTGCCTCTCCCCTTGGAATGTGGGCTCCAGGAGTGCAGGGACTGTGTTTTTGCCTTTCTTGGTATCCTCAGCATTTAGGCACGGAGAGAGTGCTTAATAAACATTTGTAGACTTGTTGATCGTATGGAAAAAACCCTGGGTTTTCAAAGGTTAGGCCAAGGTAGCTCAAGTTTAGGCATATCCTATCAAACTGGAAAGTCATTTACTATTAGATAGCACGTCTGTTGTCCAAAGACCAATGGAGATAAATTGGGAGTGGCTCATTGCTGTGGTTGGCAAGGAGGTAATGATTTTTCTTTCAGCCACAGCAACTCATGAAGACTGACTAATCATTAAGACATGAAGGAGCTTTGATCTGCATCAGTGAACAAAGTACTCATGCCAATGAAATCCTGGATTCTTGAAGCATTGAAAGAAATTTTTTAAAAAACTGTGCAAAATCAACAATAGAGCACTGTGCATAGTAACCTAAGTCGCTCATTACAGGCATTCAGAAATAATTATTAAAGGAATGAGTGGTGTTCATAGCCAGTTTATATCATACATACAGCTTAAGTAAGTTTTTTAAATGACTAAATGAGTAGCCCTGGTCAGGTGTCAGCCCCAGCACTTTCTTCCCTGGCCTCTAAAACAACTGAACATTTGCCTATGGCAGGGTCCTATCCGTTATGCTGTAACTTTCCCATTTGTCTGGTTTGCCACGCTGCACTTACAATTCCCCATATAGGTTCTAAGAAGGATACTCTTTCCTTGATGATTGGCAATGCTGATTTTGGTTGATCCTGCCCCCTGCACAGCCCATAGAGCCGCTGCTCAGGGTCTTGTCCCAGCATACCCATCTGGGTCACCTCTCCAATGCTCATCTGAGTGGGGCAGTGGGTAGAATGCATTCTACCCTCCTGAGTCATGAGCAATAAACCTTTGCTTCGAAACCCTCAGTGTTCATTGTGTTACCCCAATCTGAATTCTCACTGAACACTCAAAGACTGAATAAAGACTGCCTCCAAACTTACCTTATATCCTCCTTGATCTTCCCATAGTGAGTGTATTAGAGAATTGAGGAGCTAGAAACAAGGTGATAACATGTTACTGAAACACACAGCTATTTAGAGGCAGAGTTGGGATGACAGCCCAGATCTTCCAATTTTTAGTCTGTTATACTTTCTTTTACATCACAATTCAAGTCAATAAAAATTTCAGCACAAAAGTAAGAATCCAAAGAAGCTTTTTTTCCTCTCTAATTTCTCCTTTAAACATGGTAGCACAGAACAGTAATTCCCATAGCACAGGACAGCAATAATAATAATAATAATAATAATAATAATAATAATAATAGCTAATATGTATATGTGCCAGGCAGTATGATAGGTGCTTTACAAGTGTTATCTCCTTTTATCCTTGTAGTAATCCTGGGAGGTTTGCTGTTCAGTCATTTCAGTCATGTCTGATTCTTCATGACACCATTTGGGATTTTCTTGGTAAAGATATTGGAGTGGTCTGCCATTCCCTTCCTAGCTCATTTTACAAATGAGGCAGACAGGGTTAAGTAACTTGCCCAAGGTCACACAACTAGTGTCTGAGGTTGGATTTGAACTTAAATCTTCCTGACTCCAGGCAGGGCATTCAATCCATTGCACCACCTAGCTGCCTCAACCTTGGGAGGTAGATGCTACTATTATTATGCCCATTTTTCAGATGAGGAAACTAAGGCTTAAATGACTTACCCAGGGTCACACAACTAATGTCTGAGGTCAGATTTGAACTCAAGTCTTCCTGACTTCAGGCCCAACACTCTATCCAGGCCCAGCATTCTATCCATTGCACTGTAGCATCATAGATTTAGCATAGGCAGGGATTGAATCCAGATTTAGGGCTCTTTTGATTCTATCATGTAGCCTCTCAAGCTATAGCCTTCTTCTTTATTGCCTTGGCTTTACAAAAGCCTAGAAACCTCACAAACCCCACAATTGAAATCACAAGGATATCCTCTTATATAGCTCAAAGAAGAATTCCACTTACTAAGAGCAGCATAGATTTAGAAAGGACCATAGAGATTATCCTAGTGTCCAAGACAATGAAACTGAGGCTCAGAGGCATTGTGATTTGCCTAAGGTTTCATAGGAATAAGTGGCAAAGCTGATATTTTAAACTCTTGTTGTCTTACCCGAAATCCAGTGCTGACACAATATAATCAAACATCTTTCTTGGAAAAACAAGATGACAAATAGTCATTTAGAGAAGAGAATTGCAAACCTATAAATGTTTTAAAACATTGGATCGCTTTCAATAGCAATAAAATGTTTAACTTACTACAGGGAGAAAAGCCTCTTGTCTATTTTTAGAGGAGACAAGGCACTCACTTCTTCAGAAATCTAGGAGGCTTAGGTTTCTCTTACTCCCCAGCACACATGCACAGACAACGGGTATTGAAATGGAAAAGGATAGGAGGAGAAATGATTTCTGGTTTCTTCTTTTGATTATTACTGTCACTAAATTCCACCTAGAAACATATGACATCACTAGAGACTTCCCTTCCCTGACAAAACCACCAGAGAATATGTACAAATACAGGGGTCTTTAACCTTTATTGTGTCATGTACCCTTTGGCAATCTGGTGAAGCCTATGGACCTCTTCTCAGAATACTTCTTTTAAAGGAAAAAGAAATAAAATGCATAAGATTACAAAGGAAAACAATGATATTATAATAGTTATCGAAAAAATAAAAATAAAACCACAAATTCTTGGATGTGAGGTTAAGCTCACAAAGCATTTTCCTTATACCAGCCCTGTGAGATAGGGTAATGTGATAAACACTTTATAAGCAAGGAAATTGAGTCTCAGAGAGGGTGAGTCTCCTCTGCTCCCATAACTAGCAAACACCAGTATTCACACCCAGATAGTCTCAGTGCTTTGATTGCTAAAAACATATAATGTCCAGCACCCTATTGATCTTGCAAAGAGATATAAAAAAACTAAATGATAGAGTGCCTACCCTTGTTGAGCTTCAAATCTAATGGAGATAAGTTAATGATAATAATAATGACGATAATAACAATGGCTGGCATTTATATCACACTTTAAGGCTTGCGAAACACTTGTTGTTTTTGTTCAGTCATTCAATCATGTTCAACTGTTCACAACCCCATGGACCACAGCACACCAGGCCCTTCGATCCTCCACTATCTCTCAAAGTCTGTCCCAGTTCGTGTTTGTTGTTTCCATGATACTATCTATCCATCTCATTCTCTGCCATTCCCTTTTCCTTTTGCCTTCATTCTTTCCCAACATCAGGGTCTTTTCCAATGAGTCTCTTCTTCTCATTATATAGCCAAAGTATTTAAGCTTTGGCTTTAGTATTTGACCTTCCAGTGACTAGCCTGAATTAATTTCTTTAATTATTGACTGATCTGATCTCCTTGCTGTCCAAGGGACTCTCAAAAATCTTTTCTAGCACAACAATTAAAAAAACTTTACAAATATTATCTTATTTTATCTTCTCAATAACCCTGGGAGGTAAGGGCTATTTATAGATGAAGGAACTAAGGCAGACAGAAGTTAAGTGATTTGCCCAGGGTCACTTAGCTAGCAAATGATGCAGGCTAGATTGGAATTCAGATCTTCCTGACTCCAGGCCCAGTGCTATACTTCAAAAATATCACAAAGAGGGCAACTAGGTGGCACAGTGGATAGATGACTGGCCCTGGAGTCAGGAACACCTGAGTTCAAATCCATCCTCAGACACGTAACACTCAACAGCTGTGTAACACTCTGGGCAAGTCACTTAACCCCAATTGCCTCACCAAAAAAATAAATAAATATAGATATAGATATAAAACAAAGAGAACAATTCAGAATAGTACATAATTATGTTGAATTGTGTCCTGGAGACTGTAGATGCCATAGGAGTACAAGAAAGAGAGATTTCAGCATGAGCCAGACTGGTCAGAGAAGACTCCCTGCAGGAGAAAAAATTCAGACCTTGAAAGAAAGATCAGGCTTACATAAGCAAAAAAAAGATGGACAGTTGCACAAGCAGATTTATATGGTTTGTAAACACAACAATGAGAGGGTTGGCTTGGCTGGAATAAAGTTTGTGTATAGGGAAATAGTGGGATATAGGGTTGGCTAGATAGAGTAGGCCCTGATCATTAAGGGCCTTGAAATAATTTGAACTGGACACAGCAAGTAAGGAGTAACCTAAATCTTACCAGCTTCAGTAAAGGCTACAGCCACAATATATAAAGAGATATTATTTGAATTGTGGACTCCTATAAAGATCCAAGTGAGGCATAGAAATCATGAGCTCTTAGACCTCACTCTGCTTAATGAATGTATATGAACTAGTAGGAATCTCTGTCATCTCCTGCTAAGAAGGAAGTCTAATTGTGCTTCCGGGACCTCCTAGGCACAACTGGAGTGAACTACAGAGACAACCACTAGAGCTGAGATATTGTGCAGTGGCTCAAGTCCTACAGGTCTATGCAGACACCACCATTGGGATTTCTAGGAGCATCTCTGATCATCTCAAGGGTAGCTGCAAGCCTTCAAGAAAATTTTGGTTTATATTTGTTTTACATAATATATTTGTGCCATTGAGTACTTTTTTCCTTTTTTTTTTTTTAAGGCAATTGGGGTTAAGTGACTTGCCCAGGATCACACAGCTAGCAAGTGTCAAGTGTTTGGTCTGAGGACGGATTTGAACTCAGATCCTCCTGGCTTCAGGGCCAGTGCTCTATCCACTGTGCCACCTAGCTGCCCCCACATTGAGTACTTTTAAAAGGAAGCAGAGGAGGGGGTCATTGAAATCAATTGGGATTAACTGCAAAAAAAATTGTACAGCATAGGATATCCCAATCTGTTAGGACAATGCCAATTTTTAAAAATTACAATTTAAATCTCTGTATCATAACACACTTCAAACCATATGATCAATGATTTTAGAAATCAATGCTTTAGTAGAGGAGATAAGGGAATAAAGCTGGCATTTATGATTCATGCATTCTTCTCTCCAATCCCTCTCTGTGTCTCCCTGTTCTCTCTCTCTCTGTCTATATCGCTACATAGATACATGTGTATATACATATATACACATATGTGTGTATGTACACATATACAGACACGCATATATGTAAATAAAATATGTGTGTATCTGTGTGTATATACGGGGCAGCTAGGTGACTCAGTGGATAGAGGACAGGGTCTGGAGTCAGGAAGATATGAGTTTAAAGCTGGCCTCAGACACTTATTTAGATGTGTGACCTTGGGTAAGTCATTTAACCCTGTTTTCCTCAATGAATTAGGGAAGGAAATGGCAAAACACTCCATTATCTTTGCCAAGAAAACCCCAAATGGGCTCACAAAGAGTCAGACATGACTGAAACAACAGAAGAACAACTATATAGAAAGCAATGTGGTATAATGTATACGTATTGTGGTTTCAAGTCTTATCTCTGTACATAATGACTGTGTAATTTTGAACAAGTCATTTAACTTCTTGTTGCTCCTGGGAAATTTTCTGACTGTGAGTGGCAGAGTGTTGTATGTACTGGTAGAGGTAGCTCCCTATATCAATGAATTCACAGATCCAAATATTTGTGTGTGTGTGTGTGTGTGTGTGTGTGTAGCTAGATAGATAGAAATAGATAGCAACAGAGATAGACAGATTAGATAGATGACAGATAAAAATGGAGACAGACACAGATTAGATAGATAGATAGAAATAGAGACAAATACATTAGCTATATAGAAACAGAGACAGGCATAGATAGATTGATAGATAGAAAAAAGAGAGAGACACAGATATATACAGAGATAGAGATAGATACAGAGATATGCACAGATAGATAACTAGACAGACAGACAGATAGATATAGATGGATGGATGGATTAGATAAATAGGAAGGAAGGAAGGAAGGAAGAAAGAAAGAAAGAAAGAAAGAAAGAAAGAAGAAAGAAAGAAAGAAAGAAAGAAAGAAAGAAAGGAAGGAAGGAAGGAAGGAAGGAAGGAAGGAAGGAAGGAAGGAAGGAAGGAAGAGACAAAAACTGAAAGTGATGCAGACATACAGACTTAGAATTTTCAAAGTATTTTACTACGCTATTTCATTTGATCTTCCTCACAACTCTTTGAAGTAGGTTGTTCTGAGCTGGGCCTGACTTACGCAGATCCTCTGTTAGTTTAGGTTTGCTGTTGGAATAAAATAAGACACTCATAGGTTATCCAACAATTAACAAAAGGAAATTTATTTAGCCATAGCAGAAGGATGTTAAACAACAGGCCCTAAGAATCCCTTGAGCTGATTTTGCTGCCATCTTAATCTACTAACCAAGCATCTGAGGGCTCCTCTAGCTGCTCAGGTTCCTTTGCACATAGGGAATAGATGAGGAAATGAAGTAAAGTCTGAAGCCCCTAGTGCCCTGAACCAACCAAGTCTAAAATTATTGGGACATTGACTTTTAAAGGAAAAACTAGTTTAATCTGCATGGGGGTGGAGGGGGGGGAAAGTTAGGATATTGCCTCTATTACATACATTCCTACAGGTATTTTTATCTCCGTTTTAAAGTTGTGGAAACTGAAACTCAGAGGTGGGATTGAGGGTCACACAGCCAGGAAACGTCAAGGGCAAGATTCAAACTGTGGTTTGTCCAGTCTTAAAGTACTATGCCCTTTCCCAATGTACCACACTGCCTCTCTAAACAGTATTCTTTTTGTTTGGTTCAGTTTAACTTTGCTTTTTATTCATGAATGTTATATGTTATCCTTCCTACTGAAATGACAACAGTTCAATCCTCCCTGGATATTCCTTGGAAGTCCTTCCTTTAAACAACAGATGATAAGGCTAATGTAGAAATCCATATGCTTATGTCTGTTTTACCAATATCTTTGATTTTTACATCTCATTTATTTCTGAATATATTCCTTTCCTTCCCAGTGAGCCATCCCTTGCAACAATAATTTAAAATTAAAGAGAAGGCTAGAAGCCTGTAATCCCTCCTGTGGGCAGGCTGAAGCTGGAGGATCTTTTGATCTCTGGAGTTCTGAGCAGCAATGGGCTAAGAAGTCACTTGGGTGTCCACACTGAATTCAGCATTAATAGGGCGAGGCCCTGGGACTGGGGGAGGGAGGTGGAGCACAGCCACCTGGCTCAGGTCAGAAATGGGAAGGTGCAAGTTCTTTATCAATTAGGGTGAGATCAGGGTGAGTAGTCCCTGAACTTCCAGCACAGGGGTGATGGGGAGAAAAATCTTTAAAATAAAATAAGGAGAAAGAGAGGGAGAAAGCAGTTCAAGCATAACCAAAGCATTAATTATGCCTGACAGCATATGCAATAGTACACACTCAGTCCTCCACCTCCAGGGGAAAAAAAGGTATCAGGAGAGAGGTGCATTTTCTTCATTTCCCTCTGGGACCAAAAGCTCTAAGTATCATTCTTATCCTTCTTTAGGGAGGAAGGGGGATGATTTTTTACCTTCCTTATCTGTTCTTCTTAGCTTTTCCTCTTCCTCTATTCTTCTCTTTTCTCCTTTCAAAAATCCAAAGCAGCAGGATTAAAGTTGCCTTTGACCATGGGGGCAGGTGAAGGTAATCCATCTCAAAAGTACTGCTGAACTGTTGGTAAGACCATGAACTGGTCCAACTATCCTGGAGAACAATTTGGAACCATGGCCAAAGAGCTATAAAATTTTGCATACTCTTTGATCCAATAATACCACTACTAGGTCTATACTTCAAAGGGGTCATAGAAAAAGGAAAAGGACATATATGTGTGCATGTGTGTGTATATGTCTGTGTGTGTGTGTGTGTACAAAAATATTTAGAGTAGCTCTTTTTGCGATGGCAAAGAATTGGACATTGAAAATGATGCTTGGGGAATGGCTGAACAAGTTGTGGCATATGATTATAATGGGACACTATTGTGTTATAAGAAATAATGAAAGGGATGATTTCAGAAAAACCTGGGTAGTCTCATATGAAGCGATACCAAGTGAAGTGAGTAGAACCAGAACACTATACACAGTAACAGCAAGATGGTAACAATGATCAACTGTGAAAGACTTAGCTACTTTGATCAATACAATGATCCATGACAATTCCAAAGGACTCATAATGAAAAGTGCTCTCCCCCTCCAGAGAGAGAGCTGATAAACTCTGAGTGGATTGAAGCATATTTTTTTGAGTTATTTTTCTTGCTTTTTTTCTGCAACATGGTTAATATGGAAATATGTTTTGCATGACTTCACATGTATAATAGATATCATATTGCTTGGCTTCTCAATGGGTGAGGGTGAGGCTGGAGGGAGAGAAAGAATTTGGAATTCAAAATTAAAAAATGAATGTACAAAAAAGTACTGCTGACAATCTTTAATACAATAAAAATGCCAATATAACCAAAGAATCTCACTATAATTTAATTTGACCTGCAGAGCCTAAGGGTTTTGTTGGCTTTTAGACTTTTAGATTTGACTCCCACAGACACAACAGCTTCCACTAACAATGCTAATCCTGAGAAGCCAAATGGGAATTTTTAAATCAGAGAATATTTTCTCACAGTTTGGATCCGAGATATTTTATTATAGTTGGAGGCTAAATTTTATCTAAACTTTCATCTTCGTGTTCTATAAACATTTAATGAATGGATGAAATGAAATAAAATAAAATGAATGTTTTGAGTAGTGTCCCACAAGATGTAGCATGGGGGTGTCATTGCGTGGCTCAAAGGGAAGCAGAGCCTCTCCTCCCCCCACCTCTCTCCAAAGAAGCAATTTTCTGCCAGGAGAAGAAACAGTAGGGCAAAACCTTGGGCACTCTGTTCTCTTCAGAGAGAGAGGGTACAGGGCTGGAGTTAGATCTATCTGCTCCCTTAAAAATTAGTAGCCTAAGCGATGTAACTTTCAGGTTCAACCTAACTCTGATTGCTATTCCTTTAATAAGGAAAAGAGAATCCCAGGCTTTGTATCAAAAACTTGATTCCCTCTCTACCAAATATCAATGCCACAATGAACACACAAAGTAATTATCAAAGAAACTTAGCCAATTCTACAGCAAACCAAAATCAGAGGGAAAAAATGCATAGGAGAATAGGTGCCAGATAATATATACCAGACAAAAAGAGGCAAAAGACAGTCCTGCCCTTAAGGAGCTTACAATCTAATATGCAAACAAATATATACAAAGCAAACTGTATAAAGGTTAAATAGGAAATAATTTTAAAAGGGAAGGCACTAGAATTAAGAGGGTTTGGGGAAGGCTTCCTGTAGAAGGTGGGATTTTAGTTGAGACTTGAAGCCAGGGAGGTCAGTTGTCAGAGTGGAAGAGGAAAAGCATTTCAGGCTCCCAGAGCAGAGAGATGGAGTGTCTTGTTCATGGAATAGTCAGGAGGCCAGTGTCACTGGATTGAAGAGTACATGGCAGGGAATCAGGTATAGGAAGACTAAAAAGGTAGGAAGCGGCTAGGTTATAAAGGACTTTGAATGACAAACAGCATTTTTTATTTGCTCCTAGAGGTGAAGTTTATTGAATAGAGATTGATATGATCAGAACTGAATTTTAGGAAAATCCATTTAGTGGATGAATGGAGGATGGATTGGAGGGGGGAAAGACTTGAGGCAGGCAGACCCACAAGCAGGCTATTGCAATAATAAAGAGATGAGGTGATAAGGGCCTGCACCGTGGTGACAGTGGCAAAGGAGAAACGGAGCAGTATTTGAGAAATGTCACAAAGGTAGAAATTGACACACCTTGGCAACAGCCTAGATAATGGGGGTGAGAGTTAGTGAGGAATCCAGGATGACTCCTAGGTTGTGAGCCTGAGGGACAGAGGGAATGGTGTTGCCCTCAACAGTGACAGGGAAGGTGGGAGGGGGAAAGAAATTAAGTTCTGTTTTGGACGTATTGAGTTTAAGATGTCTACTGGACATTCAGTTGGAAATCTCTGAAAAAGAATTGGAGAGTGAGATTGGCAGTGAGGAGAGACATTGGGACACGAAAGGTAGATTTAAGAATCATCAGCATAAGAGTAATAATTAAATCCACGGGAGCTGACACAATCACAAAGTGAAATAGTATAAAGGGAGAAGAGAAGAGGACCCAAGATAGAACCCTGAGGGATACCTATATTTAGAGGGTGTGATCTGAGGCCAATCCAGCAAAAGGTGACAGAGGAGTGCTCAAATAGGTAGAAGGAAAACAAGGAGAGAGAGGAGTCCCAAAAACCTAGAGGGAAGAGAATATCAAAGAGGAGAGAGTGATCAGCAGAGCCAAAGGCTATGGAGATGTCAAGGAGAATAAGGATTGATAAAGACCACTGGATTTGGCAACTAGGAGATCATTGGCAACTTTGGAGAGAGCACCTTCAGAGGATCAGGAGCTAGGTTAAGTTTAGAATAATTTTTTTTTTAAAAAAAGCAGAGAGTGAGAGAATAGAAAGTGGAGGCTCCTATTACAGACAGAGAGGATAGACCCAAGACAGGGTTTTTTCAGGAGACATGGGCATGTTTGTAGGTGGTAGGAAATGAACCAGTGGAGACAGAAAGACTGAAAATAAGATGATTGAGGGGCAATCTGTTAGAGAAGATGGGATGGAATGGGTTCTCTTGAATAAGTAGAGGGGTGGAGTAAGGCCACTACATCATGTGAGACAGGGATGAAGGAGGAGAAAATGGCATAAACACCTGAGTGCTAAGAGATGAGAAAGAGGGGAGAGGAGAGAATTCACAGCAAACTGCCTCAACTTTTTCTTTGAAATATGAGGCAAGGTTCTCAGCTAAGAGAGCAGGGAGAAAAGGAGACATGGGAGGCTTAAGGAGGGATAAAAAGGTTTTGAAGAGCCACTGTGGAGAGTAGGATAGTGAGTTCAGAAAGAAGGTATAATAGGATTGCCTAGCACCAGTGAGGGCCCGGTAGGGGTTGGGTGGCGTAAATTTGTAGTGTACATAGAATGGTTGCATGATTTTCTCCACTGTCATTCCGTAGCATCTGTATAGGAGTCAAAGTAAGGAATAGTGGGAGTGATCCAAGGCTAAGGCTTGGCCGGGTATAATTAGCGATATGATAAGGGGCCTATGGATTCAAGAGAGAAAGATAGTATATATTGAATTGGTTCACCAAGGGGTCAAGACAGGAAGAAGAGGAGACAGTGGCTAGTACAGGGGAGATAACCAGAGAGAACAGAGGGGTCAAGGGAGTGGTGGTCACAGTACAGACAAAGAGTAGAACTTTGTAAAGGAAGGAAAGATGAAAAGCCAATAGATTGTGGTTGGATAAGAGGAGTTCAGAATTCTTGAACATGGGAGTAGTACATTTGTGGGTGATGGCAAGATCAACGGTGTGACTATTTTTGTGTGAGGCTGAGGTGGGGTAGAACAGTAGCTCATGGGAGATAAGTAGGTTGGGAAACTGAGCGGTTAGGGTACCTGAGGGAGAATTGCTATGTATATTGAAGTTCCCTAGTATGAGGGCAGAATATGGGGGGAGGAGGAGAAACATTGTAAGCCAGGTATCAAACTCACTAAGGAAGTATGGGGAGTAACCTGGCAGTCTGTAAACAACAGCTGCTAGGACTTTGTTTGAATGATATATACAAATAACATGAACCTCAAAAGAAGAAAGGTTACTGAGTGACGGAAGTGGGGAAACCTGGAAGTGGCATTAGGGAAGAGTACTCACTTCACACAACTCTGCCCCCCTTAAATTCAATTTATGTGTAAGTCAAAGACATTACCCATACCATTTTGCCATTTTTACTTACCTCAAAGTCCTGTGACAAAGGGCAAATGATGAAGCAGCAGGGGCGAGTAGATACACTAGGAGCTGTAGTTACAACCCTATATACACTGTAGCTCTAGGCCAGCCCCCACTGTGGTGTCACAGACCTCTCCTTCCAATCTCTTGTGGTAGAAAAATATCACACCCAACCTTTTATTTTTTGGGGGGGAGGAGGGTTGTTGTTTTTTTTCTCTGCTGCTCCAGAATTCATTTTGAGGTGTTATGTTAAAGCAGTTTGGAAGGTAATGTTCGGAGAGTTTGACTATAATTCTTCCTTTACTCTGCCATCTTGGCTCTGCTCCTGGAAGTCCAAATGATTTCCTTTTTAACCTTACATATTTCACTTTACTCATTAAAAATATTATTCTGAGAATAGATCCATAGGCTTCACCAGACTGGCAAAGGAGCTTAAGGTCCCCAAAAGCTTAAAGATCCCTCCTCTAAGACATTCCATACCACTTGATTAGTTCCTTCCAAGTTTATTTTACTTCTCAATATCATATGCCTTCTTCTTGGACAATGCTGTATGCTCAATAGCTATCCAATAACCACAGCTAAAAATATTTTGGCAAAGATGAGTAGTTTCAGAGAGACTTTTGGCATTATTCCCATCTACTTGTTTGTTTGTGTAGTTTCAGCTAGTTCGTTGGTAGTAATTCTTTAGTCTGTAACAGAAACTACCCAACTTTGAAAGAAATAGTTCTAACAGGCTATGAATTCATAGCCAGAGGCAAATAGGTTTAAAAGTGGTGTCTCCCTGTTCAACCTTTTGCAACCATTTACTATCTTCAGAAACTCAGTAGCTCAGATGCCTTCTGCTACCAAGAATCCAGGCAAAAGAGGGTGAAAACCAGAAATTCTTTAATGATTTCCAGAGAGCAAAAGGTTCACCTATCTAGGGCCAAAAGTAGTTTTTCCCAAATGACAAAATCTCAGAGTCAGAGGAGCCCTCAAAGGTGAAGTCAATACAGCCCACATTTTAACAAGAATCTCCTTTATAAAAATGGGTCCCTACCTGGCCTTTGCAATCACCACTATTTCAAAACTGAAAAGTTTTGTTAAGTGCTTAGGAAGGTTGTCTGCAAAGTCAGACTGCAAAGGTAAGTCATATTATTTCATATATGAAATAGAACATGTAGATCACAAAGAGCTAACATGGCTTTGTCAATGTCGAGTGATACTAGATTAACCTCTTTTCTTCCTCTGCTTGGGGTCTAGCATTCAGAGGAATGAAAGTCTCCCATATTGTTCTTTTGGACAAGATGGAGAGATGAGTGATACACAAAAACACAGGTGGATTCAGAAGTAGTCTCAACCAGGGGGACTCAAAATTAATCTTGACTAGTTCAACATCAACTTGGAAGGAGGTCTCTAATAGAGTGTTCCAGGGATCTTTTCTTGCCTCAATGTTAGTTAACATTTTTATCACTTACTTGGTTAAAGGCACAGATGGGATGCTTATTGATAATGCAGGTAACACAGAGCTAAAAGGGAGAGCTAACACATTCAATGGCAGAATGAAGATCCAAAGGAATCTTGGCAGGCTAGAACACTGAGCTAAATTTTGTTGTTTTTTTTTTGTTGTTGAGTCATTTCAGTTGTGTCCAATTATTCATGACCCCATTTGGGGTTTGCTTGGCAAAGATACTGGGGTGATTTGCCATTTCTTTCTCCAGCTCATGTTACAGATGAGAAACTGAGGCAGACAGGGTTAAATGACTTACCCAGGGTCACACAGCTAGTAAGTGCCTGAGGCCAGATTTGAACTTAAGAAGATGAATCTTCCTCATTCTAAGCCCAGTGCTCTATCCACTGTATCATCTAACTTCCTGGGCCAAATTAATAAGATAAAATTTGATAGGGATGAATGTAAATTATATCATGGCAGAAAAAAACAGCAGCTTGTCTGAAAAAGATCTCAGGGGTTTACTGGCCTATAACAATAGTAATAACAATAGTTAATAGCTAACATTTATAGTTTTAAGTTTTCAAAGTACTTTACATTTACTAACTCATTTCATCTTCACAACAACTCTGCGAGATAGACACTATTATTATTCCCATTTAAAAGATGAGGAATCTTGGGCAGACAGAGGTTGTGACTTGCCCAGGTTCACACAGCTAGTAAGTGTCTGAGGTCAGATTTGAACTGAGGTCTCCCTGACTGGAAGTTCTGCATTTTATCCACGGTGCCACCTTACTGCCTGATCACTAAGCATAGCTCCACATGATGACTTAAAAGGTTCATGAATTCTTAGGCTGCAATAAGAGACACATCTTATACAGAATTAAGGTAGTGATACTGTAGTCAAACTCTGGACTTAATTTCCCAATCCACAGATAACACGTGTAGAAGGACTATCTTATGTAGGTAGGCCAGCCTCCATGCAACATGTATGATACCTGATGTGGGATCTGACCCACACAATCTGCAGAGGAAGCTGATGTCTACCTTTGGGAGTGCAGGAGGAGGCTCATGGTTGCTCTGCCCACAGCCTAGCAAGGAAAAAGCAGGCAAGACCCAGGAGCTTTGTGACAGAGCAATCTCACCTTCACCCATCTCAAAGAGATGTATCAATCTAGTGTAGTGGGGTAGGGGCGGAGGCAGCTAAATGACAGCTAGGTGGCATCATGGTGCAGAGTGCTGGACCTGGAGTCAGGAAGACTCATCCTGAATTCAAATGCAGCCTGAGACACTATGTGACCCTGGGCAAGTCACTTAACTTTGTTTGCCTCAGTTTCCTCATCTGTAAAATGACCTGAAGGAGGAAATGTCAAGCCATTCTAGCAAATTTAACAAGAAAACTCTAAATGCGGAGAGTTGGACTTGACCTAACAACAACAAAAATAGGGGGTGACTCTTGGGTTTCAGATAAAAGCTGATCCCTCTCATTAATTCTTAAAGGGAAGGTAAATTTACTCTCATCAGATTAGCTCCCTCCCACCAAATGCTGGTTAAGCAAAAGACAATTACAAGTAGCTAGTAACCATCTTTATCAGTAAGCAGTAAACAAATCAGAGAATTTATACAGATTAAAATAGACAGAATGTATTAGAGTAAATGAGCTCTTTGAGAGGGATATAAGATTTTAGCTCAACCAAAGACAAAGAATAATCTCACTTTGCAGGGGTGGGGGGAGTCTTCTCTCAGTCTCAAGGAACATGTTGGGAGCTGGATTCCCCACATGTCCATGGCTCTGGAGAGATCTCCCATGTTGCTAATCTAAAGTCTGTCTGTCTCTGTCTGTCTGTCTCTGTTTCTCTCTCTCTCTCTCTCTCTCTCTCTCTCTCTCTCTCTCTCTCTCTCTCTCTCTGTCTCTGTCTCTCTGTTTTTCTCTCTCTGTCTCTGTCTCTCTCTGAAGAAGTCTCTCTGCCATTTACACAGATCTTCAACAACATGGACTCAGGGGTCTCCCAGCTAATGAAGAGTCACATTCCCCTCAATGTATGAGGCTGTCTCTGTCTCAGGAAACAAACCCAGCCTAATCCACAGACAGAGAGGAAACTAAGTTGGAGAACATTTAGAGAATACCCGGATGCCATCTGATGATTAGCTGAATGGAACTGGGGCTACTTAGGTTAGAGAACAGAAGGCTTGGGACTTGATAATGTCTTCAAGCATTTGAAAGGCTATCATCTCCAAGAGGAAAGGTATTTATTCTGCTTGGATTCAGAGGGTAGAACTAGGAACCATAAGTCAGTGTTGAAAGAAAAAAACAGATGTGGGCTTCATTTAAAGGAAAACTTATTAACAAAGAATTATCCAAACATGGAATGAGCTGCTATGACACATGATGGGTTTCTACTGCAGCTCTTCAAGCAAAGGCTAGAATGCCACTTCATGGGTTTGTTGAAGAAGAGGGCCTTATTTGGGTACAAGCTGGCCCAAGTGACCTCTGATATAGCTTTCAACTCAGATTCTGTGTATTTACAGGTTCTGGGTTGATTTCAAGCCCTTGTTCACTTGGGTGACAACTGAAAATTAGGAACATTTATTTCTCACGTTCAATAACCACATGCAGAAATTTAGTTTGAATTTGGATTCCTGCATGAAATCTGTTGTCCCAGAAAATAAGAATGAAAAAAATGTATAGGTCCATCACAGAGTTGAAAGTTGTAAAACTCTTGATTTCTGTGATTAAATTCAATCAATTAAAATCAATCAATCAAACATTTATTCAGCATCTATTGTGTGCCAAGTGAGGCAGCTGTGTGGTGGAGGGGATAGAGCACTTGGCCTGGAGTCAGAAAGACTAGAGTTCAAATGTGACCTCAGGTACTTACTAGCTGTGACTCTGGGCAAGTCACTTAACCCCTGCCTAATACTAGAAAAGGAAATGGCCAACCACTCCAATATCTTTGCCAAGAAAATCTCATGGATAGTTGGTCCACAGGGTCACGAAAGTGAGATACAAGGGAACAATAACAATGCACCATAGACTATGCTAAGCAGCTGAGGATAGAAAAGGAGGCACGAGACCATCCCTGCCCTCAAGGAGCTCACAATCTAATAGTGGAGACAAAATGTAAACAGATAAATAGGAAATGATTAACAGAGGGAAGGCACTTGAATTGAGAGGGGTTTGGAAAGGCTTCCAGTAAAAGATAAAATTTTAATTGGGACTTAAACGAAGCTAGGAAAATCTGTGGGCAGAGGAGAAGGACCCTACTCCACCCTGAAATCCAATCAAGTCTGAATAATCTCCATTGCTCAGCAAAGGAGTCAGAATGAGGCCAGATTCCTTAGATCTATTCAAGCTAGGTTCCTTTCTCAAAACCTAATTTATATGGAGCCCAATTCTATGGATTTCCAAAGATTGCTGAAAGAACAGGCAGCAGTCCTAAGGAAGAAACACAAAGCCTTGATTTTATTTTTTTTCCCCTTAATTTGTGTGCTATGAGCGTAAGAAATGGCCACAGACATAAACATTTCTATATATGAAGAACAGAAAGAAGACTGTACATGAAATCTGTGGAGTAACAAAACTCTGCTTGTCTGTGACCCCTTCTGAACTTTCTTTTGCTTTCTTCTGTGTATTTTATGTTATTCAGTTGTTTCAGTTGTGTCTGGCTCTTTGTGACCCCATTTGGGGTTCTCTTGGCAGAGATACTACAGTGGTTTGCCATTTCCTTCTCCAGGAGGATGAGGAACTGAGGAGTAAGTGACTTGCCCAGAGTCACCAGCTATTAAGTGTCTGAGGTGGGATTTGAACTCAGGAAGATGAGTCTTCCTGACTCCAAGTCTAGTGCTCTATCCACTGTACCACCTAGCTGCCCATAAATTGTGTAATTGGCCATGTATCAGTCAAACAAAGATTCTCTGATGCAGACAATGGATCTGAAACATTTCTAAACAATATCTAAAAGATATTTCAAGTTAAGAAGCCTGTAGGTGCTATATTCCAACAACCAGTTCAAATAATAGGAGAGGCCTAAATCCAGAGGCAATCCCTTTTAAGCCTGGAATTTTAGCAGTAGAGTCTCCTAGGGTACAAATACCTCCACACACCCCACACACACCGCCCCGCCCCGCCCCCCCCACCAAGTATAGTAATACTGCCTTGCAGCCTGGGCCCTTTACAAGTTTAGGTTTTAATAAAGAGAACTATAATTCTGATAATTATTTTTACTCCATATTATCAAAATAGCACAGGTATATGGGCAACTGCTTCCATAGGTCACAAGAGACCAGATTAATTTATGATATCCCTGGGGAAATTGGTCAAGTAAACAAACATTTATTAAACACATACTATGTATCAGTCTGTAGTGTATAAAATGTTGGAAATGCAAATATAAGCAGAAAGGCAGTCCCAGATCTTAAGGAAGTTACTTCTAATGGGGGAAGAACATACATAAAAGGGTATTAAAGGGGGAGGGGAGAGGTGGTAAGAAGAAGAGATTAAGGCACCTAGTGGGGCATTGTAAAAAGTTCAGGGGAGTCAGGACTATAGCCTAGAGAGGAAGGAATGGCTGGCCTGGGCCTCCTCCTTTAAATTGAGGGTCTGGAAGGAACCAGACAATCACAAGGAAAGACCACAGGGACAGGGGTGCTTCCAATGTGTGAAGTCCAGGGGCGGAGTAAGTTTCTAGGGTGAAAAGGTTTGAGGGGCATTATATAGGAAGTCCGGTGGAACTAGTGAAGTGGTTATATATGTAACCAAATGATGGTGCTAATGCTTACCAACACAATGTGTACCTTGCATGTAATTGTACACATTCATTTATGTACCTGCTAATTACTTCATGCTTATGTACTCTTCTATTTTATTATCATTTACTTATTATAATTATTCACTTTGTACTGGTAGTATGCTTGGTTTGTAGCTATGTTTGTTAATCTTATTTAATTTACTATTAGCTATGCACGCGTGGCTTTTGTTCATTTGCTTTTGTTATTTTATAGTCTTGGTGTTAACTGTTTTCAGTCTGCTGTTATTTGGTATCTGCTTTTGTTTTAGAGACATACATGTACTGTTGTGATATGTACATAATATATTCTGCATATAATTTTTAGACGTGTAGTCACTGAAGCATCCTGTCAAGTGATGCTTTGCATTGTGTTTTTTTATTACATACACCTCTGATGCCCATTTATTGTTCATGGCAACCTTAGATGAACAGTATGATGCAGCTGATTTTGCAAAGGACTCGAAAATTCCACATACTAGACTATTCCACATATGCCCCTGGACTGGGGCAGGTGATAAAGTATCTTGAGATTTGGAGTGCATTAATCTGAAGGTCAGGGCAGCCAGGTGGCACAGTGGAGAGTTTAGCCCTAGAGTCAAGAAGACTCATCTTCCTGAGTTCAAATCTGACCTCAGACACTTACTAGCTGTGTGACCCTGGGCAAGTCACTTAACTCTGTGTCTGTTACTCATCTGTAAAATGAGCTGGAGATGGAAATGGCAAACACTCAACGTTTTTGCCCAAATGGGGCCATGAAGGATGAGACATGACTGAAAAACGACTGAACGACAACAATAACTTGAAGAGCGATCTCTTCTTAGCCTAGAGTAAAGATGGGAGCAATTAATGCATGATTTAAACTGTCCAGTGAGGTTGAGAAGAAACCCAAAGAGCTTGAGAGAAGGGAAAGAATCTTGGGAGTGCATGCAGTGATGGGGGAGGGGAAGGAACAAGCATTAATTAACCACCTACTATTGGGCAGGGCATCTTGCTAAGTGCTTTAGAAATATCTCACTGGATCCTCATTTGATGGCAGCTCAAGCACTTTTCCTTTCCTGGCTTATGTGGAAGTTGGAGGGAAGTCAACAATGGTTATCAGAGTGGTGTAGAGATAGTGACAATATGTCTGTGTGACTGAAATTCCAATCAAATTACAGCTACCTTGCAGAGAATGTAGCTAGATTTAACTATCACTATTCTCTGGTTATATTTTATGTTATCTTACCCTGGTTTTCCCTTCATGAACCCTTCATGAGTTCAAATATGGCCCCAGACATTTCTTAGCTATGTGACCCTGGGTATGGCATGTCACTTAACCTGTTTGCCTCAGTTTCCTCATCTGTAAAATTATCTGGAGAAGGAAATGGTAAATCACTCCAGTATTTTTTACCAAGAAAATCCCAAATGGGGTCATAAAGACTTGAACAACAACAACAACTCAAAGGTATATAGAGTGTGGAGTAGGGGATGACCCTGAGGGGTTTTCTTCATCTCATAGGCTATGTTGGTTAGCAAAGTGGCACATAGTTGAGAGAGGGCTGCATTTAAGTCAGAAAGACCTGAGTTAAAATTTTGACTTTCCCTAGGCAAGTCATTTAGCCTCTCATTCTTGCACTCCTCATCTGTGAAATGGAGATAATAATATTACCTCAAAGGGCTGTAGTGAGTATTAAATGAGTAATATGTGTTAAGCACTTTGTAAGCCTTAAAGAACTATATCAAATTTGGGTTTTATCATCAACTTTATCACCACCACCACCATCATCATCATCATCATTTCTTCCTGTTGGCTTAACAGCTAGTTCTTCCAGTGGGACAAGAAGGATCTGATATTGATTTATTTTATTTGTTATTAATCATTTCCTAACTATATTATTTATTTAATTACTATGTATTTCCTAACCAGAAAATAGAATCGTTGAGACCAGAGGCTTTCCCTCTGTCTAAGAGCCTGGCTTCCCTACCATCCCAGAAAGAAGCCTGAACTGTCATTATCATTGTACTGATGATGTAGCTCAGGTCACTGGGGCAAAACTATCCTCTCCTTGGAAGCTAGAAGGGTTTGAGGTGGTGGGAAGATCCTGGTCCAGCCCAAATAGTTGAAGAGATCTTAGCACCACCCTTTCTTGTTAGGAAAATGTATGTGTGTGCACATCACATATGTACATGTATGCACACATATGTACATGAATGTATCCATGTGTATGTACGTTACATATACACTTATATGTGTGTATACATCTCTATTTTATCAAGCCAAAAAATGTTCTCCTCACAAATACACCTCTCTTACCTGGCTCCTTGCTACTTAAGAATCTATAATTAAGTTTCAATCAATCACACAGTAGGCAATTTGACATTTCTAGGAAAGAATTTTGCTCTCACTGACATAGAGAATACTCTATCCATAGAGATCCCAGATGCATTGAAGTATAAAAGGGCTTTGCCCCAGCTTAGAATGAAAAAGGAAAATATTCCTGAGAAGTAACATATTAAGACGTGTCAGTCATTTACTTCTCAGTGGGAATTCATTAGATCCTTTCCTCTGAAAAAAGATCTGGAAAGAGACAGCCCGAGGGCCTTAGGCTGAAGGGGAAAAGGCTTAGAAAGCTGAGGCTGAGGTTTAGTTTTGTTTAACTCACAAATTTTGCCCAGGTTTGGCCCTGCTTCAATCTCACTGAGATTACAAATTCTGGTTACCTTACATGTAGTTACCTAGGTAGGTTGGTTACTTCAAACGGCTAACGGGGTCATTTTAATCAAGTTTCTTAATAAATACCTCAGTGGGTTGGGTTTTTTTGCCTTCTTTCTCCTCTACCCTCTCCATATGTCTCCCTTGTTCCTCCTACCACCCTGTTCCCTACTGAAGGTAGTAAGGATTCATCTCACTAATTAGAGCAATGGGTGTCACTCACTCAGGCAGTCTATCTATTATGAAACTATAAAGATCTAAGAGACCTATTAATAGTTTTAACTCCAGCTCAAAAGCAGAGCATGGTAACAGCAGGGAGCAGTGAAGCCCCATATCCCTATAAATGGGCCCAATTATGATGAAAATGTTAAAGTACAACCTTTTGCCACCTTCAAAATTAAGAAAACTTTCTCCCTCCCCCCACTTTGTTTCTGTGGAAGCTCAATTGTTTGTGGCCATGGAACTGGGCCTAGTTTTCCCTACATCTTTACACTTTGATATAAACTCTCTCAGAATGTGGATTTTAGTGTATGCTATGAAATTCAAGCTTTAAACAGCCTGTTTTAGGTCTCTTCTGCTCCAAGATGCTTTTTCTTTTTTTTAATTGTAGCTGTCATTGAATCCCCAAGGTCTGTAAGCAATCTGAAGCATTCTCCTGGAATAACAGCTGTGAATAGCTAAACAAAGGGAATAGACTATTAGTTTGGAATTAGGGCATTTATTGAGAGGACTAGGTTGGAAGGTTTTCTTTTTTTAACCTTCTCCCTAAATCAAAATCTCTTCTCTTGCAATAATTAAGTAAGGGCCCTTCATCTACCATTAGCCTGAAAAAAAGGCTGCCAGATTTATGCATTTTTCTCGTGGAATTAGAAAAGCCAATCCCTAGAGGCGATGGGGACCAAGCCTTAGAGGAGGTGGGGGCAAATCACTCTGTATAGGTGCCTCCCTCTGCTCCGTCCTCTAGCATTTTTAATCAGCTAAAATTTCATTAATATGTACATTAAGGGCCACCTGGGGGAGGGGGTTATCTCACTTTGGCGAGAGCCTTCTCTTATTAGAGAGCCTACTTTATTCTTACCAGGAAGTTAGTCAGTCCCAGCAATTTCCTTGATTGCATATAAATCAGTGGCCTCAGATTTTTCTTAGCCCTAGCTGGCCCTCCTGCTGTCTCCCTTTCAGAGTTCCTCCTTTGAAATGCCTGCCTTATAACATACTTTTTCGCTTGATCTCGCAACTACTCAGTGAATTAGCTTCTATTATTAGCTCTATTTTATAGATCCACAAACTGAGGCTTAGAGGACTGAAGTGATTTGCTCTTGGTCACACAGCTAGGAATTTTTTAGGGTAGGATTCAAACTCAAGTCTTCCAACTCCTCCAATATTATAGCCATTCCACTGTTCTGGCCCCCTGAATATCTGCCTGTCTGCCCAGAGCTCAGCACCTAGGGCAATAGCCTGGATTTATCCTACTTTAAGGCAAGGGTCCTTAAGCTGAGGTCCATGAATGTACCATTTGAATTTTAAAAAAAATTTTTTTTGATAACTGTATTTCTATGTAATTGGTTTCCCTTGTAATCCTATGTATTTTATTTTAAAACATTATTCCAAGAAATAGTCCATAGGTTTTAGCAGGCTGCCAAAGTAGTGATGACACAGCAAGGTTAAGAACCATTATTCCAAGGGCATCTACAGAAACTAGAGATCCCAGGAGCTGGGTCCATAGTCGGCCTTTCCTTAGCTAGAGTAGGTTTACATTTGCGTGTTCCTGGCTGACTTAGACAGAAACCTCAAAAGCATAAAGTTCGTTACAGCAGAGCTGGTTAATTCCCTGATGGGCATTTCATCACTGGTTTCAAGCACATACCACTGGCTAATAGATTATGCCTTGATTGCAGAGGGAGTAGATCAAGTAGCATTGATTCCCAGCCAAGAAAATCACAATCATTACTGAGCTCCAGTAACCTGGCAAGTTGTCTCTCCTGAGATGCTTTCTCTCTCTGTTGTTCAGTTATTTTTCGGTTGTGTCTGAATCTTTGTGACTCCATTTGGTTTTGTTTATTTGTTTGGTTTGTTGTTTTGTTCTTGTTTTGTTTTGTTTTGTTTTGCACAGATACTAGAGTGGTTTTCCATTTCCTCCTCCAGCTCATTTTATAAAAGAGGAAACTGAGGCAAATAGGGTTAAGTGACTTGTGTAGGGTCATACAACTAGTAAGTGTCTGAGGCCAGATTTGAACACATAAAGATAAGTCTTCCTGATTCCAAGTCCAGTGCAAGCCAATGAGCCACCTAGTTATGCTTTTCACTCTCCAGTGATTGATAAATGAACAAGAGAAACCATGAAACTCCAATTCATAATTCTAGTTTGAAACCACCCACATGGCCCAGGTCCATAGATTGAAGACAGTTAAGATTGGTTAGGGCTGGAGTTCCAATTGAATAATGCAGAAGGTGATGTTGGGGTGAAAAGGAGGAGTGTTGATGGTACCTCCTGACAAGAGGTTCTCAAGTGGACCTGCTGAGCCCTATCCTAACAGCTAATATTCAAACAGCACTTTAAAGTTTGCAAAGTACTCTCTCTCTCTCTCTCTCTCTCTCTCTCTCTCTCTCTCTCTCTCTCTCTCTCTCTATATATATATATATATATATATATATATATATATATATATATAAAATGGGATCAAATTATATATATATATATAAAATGGGATCAAATTGTATATATATATATATATATATATATAAAATGGGATCAAATTATATATATATATGTGTGTGTGTGTGTGTGTGTGTGTGTGTGTGTGTGTGTGTGTGTGTGTGTGTATAACCCTGGGAGGTTTTTACACTTGAGGAAACTGAGATAGACAAAGTTTCAATGACTTGCTAGGGTCACACAGCTAGTAAGTGTCAGAAATTAGATTGGAACTCAGCTCTTCCTGATTCCTCTTGTTGTAAAGTCATTTTCAATCATGTCCCACTCTGCATGACCCCATGGGGTTTTCTGGGCAAAGATATTGGAGTGGTTTGCCATTTCCTTCTCTAGCTCATTTTACAGATGAAGAAACTGAGACAAACGGGATCAAGAGAGTTGCCCAGAGTCACACAGCTAACAAGTGTTTGAGGCCAGAGTTGAACTCTGGAAGATGGCTTGGTGATTCCTAGTCAGATCTTTATCCAGTGCACAACCTAGATATCTCCTGTAATCCTATGGATTTTCATTTACGCATTTTTAAACATTCTAACAGAGTTCTATACGCTTTACCAGACTACAAAATGGAACCCATAACACACAAAATGGTTAAGAACCCCTGTCTTAATCGCTAAATCAAATGGCCGTTTCTTAACCCTCAACCTCCTTGATCTGACCCACATTCATTCCAGATTCCTATTTCTGTACACTCACTAGTTTATCAGTGTCTTTTCTAAAGTATGGTGTCCAGAACCAAATATTTGCCAAGGCAAACCCTCATCGCAACTCTTCCTGACCTGCTGGTAGGGATGGAGATCACAGTAGCTGAAATTGTCTCCAAGACTGCCCTACACCTGTGCTTTCATGGTTAACTTAGAAGTAAACCTTCATTCAAAATTTTGGGCCTAGTGTGTGGCAGGGAACAAAGCGCCATGAGGGGAAGCTGAAAGATAAGGAGTAAAAGAAGGAATGGAAGAAAATTTCCATACCAGTGGAAAACAAAGAAAGCAATCCTGGAAAGCAATACCTCCTAGAAAAGTGACAAATAGGATCATAAAAGCCTGGCAAGTTATAGAATAAAATTACCTTCTTAAAAGGAAATAGCTGCTCTAAATTGAAAAATGAAGGCAAGAAATTGAAACCATAGCATTTCAGAGTCCTAAGGGATTTTGAAATCATAGGATCATAGATTTAGAGATGGAAGGGACCTTCTAGACCATCACTTCCAACCCCCTCATTGTGCAAACTGAGGCACGGAACAGCTAAATGACTTATCCAGGTTCACACAGCTAGTCAGTACCTTAGGTAGGCCTTGGGCCCAGAACTTCCTGACTCTAAACCAAGTTCCCCATTCATTACACTTAATCTAATCTCCCCTCTCCCCATTTTATAGACAAAAAAACTGAAACTCAGAGCAATAAACTTATGTCCTTGAGATCACAAAATAGCAGAGTTTGGACTAAAATAAAGTCCTCTTGACCACTAGTTTGCTATTCTTTTCATTATATGCTTTGTTCTTTGGCTTTGCAAAAACACCACTGTGTTTTTAAAGTACAAAATGTACTACAGAAGAAAGAGTTTTGCCCATAGAGCCATAGGACCTGCATTTAAATCTCAGCTCTGTCACATACTACATTTGTGACCTTGGACAAAGCAGTTCACCTTTATAGAGCTCAGTTTTCTCATCTAGAAAGTGCAGGGCTTTGATTCAATGACCCCGGAGAACCTGTCAAGACTCTACCTATGATCCTATGAACCTCTATGGCTCTATCATATCTTAAAAAGTAAGGAATCTCTACACACACACATACACACACATACACACATATGCACACAACTAAGGAAAATTTTTCAGAAGAAACTGGCTTGAGTTGAGCAACTAGGAAGAAGAGTTCTCTTTGGACAGAATCCGATGCCTTTACAATGCGGCCACTTCAGAGCAGCATCTGACACATAAGGCAGCACTATTAATTGGTTCAAACAACACATGCAAATTTCTTTTTTACAATCTGATACTATCAATAACAGCTTCTGCTGACAGCATGCTATTGATAAAGGAAGAAGCTGGTATCTAAGCAACCAACTGGTGTCAATGGAAGAGAATCAGGTGAGCCACTAGAGTTCCAAGGCTAGGACTGGATTCCCCATCTTGGGGCTCTGACCTCAAAGCTCCTTATTCAGCTTCAGCATGTCTCTGGTTCCCAATTTCTGCCAATTTGGAATAACAATATCATCTTAATTTTCACAAAATAAATGGAATTGTTGAAAAAGGAAGTTGCCAAAAGAAATGTGATTTAGAAGTACAATGTAGAACTGTTTAACAATTAACATAAGTATTTAACCATAAAATATCTGTTGTTGGAGCCTTTATTCATTAATTTTTAGGCGTATTCCAACCACAAACTTGGGTTTTGCAAACTTAAATGAGGGTCAAAATCTCGTGTCATATATTAAGAGTACAAGGCTAAAATACAAGTCCAAATCTGGGTTTGATACTCTTCATGGAGGTAGAGATGTTTGTTTGTTTGTTTGTTTGTTTGTTTTGATATTCATATTGACTCTGGTCTAGTGAAGTTTAGTTTATGAATAATTAGCTTTTGTGAAACTTATTAAACAACTGAAAGAGGGATTGAGTTGTTTTTATTTTATTTTTCCTCCTTAATAGTATTTTATTTTCTCCAATTACATATAAAGATAGTCTTCAACATTCACTCTTACAAGATTTTGAACTCCTTGGGGCAGCTAGGTGGCGCAGTGGATAGAGCTCTGGCCTTGGAGTCAGGAGTACATGAGTTCAAATACAGCCTCAGACACATGTCACTTACTAGCTGTGTGACCCTGGGCAAGTCACTTAACCCCAATAGCCTTACCAAAAAGCAAAACAAAAAAAAAGATTTTGAACTCTAAACTTTTTTCTCCCCTCCCCACTCCCCAAGATGACATGCAATCTTACATAGGCTATACATGTACAATCATATTACACATATTTCCATATCAGTCATGTGAAAGAAGAATCAGAACAAAAGGGACAAACCATGAGAAAGAAAAAAAGAGAAAAGAGGGATCGAGTTGCACATTCCATTAGTCCTAATGGATCACTGATTTGAATTATGAGGAATTACTAGAAGTTTAAATAAGAATTACAATACTTTACATTTACTTGGTGCTCTCCTGCACATTAACATGGTACAAATTTTATTATTGGCTTTTTAACAGATGAGGAAACTAACAGGGAAAACTGGGTGAGAAAGGGAAGTACTTCACCATGATGACTTAGTTATTAAGTATAGGAATCAGGACTCAAACCTAGGAGTGTTGATGAATAGCTAGCATTGCCCAATCCCTCTTAATTCTAATGGTTTCCCATTGTTGATGATTTCCTATTTCTCCTGCACACATCTTGCGGTTATGTGGTTATTTGCATGTTGTCTCCCCCATCAGGCTGCACGCTCCTCAAGACCGAAGACTGCCTTTGTCATTTTTTGCATCTCCAGCATTTAACATGATGCTTAGAAAATGGTAGGCCCTCAATAAATGTTTATTGACTGACCGAGAGTGCTTTAAAGTTTAGAAAACATTTTGTATATATTATTTCATTTAACTTCTCCCAATATTAAAATAGATGCTTTTATTATCCTCGTTTTACATATGAGGAACAATAGGAGGCTGAGAAAAGTCACTGGACTTGCCCAAGGTCATACAGCTACCAAGTGTATGAGGCCAGATTTGACCTCAAATCTTTCAAACGCCAGGCCCAGGGCTCTATCCACTACACCACCTAATTGCCTGATTCCAGGTCTAGTGATCTGCAGTAAAAAGTTGATACTTCCATGAATCTGGGATCTCAGCAATGTAGGTACTCCCTGATCTAATGATTATAACCTATCCATACTTTCTCATTCTGTATAATTTATGTGCGTGTTCTTCCAAAGATCACACTGGTTGCCTTTCTTTAAGTCTTTTAATTTTCCATGGGCAGCATTCAGTCCATATCTATCCCTCATACTCACTACTTGACCAACCTGTTCCCTTTTCTAATCATGTTTCCTTGAAGATATCCTTTATAACTCATCATCATTGGATAATTATGCCCATTCCATATCTCTCTATTGCCCTTCAGCAGACCCACAGTTCTGATTCTTCAGAATGCTTCAAGTTCTCTTGTGATTTGAAATTATATAACATCTTAAGAAAATAATGGGTTTTTTTTAAAGTGAGCTTTTATTGCAGGCAGAAGTTTGGGGCTAATTGCCTTTTTATTTTGGGTAATAACACTGCCTGTATTTTTTTTCCCCATTTATTTTTAAGTTTTTCTTCTGAAACACATGAAAATCAGTCACTCAGCAATTTAGAAATCGTGTTACTTCCAGCACAGATGACTTATATCTATACTTGATATGGTCTATTCACTCTTGCTAATTTCATATTCCTAAGTGCCATTCCCTCTTTGTTTTTATAGCAGTATAAGATGGAGGGAGGGTGAGGGGGATCAATTGACTCAAATCACTCCACCCCACTTAAGGTGTCATAATACCATATATACCTTGATATTTTAACCAGGTGAGAACATTTATTTGTTGAATCAATCAATAATAGGCTTTAGATTAAGTACAGGGAAAGGCCTTGATTAACTTAGATTCCTTAAAAACCATTGGATGAGGGGGCAACTAGGTGGTGCAGTGGATAGAGCACTGGCCCTGAAGTCAGGAGGACCTGAGTTCAAATCTGGCCTCAGACCAAACACTTGGTACTTACTAGCCATGTGACCCTGGGCAAGTCACTTAACCCCAATTGCCTAAAATTTAAAAAAAAAACATTGGATGAACTATAGTGATGTTGTACAAGAAGGATATTCACATTGGTCGAGGAAACAATCATACCCAGAATATTGTTTGTGATTTTATAGTAGACTGATGAAGAACCCAGAGATTTGAGTATTGGACAGCAGAGAGGAAAGAGACTCATTCCAACCACCCCACTTGAGAAAGAATTACTTGTGGAGTATTCTAACCAGAGAAGAATACAGTAAAACTATTTCTTTCCTATCCTGAACATTATATACCTTTCTTAATAAAATAATTTTTCCTCCATATCACAGTGTTGATTCATAGGAAGCTTGTCCCTGAGAGCTTTTCTATATAGCTTACCCTTAGATCTTGCCCATCTTATACTTTAAAAGTGTCATTTTTTTTAACCCATGTAAGACCCATGTATTTATCACTATTAAATTTCATCTTACTACATTTGGTCCAACATTTTCATCTGTAGAGGAATTATTGGATCCAGATTCTGTTATCCAACATGTTAGCTGACTCTCCTAACTTTCTAACATCTGTAAAATTGAGAAGCATACCATCTATGTATTCATTCAGACAGCATATAGTCAAAGACCAATCTCAAACTATACTACTAAGCAGGAATCTTCAAAAATTATTTAGTATTGATTAAAAAATTTAAAAAGTTGATTAGTGGAATAGACTACATATAAAACACTCAGAAAAAAAGAATAATTTTAAAAATTGGTGTTTATACAGCACTTTAAGGTTTATAAAATGCTTTACATATGTTAACTCATTTGATCCTTACAATAACCCTGTGAGGTGTTACTATTATCTTCATTTTACAGATGAAAAAACTCCATGACAATAAGTTCCAAATGGACACATGGCCTACACTGAAAAAGTCATATCATAAACAAATTATAGTACGATGGCAGAAGATACTTATTTTAATGATAGATAAGGAAAATGTTCTTGAATGAATGAAAATGAATTAATGAAAAAATTATTAAGTGCTTACTATGTGCTAAGCACTGGGGATGAAGATAGAAAAGTCAGTCCTTCCTCTCAAGGGACTCACAATCTAATTGGGAGGTTGACCAAACAAAGGAAAGAGAGGATCACAGGAGATGAAATGAACAATCTTGATGTTGATTGTGGAAAAACATTTTTTTTTTGGTGAGGCAATTGGGGTTAAGTGACTTGCCCAGGGTCACACAGCTAGTGAGTGTTATGTATCTGAGGCCAAATTTGAACTCAAGTCCTCCTGACACCAGGGCCAGTGTTTTATCCACTATGCCACCTAGCCGCCCCAAACATTTTAAATTTTATATTTTTTAACATTTTTATGTAGAGTTTTCAGTTCCAAATTCTATCCCTTGCTCCCTCCCTCTCTTCTCCTCCCCCATCCCTGAAATGGGAAGTAATCAGAAATAGGTTATACATGTGCAATTATGTAAAACATTTCCATATTGGTAATTTTGTACAAGAAGACTCAAATAAAAGACAAAAAAAATGAAAGTGAAAAATAGCATGCTTCAGTCTATATTCAATCAATATCAGCTGGAGGTGGACAGTATGCTCCGTCATTACTCATTTGAGATTGTCTTGGATCATTATATTGCTGAGAATAGTTGTCATTCACAGTTCTTCATGGAACAATATTGCTGTTACTGTGTACAATGTTCTCACTTTGCATTAGTTCATGTAAGTCTTTACAGGTTTTTCTGAAATCATCCTGCTGGTCATTTCTTATAGCACAAGAATATTCCATTACAATCATATGCCAAAGCTTGTTTAGCCATTCCTCAATTGAAGGTCATCCCTTCGATTTCCAGTTCTTAGCCACCACAAAAAGAGCTGCTATGAATATTTTTACACAAATACGTTCTTTACCCTTTTTGGGGATGTCTTTGGGATATAGACCTAGCAGTAGTATTGCTGGATTTAAAGGGCATGCACAGTTTTATAGCCCCTTTGAGCATAATTCCAAATTGCTCTTCAGAATGGTTGGATCAGCTTACAACTCCACCAACAGCACATTAGTGTCCCAGTTTTCCCAAATCCCTCCAACATCCAACATCTTTCTTTTTTGTTGTGTTAGTCAATCTGATAACAGCAGTTTTTGTTGTAGCAATGAACTGGAAACAAAAGGGTATGCCCAAGAATTGGGGAATGGCTGAACAAATTTTGATATATGAATGTAATGGAATATTATTGCCATGTAAGAAATGACGAACGGGATGGGTTCAGAGAAGTCTCCAAAAACTCATATGATCTGATGCAGTGAAGTGAGAAGAACTAGAAAACATTTCATACTATGATTATAAGACTATTAAGAAAAAACAACTTTGAATGATTTAAGGACTCTAATTCATACAGTGACCAACCAGGTCTTCAGTAAAACGGTGATAAGCATACACATGTTTCTTGACAGAGGGGATAGACTAGACTTTCAGAATGTGATATACATTTTCAGACGTGAATAACATATGGCTTTGATTTGCTTGACTAGGCTTACTTGTTACAAAGGAAGGCTTTGGGGGGAGAAGGAATTATTGAAATGAAGAGGGTTACTCATAATGAAACCCCCCTCCAAAAAAAAAAACTATCATGAAACCTGTTTTAAAATTCATAGAAGGGAACAGAAATAAAAGTTCAGAGGGAATTAGATTAGTTGAACAGCTTTGGAGCTAATGCATTTGATTTATCATTATCTAGAAAAACAAGATGTACATAATGGAGATTTACGGTTTCATATGTAGTTCTCTTTTTTCTGTTCTTTATGCGTAGAAATGTTTGTGTTTGTCACTTTTGGTACCAGTTAAAAATTTTTAAAGTTGATTCTGATTATTCATAATAACAAAAAAAAATTTTTAAGAAATGTTATATACCAATTATACCAATTACCCAATGGATCTGTTTTCTTATCATTGCTAGTATTCCCACCATTGATGCCAATCACAGCCCATCCATGATGTCTGCCCATTCTGTTTGACTCTTATCAATATCTTTTCATACACTCACGACAGGGAGTCCATCCAATGTACTTAGGACATAAGGATACTAATGGTACCCAGGAGCTGTCAATTGTACTTCCTTCTTGCTACATGACCAGAAATCCATATATAAACATACATTGCAAAGATATGAAATATTAGATATTAAACAACAAAATCCAAACTTTCAATAGATAAACTTTAGTTTTATAATAAAACAAAAAATGCACAATGTCTTCTTTAACAGCTTTCATACTATTTTATTGCAGACTGGCAGCCAATTTTAAAGTCTTTGACCTACTTATTCTTTTATTAGAGAAAACAAAGAGAGGGAGTAGGCACTGACATGAGAAAATTAAATTATTGAAGATTTATGACTTATTCTTCTTATCTTATTCTTCTTAGCCATGGGGATGACTCAGTATTTCCTTCCTATGTTCATATCTTTGGTATCTCTCTCCACAAGCCATGTGCTGTGCTTGCTGGTAAGTGTCTATTAAAAAAGGTTTTTAATCAGAACATTTTTCTCAGAATAGAAGTTGCAGAGACAGTAACTCTCAGCAGCAGTTTTAAAAGAGAAACAACATCTCAGAGCCATGACTCTCATAGTCCTTTTATTATCTGTTGTTTATATAGTTTTGTTTTATGAAACAAAACCTTGTTGATTTGGAAAGCTTCCAATATTTTATTTGCAGACTTCCCTTTGCTATTTAAAGAATATCACTGATGAACAGAACCCTATGCAAACTAAGAGAAAAACATTCATGCTTATGTATCTAGGAAAAACAGGCGAAAAAGTTGTATATTTTGGAGGCATCTCAGTAACTCTGGCTTATGCTCAGACCAGGATTTCCCCTTGGAAACATCAGGATTTGTTTTTTCTAAGGCATTCCTTGTAATATTCAATTCCCTCGCAGTCTCCACAGCCACTGTCTAGAAAAATAACCTTTGTGAAGGGGCCCACAATTACCACCAACACCAACCACCAACCAACTGCCACCAATGAGGCAGGGAAAGCAGTCGAGAAGCTGCAATGCATTGTGAGGGTAACACAGAAGGTAACACGTGGAGTGGGACAAACCATCACAACTAGCCGACCTATCCCTCCCCTCAGACTATGCTGAAGAAATCCCATGATCAGGAACTAAAGGAGTAGTAGAGTTCTCAGGCCACTGGCCTTGTGAGAGAGCACTGTTTGTTGAGAAGGGTTGGCTTCTTTGTTCTACCCCTCTCCCCTCCACACCAAACCAATGCCACCAGCAGGTGGGTTAGCTTAAGAGAACCTGGAATAGTAGCACCCTTCCCCCTCCCCTTGCCAGATCACTGCCTACTGTCCAGCATCCTATATCTGACTCAGGTGGCATTAAAATGTAGATCTCCTGGCTTCAACCCCATCCCCGTCTCCATTATTCTATGCTGCATCTCAAAGTCAGGAAAAGCTTATTACTTGTGACAAAGGAAACCAATGGTATCATACCTAAGCAAAGGCCCTTCCCCAGGGAGATGTGTGTATGTGTGTGTGTGTGTGTGTGTGTGTGTGTGTGTGTGTGTGTGTGTGTGTGTATGTGTTTATACATAGAGAAAGGAGAGGGAGAGAGGCAGGTGGAAGGGAGAGAGAAAGACAGTGAGTGAGAAAGAAAAAGAGAGAGAGAGAGAGAGGGAGAGAGAGAGAGATTCCTTAAACTTGTAAAGTTCCTCTAAGTTTGAACCCCTCTAGCAACTTCCCAGTTGCTAAATCAACCCACCCCTATTGAGAACTCCAGTTGCTCAGTCAGTTTTTCCAGACTTACATAGGCCCTGACCCTCAACCTCAGGTGTAGAAGCCCCTCCCCACCTCAAGCAAGGAAAGAACCCAGTGCTGCTTAGAGGATCAGTTCCTTTCCTTCAGACCTGCACAGTCTACATGATCCACAGCCCTCACCAAAGGCAAGGTCTGGGTTTGCTCCTCCTCACTATAGCTCTGTGCCTCTTCATTTTTTGTTTCCAGCAGTTCTATTGCTTCTTGGGTCCAGAATTCCCTGCCACACTAATTTCTCTTCCATGTTGTGTCTCTCTGCACACCCTGCCTCCAGGTTCCCTAGGTCTGGGCCATCTCACCCTGGTTCTGTGACTACTGTACCTTTCAATATCACCCAAGTCTCTCAATCAGGTTGAGCCTTGTAGACTCTAGTTTTGTGGCTTCTGTAGCTTTTATTCACTTTCTGTTGCTACTACTACTGTTGCTTCCTCAGTTACAGTTCTATTAGAATGGAGCAACTTTGGAGCCAACTTGCTTCTGGACCATTCAGCACATTTCCATCTATTTGCTTAGTCAGGCCCACAACTCTACTTGGATGGCATACAAAAGAGCTGCTCAAGCAGTTGTCAAATTGTTGAGACCTTTGAAGCATCCTACCCATTGGTCCCCAGTTCTTACTTTTATCTAAGTTAGGACAATTAAATCTCATTCACCTCTTCCCTGACTCAGAGCTCAGGTAATGGGCCCCTCTATTTGAGAGTCACCACACCATGGTGCTCCATTTCAAGCTAGGGAAAAAATTTGCACTCCTCTCCATTAGACTTTCAGATTTCTACCACCTCCCCCATTCCCAGGTGTGTTCAGTTAGGCTATGCAAATTACCCTGAGGCTAATAGAGCTCTAGAGATACCAAAGAAGGAAGAGTCACAGTTAGCAGTCACTGCCAGAAACCCTACCACAACTGCAAATGTCCATGTCCCCAGTATGTTTATAAATAGAGAAGTCCCTTTGGACTCCCAAAGTAATATTTAATAAAAGCCACCGAACAAGTGATCCGCCCTTAGATTTAGTACTGTTTTGATGCTGGAGGGATGATACTGGGAAAAAAAGAAGAAAGTCAACACTTTCTTGCTTAACATATCAAAACGGAAGATCACAGGAACAGCCCATGTTGCATCAAATGAATCAGTCCTGGTATTTCCCTAGTACAAGAGTATGGTGTTGTTCTAGTGCAACTTCCTATGACAATCTGTGAGGATGCAGATTGTGCCCATGATGAAAGTCATGTATACCCAAAAGCTAACAAGTCATTTACTAGTACAATTACTCTGATGCAAAGCGTAACTATAATCCAAACACCTTCTTGTTTGGAAATAGTTTCCATGAAGAGACAGTTGTAGGGAATAGATGAAGGGCTGAGAGCCCTCCTGGCTCTGAGTGAATATAAATAGTAACTGTTTCTCTTTTGGCCAGCAACCCTGAGGGTCTTCCCCTCCCAGTTTAATTTTTTTTTTTAATTAAAGAGGCCATCCCTTGACTCACTTCTTAAAGAGGTTTATTCATTGAATGGGCATTAAGTCACTCAAAGTAAGAACTTGAAAAGACCTTAGCTTAAAAGGGCCAGGGTCTCCCACTGCATCCTGGGCCATCTCCAGTCATCCTGATGAATATCTGGCCACTGAACCCAGATGATGCTGGAGGAGAAAGTGAGGCTGGTACCCTTGCACAACCCTCCCTCCCTCAGATCAAAGTCAATTGTAACTCATGTCATCATCTCCCTGATGTCATGGACCCTTCTAGAATAAAGGACAAACACAACTGTTTTGTGTCCTGAGGTTCATGATGACAGCATTTGGAGGGATTCAGATTGCACAACCAGCTAGGAGGGAATTGTATGACTTGATTGCCTTAGGGAAATCTGCCTTTTGAATCCCCAGGTCTTTGGCCAGGCCCTGCTAGGACCCTGCTCATTCCCAATGCTGTCACTTAAATCTAGAGTGAGAAAGTACTCTCTTCATCCTGGAGGAAGGAAGAAAGGGAAGAAGCATTTAGTAAACACACACTATGTGCCAGGCCCTATGCTAAGTGCTTTACGAATATCATCTCGTTTGTTCTTCACGATGAATCTGGGAGGTAGGTACAATTGTTATCCCCATTTTACAAATGAGGAAAATGAGGCAGACAGAGGTTAAGTGACTTGCCCAGGGTCACGCAGCAAATAAGTGTTTGAGGCTAGATTTGAACTAAACTTTTTCTGACTCCAGACCCAACTGTAAGCATACTAAGAATTTAGCTAGGTGGGCTAAGGAAAACAAGGGTGAAGGTAGGGAAAAGTCCAGAAAATAAGGTTATAAAATGGGGGAGAGTGTCCAGAAGCATGTAGTTTTTGTTCTACAACTGTCCAAAAGACTCCCAGCCTGACACAATACTCAGTATTTGGGGATAAAAACAATTACTGGGAAGGAGGCTGTCATTCCTCTGACCAGGTGGGACTGGAAGCTACTAGATGCTTATGATGTTCTTACTGTGAGAGAAAGAGTAAGACACAGAGAGAGCCTCATCCCATCACTGCAACTGTGATTTGGTTCGGTTTTGCATCATGCATCCTTGGTTACTGCATCCTTCAACGATTTCCAGGAAATGTGCAATCGGCACCATTATTATCTAAAGGAGTGTTCATTCCAAGCCAAATCTAGCAATGGAGAATCTTCCATTCTAATTCATCCAAGAGCCTCAGCTCAGTTTTCCTCCATGCAGCCCCATCTTTGACTGCTTCTCTGTGAAATCTCTTAGAATCTCCAGCTACTACATAAACATGTCAAGCTTGGGTCCTGCATCCTGCTTTTGCTCATCCTATTGCCTCAACCTGGAAAGTGTTCACTTATTCTTGCCTATTGTGCAAAGGCCAGTGCCAATTCCACTTCTTCAAGGCCACTTTTTCTGAGCACACTCCAGCCCATGTTGACTGCTTCCTGCTCCAAACAACTACAACTCTCTTCCATTATACCACCACTCATTTTGTTGTTTCATCATTTGCTATGCAATATCTGACTATTTCTTTGTGTATGTTGGGTTTTCCAAAGATGATTAAAACTTCCTTAAGAGTAGGGACCATGTCTTCTATTTCTTTTTATCCTATACATATAAAGAATATGTGTGTGTATACATAATACACACACACACACACACACACACACACACATATCCCATATACATATATATATACATACATACATATATATCCCATATGCATATATCCTATGTATAAAAAGAATATCCTATTCTTTTTCATCCTATATATAGCTAGAATAGTATTGAGCATGTTGTAGGTACTCAAATAAAAACCTAATAAATTTGAATTAGATGGGATTAGTATGATGTTTTCATGTCCCATCTCACAATGGAAATCATCACTGTCCACTCAGATGTAGTCAGATGGAGTGAGGAATAATTTTATCTCACTTTTCTAGATGATTGGAAAATATCCCAATATAAGTATGCACACAGACACAGACAAGAGATAAACTAACCTGCTTTTTTTTTTGGGGGGGGGGAGTTGTTTTTCTAATTTTAAAAATTTCTCAAATAATTTTATTTTATATTTGGCTCACTCCCAATCCTGACTCAAAACATCATTTTTGTTCCACTCTACTGGTAGAGAACAGGATGGTGCAACATTGTACTTCTTGGTATCAGACATTGCAACAACCTAGCATGACTATTCCAAAGAATTGCTGGAATGGCAGTGGTTAAGTGGGAATGTATATTTAAAACTAGATGGGACTTTCGTGACCATCAAGTTCACCCCTGCCCCTCTTTTTTTAACATTTGAGGAAACTGAGGATTAGAGAGTTGACATGAGTTACACAGGGCCACACATTGTGATATTAGAAACAACCAGAAGTAACAGAGTATTAAAGAAAGATAGAGCAGCTAGGTGGTACAGTGGATTGAGTGCTGGCCTTGGAGTCAGGAGGACTTGAGTTCAAATCTGGCTTCAGACACTTACTAGCTGTGTGACCCTGGTCAAGTCACTTAACCCTGTTTGCCTCAGTTTCCTTATCTATAAAATGAGCTGGAGAAGGAAATGGCAAACTACTCTAGCATCCTTTCCAAGAAAACCCCAAATGGGGTCACAAAGAGTTGGGCATGACTGAAACAAACAACAACAAAAAAAGATTAGTACGTCTCAGAAGGGCCCCCACCCCTGACCAGGACCATTCATATGGCATTTGCCCCAATTTGTTTTCTAGCATAGTTATTCATGTATATGACTTCCATGTCAAGGTGGATAGAGGGCTGGCCTTGGAGTCAGGAAGACCAGGGTTCAGGTCCTGCCTCCCTAACACATACTGACTGTGTCACCCTGGGGAAAATCATTTAATCTCTCAATGGCTTGCCACTAGTACTACCACCCCTCCCACCAGCAATTCTCTAAAATTCTAAATTGCAGAGAAGTTACTAGTCTGCATTGCAGAGGACATTTCCTCCCCAGAACTTCCCTATACCTATGGAATCATAGGTTCTTATCAAAATTTTTAAATGTTCATGATATCTTAATGAGATTTTTTTTTTAAAGTCAGGGATAGGCAATTACTCTTCTTTTTTTCTTCCTTCCCATAGTACAATTATTTATACATAGTGGATGCACAATAAACATTTTTCGAATAAATGAAGTTTTCATGTTGATGTGATCAGAGGAACTGAACAGACAAGTTGCAACAGTAAAGAAAAGAGACTGTAGAGAAAGATGACAAAGTATACCTCAGGCACTGAACAAGAAATGGGGATGGAGGAAGAGGGACAGAAAATCATAAACCAGAGGGAACTTTGGGTAGGTTTATTCTTTGTTCTCAATATATATACTCACAAAACAGTCTTCTGATCTTAATTTCATTCCTCTATTATAATTTTCCCTACTGGAAAGAAAATGTGATAGAACATTGGAAGACATCATGTTCATTTGGCCAATTCTACTTGTTAAGAAGTTGTTTTCTTCAGTGGATTTTTGTACATTTTTCCATTTTTTGTTCCTCTTTTATCAAGCTGTTGGCTCTTATTTAATGATTCTCTTACATAACTCTCATTTCTTTTCCCAATTTTTCTTCTACATCTTTTATTTGATTTTTAAAATTCTTTTTGAGTTCTTCCAGATGTTCTTTTTGGTCCTAAGACAGATTCACATTTTTCTTTGAGACTTCACATGTAGCCACTCTGACATTGTTGTCATTTTCTGAGTATATGTTTTGATCTTTCCTGTCACATTCTATGGTCAGGTTCTTTTTGTTTGTTTGGTTTTTGCACATTTTTTCCCCAGCATATTTCATTACTTTTAATTTCATGTTAAAATTGGGTAGTATGGTTCCAAGCTTCTTGTGCTGAGGGCACAGGGCTTTGCCACTGGCCTGCTCCATATGGGAGCTTGAGGAACATTGTGGCATGGGGACTTGCCATTGGCCTGCTACGTCAGGGGAGCATGGCCTCACTGTTGACTTATACCAGGGCTTGGGACTTTGCTCCTGGTTTGTTGGAGTGCAACCTGCTGCTGGCTTACCTGGACTCTCCATGCGCTGGACTGTGTTCCCCTTTTTACCCAAGTGAAACAGACCTTTGCTGCTGACCTAAGTTGTCTTGGGCTAGAAAATTGTTTAACCCTGACTTTTTGTTGTTTTTGCCAACTGCAGAATTCATTTTGAGGTATTATTTTATAGTTGTTCAGGGGTCAGTTTGGGAAGGTTCAGATGAGTTCCTACCTTACTCTGCCATCTTGGCTCCACCCATCAGAATCATGGTTCAGTGAGAAAATGTCAAAAAGTTTGCTTTCTAGTCTAGTCTAGGCAGTGTGGTATGGTATGGTGGGGAGGGTGTTGGATTTGGGGTCCGGAAGGCCTAGGGTAAAATCCTATCACAGAAACTTATTAGCTCTATGACCTTAGGCAATTCATTTCAGCTTTTGGGATCTCACTTTCCTCTTCTGTAAAATACAGCAGCTGTACTGAGTGACCTCTAAGGTAATTTCTAGCCTTAAATCTATGGCCCTATTCTCCCTTTTACTGGTTCTGTGACACTTTGAAAAAGTCACTTAATTTCTCTGAACCTCAATTTCTTCATCTGAAAAAGCAGGCTAATCATCTGTGCCCAAACTATTTAACAGGATTCTTGTCAGGATAAAATTAGAGATGGTATATTAAAGGTCTTTGCAATCTCTCAAATGCTACGGGCACAGAGAGACACAATCAAACTATCATAGCAGTCTGTGGGGAGGTTATATTTCTTACTGAAATGTATTAGAAAATTTCCCATTGCTTTTCAGTGGTGTGAGTCAGATTTGCCTAGATTTGATTATCCCTCACCTCTTAAGAGTCCAGCCCTACAAAACTGGGATTATCACTAGAGCACAGAATGGCACCAAGAAGTTCTACCAAAACCACATCAAATGGGAGGCAGCCAGGTGGTGAGCTAGATAGAGCACCGGCCCTATAGTCAGGAGGACCTGAGTTCAAATCCAGCTTCTGACACATAACACTTACTAGCTGTGTGACTCTGGGCAAGTCACTTAACCCCATTGCCTAGCCAAAAAAAACACATTAAATGTAAGCTTCTTCAGAATAGGAACTGTTTTGTACTTGTGTTTATATCAGCAGCACCTGGCAAAGAGCCTGCCTCATAATAGAAGCTTAACAAATGCTGTTGAATTTAATTGCTTGCTCCTCAACCCACTTCTCATAACTATACAATAATGCAGTTAATTAACCAGCATTTATTAAGTACCTACTATGCACAAAGCACTATAGGATAAAAATGCAAAGAATTGAAAACTCCCTACTCACAAGGGACTGACACCTTAACAGGGGACCCAACAAGGACATATATAAATATATACAAAATAAAGAGAATAAATGCAAAACGAATACAAGATTGCCAGAGGGCAAGGGAGCTAGTAATTGGGGACATCAGAAAAAGCTTTTCAGAGAAGATAGTGTTTGACCTGTGTTTTGAAGGTAGAGAGGGACCCTATGAGCTGGAGATAAGGAGAGAGCATATTCCAGGAATAGGCACAGCCAGTGCAAAGGTAGGAGATATGAGAGATGTGCCATATGTGAGGAACAGAGGCCAGTTAGGTAGGACTGTAGAAGATGGGAAGGGGAATCATATAAAATTATTCTGGAAAGAGAGGTTTAATCCAGGTTTTAAGAGTAAAATAAAGGAGTTTATAGCTTATCCTAGAGGCAATAGGAAGTCACTGGATTTCACTTAGTAGGGAGTGACCCGGTCATATCTGAGGTTTAGGAAAAGCACTTTGGCAGCTATACAGAAGATGGATTAGAGTGGGGAGACACTTGAGGGAGGCAAGCAATTAGACTATTTCAGTAATATAGATAAGAGAAGATAAAGAACCTGAACAAAGTTCATGGTTATATTATTAGAGAGAAAGGATTATCAAGAGCTATTGAGGAGGTAGAAATGGTAAAATTCAACAACTGATCTGGCTATGTGATATGGAAATTGATGAGTTGGAGACAATGCTGAGGTTATAGGTTTGGGAGAATGGAAAATATTGATACCTTGGCAGAAATAGGGAAGCTCAGAAGAGAGTAGAATTTGGGGAGAAATATAATAAGTTCTATTTTTGATATGATGAGTTTGAGATGTTTCTTGAAATATCCAATAGGCAGCTGGTGATGCAAAACTGAAGCTCAAGAGCATGGCTGGAGCTGGAGGTAGTGACAGGTAAGTCATCTTCTCAGAGACAATAACTAAAACCATGGGAGCTGATGAGATCACCAAAAGACAGTCTAGAGAAAGAAAAGGAGAGGGTTCAGAACAGAGTCTTAGGGAACACTCACAGTTAGGGGGCACAGTAGGAATGATGAGTCAACAAAAAAAGGCTGGTAAGAGGAGAAATAGAGTAAAGTCATGAAAACCCTGAGAGGAGAAGGTAGGAAGGAGAGATGATCAGTAGTTTCAAATGTAGCCCAGAAGTCAAGAAAAACGACTGAGGGAAAGAACATCAGATCTGGCAATTAAGAGATCACTGGTAACTTTGGAGAGAGCAGCTTCAGTTGACTGGTGAGGTCAGAAGCAAGACAGCAAAGGGATGTGGAGGGATTGAGAAAAGAAGTGGCAGCAATGAATAGAAATAGCTTTTTCTAGAAGCTTGGCTGAGAAAGGGGGATGAGATATAGGACAATAGCTTGAAAAAATGGTAGGGTTTAGTGCACGGTGTTTTTAAGGTTGAGGGAAACTGGGGAATACTGAAAGGCAATAATAAAAACCCTAGTAGATAGGGAGAGATTGAAGATTAGAGAGAGGGATTATTGAGAGAGCATTTGTTAGAGAAGATGAGAAGGGGTATGATCAAGGACACATGTAAAATGATTGGTCTTAATAAGGTTGAAAGCTACTTAAGTCACCAAATATTGAGGGGAAAGAGGTGAGAGTGAGGTATGATATCAAAGGTTTTTAAGAGAAAGGTAGAAGAGTGAGCTCTTTGAAAACATCCTTAATTTTCTTAATAAAGTAAGACACAAGGTCCTCAGCTGAGTGAGAATAGGGAGGAGGAAGTGCAGGAAGCATGAAGAGAGAAGAGAAGGTTTGAGATGCATTCTGTAAGGAATGATATAGAGAATCAGTTAGAGAGCCATGTATACTAAATTGGGGGCAGCTCAGTGATACAGTAAACAGAGAATTGGGCTTGGGATCAGGAAGACTCATCTTCATGAGTTCAAATCTGGCCTGTGATGCTTACTAGCTGTGGGTCCCTGGGCAAGTCACTTAGCCCTATTTGCCTCAGTTTCTTCATCTGTAAAGTGAGATGAAGAAGGAAATGGCAAATCACTCCAATATCTTTGTAGAGAAAACCCCAAATGGGGTCACAAAGAGCTGTTCACAACTGAAATGACTCAACAACAGAAGTATACCAAATCAGCTCAGCTGACACACCATAAGCTTACATGTTCAATGGTAGCATGTTTGTAAACAAGACCCCCTTGTCTACAGCAAGGATTTTAATCTTTTTTGTGTGTGTCATGGATTCCTTTGGCAATCTGGTGAGGCCTATGAACTTCTTTTTAGGTTGTTTTTAAATGCATAGAATATATAGGATTACAAAGGAGATCTGTTTTATTTAAATAAATAAAAAATATATATATATATATACATATATACATACATATTTTTTTTTCCCATCCAAGCTCATAGATCCTATAGAATTCATGGACCCTAGGCTAAGAACTGCTAGTTTACAGTCTATCAAGGACTGTTTGGCAGTCTTATAACAGGGAAATGCCGATGCACACACATTCTATTTCACCATCTCTAGGAAGATCTAGTGTTTTTGGAGGAAAATATTCATCTCCTTGCCTAATGAGCAGCAACCAATGTCAATAACCAGATCATTGACATTTTTTTGTGGACCATCTACTGTGGACCAACTAGGTTTGTGCCACTAACAATTCTATACTGTAGGAATATACAAATGCTTAGAGGGCAGTTTTATCAGTGACTTTTCAGTGTATATAGCGACTTTTAATACTTTGCAGTCAATTTGATTTAGACCAATGCAAATTTAATAGGCTAAATACAAATCTGATGGGCCTCAAAATTATAAAAACTGATTGCAAAGTTGTCTTCTCTATTTAAAAGCATTGAGACAAATTTTCTTCTTCATATGACTACAATATGTCCCTGTTAACCAAAGTTGAAAAATTGTCCTCAAAAGAACATGAAGTAATATGAAGAATTAATTAGGTAGGAAGAAGACTAGGCCCAAGCTACTTTGAACAGAGAAGGCAATCAATTCATAGCTGGCTTCTTACAACTTGGGGCCACAGAGCTTGCTATTTAGCTATTGATTTCTAGGACTAATCTCCCAGAGCACCATAATTAAACAAGTCACAAGACTTAATTTCATTTTCTTTAAACACAGCTGACAGCGCAGATCTGACATCTGATTTTCTTTCTTTTCAAAGTTGACATACTCAAGTTCTGTTATATGGCACTGAGTTTCTTTATTTCAATTTTAGGTTTGTTTTTTTTTTTAATGTGGGTATTTTTCTTTCTTTGCCTAAAGCAGGAATTCTTAACCTTTTTTTATGTCATAGACCCCCTTTGATTGTCTGGGAAAGTCTAGGAGCCTGTTCTCAGAATAATATTTCTAAATTAATAAAACACATAAGATTACATAGGAAACCAATTACATTAAAATTTATTTATTAAAATATTATTTTAAAAATTCATGGACCTCTTGAAATCCAATTCCCAATCAGTCTGCAGATCCCCAGATTAAGAACTGCTGTTCTAAAGCAATATTATGTTAAACACCTACTAGAGAGGAATTTTTTTTTAAATGAAGATGGTTATGTTGTCCTTTCCTGCCTCCATTTTATTTCTCAAAACAAAATATGGCAGGTACAATGGTTATCTTTACAGATAATTCTTCTGTCAAGAAATATAATTTTATCTGATCTAAGGATTTTTTTAAAAAATGATTATACCATTTCCTTCCAAACTTAAAAACCTAAAAGATGTACTGCCTTTATTATTGCCACCAAAATCAATACTACAAAAAATATTTTCTTACTATGGTTTCACCAAATACAAACATAATTAAGACATGATAGTTACAAGAATGTCTCTTGGGCACTGGTCTCTGGATTTAGGCACTTGGAATAAACAAACAATTCACTTGGTAGTAAAGCAAAAGGGAGTTTTTTCCCCAATACTCTTTCCTCTCCTAATTTTTTTTAATAGTGAACCTTATTTTTCAAAATCTGCTCTTTGTTGCCATAGTGATGGATTCCCAGTATGAAATTATATCATGCTGGCTTTCTTTCAAGTTTCTGCAACACTCGATAACCACCCACCCTTCTTTCATACCGTTAGAATTCTGCAGGCACTGAACACCTTACCAATTTCACTTTCCTGCAGAAGAAATAAGAAATTTTAGAAGGGGTGAGATGGTAAAGAAGCTTGAACTCTGGGCTATGAGTCAGAAGACCTGGGTGCTAATCCCAGCTCTGCCCCTCATTAGACCTGAACTTTGACAAATTATTTCATCAATCTGAATCCCAATTGCCCTATCAATGAAAGGAGGGTAATATAGCTGACCTATGTACCTTATAGGATTTTTAAACTGTGTATTTGAAAGGACTTTGCAAAGTGGTATATAAATGTAAGGTATTATTAGGCTGATGATTATGAAGAATTGGAGGAAATGGAAAGGGAAAGCGAAAAGTTTCAGAAAGAAACTTTTACAATAGAAAATTATCTGCCACCCCAAATGTCTTTGTCCAAATGCTCTCTAGAACACTGTACCTCCCAATGTATCTCAGCCTCATAGCCTTTTAATATAATGTGACAATATGCTCCTGTCCAAGATAAATTATGCTTCATTATAAAATGTCTACAATTGGGAAACCAAAAAAATATTATAGCCTGTGTTAGATTGAAATTGACAGATCAGTTTTCTGAGGAAGAGTTGAAATTTAAGTTTGACAAAATGGAAATGTATTAGATTAACTCTTAGAATGATGGGACTGGGAACTCTTAAAGTAAGAAATTCAAGATCATTTGGTTTGTTTCCACAAACATTTATTAAATGCTCTCTGTGGAAGCAGCATGGAGTGATACATCTCTGACCTTGGAGAACTGATATCAGGCCTAAGAAGATATGGGATATTAGTAGTAAAATCCATCATTATCCTCTACAATATGGACTGGGCTGGTTCTTTTCCTTAAAAGGTACTGAAACCTTCCTCAAAACTTAATTGGCTCAGGGGACTAAAGGCCAGGCCAATTATGTCATTTCCTGTTTTCCTGAGTTAAAAAGCCACAGTGAGCTCCAGCTTCTCTTTGATAGATGGCAGATAGACCACTATGGGCAACCCAGAGATAGGGGAACTGCAGTCAGCTAAATCAGTGGTGTCCTCACTGCATATCCAAATTGACTATCATTTCCCTTTCATGGCTAAGTAAATCTCCTTTTTGAGCCAGCTAGGTGGTGCAGAGGATAGAACACCAGGTCTGGAGTCATGAAGATTCATCTTCCTGAGTTAAAATCTGGCCTCAGACACTTACTAACAGTGTGACCCTGGGCAAGTCACTTAACCCCATTTACCTCAGTTTCCTCACCTGTAAAATGAGCTAGAGAAGGAAAGGGTAAACCATTCTGCCAAGAAAACTCTAAAAGGAGTCACAAATTGGACATGACTGAAAAATGGCTGACCCACAAATCTTTTAGTAACTGTCAAATGACATACAAGTATCTAATTTTATTCTACCAAAAGACTGCTCTGAGTCAGACAAATCCACAATAACCATATTTAAGTCCCATGTCTGCTATAAACTCATTGTAATCCTCATGAGATTATATCAGTGTTAAGATGAACTACTTCACTAAATTTTATGTGGCCTCATTAATGTGTCTGCATTGCATCCAGGGGACATAGAACATATATATCTCCTCTGATCCTGAGCAACTCCTATTTGTGTATTTTAAAGCCTCCATAGCAGGTCAGCCTAATGTGCTATGGGTCTTCCTCTCTCTTTACATTGCTTTGGAGGAGAGAGTGAGGCTGACAACTTTGCGCAGCTCTGCCACATTTAAATCCAATTTATGCACAAATCAAGACTTCACTCTCAATGATGTCATTGGTCCTCTTCTAGAATGAAGGATTAAGAAATGGACTTCTGGTGTCAAAATGCTGGAGTGAGGAAGGAACCCTTTGAAGTCCTCCCAAATTCCCCTCCAAACAACTAGAAAACCTCCTCAGAATTGATCAAGGAGCAGAGAAGCAGCTTATCAGCTGGGCAAGAAAAGTCTGTCTTACTATGGTGGGAGGGGAATGAGGTCTAAGACCAGTAGCAGCAGCCAGCCTCACAGCAGAGGGCCTGCAACAAGCCTCCAGGCTGGGAGCAATCTATCAGCAAGACCCCACCTTCCTGCAAACCAGCAGCCCCCTAGTCTGTGCAGTGCAGCAATGCCCCACTCTAGGGACCCCACCCCCCAGCACAAGCCACCAGAGAGGCCTTGACCCCATTGCTGACAAGCAGTGAAGCCCCAGCCTGGGGATGGCCAATTGCAAGACCCTGCCCCTGGGGCCTACCAGCAGAGAGACTCTGTTTTCATAGCAACCTAGCAGCAAGGCCCCGCCCTGACCCAGCAGCTAAACTCCACACCCAGGAGAGGTCAACAAGGAGGCCCCAGCACCCAGTACAAGCCAGAAGGGAAGCCTACCCTCCAGAGAAAGCAAGCAGCTAAGCCCTGAAGTCCAGTGAAAGCCAGCAGCAAGACCCAGAGCCCTAGCACAAAAAGCTGGAAATAATGCAAGACCAGAGCCAAACTGTCACATAAAAACACCAAAAAAAGGCAGAAAAAAATGATCAAAAAAAAAAAAAAGAGCTTGACTATAAAAAGTTACTAGTGATAGGGAGGATCAAGGCATGAACAGAGGACAATAGTGTCAAAATGTCTACATATGAAGCCTCAAAGAAAAATGTAATTTTGTCTCAGGTCCAAAAAGAATTACTGGAAGAGCCTAAAAAGGATTTTAAAAATCAATAGGAAAAGAAATGAGAGTGAAGAAAGAGAATCAAGAAAAAAAAGAGTCAATAGCATAGGAAAAGATATACAAAATTTTACTGAGGAAAATAGCTCCCTCCAAAATAGAATTGGCCAAATGAAAAAGGAAGTACAAAAGGTCACTGAAGAAAATAGTTCCTTAAAAATTAGAATTAAACCAAGTAGAAACTAATGACTCTATGAGGCATCATGATATGAGAAATTAAAATTAAAAAAGTTTTTTAAAAAAAGAAGAAAATGCAAAATTTCTCATTGGAAAAACAACTGACCTAGAAAATAGATCCAGGAGAGATAATATAAGAATTATTGGACTACCTGAAAGCCATGATTAAAAAAAAAAAAGCCTGGACAACAACATTCAAAAAATTATCAAAGAAAACTGCCCTGATATATTAGAAACAGAGGGCAAAATAGAAATTGAAAGAATCCACTGATCAACACCTGAAAGAGATCCCAAAATTAAAACTCCCAGGAACATCATAGCCACCAAGTAAGTATTGCTCACAACCAAAAAGAAACAATTCAAATATTATGGAGCTACAGTCAAGATTATACAGGATTTGGCAGCTTCCATATTAAGGAATCAGAGGGCTTGGAATATGATATAACAGAAGACAAAAGAGTTAGGATAACAACCAAAAATCATCTACCCAGCAAAATTGAATATAATCTTGCAAGGGAAAAAAAATGGGCATTTAACAAAATAGAGGACTTTCAAGCATTTTTAATTAAAGACTAGAGCTGAATAAAAAATTTGAACTCCAAATACAAGACTCAAGGGAAACATAAAAAGGTAAAAAAGACACGAGAAAGAGAAAACATAAGAAATTCAATAAGTTTAAACTGTTTATGTCTCTATATGACAAGATAATATATGTAACTCTTAAAAACTTCATTACTATAAGAGCAATTAGAAGGAATATATGTAGACCAAGGGTGTGGATATAAGGTGACTTTGATAGGATACAAAATAAAGCAGTGAGAAAAAAAAAATTGTACCAGAAGAAGAAGGAAGGGGAAGATTGAATGGGGTAAACTAAGCCACATAAAAGAACCATGAAAGAGCTATTATAATGGAGGAGAAGATGGGGGGAGGGGAGGGGCAAAACTTAAACCATAGTGTAATCAAAATTGGCTCAAAGAGGGAATAATATAAACCCTCAGTTGGGTATAGAAATCTGTCTACTCTATACTGAAGTAAAAAGGCATTGGGATAATATAAGGGGGAGGGGGTACCGATAAAAGGGAGTGTACATTGGGGAAGGAAGTGATCAGAAGTAAAACACTTGTGAGGTAAAGAAGAAAACCACTGAAATTATTAACAACTGTAGAAAAGTTTCAGGATACAAAATAAACCTACATAAATCATCAGCATTTCTGCATATTACCAACAAAGTCCAAAGAGATAGAAAGAGAAGTTTCATTTAAAATAACTGTATACAATATGAAGTACTTGGGAGTCTACCTTCCAAGACAAACCCAGGAACTATATAAATGTAACTATAAAACACTTTTCACACAAAATCAGATCCAAACAATTGGAAAATATTAATTGCTCATGGATAGGCTGGGCCAAAATAATAAAAATGTTAATTCTATCTAAATTAATCTATTTATTCAGTGCCATATCAATCAAACCATCAAAATTATTTTATGCGCCTAGAAAAAATAATAACAAAATTCATCTGGAAGAACGAAAGCTCAAGGATGTCAAGGTAATCAAGATAAAAAATGCAAAAGAAGTTGATCTAGTCTTACCAGATCTCAAACTGTATTATAAATCATTAATTATCAAAACAGTCTGGTACTGGCTAAGAAATAGAGTGGTGGATCAGTGGAATAGATTAAGTACACATTACATTAGTAAGTGACCATAGTAATCTAGAACATGAAAAACCCAAACATCCAAGCTTTTGGAACAAAAACTCAGTATTTGACAAAAACTGCTGGGAAAACTGGAAAACAGACACACACTAGATATAGACCAACATCTCCCACCATATAACAAGATAAGGTAAAAATGGGCACATGATTTACACATAAAGTTGATACCATAAGCAAATGAAGAGAGCATGGATTAGTTTATCTGTCAGATTTATAAATAAAGCAAGAATTTAGGACCAAAGAAGATTTACAGAGCATTACAAAACGTAAAATAGATAATTTTGATTATATAAAATTTAAAAAAATATGCACAAACAAAACAAATGCAATGAAAATTAGAAGGAAAGGAGAAAACTTAGGAGAAAATTTTGCAACAAGTACTTCTGATAACAGCCTCATTTCTCAAATATATAGAGAACTGATTAAAATTATAAAAATACAGGTCATTTCCCAATTGATAAATGCTCAAAGGATATGATCAGGCAGTTTTCAGACAAAGAGATCAACGCTATCTATAGTAATATGGAAAAAAAATGCTCTAAATTAAAATGCTCTAATTAAAACAACTCTGAGGTACCACCTCACATCTATCAGAGTGGCTAATACGACAAAAAAGGAAAATGTTAGATTTGGAGGGGATATGAGAAAACTGTGACACTAATGCATTGTTGATGGAGCTGTGAACTAATCCAACCATTCTGGAGAGCAATTTAGAACTATACCCAAAGGGCTATAAAATTGTGCGTGCCCTTTGATCCAGCAATATCACTGCTAGGTCTATATCTCAAAGACATCCCAAAAAAAGGGGAAAGAAAAATATTTTTGTACAAAAATATTTATAGCAGCTCTTTTTGTGGTGGCTAAGAATTGGAAATAAAAGGAATGCCCAACAATTGGGGAATGGCCAAACAAGCTGTGGTATGTGATTACAATGGAATATTATTGTGCTCTAAGAAATGATGAGTAGGCAGAAATCTGCCAGGCAGAAAAACCTGGACTTACACGAACAGATGCATAGTGAAGTGAACAGAACCAGCAGAACATTGTAAACAGTAACAGCCATATTATTCAATGAAAAACTGTGAATGACTTAGCTATTCTTAGCAATACAATGATTCAAGACAATCTCAAAAGACTAATGATGAAGAATGTTATCTACTTCCAGAGAAAGAACTGATATTGATTGAATACAGACTGAAATATACTGGTTTTCATTTTCTTTCATTTTTTTTCTTTTATTCGAGTCTCCTTGTACAAAATGACTAATATGGGAATGTTTTACCTAATTGTACATGTGTAACCCATATCTGATTGCTTAACATCTCAGAGATGGGAGAGGGGGGATATAATTTGAAATTCAAAACTTCAAATAAAAAATCCTAGTAAACCTTAAAAAAATGTCTTGAGAAGAAAGAAAAAAAAAAGAATTGAGGACAAACAACAACAGCCACAGCACTGATAACACAGTTATCCTTCACTGATGACACATGACCAGCCCACCTCCTTTTGTGGTCAGCCATCTCTCTAATGACATCCTTTATGGTATTTCTCTTGCCCAATTCTTGGTTGGCAAAGTGTTGCAGCCTCCTTCCACCCACTATGGGCTTTTCCATTACCCTTTGGGAGTCTCTCAACTTTTATTCTTTGGAGATTGTGGCATCCCATGACTCACAGTCATATAACATCATTGACATAAATACAGGTAACTATAATATGCCTTACATGAGTGCATTAGAGATGGCAAAATGATGTGTAAAGTCATGATGGAAGGTTATCACAGGAGGATGAGAGAAGGCTTCCTGGAAGATGTGGGGTTTGAGTTGTGTTTTAAAGATGGTTTAGAATTCAAGAGAAAAAGAAGAGGAGTGAAGACATTCCAGGAATAGAGAAGGAAATGAGGAAAGGCATGTAAGGAAGAATGTATAGCAAATATTTAGGTGACAAAGATTATTTAACCTTGTTAAATCACAGAGTCCATGGAGAACAATGTGAAAGAAGGTTGGAAAGGGAAGGTAGTGCAAGATTGTGATAGGGTCTGAATATTAAACAAAGAAGTATGAACTCTACCCAAAAGACAATAGGAACCCACTGAAGACTGAACTGACAATCTCTACTTATGAAGGAGATTAGTCTAACAGCAGCAGGAAGTATGTATTGGAGGGAAGAGTTTGTACTACCATGGCCTTAGACTAGCAAATATAGTGGATTATCTCTGCCCAAATCTACACAGCCTATGAAGATTTTCAAACATGAATAATGGGGTCCTGGTCAAAGAGAGAAATGTAGTTTCAACTAAAAAAGGTAGCTGAAGGCACAAAGAAATTATAGACCTGTGTTTCTATTTGTTGACTGCTACCAGTTGTGCACAAATTATAATGTGTTCCTGGAGCTTTCTGAATGCTTTGTAGGAGGGCATGTAGGCATATTGCACTTCTACCTCAGAGAATCAAGACAATGCCAGAATGGGACACCTGGATGTTATTGTTGTGTTTGAGTCTAAAATTTCCAGGAATTTTCATGTTAAATCAAATAAGTACTTTACCTAAAATGAATTTAGTTCCATACCTTTCATTGTGCCACCTAGTAATTAAGTCAAAGAAGTGTGTTTGTTCTTTGGTCAGGAACCATTCTTGAATGGAATTTAAGGCTGTTTTAAAATAGAATCATGAAAGGTTAGATCTGTGAAGAGCCTTTGAAATCACCTAGTATAGCTCCCTCATTTTACCAATGAGGAAACCAGTATTCGGGAGGATAAACTGCCCAAGGTCACTAAACTATTTAGAAGCAGAGCTAGGAATTATAATCCATGTCTTCTGATTTCCCATTCTCTTTCCACCATGCTATTTTGTACTTTGTAACAAAAATTTTGACTTGGGCAATCAAAATAATTCACTCACAGCCTTTCTTTGCATATAAGACTCCATCTTTCAGCTCCAGATATTTTCGTTGGCTGTCCCCTATACCTGAACCTTTCTCATCATCTTTGCCTCCTAGCAACCTCTGCTACCTCCAAGTCTCCACTCAAGTCCCATTTTCTACAAGAGTCCTTTCCTCATCCTCCTTAACCTTGGCACCTTCCATTTCCAATTTATGTTGTACCATCATTACTCATTGCTTGTTGGTTTTAAAATTGCCATTCCTGTGAGGACAAATTTCAAGCTTAATGTTGTTTTTCTCTTTTAAAGTAGATAATCATTCCTTTGGTAATGTGAGTAAAACTACTTACATACTAAATAGTATATTATACAATACCTGAAAAGGATGAAGTGACAACACTGGAGTCATTAGTTAAATTGTTTGTGAATGCCTAAAATATCCTCAAATCAATTTTGAGTATTGGACAGTCTATATATTATCTATACAAATATCATACAAATTTTGCATTTCTGAATCTGACCATTCAGACAAAAATTTGATTTTTCTAAGAAAAATATCATTGTGATCTTAAATATATTCAATAGAAAATTAGAAATTAACCCATTTTATGTCTGAAGTAAAATTATGACATTTCAGGATTTTTCCTTTTTTGACAAAATGCTCCAGGAATACTTGATAAGCCAAAGCATGCTATACTCAACCCAGTATAGAAACTCTAAGGCACCAAAGACAGTTCCAGAATGTTACAATGGAGACTCCCATTGTTCAGAAACCATTCTTAGGTACTACAGTAATGTGAAGTAGGTCTTCACCAATATCTGGCATGGCCTTATGGGCCTCTGTGTTGGGTTATGTAGAGACCCAACAATCAGAGTGTCATTGCAGTATTACACAAGAAGAAATGGAACATTAGGAAACTTAGGAACCTTAGCTAGAGCTCGGTAATACTCAATTCAGTTAGGTTGGGCATAATAAAGTTAAAGTACCATCCTCCCTTACTACCGCTACCCCTTATCCTTACCAACCCCCCTACAAAAAACCAAAAAAGGAAAAACCAAAAAACACCACCACAAGTCTTATAATCAATATAGATCTTTTATTATGTCCTTTTATAAATTCTCATCTGACACCACCCTCTGCTATCCCAGTCTCATCCTGGAGCAAATAAGGATAGTCTCTAGATAACTGGATATATTGGGACAGATTGGTAGCATGTATCTGGAGATAAACTGTGTAGCTTAAATGACCACTAAATTCCTGTACCAATTCCTCATCACAACATAGGAGTTTAATCTTAGTTTCATGAATGTTAAACCCTTGAACCACAATGGTTCCTAGCAGTCCTTTCAAGCTGAAAAGTCTTTGGGTAATGAAATGTATGTCTGTCATCCAAAAATCCATACAGCTAAATTTGGAGGGAGTCATCACCAAATTGACCACAGGGTGTTGAAACTTTATGACCATACCAACTCTCCAAGACCTCTGTGAAAACCTATAACAAACCTTGAAGTGCTATGTACAAATCTAAATAATTATCATTATTATTAAAAGATTGTAGAGGGATTTTTATGTGCATGAACTTGGATTGACAGAATCATTTTTCCATGCCCCAAAGATATTTGTGTCCTTTTGTCCTTGTTTTTGTACTCTATGCAATATTTTTACTCCTGAACCACTCAAGAATGGGACTCTATTCCTGTAGCCACTCTGGGCTTTGCTAAGCCAGTTTCAACCTTAGTTTCTTCCTCGATGTCCCTAATTATGCCATTGTTTATTTACCTCCATACTCCTTTCATTTCCCCTTTATGAGTCATCCTCTCCAATTAAATGTAAGCTCCTTGAAGGCAAAAACTGACTTGCTTGCTTTTATTTATATCCCCAGTACTTAACACAATGTTTGGAACATAATATTTTGTTGTTGTTCAGTTGTTTTTCAGTTGTATCCAACTCTTCAGGTCCCCATTTGGTATTTTCTTGGCAAAGATACTGGAATGGTTTGCCATTTCCTTTTCCAGTTCATTTTGCAGAGAAGGAAACTAAGGTAAACAGGGTTAAATGATTTGCCCAGGGTCACATAGCTAGTAAGTATCTGGGGCCAGATTTGAACTCAGGAAGATGAGGCTTCCTGACTCCAGGCCTGGCACTCTATCCACTGTGCCATTTATCCACCTATAATAAGTGCTTGATAAATGCTCTATCATCTTTCTATCTAACTTTATTTTTAATGATAATAATAACTAGAATTTCTATAGCACTTCACATGTATTAACTCATTTGATCCTCACAACTATTCTGTGAGGTAGGTGGTATTATTATTCCCATTTCACATATGAGGAAACTGAGGTATAGAGCAGTAAAATGACTTTTGGAGGGTCACATAGCTAGTAGTGTCTTAAGGAGGATTTGAACTTGGATCTTTCTGACTGCAATTGCTGCACTCTATATGCTGGTCCATATAGCTTCCTACCTAGCTACCTATCCATCCAATTCCTCTTTTTGAAAATAAAAATCTGACAATGCCTTTTAAATCCCAATAATGCACACAATAAAGCCCTGGGTGAATGTATGTTGAACTTGCATAAGGTACCCAAGTGTATAATGGGAGTAGATACAAAGTGACTCAGCATCTCATGGCAAGTAGGTCTTCTGGAGAAGGACATCCCACCTTTTTTCAAGTAGGTTTGGAAGGAAATCAAGACCCAAGACCGGGAGCATAGCTCACCCTAATTACAGCATCAGAATCAGTTGTAGGAGAAGAGGACACTATAAAGGAGATGGGAAGATACATCCATAAGAAACACACCATCACTCTTCTTTTTGTCACCTCTGAACCCTAGGTACAATGGACTTGTTTCCTAATGAACTGATATCAGAGCTAGTAAAAGCTGGTAATTATAGAGGGAGTAACATATGGAAACCAAGGGCCGTACCAGCACATTGATTCTGAGGACCACATGAGAGTAATTCCACATGGGAGTACTTGAAGAAAGTAGAAGAAGCACAATTCAATGAGAAGACCACTACTTTTGTAGTTGAAAGACCTCTATTTGAAGCCCAGCACTCTGAGACCTTAGGCAAGTTACTTCTTTCTCTAGCCCTCAGTTTCTTTACCAGCAAGTTAAGATTGGGCTTGGGGCAGCTAGGTGGTGCAGCAGATAGAACACTGGCCATGGATTCAGGAGGATCTGAGTTCAAATCCAGCCTCAGACACATAACACTTACTAGCTGTGTGACCCTGGGCAAGTCACTTAACCCCATTACCTAACCAAAAAAAAAAGGAAGAAGAAGATTGGGTTAAATGACCTCTAAAGTCCCTTTTATTTCTATGTCTGTCATTCTATATCTGTCAGCTGCCACGTGTAGCTTTCCTAATGAAAGGAAGATAGGAAATTCCAATCTGTTAGTGTCCCTGGAGGTAAGAGGCAGATTGGGAACCAAATAAAATTAGGCAAACGTACAGCTAGTGTCATATTATTAAAAAATTGTTGTTTTGACTTCTTCAGTAATTTGAACTAAAATGCTTACAAATGAGGAGTTAACACATATTTCACATGGAGAACACCACCAATAGAGACAAATGTGATTAAACTCTTGGTGTAATCCAGGCCATTTGTGCTATAAGATATTCCTGGACTAAAAGTTATGATTTTTGTTTTTGGTCTTTAAAGAGTTTCACAGATCCCAGACTAACATATCAATGGTATAGATCAAATTAATCTGTTTCAGAATAATCTGTCAATTGAAATTGATTGAGAAATTCAGGATAATTTTGTTAGAGTATGAACAATCATATGGAATAAGTAGGAAATTAAAAATAAAAAAGACTTTATTTTTGTTTCCTTTTAAGAAACTGAACTAAAATATACCCTAAGTTTTTAGGCAATAAACATAAATCCAATTAATACCATAATATGTATCCTCTGGGATCTTTGGGATTCATTGGTTTCATTCCAAGTTTTGTATTTAGGCTTTAATTATGTTACATTTAGATGCTAGAATTCCTCATTCAAGTTATTTTCCCTATCTTAAGGTCATATGCTCTTATCTCTAGGATTCTTTCGCTAATAAAAGTATTTTTTGGTAAATAAAATAAGCTATAAAACTATAGGCATAGAAAATATGACCTTAAGGTAGACAGTTTGGGCCACTATACTTTTTCAAAGACTATAGATAAGCTGGGGAGTGTCCAAAGAAACATAATATGAATCATTAAAAGCATGGAAATTTTATCCCACGAGGCCATAATTGTGAACATTAATTAATTAAAACGAATAATTATTAAAATTAAAATAATTTGGGCTTCTTAAATGAAGAAAAGAACAAGGGGAAACTTCAAGTACATACATGAGAAAATGACAAGTTGTCATTAGGTTAAAGAAAAGCCAAATGAAAGGAAACGGACTTAAGTTACAATGGAAGAGATTTTGGTAGAGGATTAGCAAGAAATTCTTGACTGACCATCAGAACAATAAGATACTGGAAGAAGGTTGTGGTTGTGGTATGTAAATCCTTAGATTTGTGAAGAAAAGAATAGATAACATATTTACCTTAATGGTTTACTCATTTTCCAATACTGTAGCGAATCTATGATTTACATATGTAAGCATTCCCTCCATGGATGAAGAACACACCTTACTCATGCCTACCCATCTTTTGTACCTCTTCTCATCCATGTCCTTTCATAAATTCATCATGTTCAGGGGTGGGGAGAAGATAGAAGGGAAGGGAGTCTACCCAATGTGCTGGAGCCTTCCTTAAATTATCTCCATGTTATTTGGATATCAATGGAACAATGGACTTTCCATCACTCTTACCATATGGTAGGCCCATCACTTCATATATTTTCACTCATATATTTCTTGAAGGCATCTTTTACACCACTTTTTATTAATTCCTCATATGTGATGTATTTCATTCTGTTCACACTCACCATATCTCTCCTTTGCATTGTATATGCCAAAATATTCCTAGTGAAACTTTTTGTGCTAATAAAAAAAACTGAAACCAAGATGAGTGCCCATTCATCGGGAAATGGTTAAACAAATTGTAGTGCATGAATGGAATATCACTGAGCAGCAAGAAATTATGAATATGGGGAATTCAGAGAAATATGAGTAGATTTGAATGAACTGATACAGAGTAAAGTGAACAAAAGTAGGAAAACAACATATGCAATAACTATAATAATGTAAACAACAAGAATATTAAAAATAAAACCTAATTCTAAGTGACTGTCATAATCAGCTTTGGCCCAGGAGAACAGATGATAAAATGCACATCCTTCCTTTTGCTATAGAAGATTGTGGGCACAGAATGTTACATACATTGTTGCCATGTAAGTTGGTTTTGTTTAATAGTTATTCATTGTTAAAACGGCATTGGGAGGAGAGCATGTCTAGACATGCTTGGGAAGTAAAAATATAAGGCATCAACAATACTTTTTTAAGGATAGTCTTTGTTCAGAGAGAAGCTTGGGCACATTAAAAGAGTTATGAAATTTCCTAAATGCAGTCTAGTCCATTCTTCTCTTATTCAATTCTGTTTCCAGTTCTTTGTCCAACCGTAGTATATGTTCTAGAAATATGCAAGTTCTAAAGGCTGTCCATCCAGGTGTTTCTCACAGTCAGGGCACTGCACCATCCGGTCAGCCCCTCAGAGTCACCACTAGAATACTGACTGAGAATACAGTCACCTGCACTCTGGAGACCCATCCTATAAGTCCCAATATGAGTTCAGAGAGTAGCCATAGAGGGGATGCTATATTCAAACATATTATATTCCAGACCTATCCCCAACAGCAAGAATGATATCATTTTTTATGTTTGTATGCCCAGCAACTATCACATTGCCTCATACATAATAGGTGCTTTAGAAATATTTATTAAATTGAATTGCATTAAATGAATAATACATGTCTAGACAAGGTAGTTTTGGTTATTGGTCAGAAAAAAAAATATATAAGCACAATATACTCCACCCACATATCAAATAATAATATTAGCTAGCGTCTTTTAAGAGAAGCATTTTCTTGGTTTCTTCCTGGCTGTATACTTTGAGTAAAAATGAAATGTATGCTCCAAACCTTACTTTCTTATCCTTACAGCAGATAATACACATTTTAGTCTAATTTCAAAGAACAATTAGTTTTTTCTTTCCCATTCTGAGATACTTCTAGCCAATTTTATATTTTCTCTCTGATGGTCATTTTTTCCACTCTGAAACCAGAGCATGTAGGAAATCTGTTCTATTCTCACTTTGGGTTGAAATTTGAATTTATCTTCATTTTGCAAAACGATAGTTGTCAATAAACATTAAGCTCTTATGATGTGCTAGGCAGCTAGAGGGAACAGTGGATAGAGGGCCAGGCCTGGAGTCAGTAGTCTGGCCTCAGACATTAACCAGCTGTGTGACCCTGGCCAAGGGTTTGGGGTTTTTTTGTTGTTATTGTTGTTTTTGCCTCAGTTCCACATCTGTAAAATGAGCTGGAGAAGGAAATGGCAAACCACTCCAGTATCTTTGCCAAGAAAACCCCAAATGAGGTCATGAAGAGTTGGACATGACCAAACGACTGACCAATAAAAACATGTGCCAGAAACAGTGTTAAGTTCTAGGGATATAATGAAAAGTAAAAGACAGTTCCTGCTGTCAGAGGATCTCACAGGCTAAGGGGGTGGAAGGATGTATAAACAGCTATGTACAAACAAGGTATATAGGACAACAGTGCCCTTTATGTTAATGTTAATGTTGTGTCTTTGTTTACCATATTTTGATTTTTCTATGAATCAATGATCTCATCAATATGTGTGCGCCTTCCAATGCCACAGATAAAAGCCCATCCGAACCTTTTCATATTGTGTGATTCTTTTTCCTGCCACTTAATAGTATTTTATTTTTTCCAATTACATGTAAAGACAGTTTTAAATATTCATTTTTATAAAATTTTGAGTCCCAATTTTTACTCCCTTCCTCCCTCCCCTCCCACCTTCCCAAGATATCAAGCAATCTGATACAGGTTATACATGTACAATCATTGATAAATATAATTCCGCATTAGTCATGTTGTGAAAGAAGAATCAGAACAAAAGGGAAAAAAACCACAAGAAAGAAAAAACAAAAAAAAACCAAGAAAATGAAAATAGTATGCTTCTATCTGCTTTCAGACTCCATAGTTCTTTCCCTGGGTGTGGATAGAATTTTTCATCATGAGTCTTTTGGAATTGTCTTAGATCACTGTATTGCTGAGAAGAGCTAAGTCTATCAAAAAGTTGATCATCACACAATGTTGCTATTATTGTGTACAATGTTCTCTTAGTTCTGTTCACTTCACCCAACATCAGTTCATGTAAGTCAGGTTTTTCCTGAAATCCACCTGCTTATCATTTCTTATAGAACAATAGTATTCCATTACAATCATATACCACAACTTGTTCAGCCATTCCCCAATTGGTAGGCATTCCCTCAATTTCCAATTCTTGGCTACCACAAAAAGAGTTGCTGTAAATATTTTTGTAAATGTAGATCCTTTTCCCTTTTTTATGATCTCATTGGGATATAGACCTAGTAGGAGTATTGCTGAATCAAAGGGTTTGCAGTTTTATAGCCTTTTTGGCATAGTTCCAAATTGCTCTCCAGAATTGTTGGATCATACTATTCTTGAACAGATCCTTCCATCTGTCTTCCATGAGGTCAACCAAATATTTGTGTGGCTTCCTCTACAGTGCTTGACATTTCGTGGATATAACTGGAGCACAAAGGATGTCCATTTATTATCCCTCGTTCTTTCTACTTAACTAGCCCACCTCCTTTTTCAGTCATTACATCTCCCGATGATATCGTTTACACCACTTCTCTTGCACAATTTTTCATGAGTAATACATTGAAGCTTATTCATCATGTGCTACTCCTTTGTCCATTGAGTGACCTACAACTTCAAAAACTATATAACATTTCATCTTTCAAAGTATTAAGATTTTAATATAGTCATGGGAGGCATTTTGTGGGAGGACAACCCTGAGTTGTAACTTTGCTCTACTATAACAATTTTTTTTATACTCACTAAGCAATAAGCACAATGGGATGCATTCTCTATGGTATTCATTCAATTATTTGATCTTGAAGGTGTGGTCTCAGGGTGTCAAAGGTTATTTTTTGAAAGCCTGCCTATTCTCTTCCCATACCTTCATCAAGGATACCCTCAGATGTGTGCTTAACTTGTTTGGTTGGCAAAATCAACATTCCCTTTTTGACCAATCAAAGAGGTTCACACATCACAAAGAGATCACAGGGCACATACTATCTTGTTTACACATTTAAAATTTCATCTTGCCCTTATACAGAGATAGGTGATATGAAACCCCCTTGAGAGAAATGATTATTAATAACCAATGATTTGGGGAGACTCAGATTTCCCTCTTCTTAATCCTTATTTCAAGACCTCAGTCTCTGAAGTTAACCTTCTCTATTTAGACCTCACCCAGGTGGGGCAGCCATTGTGTTCTGCTCAGGCTTCGGGTGGGGCATGAATTTTTTTCAATAGATTGCCCAAGACTGGGGAAGGGGGGAAGGAGGACTTAGAAGTAGATGACATAATCAAAGTTCAGGTCCAGTCCCTCATTGTAATATTCTTTCTCTTAATAATTGTTAACCAATCAGGGTTGATTGCCATCCTGAGGAACATCTACTTTTCAAAAGACATAACAGTTGTGAGCCCACCACCATAATTGTCTTTGGTCTAAGAAAGAGACTGCTAAAATGCTGGCATTATTAATAAAATAATTAAACTACCCAGAAATTATCTCAGACCTTTTTAAATGCCATACCTTGGTGAACTTATGAGAAGAGATTTACAAAAATCACACAGGATGGCTAAGAACAGATAAGTTATGATTCACATCACTGGAGGAAACACCTGGTTTTGGTTATTTGCCAATGCAATGAAATACTGGAGTATAGAGGACATAGATTTTTTTTCCCTATTTCCTTATCATCTATAATATAAGTTGGCCCTTAAGTCACAGCTATCTTCATGGTAGCCCTTTTTACAAATGCTTATGATTAGTAATGTAATATGCAAGGCACTTGACTTCCCTGGACATCACAGTCATTGTCTACAAAAAGAGGTTCTCCTAAATGGCCATGAAGTCCCCTCCAAATCTTGCTCTATGATCCTATGATCATGATAAATGAGATCAATGTGTCCCACAAAATTAAGTTTCTCCTTACCTTTAGATGTTTAATAAAACTGTTACTACCACTATTTCATCCTCCCTGCCCCCCCAAAACAAAATTTCCCTGAGCTTCCCTTCCCTTTAGCTATAGTTAGCAAGAAGCTCAATTGACCACTCAACAAACATTTTTAATCACCTAGTATGTACCAGGTGCTATCCTAGGCACTGGGAAAATACAAAGACAAAAATAAGTAATCCCTGCTCTTGAGGAGTTCCATAGAACGTGCCTCTGTTTGTCACTGGACAATATTCTCACATAGAGTTGTTTTTTTGTTGTTCAGTTGTGTTCAACTCTTCATGACCCCATTTGGAGTTTTCTTGGCAAAGACACTGGAGTGGTTGGCAATTTCCTCCTCCAGCTCATTTTACAGATGAGGAAACTGAGGCAAACAGGGTTAAGTGTCCCAGGGTCGCACAGCTAGTAAGTTTCTGAGGCCAGATTTGAACTCAGGAAGATGAGTCTTCCTCACTCCAGGCCTGACACTCTATCTGATGTGCCACCCAGCTGCCCTCCACACATAGAGTATCAACAACTAAGTGTTTATGGATGGTCAAAAAACTACGTCATTCTTAGCATCCTCTGCTCTATCTTCTGCCATTCTGCAACTATCAATACACAAGTAGAAGATGCTCAGGACCGAGAGTCATCTTGAATTTTGTGTTGTATTATCAGTTGTTATGAGCAAATAATTCATGTCTGAGTGGGAGTCTTCAGGAAACTCCTCAAAAAACACACAGACGTTGTTTCTGGGATTATGCTCGAAGCCTTTCGAGCACAACAGATTGGAACAGGTTATATAAAAATTTTATTAAGTGTTTACTATATTCCTGGTGCTATGCTAAGTACTGGGAATACAAATACAAACAAAAGAGAGACAGTCTCTGTCTGCCCTCATGGAACTTATATTCTAATGGAGGAAGACAAAACAAAAAAGGTAGCTGAAAAGAAGGACGCTGGAAGGCGTAAATGTAGTCCTGCAGAGTCAATTTAGTCCTGGCTGAGTGAGTTTAGAGGAAAATAAGTGCCTCCTTAAATAGAGGCTCTGAAGAGGAACTCATCAATTGGCTGAAAAGGCTGCAGAGGGAGAAGCATCTCCAGGATGAGAAGGCCTTGGAAGAGAGGTGGAAAAGTAATCTAGAGAGTCAGGGACTGAGACAGATTAGGGGCACCTAACATCACGGGAGTCTGACAGAGCTTGTGCTCCACAGCCCTTGAGACTCCAAGGTAGTCTCTTTGCCACAATGGGCCATTGGAGAAGGGCTTTGTGAGTGTTCCTTATCATATGATCATAAGGGGTTTTTTTTTAATCTATTAATAAAGTGATTTTAATTTCCCTCCTGTTATTCTCTTCCATTATTTCATTATTTTCATTTTATCCCTGTAATATTAAGCATACATTCTTCCTTTCATATTGTTTTTGAAGGCCATGAGACAACATTTAATAATGGAAATTCCAATCATATGTTAACTTTTTTTTTTTAGACTTACCATTGGCTTAGAATCTTCCTGGTAAGGAAACTCCCTCTACCTATAGAAATTGGCAATGGTTCTGCAGCTTAAATCCCTTCATAACCTACCTTTCCCTACCTTTCAGGTCTTTTTATACCTTATACTGTTACCATACCCCAGGTACTTTGTGACACAGTGACACTAACCTTCTTGCTGCTCCTCACACAAGACAATCTGGGCATTTTCACTGGCTATATCCAATACCTGGAATACTTCTCTCCTCATCTGTGCCTCTTCCCTGGCTTCCTTCAAGTTCCAGCGAAATCCCCATGTTCTACAAGAAGACTTTTCCAATCTCTCTTAATTCAAATATCTTCCCTTTGAAAGAAGTAGATATTGTATCTTCAATTTACCCTGTCTATATTAAATTTGTAAATAGTTATGTTGTCTTGCCATTATACTTATGAGCTCCTTGAGAGTGGGGACTATCTTTTGACTTTCTTTGTATCCCCAGTGCTTAGCACAGTGCCTGGAACATACATAATACTTAATCAAGGTTTATTGACTGACTAAAGAGTTTCCTGGGTCACTGAGCAATTAAGTAATTTGCCCAGAGTGACAAAGCCAGTTTCTATCAAAGGCAGGATTTGAACCCAGGTGTCCTGATTCTGAGGCTGGTCTTATATCTAATACTTCACACAGTGATTAAGGAATAATACTGGAGAAGCACCTTGGAAGACCCTTTCCCCAGAGATGGCAGCAAAGGTGAAGAAGGAAGTGGTTGTCCCCCCCCCAAGACAGAAGCTAAGTCCAAGGCCTTGAAGGCCAGGAAGGTAGTGTTGAAGGGTGTTCATACCCACAAAAAGAGGAAGATCAGAATGTTCCCTACATTCTGGCAACCCAAGACACTAAGACTTCAATGGTAGCCCAAATACCCTTGGAAAAGTGCCGCTCAAAGGAACAAGCTTGACCACTATGCCATCATTAAATGTCCCTTGACCACTGAGTCTGCTATGAAAAAGACTGAGGACAACAACACCTTGGGCTTTATTAGGGATGTCAGGACCAACAAGCATCAGACCAAGCAGGCCAGGGTCAACACACTCATCTGGCCTGATGCAGAGAAGGCCGATGTCCAACTTGCTCCAGACTATGATGCTTTAGATATTGCCAAAAAAATTGGAATCATCTAAACTGTGTTCAGCTGTCCCACTCCACCTACCTTAAAATGTTTTCTAGTATATTAAAATAATAATAATAATAATAATAATAATAATAATAATAATACTTATTATTAAGATAGCACACTTTGGGGAACTTAAAACAAATTTATGAACAATAACTCATTAATTCTAACAACATTCTTCTGAGCCAGAATAAATGAACAGAAACATGCCTAGGAAAACATTTTAGAGTTAGATCATTTCTTTATTTATCAATGCATACTCAAAGTTAGGTTTTGGATTATCTCTGGAGAACAATAAAATAAAGCCTGGAAAATAAGAACTTCAGAAATTATAAGAGAAAATCAAGTACTTGAAATAGTAGGTGGACCCTGGTTGCCATTATGACGGAGCAAGTAAGTTATTTAATCTAGGCCTTTAAAGGATTGTAAATAATGTATAACATGTTAAATTGGACTTAGTGGCAAGAAGAAAAGCAGCGCGCTTGATGAAGTTCTCATTTTTTATTTTTAATACAGTTTTTTGAAAAATACAAATGAGTTTTTCCTGTATTCTACCAATTGGAAATCTTAATTGGCACTTCCTCACTTTCCTAATAAAATGATAATTGAGATTCATAGTGATGAACCTGTGGCACCACAAGATTTTGTAATATCTTCTGAATCAGATTATGGTCAGTATAATTTTCATTTTAAATATCTTTTTTTTTCCACAAAAGTCCTACCCTGGTTTTCAAAAGCTATGTACAGGATCTAAAAGGTTCTACCAAGCTAGAAAGGCTTTGAACCTGGGCCTGACACAAATTGGATGTATGCCATTTGAGAATTGGTTTAGCTAAGTTTGAAAAGCCTCATTACCACAAGGCCAGAGTTGTTGTTGTTGTTGTTGTTGAGTAATTTCAGTTGTGTCTGACTCTTCATGACCGCATTTGGGGCTTTCTTGGCAAAGATACTGGAGTTCTTTGCCATTTCCTTCTCCAGCTCATTTTACAGATGAGGAACTGAGGCAGACAGGGTTAAGTGACATGACCAATGTAACACAGCTAGTAAGTGTCTGAGGCCAGATTTGAACTCAGGAAGATGAGTCTTCTTGACTCCAGGTTGGGCACTTGATTCACTGAACCACCTAGCTGATTATTATTATTATTATTATTATTATTATTATTATTATTATTATTAATAGTAATAGTAGTAGTAGTAATAGTTGTAGTAGTAATATTACTACTACTACTACTACCACAGCATTTATGAAATTGTCTACTAAAGAATGAAAAGTTGTGATTTGGAGGAGGGAGTACCGTCTCTGGCAAAATCTTTTGAAGAAAAATATTTTATTCTAATTCTTCAGAAATTGGTAATTTTTAAAGAATCAAAATGGTACCCACTTCACTTGCAGTTCTGAGCACAATGCCTCCCAGTTGACACCGAACATACTTAACATTATCTCTAGCACACTTCTGCCCAGCATGGTAAGAATATTCCTGATAACTGAATGTTCTAATTAAAAGAGAAAAACCTTATTATGGAGCAGAACCTACTCACTTGATCTCCACTCTGTCTCACAGTTGTGTATGAGCTCAGTAGCAACTAAAGCATGACCTGGAAGCCCTAAATTCTCATTAACACCCCCACACCACAATGATAACACAAGGGGAGGAAACCCAAAAACAAACATGTAACACCACACCTCTTAGTATCAACTGATGTTTCCTCTAAAGGCTCCCCACCAGTTTCACCACAACATCCACCAGATGTTTTTTTTTCTTTTGTTTTTTTATCACTAGATCTCTTACACTCAAACACATGTTGGTTTCCATGAATATCAAACCACATATACCACATATACTTGCCTTTCTACCCTCTAGCATCCTAAAAATACCCTTGAAATGTTGGAGCAAATAACTTCTTCCTTTCTCAGTTGCAATCCATTGCTGTAGAAGTGCTGGAGGCAATTCTTTACCCTTCATTCCTCTCCATATCTTAGTCCTAGTCTCCTCTCACTACTGCCGGTCCTCCCCCAAACAAGCACCTGCATTAGTGTTAGAATTTCTTTTTAGAAGGAGTTTTTAATCCCATTTCTAACAAAGCCTGCTGCCCTGAGGACTGAACTTTGTGCTTATCTTCATCTCTCAAGCTGAATAAATTATTGGCCAAATACCACTTTTATCGTTTAATACTTGAGCAACGTGTCTTTCCTCATATGATTTTAAATAATAGAGTAATATTTCAATTACCTTCCAAATAATGCTTGGAGAAGTGATATGGAGAGGAGGGGGAGTGGATCGGGAGTCAGGCAACCTAGGTTCAAATGCCAGCTATGAGAGTTACTGCGGTGTAACTGGGGAGCTAGTCACTTCCGATTTTTCTGAACTTCATGGAGATAATAGTGTGACCTACTTGTACTGTGAGGAAAATGCTTTATATATGGTAAAGCACTAAGGAAAAGTGTATGGACTTGATACAATGGAGATGATATCCAAGAGCTGTGGAATGTTCTAGAATGCTAGAGGTATTACCCTACCTCGGCATCTTGCGAATCTTTACCACACAGGTTCCTCCATTCTTATCACCACCAACTGGCTTTGAGATAGAAGCAGGCACCTTCTCTTTCTTTTTCCTTTCAATACGGGTTTTTGGTGCAGCATATTTCCCCTTGTATATGGCTCTCCTGGAATACATTGCAGACCTAGAGTATCGACCGATCCCTCGGGCCAGGACTGGGTTCCGACTGCAGTGCTTTCGGGGCTTTTTCACCACCTTTTCAGCCACATCTTCCTTCTTGTTTTTCCCCTTTTTTTCCTTTCGGACCTTCTTTTCCTTTGGTTCCTTTAGGGGTTTTTTGTCCGCCATCTTGAGAGAAGGGAAGGAGCGAGAGCAATTTAGAACTATGTCCAAAGGGTATAAAACTGTGCATACCCTTTGACCCAGCAAGACCACTACTAGGTCTGTATTCCAAAGAGATTTTTTTTAAAAAGGAAAAGAACTTGTATATGTAAAAATATCTATAGCAGCTCTCTTTGTGGTATCAGTGAATTGGAAATTGAAGGGATGCCTATCAACTGAGGAATGGCTGAATAAGTTGTGGTATATGAATGTAATGGAATACTATTGTGCTATAAGAAATGATGAAGGGGATGATTTCAGAAAAACCTGGGTAGTCTTATATGAAGTGATACAAAGTGAAGTGAGCAGAACCAGGAGAACACTGTACACAGTAACAGTAATATGGTACTATGATGAAATGTAAATTACTTAGCTATTTTCAGCAATACAATGATCAAGACAATTCAGAAGGACTTATGATGAAAAATGCTGTCCATTTCCAGAGAAAGAACTGATGGAGTCTGAATACAGAGAGAAGCATAGTTTTAAAAAAAAAACTTTATTTTTCTGGGGGTTTTTTTGTCTATGTTTTCTTTCACAACATGGCTAATGTGTAAAAATGTTTTGTATGCCCACACATGTATTATCTATATCAAATTGCTTGTCTTCTCAAGGAGGGGGAAAGGAAAGGAGGGAGAGATTTTTGAATTCAAAATTAAAAGAAAAACAAATGTTAAAAATTGTTTTTACATGTAATTTGAAAAAAATAAAATATAAATTTTTTTCCAAAAAAAAAGGGGGGAGCAACAGCCATTTAGAATATAAGACTCATTAGCATGAGGGTTGGGCCATTTGTCCTTAATCAGTTGATTTTCACCCCGTATGTATTTCCTACTTTTGTGTCAATATCTTGTTTAAACAGGTTGCTTCCATTGCATGCTCTTTTTTCATCTGGTTTGGTACCAGTTTTGATCATTGGTCTAACAAGCTGATAAGTCTTTCTACACACTGAAAGTAAGAGAGGTTCTCAGCAGCCAACTAGTACAACTTATACCTGAAAGTAATGCCCAATATTAGATAATTGACAAACAGTCATCTAGCCTCTTCTTGAAGATCTGAGAAGGGAGGGATGGGATACCCAAAACCTCTCAAGTCAGCCCATTCTACTTTTGGATAGTTCTAGTTGTTAGGAAGAGTCTCCTAATATCAACCCTAGATTTCAACCTTTTGAACTTCTACCCATTACTCTTGTTTCTGCCCTCTGGAGGTATTAGCCCTTGATATACTTGAAGGCAACAATCTTGTTCCCCTTGGGTCTTCTCTTTTCTAGGTTAAACATCCCCCAATTCCTTCAACTGACATAAACTCAAGGCCCTTCACCATTCTAGTTCCCTTATCTAGCCACGCTCCAATGCCCTTTTTGAATGGTAGCACATAGGATTGAACACACAATTCGAGATGAGGTCAGATCAGAGCAGAATGTCATAGGACTATAACTTGATTCAACCCAAAATGGTATTGCTTTTTTGACTGTCATATCATACTATTAACTCTTATTGAGTTTAAGATCACTTATGAAAACACTCAGATCATTTTCAGACAAATTCCTGCCTAACCATGCCTCCTCCAATTTTGTACTAGTGAAGCTGATTTTTGTATCCAAGGGAAGTACTTTACATTTAATGCTTTTGAATTTGATCTTATTGGATTTAGCTCAGTGTTCTAACCCATCAAGATCTCTCTGACTCCTAATTCTATTATTCCAGTGTGAAAGGTATCCTTTCCAGCTTAGTGTCACTTGTAAATGTGATGAACAAGCTATCTCTGCCTTTACATATGGTATTGACAAAATGTTAAACAATAAAAATTCAAACATAGATCCCTGGGTTATTCTGCTGGAGATCCGTTATGTTGATATTGAATCACTAATGACTATTCTACCAGGCTGGCCATCTGACCAATTTTGATTCCATTTAAGCATGTCATCATGTAGTCCATATCTCTCTACTTTCTCCATGAGAATGGAATAAGATATTTTATCAAAAGCGTAGCAAAATTTTCATTAAACTATCACCAGCATTACTTATATCTACCAATTTAGTAACCCCATCAAAATAAGGTTAGTGATTTACTCTTTTTTTTTTTTGGTGAGGCAATTGGGGTTAAGTGACTTACCCAGGATCACACAGCTAGTAAGTGTCAAGTGCCTGGTCTGAGACCAGATTTGAACTCAGGTCCTCCTGAATCCAGGGCCAGCGCTCTATCCATTGTGCCACATAGCTTCCCCTAGTGATTTCTTCTTTATGGAATCATGGAATCACTTTGTCATCATCTTACCCCTCTTATGGCTACTGGTGAGTAGAATGAAGAGGTCCCAGTACTTCCTTTTACCTAATTATTTTTGCTGACTAGGTGATAAGCTCTTTTTTTTTTCTATGCTGTTAAAGGGCTACAATTGTTGTCAATACTCTCTAAATTTTAGGACCCTGGAAAAGTCCTGATTACACTGTTTTCAATTTGGTTCATAGGTCCTTGAAGTATGAGAAAAAATTGATATCATTTGAATATAATTATTTTGATTAAGTAGAAAAATAAATGAAAAATATATTAAGTACTTAACATATGGCAAGTATTGTATTAAGTGCTAGAAATGCAAATAGGAAAGTAAGGCATTCCAAAAGTTCAAATTCTAATTGGGGGAGAAAATACATATGTGGGAGGTTCACCTGGAGGGTGAATGGAAAGACCCAGAGGTCCCTCTGATCCTTGAGTCAGATTGTAAGGCCCAGCGGTCCTTCATCTCACCAGAAGAATTGTAATTGGTGACTCTCTATTCTTTCAGACATTGCTAGTCATCACCCTGTTGGCCCCCACCTTAAAGGGAAGGGGCTGGAAGTGTCTGGCCTATGAATGTTGGAAAATGGAAAGTAGACTCAAAGGTCAGAGTAGCATGGCTCTCTGGGTTACCTTGCATGGGACTGAGAAAGGGGAAGGGGCATTAACATAAAATTTGGGGAGAAGAGGTTCCATAGTAGCTGGTCTCCTTAGCCCTCTAGCACCCAATGAGATCTGGACAACAGCTGAGCTAAGAGGGAGGAATAAAAAATTCTGATGGTCTCTCCACTTAAAGTACATAGATTTTTATGATATTTCTACTCTTATCGCCATGATACTTTACCAACCTAATACCTTACTTTAGTGGAGAAAGCTGGCACACCATTTCTTATAACAATAATAGGAAGGGAGGGAGGGAGGAAGGAAGGAAGCAAAAAGCATTGATTAAGTACTTTGTATGTGCAAAGCACCGTGCTAAGCACTGGGGCTACAAATAGAAAAGTAAGACAGTCCCTGCTCTCAAGGAGCTCACATTCTAATGAGAAAGACAACACACATGGAAGGTTACAGCTATGGAAAGTTTTCAAATGGAAAGTTCCCCGTGGTTCTTAAGGTACAGTGCAAAGTAAATAGTAATGCCTCTTCCTGAATGTCATTTCCACTGATAAAATCAAATCATTTTCTGTTGTTGAAGCATTTAACAGTGCCAAGGACTTTGGTGGCAAAAACTTTCTTTTCTGGATTTTTGGTAGCAGTGGCTGTAGCATCTGTGAGAGCAGTCTCCAGGTTACATTTCCTCAGGGAATCATCTTCCCAGGATGATGGCTGTGTGCACTGGGCTGGAAGCATCCCTATTTCCAAGATTCTTGGGTTCAGGGTCCTGGGCTGTTTCCATCAGGATCTGAGGAGAGATTGTTGTGGGGATGGTGGTAGTAGTGGTTTACAACAGGCTGCCTCCTGTCTGTCCTATAGGGTGCCTTTCAGCTTCAACTTGGATAGATTTGTGGGTGGTAATTGGTGAAGATGGCTGGCCCTTTTCCCACAGGAATTATTTCCCCAGATGATGGCTAGGAGAGTTGGGATGGAACCAGATGCTGCCACTCTCGGGGTTCCTGTGCTTATTTGCCTATTGGGAGTAGCTGGTCAGCAGTTGTTGCTGTTGGTGATGAAAAAAGAGGAACCTTCTCCCCAGTGATTTCTCCTCTCAGTAATAGCTACAGAGCTGGGCTGGAATCAGGTCCGGTGGTTCGGGAAGCATTACTCTTTTCAAGGCTCTTGAGTTCAGGTTCCTGAGCTGTCTCCATCAGAGTATGAGGGAAGATAATAGCTAAGTTGAAGAGAGGGGCATTTTGACTTTCCTGGCACGCACTGTCTCCTTTCTTCTTTAGGATGTCTTTTTGCTTCAACTAGGCTTGTTTGCTTGCCCTATGACCAATTTTTGCTGGTTAAGATTTGAAAGAGCTATCCTATTCTGAGTATTTAATGTAGGAAACATAAATAGAACTACAGAATTTGAAGTTGGAAAGGACTGCTGAGATCATTTCATCCAACACCTTCATGATGCAGATGAGGAAACTGAGAAATTAAATGATTTGTACTAGGTCACATAGGAAGTCTAAAGCAGACACAGGATTCCAACCAAGGTCCTCTGTTTCCAAATCTAGTGTTCTTACATTAGATTACATGCATGTGTATGAATGACTAATGATAATAAATTCAGGGGTAGCTAGGTGGCGCAGTGGATAGAGCACCGGCCTTGAAGTCAGAAGGACCTGAGTTCAAATCTGGCTTCAAACCAAACACTTGACACTAGCTGCATGAACCTGGGCAAGTCACTTAACCCCAATTGCCTAAAAAGAAAAAAATAAATAAATTCACATTTATAGAGAATTTCTGTGACTTCAATAGTGCTTTTCTCACAACAATGCTATAAGAGGGATAGTGATTATTTCATAATGATTATTAATTCAGTTGCAATTCATGAACAACTAACAAGATTTTATATATGTGTAAACATCGTTGTTGTTCATCCTTTATTTTTGAGGAAGACCAATGACATCATGATATGAGTGAATATCTTGACTTTTGTGTGAATTGTATTGAAGTGAGGCAGAGTTCCACAAAATCATTAGCCCTACTCTCTCTTTCAGAGCTATTGAAATCCAGTGGCAAGACAAAAGTTAGGATGACTGAGGATGACCTAGAATGCAGTGGATGACCTTGGTGCCTTCAATGTCTTACCAGGCTCTAAGTACTCCATAGTGCTTGCTTCAGGAGCCTTGATGACATTGGAAGAAATTATTCTCATCCATCCATTCTGCTGGGAAAAGTCTTCACATGCTAGGGTAGGCAAGTTCACTCAAGTTCACCAATGGGTGTAAAGCCTGTTGGTTTCCCTCAACCTGGTTTAGCCCATCTGCTGAGATGATCATAGTGGGGTCTGGTCACTGCACATGCTAGTTTCTTGGAGCCACAGGTAAGAGTTGCGTAAAGGTGAACAATAAAGGTGGGTGAACAACCCTGAAAAGGGCTCAGCAAGTCCTCTTACCAGGGTTGCTAGTCCTCCCTGAATACCTATCCAGACATTACATTCTCCTCTAGGATTGTCTACTCCATGATTTTTATGAGCATTATATTCTCTTAAGAATACATGAAAATGATCAGAAGCAGATTTTTTCAAGCTTTAGAAGATTGTATGTTCAGTTTGATGATGACTAAAGTTGTGGCAATATTGTACATATATTTTCAGAAGTAAAATGCAGAGAAAAAGAATAATTTATTGCTGTACTAACATAAAATATTAATGGTATTAGGATTTAGAGTAAGAATTTTTAATGACAGAATAGAAAAAGACAAGCAACAGAAAAACCATACCCTAAATGCAAAAATCTAAATCAGTCAAAGAACTTATTCGGCTAAGGAAAATTTATAATGTTTGCTTTTCCCCCCCAAGAAATGTCTTCATTAATCCTACTAAAGTACAGCTGCATAAGACTATAAATCATTTGACTGACTTAGGTAATACGATTTTTATTTCCTAATACCATGCCCAAAAAAAAAACCTAGAGGCTTTTAGTGACACTATATCTTCTATAATACCTAGTACTTAAAAAACAACAACAACAACAACAACAACAACAACAACGAATCATTCTGTTATTGACTGGAAAAGTTATTTACCAACTATTTTGATAAGAAGAAATAAAGATAAATCTGTAGCATAAAGTCTGATAGTTGAAAAAGATTTATTATTCACACAGCATAGCTTCAAGTCAACAAAATTATTTTACTTAGAGCTGCATTCAGATAATACAAGGAAGTAAATCCATTAATTATTCCAGATTGATTATTAATCCTACCCATTTCTTGTGAATAATTTTAAATATTTTATCTTTAATGAATTTTATTCAGTTATGCTTCTGGCTTATTTGACAAACAGAAACTCTTTTGAATGTTCCACTCCTCTGTTTCCTAATTATATCCAAATGTCCTCATAGGGAAATGTTATGGCTCACAGTTTGGAATACCCTGGCAATAAATACAGAATAGCAGGTGAACCCTAAATAAAAGGAAATGTAGGTATTTTACCACTACTAAATTTTCATCCCATGGGATAACAAGGTAAGTTGAAACAGCTCCAATAAAGAAAGACAAGGCATTTAGCTTGAGACTTACTGACTTTTTGCACAAATGGAAAAGCAATTATTAAGTGCTTACTGTGTGCTAAGCATAGTGCTAGACAGTGGAGGTAGAAGTATCAAAGTGAGACAATCCCTGCTCTTAAGAAGCTTACTTACTAGTGGGTCTGGTTGGGAGCCAATACTAAGGGAGTGATAAACTACACCTCCAAACCTGGAGGTGTAGACAGGAGAGGGAGTTTCCAACTGGGCAGTCACAGAAATGGTGATGTAGCCATAGAAGAGTTGAGTGTCACACCCTTTCCAGGAACAACAGTAGTATTAGTTTGATTAATGTTCCCAGAGCAAGAGGTAGATAATGAGTGGGGAAAGAGTCTGAGTTCTGGACCAGTACAGATTCCATGATGTGAGAGGTATTTGGATGTCAAATATGATCTGGAGATGGCCAGATTTTGTGGGTTAGGTGAGTTTGTATTAATTCACCAACAGGACACCACAGACCAAGGAGAGGATTTTTGAAACTGAAGAAAGAGTTTCATAACTTAGTGGATTAACTGGTGCACAGATAGGGGCCTGGTCCCTAAAGGAATGGTTTCCAAACCTTTTTTTTTTTTATTTCATTTCCTTATAAGTAAAAAGAAAAAAAAATGAGTATCAGGCCAATCCAGTGATTCTGGACCAGGATTGAAATACAACGAAACTTCCCTGGACTGTATACAATTCAAATAAAACTAAGTTTACTTAACAATAATCTCTAAAAGGATACAATCACTAATTCAAGTGAATGTCGCTCCCCATTCCTTAATGCTGAGTCAGAAAGACACCCCACACAGCAGAGGGAATTCTGCCAAACCTCAGAACCAGCAACTCACCATAGGCTACATGACAAGAAAGACACACCAATCAAATCCTAAGGACAGCCTCCGTGCCCCATTGAAGGGAACCTAGCTTACATAAAACAAATACCATTGGTGGATAAAGTGCTGGTCCTGAAGTCAGTCAAATCTGGCCTTAGACATTTACTAGATGTATGATCTTGGACAAACCACTTAACCTCTGTCTGCCTCAGTTTCCTAATCTATAAAGTGGAGATAATAGCACCTACCTCCAGGATTTTGTGAAGATTAAATGAGATAACATTTATAAAGTGATCCGTAAACATTTAAAACGCTATGTAAATGCTAGCTGTTAACAATAATAATTATGAAGACGATGATGATAAATTACTTCATGGTAAGGTCCCCAAAATTTTCTAGGCAAACGTCATCATTTGAATGGCTTAAGGACATTACTCACTAAGTCTGACCTCAGGGGTCAGGTGAGAAACCTAACAGGCACTACTGGAGAAAAAGCTAAGTAAAGATATATGAAAAATGTAAAATATCAAACCATGCATGTTGTCGTTGTTCAGTTGTTTCAGACATGTCCAACACTTGATGATCCCATTTAGGGTTTTCTTGGCAGAGATACTGGAATGGTTTGCCATTCCCTTCTCCAGCTCATTTTACAGATGAGGAAAGTGAGGCAAACAGGTTTAAATGACTTGCCCAGGGTCACACAGTAAATGTTTGAGGCCAGATTTGAACTCAGGTCTTCCTAACTCCAGGATCAATGTTCTATCCACTGTGCCACTTAGCTGCCTTTAAAACCTCTAAAAAGTACAATCCATGCAGTGAGGGTGATACGAAGGGATCTCCACAATGGATCTCCCAAGGTAAGGCACTGATAAAGAAAAGGATCAGCATCAGGGCCACAGTACAAATAATGATGCCTTGAATACAGTCACTGATTCCCATTAGAGGTCAGGATCACCCATAGCAAGGAAGCTAAGAAGTCATAAGCCTCTTATGTGTAATTTCTTCAGAGTCCTGAGTCCATATTGGGACTTCGTTCATAATAACTCACTCAGTGTTTTCCAGACCATCAGTCAAAATCTCTCAACCCCTGGGTAACAATATAAAAACTTCTCCTTTTTAGAGAGCAGAATTAAAGCTCCCCATCACCTTCATCCAGGAACTCCAGATTTCCACTGAATTGTTTAAGCGATCTCCTCTCTTCCAAATGAACTCACATTCCCTCTAACTATGCAAAGACAGTTTCACCTTCCATGCCATTAGAAAGCAAATCATTTCCCAACAATTTCACCCCTTGGTTCCCTGAGCCATCCCAGGGAATAGGAAACCTGACAAACAAAGGGGATCAGAAACATTTCCCCAGAATGTATAGAACCTTCAGTGAAGAGAGTGGAAACTTTAAGGCTTAATGACTTCATGCAGGGGATAAAATAAGGAAAAGTGGGAGCAGGTCAATCAGGGTTATATATACATTCATACAAATATACATATGTACATAACATATCCTTACCAGGTAATTCTACTTGGAGGCTGAATTCAAGAAACTGCTGTACCGAGTGATGTTAGTCACAGGTAAAGGGAGAGAAAATAAGCATTTATGTAGCACCTACTGTGTGCCGGACACTGTGCTCAGCTCTTTACAAATATTATTATTTGATCCTCACAACAATCCTGAGTTGTGTTGCTATTATTATTCCCATTTTACCATTGAGGAAACTGAGGCAAATGGGATAAGTTGCCCATGGTCACGCAGCTAGTAAGTATCAGAGGCCAGGTTTGAACTCAGGTCTTCCTGACTCCAGGTCCAGCACTCCAGCCACTATACCACCTAGCTGTTTCTGTAAGATGGGATTATGACCTCTGGTAACCAGGGGTAAAATGACCAAGTTATTATTTTGAGTCCATTCTAGCATTCAACAATGCCCCTTAATGAGGATAGTTTTCCATCTCAATTACCAACTCAGTGAATGTGATTATGGTGGGCCCAATCTCAGACCTCCTTCATATTAAAATGCATACCCTGATCAGAGAGGGCTGTACAGAGGAAGTTCATAAAGATGAAGGATTTGTTCTATGAAAGTGTTGATGATGCCTGCCATCATGACAGACATGACTTGCACTGCAATGCCATAGACTGATTAAACATCATCTACAATACAGGCAAATTTCTTATTTTGAGATGGGGAAAGAGGGCCAATATGATCAACTTATCAGTTGGAGGCAGGTCAGGAACAATGAAGGATCATGCTGTTCTCCTCCTTCAAAAGTAGACACTGATTGGCATAAAGATCATTCTCAAATAGAAGTACCTGTCTTTCTTCAGTTAAAGGGATTTTAGGTTGCCACGTCCACCCATGTAGCATCACAGTCTCCCTGTCCATATTGAGGATGGACCTAGTCCCCAATCTCTGCCATTCTTATAAGGATATCAATCTGATTATTCAGCTAAATATAAGGCATAAAATATCTCTGATGGGTATTAATATGTCCTACTCACAACTATTTGTTGTAGGAGACATGAGTGAAATTTCTCCATTGGGTTGTGAATCGAAGAACCTTTTATTGTCCACCCATGTTCTCTGCAAGCCCTAGGCCACTCATCCAGATGCATGGCTATCATTCAGGAAATAGTATAGATGAAAATATTATCTGTCTTGTCTTATAAGATTCTCTCACACACCAGTCATACAGATCATAGTTTGATCCATTGGGTAGGTTTGCCATTTCTCCCATTTCTCAGGCATTACTGAATGGTCACCAAAATCTGGTTACACATTCCTTTCTTGTAATAGGCAGAGCTATCAATGAACCAGGCAGACAGAGTTCCTCAAAAACCAAGATTTCACAGGTAGGCTTCCATCAGTTTAACAGAAGAGGCAAAGCATTGGGGTTGAGACTTGAAGGCTCAGATTCCAACAAAGTCTTAAGCTATTCAAAAAGGGCATTATTAGCCAAAGAGCCTGAGTGATTGCCATCTTAAAAATGTCATTTCCACATCACAATGGAAGCCTCCCTTGTGCCATACCCTTCTTGTCAAGGGGTCTATCTAGCCTCACTGAACAAATAATGGGACAATACTGGATAAAGGAAGACTATTATTCTGCTGTTCATCTGCTCAATAGCAGCAAGGGCTCAATAGTAGGCAAGTATCTACTTTTCATAAGTCATATAATGAATGGCCACTGTGAGAAGCCTGTAGCTCCAGAAAATTGAAAGTCATTTAATCTGTTACCCCTTTGATTCTTGACAAGTGTTCTACTTAGCCTGATCCTTATGGATAGACTCTTTAAAAAAAAAAAACAACTAAAAGGATACAAGGGGAGAGGATACTGAATGAATTTTGTTGTTGAGTCATTTTCAGTTATGTCTGACTCTGTCACCCCATTTGGCATTTTCTTAGCAAAGATACTGGAGTGGTTTGCCATTTCCTTCTCTAGCTCATTTTACAAATGAGGAAACTGAGGCAAACAGGGTTAAGTGACTTGCCCAGAGTCATACAACTAATAAGTGTCTGAGGCCAGATTTGAATTCATGAAGATGTGTCTTCCTGATTCCAGGTCCTGTGCTCCATTCACTGTGCTGACCTGAATGAACTACTTTAGGTCTTTCAGGGCTATGATCTGTTCCCAGTCCAATTCAAAAGAGAGGGATTTATGGGCTGAGGATATGGGTTCTTCTGAACCCAAAGAGTCCAATAAGTCTCCAAGCTTAGTTTTTATATTGTGAGGAAGTGAATGTCATTAGTTTAAACTTCCAGTCCCCTAGGCCCACAAGCTTGGTGTGTCATCCTCAACTTCTCATTTGTGCTCACTCCATTATTCCAATCTGTTGCCAACTCTTGTCATTTCTACATCCATAAAACCTATCATATATGCACCCTTCTCTCCAATCAACCAGCCACCACCCTGTTGCAGACCCTCATCTCCCCACACCTGGAAACTGCAATAGTCTTCTGGTTTGCCTCCCTGCCTGAAGTCTCTCTCCCTTTTAGCCCATCTTCCACTCAGCTATCAAAATGATTTTCCTAAAATGTAGGTCTGATAATGTCACCCCTCAACTCAAGTAACTCCAGCAGGTCTGCACTAGCCCCATTTGATCCTCCAAGATCAAACAGAAAATCTTGTTTAACTTTCAAAGTACTTCACATCTGCCTCCTTCTTACCTTTCCAGTCTTCTTATACTTTACTCCTCTCCACATACTCCACAATCCAAAACAATGATGTTTCAGCATTATGACCACCTTGCTGTCACTCCACAAGACACTCCATTTCCTGGCTGTGCTTTTTCACTGGCTGCCTCTCATGCCTGGAATGCTCTTCCTCTTCCTTTCTGCCTCTTAGATTCTCTGGCTTCCTTCAAGTCTTAGCTCAAATCCCACTTTCTTCAAGAGGCCTTTCCTGTGATTTCAGAAAAACCTGGAAAGAATTACATGAACTGATGCTAAGTGAAGTGAACAGAAGCAGGAGAACATTGTACATAGTAACAGCAACATTCTGCAACGACTAACTGTGAATGATTTAGCTCTTCTCAGCAATATAATGATCCAAGACAATTCCAAAGGACTCAATGAAAAATGCTATCCAGCTCCAGAAAAGAACTGATAGTCTGAATGTAGATTGAAGCATACTTAAAATAAAACAAAACTTTCTTCATTATTCTTGTTTGCCTTTTTATTTTGGTCTGTGTTTTCTTTCATAACGTGACTAATATGAAAATATGTTTTGCATGATTACACTTGCATAACCTATATCAAATTGCTCACCTTTTCAATAAAGGGAGAGGGGAGGGGAGGGAGAGAGAGAATTTGGAATTCAAAATTTTAAAAAATGCATGTTAAAAATTGTTTTTACATGTACTTGGGGAAAATATTATTTTAAAAAAGGGTGGCCTTTCCTGGTCTCCCTCAATGCTAGTGACTTCCCTCTGAGATTAATTCCGTTTATACTGCATATGCATCGTATGTACACAGCTGTTTTCATGTAGTCTTTCCCATTGGAATAAGAACTTCTTGAGGACAGAGATTTTATAATCAATTAACAAATACTTCTTGATTTGACTTATTCCTTGTACATGATACTTCCTCTTCTAACTTAGTGCCTTTTCAATGGCCAAACCCTGTATCAGAAATATTCTCCCTCCTTGTCTTTGTTTCTTGGTTTCCTTGATCACCTTCAAAACTTAGCTCAATTTACCTTCTTCACTCATACCTCCACAACTGTATCTTCCCTCTAATATCACCTTCCCCTTATACTATGTAGTATAATGTATACAATGTATAACAAACACATCTATATATACATATAATGTGTTTGTATATATTTTACTATATATATATATATACACACATATATATATATATATATATATATATATATATATACACATATCATATTAAAGACTGTCATTAAAATAGCCTTGGCTCTTGCCCCAAGGGGACTCATACTAAGAGTTCCTCATCTCTGGATACCAAGACTTCGGTATTTTAGGATTACCAATGAGGAAAGTGTTTTTAGGGATGTCCTAAGATTATTTATAATATACATACATCTATTACTATACTAATATATGTCATGAAACAAATGCATTAAAATGAAAAAAAGATAAGATAAAAATGAAATAAACTTTTGTATATTTTATGTAATGGAATAAAATTCTGGAACAATATTTTTAGTGAGAGCCATATAATTGAATATTCTTCAATAAGTTTTCAAAAATCCCTGAGTATGTCCTGGAGACTAGAACAGAATTATAAATAATAATTGTTAGTAATTATTCTGTTAATTTGATCAGCGTAGTTAGCCAAACAGGTGAATTTGTTTTTGGTAGGGTTTTTTTTTTAATGGAAAGATACAAATGAATAATAGGTAATAAGACTGAGTGAATATAACAGCTTTTCAGTAGGAGTCATGTTTCTCTTTGTGTAGATATTCATCATACACAATGCAAAAACAAGCAAAAGTGAATTCAACCAAGCAGAAAGTTTTCAGAATAATCCATTCCTCTTTCTTTAAGTAGTTCTTCTTAATGGATGCTGTATCTCAATATCTGATGCACGCATAGTTATTTTAGTTGTGGTTTTTCATGAGTTTGGGGAATAGCAAGAAAGCCATTTGGCTGGACCTTAAAGTGCAGGAAAGGAGTAATATATAATGAGATTGGAAAATTAGGTTGGGGCCAGGTCATGAAGGGGATTCAAAGTTAAAGAGAGGAGCTTCTTTCTGATCCTACTGTCACAAGGTAGGCAGTAGAATTTACTCAGGAGTGGGGTGATATCATGTGACCTATAATTTAGGCAGAGATGATGAGGACTTTGGCAGGTGTAGAGTATGAACAGAGTAGTGAGAGAGCTGAAGCAAGGAGTCAAGTCATGGTGATACTGAAAAAATTCAGGTGAGAGGTGATGAGCAGTGAAACTCCTTTATGTCTATCAGCTGTGAGTAGATAATTGTACAAGCAACAGAAGCAATCAGGAAAGGCTTCATATAAGAAGTGGCATTTGAATTGAGCTTTGAAGGAAGCTAAAAATTCTAAGAAGCAGAGGTGAGAAGGGAATACATTCCAGATTCTGAGGGAAGGGAAAGACTGTGTCAGGGGCAACAATGGGCAATGGAATATCATAAATGGGGAACCAGAAAAAGACCAGTTTAATTGGACTGTACAGTATGGGAAGGGGAACATTGTTTAATAACACTGCAAAGGCACATTGCAAGAAGGCTGTGAAGTGATTTAAATGCCAAACAGGAGTTTGTATTCAATCCTAGAGGAGATAAGCCACTAGAATTTAATGACAGGGAATATTACATGGTCTGAATCACTTTGGCAGATGTTTGGAAGTAAAGGATGGAGAGGATGTACTGGAAAGAGAAGAAACTTGATCCAGGGAGCCCAAGGAGGAAACTGTTGCAATAGTTCAGGTGAGACATGGTGAAGACCTCAGTTATGGTGGGTACTGTGAAATGGACAGATGTGTGAAGAGTTATAGAGGGAGAATACATAAAACTTGACAACTGATTGGATATATGGTGTGCAGGAGAGTTGAGGATGATTTGAAGGTTGTGAACATGAATATCTGAAGGAATAATGGTGATTGAATTACAGAGAATTAGATTTCAACTTAATGTAAGGATAAACTTTCTAACAGTGAGAGAGACTGAAAAATGGAATGGATTATTTTGAGGTTGTATGTTCCCTGAAAAAGAATTCAAAAGAGATGAAATGACCACTCATTAGGGACATTGTGGATGGTATTCCTACATGGGCTGAGAAATTGGACTGAATGACCTCTTTAAGTCTCTTCCATCTTCTACCTTTTCCATTTAAATTAAATGAAAGTAAGAAAATCTTTCACTTAGGATTCTATGAAAATTAGTTTAGCTTCCCTAGATATCTACATGACCTAAATAGAAGAAAGTGTACCTAAAATATAGAATCAAAATGTAACAGGCTAGGATTTTAAAATAAAGATTGTTTCTGCTAGAGATAGTATGATAGTAGATAGAAAGCAGACTTCATAGCCAAGAAGACCTGGATTCAAGTCTCACCTCTGATACATAATGGCTGTGTGTCCCTGGGCAAGTCACTTAACCTCTCAGTGCTCCAGGAAACTCTAAGACTATGAGCTGCAAAAAAGGTACTGACTTGTGTTGGTAGAGGGAGTTTCCTTATTTGGGAATTCCTTCATTTCAATCATTTTTCAGTTATGTCCAACTCTTTGTGACCCCACTTGGGGTTTTCCTGGCAAAGATACTGGAGCAGTTTGCCATTTTCTTTTCCAGCTCATTTTATAGATCAGGAAACTGGGGCAAACAGGGTTAAGTGCCTCACTCAGGGTCATACAGGTAATAAGTGTCTGAGACTGATTTGAACTCAGGAAGATGTCTTCCTGGTTCTAAGCCTGGCACTCCATCCACTATGCCACCTAGTGCCAATGAAATCATAGGTCTAATTCCTATCCCCTTATTGTATCATTAGTATTTTTTAATTTAAACTAAAAATGTATATCTTCAGGATCTATAGATATCTCAGAAATCTATTTCCATAATATGTAATTCATGTTAGCAAAGTCAAAATTATTGAATATTCCATTTCCTTTTTAATCATGTTTATCCTAAAAGGGTAAACCATATTGATAACACTGTTGTGTGGGGTTGAGAAATCCAAGATATATTACTCTTGTTAACTCCATGATGATAACCCATACGCAAAGTGATAATGGGGATGTAATGAAAATATGAAGCCCTCAGGCATCCCAACTTCAATTGCTATTGTTCAACTTGTCTCCTAGGTTCTTTAATTTAGGAAGAAAGCTGATAAGGTGGAAAGCATCTAGAGGAGGTCAACCACAATGGGGTCTTGACCTGAGTCCCTGTCACATGAGGAATATTTGAAGGAACTCTGGGAAGGCTTAACTTGAAGGGCAGAAGTCTCTGGAAGGACACGATAGTTTCACTCAAGTGTTTTAAGTGCTGTCATGTGAAAGAGAAATTAGGCCTTACTCTGTTTGACCCCAGAGGGCAGGAACAAGAGCAGTAAGTAGATATTGCCAAGATGTAAATTTAAGCTAGACATCAGGTTGCTGAGAATGAAGAGGCTGAAAAGTTTCATGAAAAATTTAAGAAGACTCTCCAGACTAAATGAACATAAGATACTTATATAGCGACTTCAATGCAAATTTGGGAAAAATTGAGTATTGGGGGAAAATACATATGAAACATGGAAAAGCACAGTTCCGAGGGGGGGGGAAGGGAATGAGGGAGGCCAAGGACTCTGTATCATGCCTTTCTTTCAGGAAAAAACTGCAGAGGGTGTGGGGGTAGGTCCCAGACATAGCAAACACTAAATAACATTGCAAAAACAAATAAAATGAAAAAACCACAATAGAGTCTATTTTCAGACAGGAAAATACTTGCCTAATACTAATATTGGAGTTATACCTGAATCAGTTATGTGTAACAATCAGATAACTAACTTACCTGAGTTAGATCAGAATTATTAAAAAGCAAAAGAATAATGAGGAAAAAAAGGTATGATGTATAAATCTAACAACTCAATCCTAAGTTCTTAAACAAGCAATTGACTGTTAAAAATGGGAAATGAAGGGGCAGCTAGGTGGTGCAGTGAAGAGAGCATAGGCCCTGGAGTCACGAGGACCCAAATTCAAATCCAGTCTCAGAGCAGCTTGACACTACCTGTGTGACCCTGGGCAAGCCACTTAACCCCAATTCCCTCAAGGAAAAAAATGGGGAAATGGACAATGGAGATGACTGGCATTGATTATAACAATTTTATTCAGAAGTTAACTAATAGAAATTAATTGCTGCAATAAAGAGACCAAGAGAGCATCTAAGTAAGCAAATATCTATCTTACTTGCCAAATAGAGCGAAATGGATGCCAAGGCAACTTGGAGTCCAAGTTGAAGGGAGATTTCCTTGTGAGTGGTGATGACCTGATGCTCCTTTTTGTGGATGATACTGTGCACACTATATCAAACCCTAGAACATTACAGAGCCTCCTGAAAGAGATGTGTAATGATTTAAAGGAGTTTGGCCTGATCATCCACATGGAAAAGACCAAGTTGATGAAGAATATCTATTGCCTAGATTACCACGTGCATTTGAATGACTACCCTATAGAGATTGTTCATATCAGTATGGATGTACACCTGGGTAGACAATAGAGATGGACAATGAGTTAGGGCCAGAGTTGAACAAGAAGACAGCAGGTTTGGTTGCTTTTTTTTTTTTTAAAGTGTCCTTCAATGACCCCCAGTTGCCCATGGAAAAAAAAGACCCATATTTTTCATATCAATATTCTACTGGTGTGGCTATATGGTGGTGAAACATGGAATATAAATCTGAAAAATTAAAGGCTATCACACAAAGGATAGTGGAAAGGGGATGGTGTGTGTGAGGAGACTGCAACATATAATTGATGGAGAACTTCAAAGAACAGGAATTAAAGATGTCTTCAAGGAATGCCAGGAAGAGAAGATCAGGCCATGTAACAAGGGTGAAGACTGACAAGTATATAACCAAAGTGTTCTACCCTCATGATGTCAGAAGAAAATGAGGAAGGCCTCTAGTGCATTGGGGTATATTCCTCTTTGGTGAACTTGTGTGAGAACAGGGACAAAAGTCATACAAGATGGGCAAACATGGATGGGATGGGATTTGAATAGTTGGAGTGAGCTTCCAAACTGATGTCATAAATCCATTTGAGTATTTGAGTCTGGAAAAAAAAATTTCTTAATAATTGGTGTTATCCAAAAGGTGATTGCCTGGGGAGACAGTGAATTTCCTTTCATTGGAGGTCTTCTGCCAGAGGATGGATGACCACTTGACTGCAGTGGGGGATTCCTTTTAGGTGATAAGTTGGATTAGATAGCTATCTTTACTGAATGACTCTGGGCCTTGTCTATTTTCATATACCAGCATCAGGGAATATCTCTTGTTCAGGGTCAGCCAGCCTTTATACTATAATTCAGAGTTTACTATATGTCCTAAAGAATGGCTTAGAGGCACTGTCCATTATCGCTGCCAGAAGGCCAGGTGGATTTAGCACTTCTGTATTGTGACATTTACCCTGGCTCATTCCCTAACCTTCTAATTCTGGCTGATGGCCCTGTATATTTGTGTTGACCCTTGCAGAAGGTACCTAGATTTCATAAAATCAGGCTGGGACTTCTGCTTTTCTGTCCTAGTTTAAAGTGGCTCCAGTGTGATGAATACAAAAAGAAAAAATCATTCTTTTGGGGGAACATAAAGGTACTTTGGTCCAAGCCTTTAAACAGGCACGGTCTTTTGAGCTGTCTTGGAGACCACATTTGCATGTATTCTGCAGGCAACTGTGCTCCAAAAGCATGATCACTTTCTTACTTTCCAAGCTTCTCCTAAACATCTGTGTTAGATTATTTTCCAGCGAAGTCATTTGCATTTCTCTCAGATGAATCACATTTGTTATTTTTTGCTCATGTTTCTCACCTCTTGAGATCCTTTTGTATTAGTTGTGAAACCCATTACTGATATTCACACCACCTCTCAATTTAGAACCATCAGCAGATTTCATCTACAGGACATACAAACCATTAAACAAAATAATAAGATCAGGCCCAATACAAGACCTAAGCTATGCTTCTGTTACCCACTTCTCCCTCAAATAGAGGAAAATGCATAGAGAAGTACCATTTCCTCAATGAGGGACTTAAAAATTCCACAGTGCTCTAATTTGCAAGGCAGAAGACCGACTAAGTTGAAGTGCTTTAATTGTGGCGTTTTAGAACACCAGAGATTTCTTAGTGCTGGGTAGGACTGTGGGTCTGAAATCCCTGAATAGCCTGGCATTTGTACCTCCAGGGCCACATCCCTACACGTGAACTCTAGGTGTACCCTCTTCACTGGGGTTTGTCATCACAGCATCCTTTTCTGTTTGGGGGTACCTCTCAGTAAGGTCATGAGGGACACTCATTTCTCCCCAAAGGAAATCCATGCAATCGGTGCACAACTGAGATTTGTGGAGGGTAAGGGTGGGAAGCAAAGGTGATTAAGGGTGCCTTTGAAGATGGAAATTCTGAGTGTTCAGTTGAAGAAGTGAGAGTCACAGGAGCCCCCCACCTCCCAGACTTCACTGGCCTAATAAGTGCCCGGCCTGGGTCTCTTCCCCCCCCCCACCTCTACCCTCCGCCCCCTGCCGCTTTCAGGGCGATGCTCTAAGACCTGGAGTGAAGAGCCACGGAGGCATCTAAAGTCTGCAATCTCAAGACGTGCAGCCATTTCCAAGCAGCGCTCCCACGGAGCCCAGGGCGTGGGTGTCTGTGTGTGCGTGGGTATGCATGCCTGAGTGGTGGCTATGAGTTTGAGAGCCAGAACAGAACCGTCCCCTCCATCTACACGGGCAGGTTCAGCGCTCTAGCGCTAGATGGGAAGGTAAGTGTGGAGGTGGGTGGGTCGCTGCAAGTGGTGTTCCCTTATTGGCTGGCTGCCGAACTCCCCCTCTAGGAAGGCTGAGTGAGGCTGAGCGGGTGGGGGGCCCCGAATTGCTGGTGCAGCTGGTCCTGTTTTGGCTCGGCGAGGCTCTACTCCCCGATTCCACGCCGGGGACATTGTTTCCACCGCCGCGTTCCATTCCCCTGGACCAGGAGCAGAAGGGAAGAGCCGCAGCTGCCGAAGCGGCAGCAACAGCAGCACCGGAGCAGCAGCCGAGGAGGGAGGAGGAAGCAGTGGGGGAGGAGGTGGTGGCGAGGGATTCTCGCTCTCTCCCTTTTTCTCTCCGTCCCTCCTTCTCCCCCTCCCCACCCTCTTTTCCCTCTAGTCTCTGCGCTACCCGAGCCTATGGTTGGCTTCCGAAAGCAACTCCGGAGAATTCCGGAGACTTCCCCCACAGCCGGTTCCCCCTACAGCTGCAGAGTTTGGGGGTAAGTGTTCCCTGGTCTCCCCGCTCTCTCCCCCCCCCGCCCCCGGGCTGTTTGTTTTGCTTTGGTTGCTCGGCTTGCTTGATTCTCCCGGGCAGCGCCTCCGGTGAATGTGGGAAGGCCCTGGCTTCTCGGAAACTCGGCTGTTGAAAGTGGGGTCGGGTTGGGGATGGTGGAGAAAGAGCTTCCTCTACCTAGCCTCCCTTCTGTACGAGATCTACCCTCCTCCCCCTCCTCCTGGGTCCTGGCTTATTGGATGGGGTTGTGTCGGAAACAGGTGGATTGGGGCGGGGGCGTGCCGAGGTGCCAAGGGGCTCGGACTGGACTCTAGTGAGGACCCTAGGCTCCCCGAGGGAGGAGGTTGGCGTCTTGGCTGGGCTCGCCTCTTCTTTCTTTTCCTGCCTCGGTGCGGTGCGTGCGTGCTTGCGGGGCTGTATTGTGTCAGTGCGATGGATGTGACTCTCGAGCCAGCCCAGGCTGCCTCTCCTGCTGGCAGCTGCACGTCCTAGTTGACCCGGTAACGGAGGGGAAGGCACTGTGGAATGTGCCGCCGCTGGAAATTGCCTTCCGCGGATCTAGGTTAAATGGTATTGCAGAGGAAGGAAGGTATACTGGGGGGAGGGGGCAGAAGGTGATTGCCGCCGCAGAAACTCGGCTAGAAACAGTACCTTCCTTAGCTGCTTTTGCTTCCGAAACATTTTTCTTCTTTGAGGAGGCACATTCCGCCCCCTGGTCCGGGTACGTTTCATTCTTAGACTGAGAATGGAGGAGACTGGTGCGTGTGTGTGTGTAGAAAGGAAAGAAGGAGGAAGCTTGGCTGGGTCCTGTTCTGTCTGTGAGCTGATCTGGGAAGATAAATACATTTTAAACGTGAACAACCGTCATTTAGATTCTGTGTGTACATAACCACACACATGGCAGGAATAGGCTCGGGACCAGATGTAAGTCTTTCCCCCCCCCCCCCCCCGAACAGTCAGTGCTTAACAAAGGCTGTTTCTCTCCCTAAATGCAAGGTGCAAATGTTGCCCCGATATAGCATGCAAAGCATCGTTGTGTGATTGTAAAGAGGCTAAGGGGACAATCTGTTTCTTTTGTATCTTTTTTTTTTAAAGGCTGGAAGAATAATGTATGAGGTGTCCACGGAGGCTTCGAAGATATGGTGATGGTTTGGGAAGTGGAGCTGAAGTCGGTGGGGCTTTGGTGAGGACTGACAGCTTATCATGACGGTGTTCAGGCAAGAGAACCTGGATGATTACTATGACACAGGGGAGGAGCTTGGCAGGTACAGTAGGCACTGGGACTCCTGTTTCTCTGTTGTGGGGATGATGAGTAATACTGGGGGCCTTGGGGTTGGAAATGTGTGAGGCAGGCTAATGTAAGCTGGAGTACAATACACACCCTAGCTGAGGTTTCTCTAACAGCATCTCTTCCCTGTGCCTTCTAAAAGGGGGGAGTTGTTAGAAAAGAGGTTTACCAGTCACAAAAGGGTGTTTGGATTTAGAGAAAAGTGGCCCAGTCCGCAGGAAACTCTCTAGTACAAGGTCACTCAGAAATTCATTGTTACATTTTGATGCAAAGTTTATTGTCCAGTCCAGACAAGTGCCCATCCAATTCTCAGTTTTAACATTCTAACATGTTTTGCCCATCTGCCACAATAGGAAAGAGTCTGAGATTATAATTGCAAGTGGAGAAAGCTATTAATGTATGATTTAAACAGATTGTAATCAAATAATCAAGTGACAATTAAATATTAAATAATAAACAGCTAGTATTAAATAATTCTAATTAGTCAGATTTTTCAAGATTTAATTTTATCCAGAGTTTGGGCTTTGATTACAAGAGCTGTGATTGTCAGTGTAAGAATCTTTTTGGTGTTGTTTTAAAATTGCTTTCTTTTTAAGCATTTGTGTACTGGTGTACTTGAAGTTTTTAAATCGCCATCTGCATAGTAATGCTGGATGCAAACATCTGTTGATGGAGGTCTTTGATTTTTTAACTTCTGCAAAGTAATTTGAAAATTTGGTTGTTTTGGTGTTTTCATTTGTTTCATTTGCACTGCTACCTTTCCGGAAATCCAATAAAAAGTCAATATCTTATCTTTTCATTCATAGCAGTTTGGATTTTGATTCCTAGGGCTGTGATTCTTGATGTAAAATCTCTCTGGTTCAGTTTTTAAAGTGAATTTATTTATAGGTGTTTGTGTATGGTTATTTTTCTTTAAGTTGTCTAATCACCTTTCTTATAAGGGCCATAGGCTTTTGGTAGCTTTTGCCTTCACCTGGGTGAATAGGTATCCTTTATATGTTGCTTAGAGTTTAGGAAGGCATTGTATATATTTTATCTCATTTGATCTTCACAAGTACCCTGGGAGGTAGGTGCTATTTTTTATCCTCATTTTACAACTGAGGCACAGCAAGGTTCAATGACTTGCCTACGGTCACATAGCTAGTAGTATCTGAGTCTGAATTTGAACTCAGGTCTTCCTAACTCCAAATCCAGCACTCTTTCCCACGATCATCTGTTGTTATCATGCATTTGGCAGAAAACCTCTTTCGCCCTTTAAAATGAAGTTAAAAGAAGGTACCAATGGTGCATGTGTTATGAGTAAAGTAGATGGAAGGAAACTTAAACCAAAAAAACTTATGTGTATAGTCATATATTTATTCATACACAATCCTTGTCACCCAAAGTGAGTTTCCTACAAGGGAATTGTAACCACATCTGGACTACTTCAACATAATTTCCCAAATTTATCTTTTTGATTAAAAGAAAGAAAAAAACAATCCATATCCTTCCATGACTGTGTGATCTGAAAATAATATAAAACCTTGTCGCAATACAATGTGGAAACATTTATTAAGACATTCCTATGTGTTTCTGAGAGCATGTTGCTAAATGTCATAAAAACCTAGTGGCCTAAGTATTGCTGTTAGAGACTTAGACACAGGAAATCTATTTAAATAACTTTTTGTGAATACATTTATCAGTATTCTATTCTGTGGGGCTGAAGTATGCATGTATGGCATTTTAGGGATATGTGGTCAAAATATTTGGTTTGACTTAAATAAAGTCATTTGATTCCTGTGGTTTTGCAGCAAGACTTGTGGTATTTTGGAGTGGTCCTTTGGGACTAAGAGGAGGTGAAAAAATGTGGCATTAGCTCATTTTGGGTAGAATGGACTAATTTATAGGGACTTCTTTATTTGAAAGGTGTGGTTTAAAAGCAGTTGAAAGCACAATTTAGTAAACAGAAGTATGCTTCCATATTCTTTCTGAAACTTGAATTTCCTGGAGGCCTTTTGGTTATTTTTTTGAAGAAGTAAAAAATGAGGCCTTACCTGTTAAGGGAAGTTTTATAATCTGTGTAAATGTACTTACAGAGTTTTTTCCCATTTCTATCATACTGTCATTTATACTTCAGTTTAACTCTGGTGGGTGTTTTTTGCATGTCTCCTGCGTGGGGCAAGTGTGGTTCAAAATAATTTTAATTCAATAATTATATTTTTGTGAATAAAGTGAATGAATCTGTTGATACATATGTACTGGATAGAGTTCTGGGCTTGGAGTCAGGATGACCTGAATTCAAAACCTGCCTATGTTACTTGTGTCCCTGGGGCAAGTAATTTAATCTGTCCTGTGAAATGAAGTTAATAGCTGTGGTACCTACTTCACAGAGTTATTGTGAGGCTCAAATGACATTGTATAAGCATATGTTTTGCTAACTCTACAATTCTATATGAATGTCAGTTAATGATAAAAATAATGACTGAAGTAGGGGATTTAGAAAGCTATACATTGCATCTGTTTTGGAATGGTTTAGAGTTTTAGCTGTAGACTAACCTGGAGGTAAAGTGATGGACTAGGTGACCTCTGATGACTCTTTCAGACCCTGTAATTTTTTATGTCTGCACTGCAAATAGCTACTTGCCCAAAGCAAGAAAAGATTTATTCTAAATGAGTAAGAAAGCATATTGGTTTCATAACTGCGTGCTTCAGTGGAAGGCAGAAAGACATAAGAGTTGGAAGGATAGGAGGGAAGGTAGAGCAGTAGGAAAAAAATTATAGGTATTAGTGATTGCTACTGTCGGCAAGCCTGTTTTAAGTACTGTATTATGAGTTGCTTGTTCATAATCTAATGTGAGCATGTAGCTACAATAATGGCACGTGAATAATAATTTGCCTTCAAAATGCTTTCCCTTCCTCCAGCTACATAGCTATATCTTACCTGTCCTTTGACGCTACACTTTTACTCATAAATCCACTTTAGTCTATGGTGATTTCTACATGTGGCCATGAGGTATCATTTTTGCATTAATTCTTGTATTGATCAACTTCATGTGTGTTCTATCAAGAAGATAAATATTTTAGGGATAAAACCTGTTTTTTTAAAAGGCTAAAGGCTAAGCCAATGTAACAAGCCCTGGAAGAAAGAATTATCTTGAAAAGACTTTGAGTGTTGTTTTCAGTTGTGTCTCTTTGGGGTTTTCTTGGCAAAGATACTGGAGTGGCTTGGCATTTCCTTCACCGGCCCATTTTATAGATGAGGAAACTGAGGCAAACGGGGTTACGTGACTTGCCCAGCATCACACAGTTAGAAGGTGTCTGAGCCCGGATTTGATCTTAGGAAGATGAGTCTGATTCCAGGCTCAGCCCCCTATCTACTTCGCCACCTAGCTGCCCATTACCAGAAGCTCTGAAAGATATTACAAGTATGGACTCAGTGACAAACATGCTGTCTCTAAAAGATCCTTCCTAATTGAGTCAACAGGTTGGCTGACCACCAGGTAGTGGATTTCTTTGATTACAGTAATTCATACATAGTCTACAAAGCCATAGAGAACTACTCATCTACGTCAGTGGAGGATGTTCCCTTCACCAATAGAGTCGTGCATCCTTCACATATTCACTGAAGTAATTCTGTATCTTTTCTCCTCAGAGAGATATAAATTCCTCCAAAATTATATGTTTTCATTTGCATCCTCCAATATGTGCATTGTACATAATTCTCATTCAGCAGATGAATGACTAGATAAACATTGGTGGATCCTACAGTATTTTACCTTTAGAAAACTCTTAGAGCCTCTCTTCCCAAAACTTTGGAGACAGGTGTTTTTAATGATGATAATGAACTTAGAGAATCAAATTATCACTGCCTTACTTCTTTTCTAAATTAATGTTACTTTTGGAGGTTATAGGGTTAGAATAATGAAAATACAGAAAAACCATTTTTAAGCAAAAGAAATTAAGTTTATTGACAAAAAATCTTACATTAGTGAGATATGAAACTGAAGCTAATAACTCAAGTGCAAAATCTTAGTTTGACATAAATTTTATAAGCATTTTAAATAAGTGATAGTCACTTGAGGTAGCTAGGTGGAACATAAATAGAATGCTGGACCTGTGGAGTCAGGAAGACCTGAGTTCAAATTTTGCCTCGACACTTACTGGCCATGTGAATCTAGGGAAATCACTTAACCTCTGCTTTAGTTTCCTTATCTGTAAAATGGGAATAATAATAACAGCTACATCCTAGGGTAGTTATGAATCAAATGAGATAATATTTGCAAAGTGCTTTGCAAATTTTAAAGCATTATATAAATAAACATTGAAAGCACTACATAAATTAACAGTAGTAGTAATAATAATATAGTATTACACCTTGTCAAGGACCAAGTAACATTTTTCAGTTTGTTTTAAATCTTATATCTGATGCTTATTAGCTGTATGACTTTGAGCAAGTCACTTAAACTCTCTGAGCCTCAGCTTATTCATCTGTAAAATGGGGATAAGATAGCCCCTATCTCACAAGGCTGTTTTGAGGATCAGAGGAAATAATATTTTAAAACACTTTGAAAATCTTAGGGTGTCATGACAGTTGTTAGCATTTTATGCTAAATTAACAGGATCATAGATTTAGAGCTGGAAAGGACCTCGGAAGTAATGTATTCTACCTTCTTTTTACATATAAGAAAACTGAGATCTTCAGAGGGATCATATAGTAATGAGTGGAAGAGAGTAGATTTGAGCCCAGAGCCTCTGATTCTTTCCATTGCACTACATTGCCCCTAAATGTACACTATTACGTATATCAGGTGTGTATGAGAAGAATCTTCAAAGAGATTTGGCTCAAAAGTATAATCTAGGCAAATGCCATTTCAATTATTTTTAAATGCTGCTTGTACCATAACACTTTAATAATAGTTTTCAGGTATGTGAAAGGATAATATAAGGCTGTCAATGAATAGCAGTGTTTCTTGTCCACTTGATAACCAGATGGCAAGGAATGGGCTTGAACTGTGTTGGAGGAGAGGTTGTGGATCATTGAAAAGTATTTATTAAGCACCCACATGCCTTTAGACTGCATAGGGTGCTGAATAGTCTGTTCATTAGGTACTGTCTCTCCGTTGTAGGAAATTAAGATCTAATGCATCATTGGGTACACGTGTTAAGATGCAAGAGGATAAATAGTGCAAAAACATTACACAAATACTTCAGTAAGTAAACAAATATTTACATTTGGAAAAAGAAAATTTTCCTCTTACATGTTGATTTCATGTACATTAGCCTTGTCTCCTCAATTATATTGTGAGCTCCTTAAGAACAGAGACTATGCCTATGCAATAATAATAGTAATATATAATAGATATTCAATAAATTCCATAATCATAGAATGTCAGAATTGGAAAGGACCCCAGAGGCTATCCAGTGAGACTACTGTAACAGTAATCCTCCTCTACAATAGCCTTGTCAGATGGTCATCCTCTAGCCTTTCCATTAAAGAACTTTGGTGAGGGGGAACCCATGAGCTCATGGAGCAGCCCACTCCATTTTTGGATAACTCTAATTGTTAGGAAATGTTTCCTTCTGGTGAGCAAAATTTTCTCCTGAGCTTCCATTAATTACTCTTGGATGTGTTCTGATGTTAAGCAGAACAGATCTAATACTTTTTCAACGTGAAAGTCTTTTAAATAGTTGCAGAACATTGTTATCTGACTCTTACCCCTCACACTCTACCCCAGGGTTATTGTGAGGATTGTTGTTCCGTCATTTCAGACACATCTGACTCTTTGTGACCCCATTTGGCAAAGATACTGGAGTGGTTTAACATTTTCTTTTCCAGCTTATTTTGCTGTTGAGGAAACTGAGGCAAACATGGTTAAGTGACTTACCCAGGGTCACATAGCTAGTAAGTGTCTGAGACTGGATTTGAACTCCATTTTTCCTAACTCCAGGCTGGCTGGCTAAATGAGATAATAATTGTGAAGCACTTAGCACAGTATCTGGCACCTAGTATGTGCCATATAAATGTTTATCATCATCATTCCCCACTCTCACCCCCTGTCTTCTTTTCTCCTAGTCTTTCATCCTCTCTTCATATGGTATGATGTTGAGGCCCTTCACTATCCTGCTCTCCAGACACTTTCAAGCCTATCAGTAATTCCTGATCATTATTTGTTCTATGATTTCATATTTTGTACTTGTTAATTAAATGATGGTAGTAATAATACAGAAGCTGAGTATTCTACATTCCTCATGTGGACCAGTTCATTTCAGAAAATGCTTATGAAGCCCTTCCAATAGCTTTCACAGTTATAGATTTACATTTCTAACCCCACCCTTGGTTGCTGGTGAAAATGTTGGCTTGGTAAGATTGGTATAGTATGTATTTATTCCTATTAATATAAAAATGAATAAAAGCACATCCTGTTGATAAGAGATCAGTATGTAATCTTTGTAATTGAATTCTGCTTCTGTCTTTTTGTACTTCTTGACCTGAATGTCCCATTATGCATCAAAAAACTCAACATGTTTGAAATAGAGCTCATTATCTTTTTCCTCAACCCTCCTCTCAATCAGAACTTCTCTGTTAATGTTCAGGACACAAACATTTTCCGTGTTTGTTGTTGTTCAGTTGTTTCAGTCATGTCATGACCCTGTTTGGGGTTTTCTTGACAAAGATACTGGAGTGATTTGCCTTTTCCTTCTCCAGTTCATTCTCTCAACATTTTCCATTTTACCGGAGCTCCAAACTTCAGTGTCATCCTCAACTCTTCACTCTCACTCATTCCACATATCCGATGGGTTGTTGCCAGATCTCTGCATTCTGCCTTCACGATATCTTTCATATGCGTATGTTACACAATCAGAACCTGATCATCCTTTGCTTGTGTTATTGCAACAGCCTTCTCATTAGTCTCCCTGTCTTGAGTCTCTTTCTGTTTCAGTCCATCCTCCATTCAGATGCCAAAGTGATTTTCCTAAATCATAAGTCTGCTTATGTCAACTTACTCTTCAAAAGGCTTTGGTGTCTCCCTGTTACTTGTAGGTAAAATATAAAGTCCTCATTACTGCCTGTCCCCTTCCTAACCTTCTAGTCTCCTTATACTTTATTCTCCTTCACATACCAGAAGATCCAGCTATACTGTACTCACTGTTCATTCTGCATAGCTCTTCTGTCTCTCATCTCTATTCCGAGTCTCTGCTTTTTAACTTCCTTGGCTTCTTTAAAACCTCAGCTCAGATCCTACCTTCTATAGGAGGCTTTTCCCAGTCCCCCCACCTCCTAATACCTTCCACTGTGAGATTACCTTCAGTCGATCTTGTGTATATCTAGTTATTTACGTGTTATCTCTGCCATGTTTTTTTAACCTTTATATCCCCAGATCTTAGCACAGTACCTGTGCATATACAGAGTACACATACTAGGTGTATACTAAGTGTTAGCTGACTGATTGACTTTACTAAAAAGGGAGCTTCTTGAAGACATACAGTCATTTTTGCTGTTCTTTGTATCTCTAGTGCTTAGCACAGTGCCTGGAACATAGCAGGTGCTTAATAAATGCCTCTTGACTCAGTTACTGAATTGTAGAACTTAAGAATTGGAAAGGATTTTAGATCCAATCCATTTATTTTATGAGTGAGTAACCTCAGGACCAGAGAGGTTGAAGGGACTCATTTGAAGTAACACAACTAGGTCCTGTAAGTAAAACCAAAACCCAAAGCCCACCTTTTGATTTCAGCATTAGGCTCTTTTTTATTTTACTACTCTTTTAAAAAAATTGCATACATATACACATGTATGTTTAGTTTTTAAGTGTACCTCTCTACTTTTTCATAATTTTCTGATTTTTATCTTTAGTCAAAAGCCAAAAGAAAATTGGTCTTTCACCTAATGCAGCCACTGATTGTCCCTGCTATGGTAGGTATGGTGGGGAATAAATAGGAACCAGCATACCTGCAGCTTTTAATTTTCATGCCTGTTGAAAGTGGTGTGACTTGGCATTTTAAGCAGACTATTTCACAAATCCTTTACTACAATTTTGCCCTTCCCCCCTCTTTTCCCAAAGGGCTTGTTTCCTGCAGTTATAAATGGTATTAGTATGCAGCATGCACCGCTTGATCTGACTCCTGAAGTTAATATTTTAACTTAAAATAAAAATATACCTTTTGTAATTATTTAACCTTTGAGTACCAATAATCGGTTAGGCTTAAAATCTGTAATTAGAAATGGTTTCTGCCCAGTCAGCCTACCTTCTAAATAATTAACAATTCTCATTTTATTTTATTACAGAGACACCAGGAAACATGTTTTAGGCTTCATATGACTTTGGGTTTTTGTTTTTAAGTGAAGACTAATATCTATCTTTGTTTTTATAATGTAGTGGTAAGTCATCAAAATAAGATTCAACAGATTTCTTCCCTCATAAAGGTAGAGTGGAAGTGAATTTTATTGCATAGCATTTTAAGTTCTTGAATTCAATTTATCACTTAATTAAAAGTCTAACTTCTACAATCTTAGAGATGGTCAAGACCTCAGAGGCCATATCATGCAAACCATACCTCAACCAAAGTCTTCTTTATGACATACTTGGCAAGGAATTACTTGTAGCCTTTTCTTGAGACCTCAGAGAAGAGGAAATCCATAGGTGACTGAAGAAGCCATTAACAGCAGAGGGACTTAAAAGTGTCAATTGATTAGCAGTTGGTTTGGTCTTTTTGAGGTATTTTAAAATTCTGGTCTGTCCATTACTATCAGTCCCACATAGCAACCGCTACGGGTGTGATTGTGGGGAATAAATAGGAACCAATGTATTTGCAGCTTCTCACTTTCACTCCAGTTGTGTGGTAGGTGCAGTGTCTACTGGGGCTGCTGTCTAGGACACTGTTACGCTTCCTTTTTGTTAAACGTATGTGATTGATGAATTTTTAATTTTGTTCCAGTCCTGAGCCTGAACAACCAGGCCAAGTAGAGTCAGTCCTCACCCAGAACACTAGGTAAACTAGACCATTCTGGTTTTTTTTTTCCACAGCTAATTGTTAGTAAAATTTTCTGTATGTATCAAGGTTAAATTTTCTTTCTACAACTTCTACACACTACTCTTTGTTGTGACCTCTGGGGCTAAACAGTCTAATTGCCGTTCCATGTGACAATTCTTCACAAAACTGAAGACAAGTATAACATCCCTTCAGTGTTTTCTCCCACTCTAGTTCCTTTAACTTGTCCTCATAGAACAGAAACTAGAAGCCTTGAACCATGATGATTGCTTTCTATTGAATATTCTTCAGCTGATTACTGTCATTCCTACAATGTCACGTCCACAGCTGAACACAGTACTCCAGATATGATCTAACAAGTTAAGAGTATAGTAGGACTGTTGCCTGAGTACTGTCCAGCTCATGAGTTGCCTAATATTGAAATACCTTACTGGGCTGCCATGTCATCACCTCACATTGACCCATAAGATCTTTTTCAGATGCACTGCTGTATTCTGCTTATTCACTGAGAAATGACGGCACATTGTATAGGTACTAAACTATTTGTATGAACCATTTTAGTTCTGATGTTGATGACAAATTTCATCTAGTAGCTTTATTTGTATTGGAACACCTTCCCTATTTGCTACTTGAGAATTTGATTTAAAAACAAAGCAAATATGAGACTATATTTATCCTTATTAAATTTATCTAATTGTATTTGAGCCAATAGTCTAGACTATGAGTATATTTCTGAATCCTGGCTTTGTCATCCAGTGTGTGAGCTTATCCCCCTAAACTTTGTGTCATCTGCAGATTTCATAAGCAGCTCATCAAGGTTTAATATCCAAGTCATTGAGAAGAATATCAAAGAGCAGCAGGAGAAGTGCAGAGTCTGCAGCACTTACCTAGAGACCTCCTTTAAAGTTAATGTCCAACCATTAGTGGCTACTCTTTGGATCTGATCACTTAGGCCAATTCTGAATCCACTCAGCTATGCAGTCTTCTAGACACACCTTACCATCTTCAGTAGTATTCTCCTGATCTGCCAGTAGAGTAAAACTATCAACAAAGAAAATTGGTTTGATGTGACCTATTCATGATAAAGCTGTGCTGATCCTTTGTGATCTAGGCTTCCTTTTTTTTAGATGTCTGCTAACTCATAATAATATGTGCCAGGCACTGAAGTCCACCTCATAGATTTAGGGTGTGTACCTTGCATTTATTCCCCTTTTCAGAAAATCAGGGCAGCGTTTTCCTTTCTCTCATCCAGCAGTGTCTCTCCAATTCTCCATGATTTTTCAAAGATCAATGACAGTAGTTCAGCACTCACCTTATATCAGTTCTTTCAGTTCCTTAGATTGTACTTCATCTAGGTCAGTCTGTCAAATAGAATTTTTTTAAATAAGGAGAGACTCTAAATAAATCTGCTAATTGTTGTTGTTCACTCATGTCTGCCTCTTTGTGACTCCATGTACCATACCATCCATGGGATTTTTTTGGCAAAGATCCTGAAGTGTTTTGACATTTACTTCTCCAGTGGATTAAGGCAGAGGTTAAGTGACTTGCCCAGGGTTACATAGCAAGTAAGTGTCTGAGGCTGGATCTGAACTCGGGTCTTCCTGACTCTAGGCCCAGCACTCTATCCACTGAGCCATGTAGCTGCCTCAACTAGAATTTATTAAGTGCTTATTATGTGCCAGTCAATGTGCTAAGTATTAGGTATACAAAAAAAAGGGCAAAAAACTAAACCAAAACAAAAACAGTCCCTCTACTTAATGAACTCATAGTCTAGCAGAGGAGACAACATGCAAACAAGAAATACTCTGAATAAATTCGGTGCCATCTTAAAGAGAAGGTACTAGCATTGTGAGGGTCCAAGAGTCGCTTCTTGAAGAAGATAGGACTTTCCATGAGACTTAAAGGAAGCCAGAGAAGCTAGAAGGGAGAACATTTCAGGCCAGTGAAAATGCATGGAATCAGGAGATGGGGTGTCTTGTTCGAGGAAACCAGTATCACTCGATCACAGAGTCCATGGAGGGAATCAAATGTAAGAAGTATAATGGCAAAGTGGGAAGGGGCCAGGTTATGAAGGTTTTTAAAATCCAGACAGAGGATTTAATATTTGATCTTGGAGGTAATAGGGAATCACTGGAATTTATTTAAAGTGTGTGTGTGATACAGTCAGATTATAATCTAGGCCAGGTAATCTTGGATATTTAATTCTGTATTAGCCAGTTTTTGTTTAGTCTTTTCTGGATGAAAGATAGCAAAGTAAAAGTTGAACACACTTAATTTCATTCCATTTTTCAGTTAGCATAATTCAACACACCGTGAGCGTTAGCTCTGTCCCTTTATTTCTCCTTTTTTTCTTCTATATAATTTAAAAACAACCCTGTGTATGTGCATTTTTTTAAATCCTTAGCTTTCCTTACTCAAGAGAAAGTATGAATGAAAAGGTCAAATGCTGTAGAGCTATTAAGGACAATGAAGACTTTTAAAAGTCCTCCAGTTGTAACAGTTTGGAGGTCATTGATGACCATAGAATGGTGGCATCAAAAGTAAAATTACAAAGAGTTGAGGGAGTAAATGGGTGGTGAGGAGTAGAGGTGATTCTAAAAGCTCTACAATGTTAAGAGAGAGAGATATAAAGGATTATGTTTTTAGGGAATGGCAAGGTCAAAAGAAGGATTCCTTTAAGAATAGGGAAGACCTGAGCACATTTGTTGGCAATGAGAAAGGAGATAATAGGGTGAGATTGAAGATGAGGGAGGGGGGATAATTCAAAGGGCAAACTCCTAGAGGAATAGGATGGAATGGGATCAATGGAGGCGTTCATTTTCTCAAGGAGGAGGACCACAGTCATCTTCCAAGACTGGAGCAAATGAGGTGGTGACTGGTGAAAATGAAGAAGTTTTAAGATGTGAGAGCTTAGAAATGAGAGATTGTGATTCAACAGAATGGCTTCTAAATAAAGTGGTAAGACTATATGCTGAGGAGGTGAAAGGTGAAATTTACTTGTTCTGAAATAATTTTTTACAATCAATGATTTTTTCCTTAATAAAGTAAATTTGCAGGCTGTACTCAAGTTATGCAGTTGTGGAAAATAGGCTTTTTATATTAGAAAAGAATTGAATCTTAATGGCTTATTTTCCAATCTAGTCAAAACCATGTAATATATTCATAACTTCCACTTTTATAGGTGACATTCAACAATAGTTTTCAGGTTGTAAATCATGCTTATAATGTTTTAATTTCATTTCATTTTCATTCAGACCTTAATGGGCATTTGTTTATATCATAGAATAGGAGAGGATTATATATGAAACTGCAAATCCCTGTTTCATGTAGAGTTTTCTTTTTAAAATTTATAAGTAATATGTAATTTTCAAAGCTATCTTGCTTGTCTGTGATTCCTTTTCTTTCCTCTTTTTTTTTGGCGGGGGGAGGGTACAGGAAGTATAGCTACCTCTTTACTTTCCCAACTCCCCTTCCAAAATGGAAAATAAAACAAAATCCCTGTAACCAAATTTTATACTCAAGCAAAACTTGCCATATTATCCTTATCCAAAAATGAATGTCTCATTCTGTATCTTAATCTACCAGCCCACTGCCTGGAGATGGGTAAAATGCTTCATCATTGGCACTCTGGAGTTGTGATTGGTCATTGAATTAATCAGAATTCTTAAGTCTTCAAAATTGTTTGTCTTTACAGTATCTGTTGTTATTGCATAAATTGTTTTCTTGGATCTTCTCACATCTCTCTGAATCATTTCATACAAGACTTCCCAGGTTTCTCTGAAAATTTCCCTTTCATATACCATAATTTATTCTCTTTCATATACCATAATTAATTCAATTCCTCTGGGTGGGCACCTCCTTTGTTTCCAATTCTCTGATGCTGCAAAAAAGTACTATAATTTTTTTTTATATATATGAGTCTTTTTCCTCTTTCTTTGATCTCTTTCGGGTATGGACCTAGTGACGGCTTGCTGGGTCACAATGGCATAGTTTACTGACTTTTGGAACAACTTTAAATTGCTTTGGAAGGACCAATTCACAGCTCTGCCAGCAGTGCATTGATATACCTGTTTTCCCACCACTCCTCCAATATTTGTCATTTTCCTTTTATCATTATCTCCCCACAATCTGAAGGGTATGAGAAGGTACTTCAGAGTTCTTTTAATTTGCGTTTGATTATATTTTTTTCTTTAAAATGAATATATAAAGTATTTCCTCTCTGCTTATTCACTGAGAAATGCTGACATATCATATAGGTATGAACCATTTTAGTTCTGAGATTGATGACAAATTTCATCTAGTAGCTTTATTTGTATTGGAAATTGTGGTGGAGTGCCAGGCATTTTTGTTATTTTTCTTGACATGAACCTCATTTGAATAATATAATGCTTGAACAAATTATACGCTGTGATCTCTGTCCTTTAAATTGGTTTTTAAGAATGATCAGCTTAAACTCTTAGACTGAGATAAGACTGAGGATTTTATAATTTGTTCATTTTACTTTAAGAAATTTGTAGAGTCTGATATTTCTTTTAATAGCCTTGTATCTTGCTAACTCTATTATGTGTATTTTATTTACTTGTGGATGCTAACACTAGCAGGTTTTAAAATAAAATGTGTGGAAGAATGCCGAAAATTAAAAGCTTTATACCAAAAATGTAAATTTTTATTTATAAATTAGAAATGAAGTAGTTATAACATCATACCACTAAATAATTCTTTCTACAGTGTAGCTCATTATTGATCAGACTTTTTGTCCTTCCTCCTTACTCCATGCTTATAACTAATTGTTTTCCTACCTTTCCCCTCTGCCTTCTACAGTAGGATTGCCATATTGATAAGAAATAATAATGATTATAATAATAACCATTATTATTATTATAAACCCTTTGTTTTGTTCTTTTTGGAAACTACCCAATTTTTTACATGTGCTGTGGATTGACTCATCTCTCTATTAGCCTACTTATTTGTAGTGAGGCAAATGATTATTTGAAGAATGGCCAGAGAATAGGTGGTAAAGAAAAATGAAAAACTAGGTATTATGGCATGTACCTATAATTTCAACTCCTGGGGAGACTGAGGCTAGTGTATTTCCTGAGCTAAAGAATTCTGGATGGGTAGTGGGATAAGTTCATTGAGTGTTCAAATTAGACATTAATATGGTGAGTCTTCTGGGAATAAGGGTGGGGATAGGGGCATGGAGGGAGGGGCACCAAGTTGCCAAAAAAGCTCCTGTGCTTATGAGAATAGGACAGTCTCCAAAGTAACCTGTGCTTCTAGCCTGAGCAAGATAGGGAAATCTAGTCTTTAAAGGCGGAAAAAAAGGAGAAAACGAAAAGGCAGGTGGCTAAAAAGGGAGGAGGGTAATTTCTAGACTGTTGCTATAGCTTTATTAATTCATCTCCTATTCCAATCTGAGAAATGGAGCCATAGTGGGTTTTCCATTTATCCATTATGTTTTTTCCCTAATCAGCTGGGGGTACCCTGTTAAGCCAAGAAAAAAACAAAAGAAGAAAAAGCTTTTTTATTTACTGTTTTATTTTTCCCCAGTTACATGTAAAAACCATTTTTAACATTCATTTTTAAAACTTTGAGTTCCAAGTTCTCTTCCTTCCTCCCTCTCTACCCTCCCGCATTGAGAAGGCAAGCAATTCAATATAGGTTATACATGTGTAGCCATGCAAAACATTTGCATAATAGTCATGTTGTGAAAGAAAATAGACACCCCCCCAAAAAAAAGCGTGAAGAAAGATAAAGAAAAGAAAGAAAAGGTATATTTAAATCTGTATTCAGACACTATCAGTTCTTTCTTTGGAAATGGATAGCATTTAAAAAAGATATTCTAATGGAAGAAAGCAAACTTTTAGGGGAAATGTTTAATGGACTTAGAAGTTCCAAGCTGCTTTTACTTTTCAAAAGGGTAAAGATCAATTGTGATTATATACATGTAGTGAGAAGATTAATTTGTTTTTTAATGATGACTACAGAATTTTGAAATATTTAATTATATATGTCCAAAGTCCAGATGTCCTTGGAAATTCTGTATACTCAAAAAGTACTCAGCAGCTATTTCCTGATACTGAAAACAAAACTAACCAGTCATGAAATACCAGAATCACAGGGGACCTATACTTTATTGGTCTCCTTTAAATTGGTATAATTAAAAGCATAGCCTGCTGGGTGTTTCCACTGTAAATGTGAGAAACTTCCATAAATTTAAACAATTCAGGAGGTGTACTTTTAGGTAGGGATTATACTACAGGCCTTCTCAGACACTCTAACCACAAATAACCAGTCCATGAATTAATGTTAACAGTCAATGGAAACTTTTCAGTAATTGGTATCTCTGATTGCAGATAGTCGAACACTATTTATTTCCCTAAATGTGTTGGTTGTTCTTCAGTTGTTTCTGTAGTGTCCGACTCTTCATGACCCCATTTGGGGTTTTCTTGCAAAGATACTGGAATGGTTTGCCATTTCTTTCTCCAGCTCATTTTTATAGTTGAGGAAACCGAGGCAAACAGGGTTGAGTGACTTGCTCAGGGTCACAAAGCTAATAAGTGTCTAAGGCTGCATTTGAATTCAGGTCTTCCTGATTCCAGGCTCTTCACTCCATTTAGCTTCACATTATCCCTAAATGGTATAATTTTAAAACTGCATATTCTAAAGATGGCAAAACTGCCCATACGTGATAGGATTATAGATTTAGATCTGGGAAGGGACCTTAAAGGCCATTAATTTCAGCTTCCTTATTTTACTGATGAGTAAATTTCGGCTAAGAGAGGTTAAATGACCAGCCACTAGCCAGTCACACAACTATTAAGTGAAAGAAGGTGAAAGTGGAGGAATGTTGTGATTTTTAAAACATGACAGTTATTTTCAGTAGCAAATTAGTAATACGTTGGAATTCTTGTCCAAAATTAATTGGAGCTACGCTTGTAAAATGGTGATATGGAATGTAATGCTCGCTCCCCCTCTCCCCCTCTCCCTCTCCCTCTCCCCTCTCCCCTCTCCCCTCTCCCCCTCTCCCTCTCTCCCCTCTCCCCCTCCCCTCTCCCCTCTCCCCCTCTCCCTCTCCCTCTCCCTCCCCCTCTCCCCCTCTCCTCTCCCCTCTCCCCCTCTCCCTCCCTCTCTCCCTCTCTCCCTCTCCCCTCTCTCCCTCCCCTCTCCCCTCTCCCCCCTCTCCCTCCCCTCTCCCCTCTCTCCCTGTCTCCCTCTCTCCTCTCTCCTCTCCCCGTCTCCCTCCCCTCTCCCCCTCTCCCCCTCTCTCCCTCTCTCCTCTCTCTCCCTCTCCCCTCCCTCCCCTCTCCCCCTCTCCCCTCTCCCCTCTCTCCCTCTCTCCCTCTCTCCCTCTCTCCCTCTCCCTCCCTCCTCTCCCTCTCTCCCTCTCTCCTCTCTCCCTCTCTCCCTCTCTCCCTTTCTCCTCTCTCCCTCTCTCTCTCTCTCTCTCTCCTCCCCTCTCCCCTCTCCCCCCTCCCTCTCCCTCTCCTCTCCCCCTCTCTCTCTCCCTCCCTCTCCCTCTCCCTCTCTCTCCCTCTCTCCCTCTCTCCCTCTCTCCCTCTCCCTCTCTCCCTCCCCCTCTCCCCTCTCCCTCTCCTCTCTCCCTCTCTCCCTCTCCCTCTCTCCCTCTCTTCCTCTCTCTCTCTCTTTCCATATATATATGTATATATATATTTTCAATATGCATTCATATATAATGCTCAACTTATATATAAATATATATATATTTATAAATATATATATTTATAAATATATATAAATTTATATATATGTATATATAATTATAGTTATTTGTCTCTACTTAAACCATATCTTGATGGTCCTAGATTCTCAAAGATGATACCAACTGTGAATGTCAGTTTGGATACATCCTATCAAACTGGGAGGGTTCTGAGTACAGGCTAAGCAACAGACTATATTTCTGTGTCTTTTGTCTGAGGGCTGCCTTAGCTATCCAGAATTCAGAAAAGTTTATCTGTGGAAGGTTAGAGGCCAGGTGATTTTATTTTTTTTTTAACCGTATCAGTTCATGTTGAACATTAGACCTTTTGGTAAGACATTGATGGAAAAAATACATATCTCTTGCAGTAAAGTTTACAGGTGGAAGAGATTTTGAAATGCTGGTATTCAGAGTTAATGAGAGAGGCACCATCATCTTCTTTTCTGTCCTACTTTAGAAATTATATTAACAGCACCAAAAGTCGGAGGTATAAGGGAATCAACTAGGAGAAAGGCAATATTTTCTAGTGTGGAATGGTGCAATAGAAAGGGAAAATAAAATATGAGCTTAAATTTATTTTTCCTTGATGCATATGAAGGCCATGAGAGTCTAGCAATGAATAAGTGGGACAGAAAGTTTAGTGTAAGTCATTTGGTTCTTCCAGGTTTGATTCTACCAGATAGCTAGGTGGATTTGGAGTCAAGAAAGCCTAAATTCAGATCCTGCCTCAGAAACTTGTTGGATTTGTGACCATGGGCAAGGCATTTAAATCTCTCAGCCTCAGTTTCCCTTATCCTTAAAATGGGGAAAATAATAGCACCTTCCCTCACGGGGTTGTTGTTAGGATCAAATGATGTATAGTGCTTTGCAAATCTTAAAACACTGTATAAATACTAGGTCTTATTTATTGATCTGAAAAGGTGGTTGCATGTCTACTATGGAAGTGTTTTTCATAACTGCACATGTATAACCTATATTGAGTTGCTTGCCTTTTCAGTGAGGGTGGGTGGGGAGGGAGGAAGGGAAAAAATTTGGAACCCAAAGTTTTAAAAACACATGTTTGAAAAGGTGGTTGTATCATTTGTGATGAATAATATTAAGATAGTTTCTCGTAGGCTTAATCATTTGAGATTCAATTAGGATTCTGTTTTTAAATTATTGAACATAGAAGAGAACTTGTATTACAGGCTTTTAATGTATACTTGACCTGACCCAGCCAGTAGCCTCATTGTATGATCACTACTTTTACCATACCTACGCTCAGCCCTGATACCTGGAATGTGAGCATTGTGGTTTGTTTGTTTTTTTTAAGTTTTATTGATGAGTCTTTTTTTATGTTACATACATTTACAAGGTTACTCCCTAATTAAAAAACAACCAGTAATACCATGATCTTCTATGAAAGTACACACAACATTTCACATTTGCAGTACTCCTCTCTAACAGTTCTCTCTCTCTTTTTAAATGAAAAGAAATCATTTTTTCTTTCTCTCTTTTACCCCTCACCTTCTTGGAAGAAAAATGAAAGGAAAAACACATTTCTTTTTAAAATTTGCATAGCCCAGTAAAACAAATTCCCCCAGGGGCTATCTGCAAAATTATGTCTCTTCTTGCATCCTAAACATATCAAATCTGTCACATATCTTTAGTGGATAGTACATTTCATCATCAGTCCCTTGGAATCATGAATGGTCATTGTATTAATCGTAGTTCTTACAGCTTTCAAAGTTGTTTGGTTTTCCAGGGTTGTTGTTATATAAACTGTTCTCCTGGTTCTGTTTTTTTTTTTGTCAGTTTATAAAAGTCCTCAAAATTGTTTATTTTTATAATATTGATGTTATAAATAGGCCTTCTGATTTTACTTCATTCTGCATCAGTTCTTTCCATAATCATTTATTTCCTCATTTCTTACAGCACAGTAATAGTCCATCATATTCATATACCGCAATATATTCAGCCATTCCTTAATTGTTTTTATTGTTCTTTCTCCTTTCCTTTCTTTTCCCTTCCACCTGGTAAAAGCACTCATTTACTTTGTCTCCCCAGGCCCATTTAGCTTGTTTTGCCAGCTATACCCACTGCTGATTTTGATTCTGTCTCCCTCCTAATCTTTTGGTTACCTGTCCAGAGTCCAGCTCTTTTTACCTTTTGTACTCTGCCATACCTCACATTACCCAAACTGACCCTGTTTTATAGATTATGCTAAAATCAGCATCAGTAAGAAGTAATTAACTGTTTTGACATCTTGATAAAAAGTGGGTTGATTCTGACACTAATTCCAATTTGGTGGCTTGTAGGAGAAATAGGTGGCTTAGTTGATAAGAGTGCCAGATTTGAAGTCAGATCTGGTTTAGGATCTAGAAGTTTAGGGATCTAGAAATAAGAGGCTGAGTTTAGAATTGACTTGCTCATCTTTCAATGAAGGCAGCTTCAGCCCAGGACAAGTCTGAAGGCTGAGTGGATTAGTTTCCCTAGGGTTGGAGGACAGGATTCCACCTTCTAAGAGGGAGAGAGGTAAGAAGGGAATACATTCTAGGGATGGAGCTAGGTAGCTCTGGACTAGAAGTCAGGAAGACCCGAATTCAACCTACCTCAAACATTTAGTACCTTTGTCCCTGAGCAAATCACTTATTTTGTCTTAACCTCAGTTTCTCATTTGCCCACTGATGAAAACTTTGTTCTGATATTGATGATGGCTTCTTAACAAAGTATGAAATTCCATTGAAAAGCTATGACTGTCTTCGTCCAGGGTATCACTGAGTTAATCCCCAGGTTGATGCTGAAGTTCTTGATTACTTACTGCCTAGTTGGTATGTTATTACTGGTGAAGTTAACTCCTAAGCTCGTCCTTAGACTGGGATTTTAAAGTGAGGGGGTTCCATGTAACCTTTTCAGGAAAATTCTCCCAGAGGTGGGAGCAATGGAGAAGAAATGGTAATGTGATTGATGATCTCCTGGACCAAACAGGATCCAGAGCTAAAGAATAGGACCATGCGTGGAAGGAGCAAAACCAGATCTTACTCTTCACTGATGCCGAGAGATTTTTGTACCATACTGGCCCAGGGGAGTAGTGGTTTACTCTAAGAACCCAAGGCATTTTCTGTTTTGGGAAAAGGGTTCTCTGATAAGGATAGTGTAATAAGCCTGGAGGATTGTGCAGGTCATTAGGAAGGTGGAGATCATGAGAAGGAAGGATTTCTTGTTTCACTTGATTCATTAACAGCATTTAGAACTTTCCATAACTGCAAGTCTGGAGGACTCTCTACACATCTTGGGAGGGGGGAAGGTAAGGGGAGATCATGGTTACCTGAGAAGCAAGGAGAATTGTTTTGATTGCTTATAGTCAATAATGATTCTGTTTTCGTCTCTGTAAAATAAAGCTAGTTGTATATTTCATGTATTGTTATTCTATGTCCTTGCATGAGAAGTGAAGGTCCTTTTCCCCCTTTTTGGGAATAGACCTCTATCTATCTAAATCTGCTAGATTTTATACTAGTTATTATTTAGTTTTATTATATTATTTATTATTAATTATTAGCACTAGATATATGCTAAATTCAAATGTTTCTGGGTTGGAGATGGGGAGCAAAATAAGGAAAATTCTGATATTTTCTCTAGAGTAACCCTGGGTACATAATCCAATGAGTATGATTTATTGAGATTTTCCCAGCATTGACCTTGATCCATAGGGAGGAGGGAGCAGAAAGGATTTAATACTAGCCAGTCACAGTGACACCCACTGTATTCCACATATGATCCTAGGGCTATAGTTTAACATTTAAAAGCGGTCAATGAAGGTAGGTGATCTCTAAGGTCCTTTCCACAAGGAGTCATTTTATTTTAATGATTAGTACCACAAAAAAGAAAGTCTGAAGCATTCTTTCAGTAGGGAAATAGGTTTACGATGCTTTTAACACAGCGGTGACAATTAAGCTTTCTGATGTCATTCATATATAGAGTCACAGATGTAGAGTTGGAAAGGACCTTAGAGTATTGTAGTCCTCTGCTCTCATTTTACAGTTGAACATGAAGATGTGGTGTTAGCACCATTATGAATCTGATTAAATACACTCATATATTAAGAGACTTTTACTCAAAAAATCCTACATCTAGCCTCAACTAGATTAAAACATTCTGGCTTTTTACTTTGCTTTCTTCATAACTAGAAATTTGGTTAAGCAGCTCAGTGAGAGATCCAGGGATTGAAGAGTGTTCAAAAACATTTCATTTACATCCGCTTTTTTCCCTCAGCACTCAATCTATGGAGGCTGCACTGGCTGTCACCCATGCCTGGAGATCGCTCCTTTCTCACCTCAGCCTGCTGGCTTCTCTGGCTTCCTTCACAACTTAGCTCATATTCTGCATCCTTCAGGAAGCTTTTCCTGGCCTCCCTATCCCGCCAGCCCCAATACTGTTGCTGTCCCTCTGAGATTGTCTTCCATTGTATATTTCTTAGATGTACATGATTACTGCCATGTTGTTTGTCCCTACCCCCTTGTATGGGCTCTATAGGGGTAGAGACAGTGGCCTTTCTTTGTCTCCCTAGCTCTTAGGATAGCCCCTGGCAATAGTAAGCCCTTCACAAATCCTTATTGTTGACTTGCCTGACTGACCTTACCTCAGTGCTAGGAGTCCTTAGCAGTTACATTTGTTTGAAAATAAAAGACGTGAGGTAGTGCTGAGCTACTCTTTCTGACATATACTAATTTAAGTTGTGGGGAAAAAAAAGTATTTTGCCAAACAGGAGCTACTTGTGCCAAAAGATGCCTTTTTGTCAGCTGGCTGACCTCAAAATTTGTGATACACTTAGAGGTATGGAATGTGTCATCTCTTTGTGAGTAAATTTGCGATGACATATTTACTTGGCCATTCTCTGTTTCCTTCAGCTATAGTTTAGTTTGTTGAAGGGACTATGTCACCTGAGTGAAGTTTACTTTAAAAATGTTTCATTATCCTAAACACCTATTAGATCACTTTTTTCTTAACAAATCAGACAGACATAAAAAAGTAAGCTCTGTAACAAATTCAGAAATCCACTTTCTGTGACATTGTAGCAAGAGAGGTTGTCAGGTAAGCTGTCAGGATGAGAAAATGTTCAAAGAAGTTAGTTACAGGCATAGGGAGGCTTTAATCAAGAAATAACATGATTTGATCCAGAATATTTTATGCTAATTGCTTTTTAAAATTCTTTTGAAAAATGGTTGAACTAAATGCTGTGGTTTTAAAAAAAAGATTTAGGCTTGCTTTTCAAGGGCTAAAAAATGATCCGTGATGGACAGCTACATTACGAAAACAATGGGAGTTCATCAGTGTAATTGTTTTCTGACTTGAGGCTTAAAATACTCTTTAACGACAATGGAAAAATTTTAAATTACCTACTTGAATGAAAACTATAATAATTCACATTTATGGGGCATTAAAAAGATTAACAAAAGCATGTCCCAGTGGGATCAGTGGATTTAGTGTAGGAAGATTGGGATTTGAAGCCCAGATCTGCTGATTACTATGTGTGTGACCTTGAGTAAATCACTTCACTTCTCTGGGCCTCAGTTTCCTTGTTTATAAAATGGTGAATTTGGACTAGATGATCTTGAAGATCCCTTTCAGTTCAAAATCTGTGATCCTATGAAGATAAGTATTGCAAGCATTATTCCCATTTTCAGAATCACAAAAACTCAAGAGGTCTTCTAGTGCAGCCAGTGACTGTAAAGTAATCTACCATAGAGCATAAATGACAAGTACTCATTCTATAATAGTAATAATAAATTTGTTGTTGAGTTATTTTGAGTTGTATCTGACTCTTTGTGACCCCATTTGGGATTTTCTTGGCAAAGATACTGGAATGCTTTGCCATTTCCTTCTCCAGCCCATTTGACAGATGAGGAAACTGAGGCAAACAGGGTTAAGTGACTTGCCCAGGGTCACATATCTACAACATGTGTGAGGCCAAAATTGAACTCTTCCTGACACAGCCCAGCAATTTATCCGCTGTGCCACCTAGCTGTAAGAATGATAGCATTTACTTACGTAGGCACTTTGAGACTTGCAAAAGTACTTTACAAAAATTATAACCACAACAATCCAGGGAGATAGGTATGATTATTATTCCTATTTTACAGATGAGGAAACTGATGCACACAGTGGTAAAGTGACTTGCCCAGGGTCCCAGAGCTAGTAAGTGATGGGAGCTGAATTTGAACTCAGATCTTCTTGAGTCCAGATCCTGCACCTGTGCACTGTATCACCTAGTCGCCTTGCTTTGAAGACCATCAATTAGAGAGAATTGGCTACCTCCAAAGGCAGCCCATTGCACTTTTGTACAGCTGTAATTGTTGGCAAATTCTTCCTTTTTTCAAACCTAAATTTATCTCTGTGAAGTGCATCCCCCTTTTTCATAAATCAGGCTTTAATATATACATTTTGAAAAGTCTTTTCTGACTAATCCCACTTTATTCTGATGACTTCTAATTAGTTTAATACTTTCTCTCTCTCTCTCTCTCTCTCTGTGTGTATATATATATATATATTATATATATATATGTATGTATGTATATAAAGTTTTTCATGGGTATGTGCTTTTCTCCCCTGTTTAATTCTAAATTCCTAAAAGATGGTCTCCTGCCTTCAGTTTCTTTTGTACCTTTCTCTCTGCCCATAGTGTAGTGCTCTGTGGAAAGTTACTTACTCTGTAAATATTTGTTGAATCTGTCAGAGGTAGCTGAAAGGATCTGAGTATGCAAGGAGGCCACAGTATGTGAAAGCAAAGATTAGTTCTAATCCTTATTGATCCACATGTTGAGTTTCACATTTGACCATACCACAACCATTTTTCTCCATCCATAAGATTTGTAAGATAGTTACAGATGACCAGATTTGTAGCATCATGCTGGATGAATTCAGTATTTTGCGATGAGTCAAAAAACTAACAGTTGTTGGTGGCATGATTCAGTTCCCCTGACTCCAAGTCTAGCATTCTTTTCACCATGCTATGCTTTTGCTCAAGAAATTTACTCAAAATGCATTGAAATACTTCTTCAACCAAAACTGCAAGATAGAGTATTCTCCTTTTGTAGAATACTGAAGAACAAGGCAGGCTTTATGAAGAGGGTTACTAGGGGCATCTGGGTGACACAGTGGATAGGGCTGTTCATTTGTGTTTCAGTTGTGTCCAACTCTTCGTGTTCCCATTTGGGGTTTTCTTGGCAAAGATACCAGATACTGATTTTCCATTTCCTTCTCCAACTTATCGTACAGATAAGGAAACTGAGGCAAACAGAATTAAAACAAACAGGACTCCCAAACAAGACTTGCCCAGGGGCGCACAGCTAATAAGTGTCAGAGGTGGATTTGACCTCATGTGTGACGGTCAACTATTTTCTGCAATTGAGCTTGGAACTAGGACATGTCAAGGAAAGCCCTCAACTTTAGAACTAGGGTAGTGTTATTTTAGTAGGTGAGCAGAGTAAAGGCAGCAAGGCTAAGATAAAGACCTCATGGCTTGTAAGGTGATTGATGTAGCACTTGCTTTCAGTTCTCTTTGCCACTGGGAATGGAACTTGGGGGTCAACAAAAAGAAGAGATGGGGGGCAGCTAGGTGGCGCAGTGGATAGAGCACTGGCCCTGGAGTCAGGAGGACCTGGGTTCAAATGCAGTCTCAGATGAGACACTTGATACTTACTAACTGTGTGACCCTGGGCAAGTCACTTAACCCCAGTTGCCTCACCAAAAAAAAAAAGAGAGATGGTAATTTTTAACTTCAACATAAGAAGAGGGTCATTCTTAAAATCTATCAAATAAACTAGAAGGATAAACCAGGAGGAAATGGATAGAGAATGAATTTCTATACTTGAATGAGAGAAGTTGATAAATGGGATTTACTGAGGATAGAAACATAATAACTTAGAGGAAATAAGCTTTTTACTGTATAGGAGATTTAAAAAAGGAAACCAATGTCGAATCGAAGTAAGACTCAAAGTAAAAGTCAAACTCATCTCAGGTGAGGAATCTTTCTCAGAAAGGAAAAGATACTTTCTCCTCAGGGCTAGGTAATCAGGGTAAGTGGTAAAACAGCAGAAATGGATTGAAGGACTTTCCTTGTCCTTCAAGTAACTTTGTTGTTGTTTAGTCATTTCAGTCATATCTGACTCTCTGTGACCCTATTTGGGGCTTTCTTGGCAAAGATACTCAAGTGATTTGCCTTTTCCTTCTCCAACTCATTTTACAGATGAGGAAACTGAGGCAAACAGGGTAAATGACTTGCGCAGGTTCACACAGCTAGTAAGTGTCTGAAGCTGGATTTGAGCTCAGGAAGATAAGGCTTCCTGACTTCAGGTGGCATAATGAATAGAGTACCCAGTCAATGATTGACATCTCCTTGCTCAAATTACTTTCTCTGCATGCATTTCTAAATATGAATGGATAACTTTTCACTTTATCTATTACTAAGAGAAAGGGACTTTCTCCACAGTCATGTTGTCACACTTTTATAATGTGAAACTCACAAAATTTAGGGTTGGAAGGGACCTCAGAAATTATCTTGTCTAAGCTCTTCTTTTTGTAAGATGAGAACACTTGAGGCAGAAGAGTGAAATAATTTCCCCCACATCATAGAATATAAATTCTCTGATGTACATTGAAACTTGGACATGGAGAGGGAGTGAAATGTCTCTCCCCTCCCCTCATTTTAGTATATATTTTTTAAAAAAAGTGGTTGGGTTAAGCAAGTGTAAATTGAATTCAGGATCCTGGAAGTAAGGCTTTTTTTGAGATGTATTTCTTCTTTATCATGCAGCCAGATCCTAGACTACAGACATTTTTAAATTTGGAAGAAATCCCATTCTAAGAAAATATCACCAATCAACTATTGGTATTCACTGTCATGAGAAGAAATGCTGGCCAAAGAATTTATTTTAAATAAGCTGCCAAGATTGTGGCGCTCTTGCTGAGGAAGTTGAGTAAGATAAACTGTTAGGAAGAAAATGGGCAGTCTTCTCTGGCACAAAAAGGAAGATATGGTTTATTTGTTTGCACCAACCTAAGAGATATTCTTCTATTGCTAATCATATGTACATACATATATACACATGCATATTCCACGTACATGAATATATACACATATATGCACACACATATATGTACACATGTGTGATGTATATATTCTTAGACTTAAGAATATTCTGTTTATGGATACATACGTGAATGATTGGTTGGTTGAAGTAGGCCTCCCCCAGAGCCTTGGAGAATTTTAAATTTGCTATGGATCTCTTCGTATCCATTTTGCCATTTATTCAGTATTCAGGGGACCACTGAGTTCATTGAGGTTCCAAGTTTCCTTCCTTCTTTCTATGTTCTGTGACTTGGGAAGGGTGAATTTGTTCCACTTATACATTCCTTTCTGATTCTGATAACAGAATGCATTAACATTATAGTTTAGAAGTATTCTCAGGTTAAAGAGGCTTCTGTGGACAAACGTGGGGACCTAACCACCATTTATAATACTGTTTCTTGGTTCTGTGAGGGCAAGGTCTTAATTCATTTTTGTATCTTCCAGAGTGTCTCATTTAGTGACTTGTCCATGGTAGGCACTCTGTTTTTACTTGCTGGATAAATTAATGAATGAAAAAATTAAAATGTGTTATGAGTTCCAAACATATAAGTGTACTTTTCTAAACCATCTCATCTATAAGTTGGGCATTGCCTGTATGTCAATTGTTACTACAAGCAGCAAGATGAGAGTTTTAAGGACATGTTGGGACTTTAAGTGAGAGATGGAAAAGATTTATGGACTAAAAAAATCAGATATTTGAAATGTTAAAATGAATGCTTCCATGGTTTAGTTTAATAGTAAATTATGTGTGGGTATTGTTTATTTACCAGCTAGTCCTTTGTAAAGTCTTAAACTTTGGCTTTAAAAAAAAGTATCACATGAATAATTTGGGAGAAGCATGTCTATATAGCCATTTATCAGAACAAAAAATAAATTTGGCTTTAGTAGCCTGCATGTCCAATATGAGTCAGCAGTGTGATGTGGCATCAAAAAATAGGTGATAGAAATTTAAGCTCATTAAAGGAGGCATAGTATCTAGGACTTTTCAGTTGTTTCAATATTATCCAACTCTGTGACCTCATTTTTTTTTGGCAAAGATACTGCAGTGGTTTGTCATTTCCTTCTCTAGCTCATTTTACAGATGAGGAAACTGAGGCAGAGGTAAGTGACTTGTCCAGGGTCACACATCTAGTATGTGTCTGAAGTTCAGATTTTAATTCGTGAATATGTCTTCCTGATTTTAAGTCAGGTGCTCTATCCACTGTACCACCTAGCTGCCCCTGGTATCTAGGACTTGGGAGGTGATAATTCTTTTATAGTCTTCCCTGGTTAGACCACATGTGGGTTATACTCTCTTCAGTTTGGGGAAGGATGCTAATAAGCTGGAAGATTAGTAGAGTAACAAAGGGTCTTCAAATACTGGAAGACAACTCTCATGCTTTCCATAGGTCAAGCTAGATGTAATGGATAATGTGTTACAATTAGAGCAATTCAAAAATGGAGTAGGCTGCCTTGGGAAATAGTAGACTTCCCTCTCCTTGATAGTCTTCAAGAAAAGAATGGAGGATTGCCACTTAAGTATGTTGTGAAAGGAGATTCTTGTTCACTTAAGTATTGAAGTAATTGGTTAGTACACTGTTCTTTTTGAACTTGTCTGGAAAAGCAGTTCTGGAACTGATTCTGGAAAACAGTTTGGAACTCTACCCACAAAGTTACCAGACTCTGTGTGCCTTTTGTTCCTAGATGTATTTATTTTTAGTATTAATGTTTTTGGGATGAAGCATTCTTTTTGGCAGTACCTACAAAAGAATTGTTTGTAGCCATATACTACATATGGTGTTGGTCTTTTTTGTGGTGGTCATAAAACACTTTCTTAAGCATTCATTGGTGCTAGTCATTTATTTAGTTTTCACTTGTTCTTCAACATTAAGGGTTCTTAATCTTTCATGTGACATGGACTTCTTTGGCAGTCTGGTGAAAGCTATAAACCCTGTCTCATAGTAATGCTTGTAAAAATTAGAATACATGTGATTACCTTAGAAACCAATTATATTGAAATATAGTTATCAAAATATTTTTTTAAGAAAATTCACAGACACACTCCTTGAAATTTATCCACTGACACTTTGAGATTCACTGATCCCAAGAACCAGTGCTCTACAATAATTGGATAAATATTTTTGTGTAGGCATCAATTAGAGATACACGGATACATTCTGAAAAACTCTGAATGTTCGAATAACTGAAGGAAACCCACTAGAAGGTATTTAGAATAAATCCTCTTTATTAGAATACTGGAAAAGGGGAGGTAGATAAAAGAGTAGAGTGGAAAACAGATGAGAGGAGAGAATCTGCAGCCCATTCTGGGTCAGAAATTGGACTCGATTTACTCCCAGTCCTATGACTGACTGGTTATGTAGTTTAAGGCCAGTTTTAAACTTCTCTAGATGTTTGTTTGTTTTTTCGCCAGATTACAGGGAGACAGTGTGATTCAGTAGACCTGGGCTATAACAGCTCTGCCACCAATTAGCTCAATGACCTTGGACAAATTGCTTCAATTCAGAGCCTTCCCTAATCTATAAAATGAAGGGTTTGGGTAGATAATCTACAGAAAGAAGACAGTGTTATGCAGTGAAAAGAGTGGTGGATTTGGAGTCTGAGACCCCAGGTTCAAAACCTGTTTCTGCTATTTTCTTTTCTGGTATTTGTGTGTGTATGCGTGTCTAAATGTGTATATATACATATGTACATATTTATATACATATACACATATAAATATGTATGTGTGAAGATTTATATATATATATAAATCTTCACACATACATATTTATATGTGTATATATACATATGTACATATTTATATACATATACACATATAAATATGTATGTGTGAAGATTTATATATATATATATGTATATATATGTATAAAGTTTTTACAAAGCACTTTACAAATATCATGTTATTTTATCCTCACAACAAGTTTGAGAAGTAGATGCTAATATTATCCATCATTTTTACGGAGGAAGAAACTAAAGAAGATGACTAAGGCAGGGTTAAGTGACTTGTTGAAGGTCACACAGATAGTAAGTGTCTAAAGCTGAGTTTGAACTAAGGTCTTTCTGACTCTGGGTCCAGTGCTCCATCCACTATGCAACCTATCTCCTGCTTTCTGTCTGAGTCACCTTGGGTGATTAACTTACACTTTCTGGGCCTCAGTTTCTTCGTCTGTAAAATATTGAGGTTGGACTAGATGTTCCTCTAAGGTTACTTCCAGCTGTCAATCTATTATCCCAAGGTCTTCTTCAGCTCTAAAACTGTCTAACTCGATTCTCTATGATATGTTGGCCGTTCTGCTCTTACTACTACTGTTGGACAGCTTACAGTGTTCAAAAATATGAACTAAAGCAGTTCATTGCAAGAGTAACTACCCTATTCTCCCAAGACAGCCACTGAACAAGCAGTAGTTGACCATGTGTTTGGGTCACAAGTAAAAGAGAAAGGATTGTCCCTCCTTATCCTGGACTGGGGAGAAGTGTTAAAAGAGAGTTTTGTAATAGCTGCTGTGAACCTTAACCAGGAACTTTTTCTTCTTGGTCATGGATCAAAGGCACTATCACCTCCCGCTTCCTATCCTCCCTCTCCATTCAGGACCTTTGGATTTAACTGAGACTGTCTTGGTATGTTTGTCATGTATTTTTAAAAATACATTTACTTTTATATGGTAAATTTAGCAATCTTCAATAATCACAGACATTTCAGTATACAAAGGAGAACAAGAAAGGTTTAAGAAACTGTGAACTATTAAATACAGCTTATTTTTTAAGGAAATTTGTATGTATACACATCGTGTGTGTGTGTGTGTGTGTGTGTGTGTGGTGTGTGTGATTTTACAAGGTAGTAACAAAATTGCTCTATTTGTGTCTCCTTATGAACTTCTTTTCCAAAGTGTTTAAAAATTATTTATACCTTCAGATTTATGGTATTTTCTGCATTTGCAAATTAATTGAAGCCAAACCTAATGTTTTCTTTGAATATATTGCTGATTGTTAAATACTTCTGAATTTGTATAACTTGGTCACTCCTTGGGGGAATCCTTTTCTTATAATAGGAAATATTTAAAAAGAAGACTTCTAACATAAAACATACATTTTTAGTGAGGGAAAGGTTCCAAATAGTGCCAGAATGCTACTTACAGATAAAGTCAACGATCAGTCTCATCATTTTCAGATCTAAATTTTTCATTGTCCAGAGAAGTACATTTCTGTACCTTTCTTTGGCAATGTATTCCAATATCTTTGGAAATGGACGTTCAAAACTACAAAAGCAATTATAATTTAACATCAATGTGACAAAGTTTGACATCTATGTTCATCTATAAATCTTTGAGCTACAAAGAAGAGTCAAACCATATGTACTGTTTTTAGTTTATATGGAAGATAGTTTTTATAAATATGATATGAACAGCATCCTGTTAAAGTAGCTTAATGAGTTGTCAGAACTGCTGATCTATATCCACATTTCTTTAAAAGGAATACATTTACTTTTGTTTCTTTATATAAACTTCATTTTTAATTTTACATTGTATTTGCACAGAATTTCAGAAAAGAGAGGGAGTGGCTCTAAAGCACTATGCCTAGGGAGCAGCTAGGTGGCTCAGTGGATGGTTGCCAGCCTTGAAGTCAGGAGGACCTGAGTTTAAATTCAGCCTCAGACCAAACACTTGACACTTACTAGCTGTGTGACTCTGGGCAAGTCACTTAACTCCAATTGCCTAAAAATAAATAAAAAATAAGTAAAGCAACTATGCCTGAGAATAAAAACACTTCTCTGTCTACACCTTTTCTGTTGTAACTCTATTTGAATACTTTGAGAAATTCTTAGTGAAATTTTGGTCTTTTCCCCCACAGAATATTTTGTTTATGATTTGGGGATTTTTAATATGTACACACAGCCCCACACACATTTGTCTGCCACTGTCAACTCTGAAGTTCATTGAGTTATTTTATTAATTACAACATCTAAAGTCATCTAGTGATGAGTATTTCACAAAGCAAGGTCATAGGATTTAGAACTGGAAGCTACCTTGTGTTTTATAAATGAGAAAATTCAGGCTCAGGAAAAGGAAGTTAACTTCCTCAAGGTCACAGAGGAAGGTACTATCCTATCCAAACCCAGGTTTTCTGGCTAAACGCAGTTTTCTTTTCCTTTATCACCAGTGCTTTGCAAACATTTTGTGTATAGCTCAGACTGTGTAGAGCTCGTTTTCCTAGAAGTGAACACAGTGTCTGGCATATAGTACTTAGTAATAAATGCTTATTTCTTCCTTTTACAGAACCAAGATAATCTAGGCAAATGTATTCAGCCCCAATCCAGCTCACATTAGGGGCTGTTGAGTCAAGCTTCCTTTGACCTAATAATAGAGTCAGAGTGTGGGACTGGTTAAACCAAACTGGAATATCTTACAGATCTTGACCAACCTACCTATCCTCTGCTTAACCTTTCTTTTTCTCTTTCTGTTTGGTTTCTATGGGAATCTATACTATAAGGGACTTCCTTGAGTTCGTTTGATGTGTTCAGATCTTTTTAAAATTTCCTCATATTATTGATATTAAGAAGATAAGAAGGATCTAAAAAAGAAGATATCTTTAGAAATATGGGTGATGACAATGCTGGGTTTTGTACACTATCTATAATTTATTAAAACCTGTTTGCAAAGCTTGTGTAGGAGATCCTAACATCTAAAAGTATGGTTGGCTCATTTTCTTGCATATCATAGTACAAAATTATGCTTTTGTTCTTCCTTATATTTGGTATCCCCAAAACACAAAGTATTAGAATAAACTTTTCTAATCTGTGTATTCCCCCGCTATACACACACACACACACACAACACACACACACACACACACACACACACACACACACTCATTCTTATTCTTGAATTTTCTCTAGCATATAATGTTACTTAAGCACTTCAGAGTTCTATAATTTCATTAGAGTGGGTACTCCCTCTACTTATGCAGATAGTGACCTCCTCTCCTTCCTGTAAATAGGTCTTCAGTAGTTTCTGTGACCCCTCCCCCCCAAAAAAAATTACTTGTGTCCAATTTGGTGACAAGCATCCTTAAGCTTGCCTAGTCTGGTTCTTGGATAACAGAAACACAGTTCATTGCCATACCTTTGTAGCCTGGTAGAACTAGGTGCTTATTATCCAAGAACTAAACTCTCTGAGTTGAGAGAGGCCTGTTAGAAGATTGTGTTTTGCTATGGGAGCCTTGGAGGCTCAATTCCTCGCCAGAATGGGGCATTTTGTGTAAGACTGGTGTGGAGAACATATGCCTTATACCAATAATAATATTTGTTTGAACTTGAGATCTTAGATGAAATCCTAAGATAATGTGGTTTTCATCTTGTTTGAAGTATATGTTAGATAATTAAATGCTATTTTTAGGAAATTGTACTTTTATAACCCTTTGAATTTTTATAACACAGTTAAGTAGAGTACTTACTGCCTACTTTTGTAATTATGACTCATCTCCATCTCCTTATTCTCTGTGTTCTCCAATTGCCTCTTCATGGTATAGAAGTGAGCCTGGGTTCTGGAAGGTTATTCAAGCAGACCACAGACTCAGACAAGTCTACCAAACTAGAAGGATTCTGAGTATTGACCTGGTAATGGACCAGACTCCCTAAATGTGGAGAAAGAGCACCAAAAGGTTGGCCCCATGAAATTCATGAAAACTGTCTTCAAAAGGACCCTGTGTTGGTGAATGGAGTAGTCACACCCAATGAAATCATATATTTTTGTTGTAATGAAGAAAGATTAATCTTGGCAACAAACTCTCTAATCCATTTCTTAAGTTTTGCCTTTAATCATCAAAATATGGCCTTGAACACTTCTCAGGCTTATGTCTAAAAGAAACATGTTGAACATTGAGCAATGAATATATTGCTCATTTTTAAAAAATGAGACAAAGTTAATATAGGAATAAATAAAATCCTCCTTAGTTATAGTAAATGGGATACTGAATAGAATGTGTTAATCATTTGAGTTGATCTCATTTTATGCCGATATTTTTCCTTCTCTTTCTAGTTAGCATATAAGAAAAGAATGCAAAGAGGAGAGGCCACTGTGGCAGGTGGGTTTCTGAAGAAACCTACCGGGGTCTCTTTGAAGGTCAGTCTCCATCAAATAGCTAAGCCCCAAAGTGATGATCTCTTTGGTATTGATCTCTTTTTAAAAGAACTGTCTTGTAAAAGCAGTCTGTACCCCAGGGAGTCTAAGTAGGTATGGACAAGGGATTAGCACTAGGCATATTAAAATACCAACTGGTAAATTTAAGAAATGTATTCCATCTGAACACTGTACTAGGGAACTGTATGTGTATATATATACACATATGTATGCACACACACATATATAACTTTACATGAGGATTTTTTTTAAAGACTTGCTTTTTTTGTAGTATGGATGCTTTCACTAATTGGTATGTTTTTGTAAATATGCATGTGCACAGTGCAAACATGCTTTTCATTCTGTCTGCTTTCCTCCTTAGTTGTTCTCTTTCAAAGTCATTTTCCCTACTTTACCCTTTGTTTTCATGACTGTTAATGCTGCCAGCCTCCTGTGTGTTCTTTCAGGCCTGTAGCTGCTGTTTCCCCACACACCTTGGCTTTCCGTCCTTCCCCACTGCAGGTGACAGTGCTCTGGCACTGAGCACCATGAAAGTGAGAGCTGCATTGTATCATCAGTCAATCTTTATCTAGTACTGTATTGGTTAGAAGACTTACATTCAACACACAGCAGCTCAGTCCCTTTAGGTATTAAAACCAAACTTAACTTGCTTATCTCACCTTTTTTGTGTGTATATTCTCATATTCTATTTATTAGACAGGAGAATTCTTTGAGTTTTAACTGAAAATGAGTGTTTACTTTTCTGCAGGTGTTCTGAGGTTTTTATAAGGACACCATTCCATTTTAGCCAGTCAGTCAAAAATAATTTATTAAGAGGCTCTTATCTTCACCAACAGTATCCAGTCACATTTTTAGTGCCAGAAAGGAACTGAGATCCTATTGGACGAAAACTTGATTTCATTAAGATTGTATTACATATAGACAGCCCCCAACTTATTTTTTTATAATTAATTAATTTATTTTTAGTTTTCAACATTCACTTCCATAAGATTTTGAGTTTTAAATTTTCTCCACCTCCCACTTCTTTCCACCTGCCCTCAAGACAGTGTACAATGTGATATAGGCTCTGCTTATATGTTCATGTTGAGCATATTTTCCCATTACTCATGATGTAAAGAACAATTAGAACTAATGGGAAGAATCATAAGAATGAAGCAATAAAACAAAACAACAAAAGAAAAGGAGAGCAAATAGTATGCTTTCATCTGCATTCCGACTCCATAGTTCTTTCTCTGGGTGTGGATAGCAGTTTCCTTTGTGAGTCTTTTAGAGTTGTCTTAGATTCTTGCATTGCTGTGAAGAGCCAAGTCTCTCAGAGTCATTCATCTCACAATGTGGCTGTTACTGTGTGCAATGTTCACCTGGTTCTGCTCATTTCACTCTGCATCAGTTCATGCAAGTCTTTCCAGGTTTTGTTTTGTTTTTTTTTTGATGTCTGCCTGCTCCTCATTTCTTACAGCACAATAGTATTCCATTATATTCATATGTGACAACTTGTTCAGCCATTCCCCAGTTGATGGGCATGCCCTCAATTTCTGATTCAACAAAAGTTGCTGCTATAAATATTTTTGTACATGTGTGTCCTTTTCCTGTTTCTATGATCTCTTTGGGATACAGACCTAGAAGTGGTATTGCTGGGTCAAAGGGTGTGCACAGTTTTATAGTCCTTTGGGCATGGTTCCAAAATACTCTCCAGAATGGTTGGATCATTTCAGAACTCCACCAGCAACGCATTAGTGTTCCAGTTTTCCGACATCTCCAACATTTACCATTGTCCTGTTTTGTCATGTTAGCCAATCTGATAGGTGTGAATACAAGTCATTCCCCAATTGATAAGTGGTCAAAGGTCAATCCCCAACTTATAACTCAACATATAATACAGCCATATTTCCAGATAGCTGCCCCTGCTTATCTTGTCTTCTCTCTCACCCTTACACTGTACAAGATTCCATACATGGAGTTCCTACTGCCATAGAGAGGAAGGCAATTATTAAGCATCTGCTATTAATGATAGTAATAATAATAATAATAATAATAATAATAATAATAATAATAATAATAATAAATAATAACTTCAAATAATTCTTACTATGTGCCGGTTGTTACTAGTCAGTCACGTCCTATTCTTTGTGACCCCATTTGGGGCTTTCTTGGGAAAGATACCCAAGTAGTTTGCCATTTCCTTCTCCAGCTCACTTTTGCAGATGAGGAACTGAGGCAAACAGAATTAAACGACTTGCCACTAGTAAGTGCCTGAGGCCACATTTGAACTCAGGAAGACCCATCTTCCTGACTTCAGGCCCTATACCCTGTCCACCATGCCACCTATGTGCTGGGCTAAAAAGCTAAGCGCTTTACAAATATTATCTCATTTGATATAAGAACTTTTAGGGGTTAGATGCTGTCTTATTCCCATTCTACAGTTGAAGAGACTGAGACAGAGACTAAGTGACTTGTCCATGATAAAACAGCTAAGAAATGTCTAAAGCTAGATTTGAACTCAGATATTGACTTCAGTCCCAGCATTCTTATCTACTGTATCACCCAGATATCATATGGAAGCCATTGGGGGATGAGAGCTATTTGGAATCTCTGGGCCCAGAAATGGGAGAAGAAAAGAAACTAAAAATTAAGAACATGTAGAGGAGCTGAATTTCCCCTTCCCAGATTCTCTGACCTACTGCTAACCTCCTTTCCCTATTTTACTTATTTTTACTTATATTTACTATTTTTACTTATTTTCCTATTGCTACTTCAAGTTGCTTTTTTTAAAAAAACTATTTGACAAACACCAGTATAAACATATTAATATATTTGAGTTATATACCTAGTAATGCTATCATTGGGTCAAAGGATATGCACAATTTAGTAACTTTTGGAGTAAAATTGGATGTTAATTTCAATTCACAGCTCTACCAATGAGGCAATAGAGAGCCTGTGCTCCCACATCTCTAACAGTTGCCATTTTTGTCCTCTTTGTCAATGTGAGAGGTGCCAACTTTTTAAAAAATTTCACTCTTACAATATTTAGACACATAGGTTAGCAAACACCTCTTAAGATGGAGGGAAGCATTTATTCTGCAAGATTTATTCTGAAATAGGTATGAGGGGTCCTAACTTAAAGTATAATGTCCTCAAAGATGATATCCAAAACAAACAAAGACCATCATTGTACACAGAAACAGGCCTTACCTATTGCTAATAGAAATGCTAAAAAGAGTTTCCTTAAGGGAGGGGATGTTTAAGTATACTATGCTCTAAGCCCTCACATGAGAATATGCTGAACACTGTATGTGCTAGATGATAAACCACTGCCAAAATATTGACACAGAAAAGGGATAATTAAAAGGACAAATAGAACACAGCAGGAAAGTAGACAGTGTGAGTTAATGCTGAGAAATAGAATACTGAATACTGAAAAAAAAATTGAACTCTCAGAAGAATCTGTGCTTTCCTTCTCTAGTTTTCTTCACTACCAGTTCTCAAAGAGCAAAATATGTCTTTTTAAAACATTGAGCTGTCGTATCCACCAAAACGTAAATCAGCGGATCATTGTTAACCATGATTCAGAAAAAGAAGCAGAGGATTGTAATTTATAAAAGGGTAAGAGGGAATGAGGAGAGATTATCTATAAAGAGAAATTCCTATATTGTTCCCTGGGTTAATAGTATGCCTTTCCTGGCAAATTGTACTATATTTTGCCTTCTGCATGCCAGCATTTTATTAAAATTAAGATGTTAAAATGCAGGTTTTAGTGCTCTGGTAGGTTAGTCTCCCTGGCTTTAGCCCAATTTGGAAGTGGAAAAGATTACTGTAGATATATATTAAAACATTGCTCTTATTCTGTTGATAACAATATCATGCAGCAATGAATAGCTGTCAGCCATGTGCTAGAATCCAGTGGTTTACTATGATGGGGTGTGGAGCAGGTGGTCTTCCTCCTGTGATCCACTTACAGTTAATCTCAGGATTATAGTATATCCTGATAGGACTTAGACCTCTGTGTGGGGAATTTTTTTAATTTTTTAAAGAAATGAGAGGCAGCTATGTGGCGCAGTGTATAGAGCTCTGGCCCTGGAGTCAGGAGGACCTGAGTTCAAATCCAACCTCAGACACTTGACACTTACTAGCTGTGGGCAAATCACTTAACCCCAATTGCCTCATCACAAAAAAAAGAAAAGAAAAAGAAATGGAGAAATTTAGAAGGCTTTTGAATTGTAATTAAAATCTGGGTTAAGAATTTTATTTTTCTGAGAAAAATGAAAGGAAAGGAAACATACCCATAAAAATAGAGGAAGCAGGGGCAGCTAAGTGGTGCAGTGGGTAGAGCACCAGCCCTGGAGCCAGGAGGACCTGAGTTCAAATGCGGCCTCAGACACTTTATACTAGGTGTGTGACCCTGGGCAAGTCACTTAATCCCTATTGCCTCACCAAAAAAAAAAAAATAGAGGAAGCAAGAAAAAGTAGATTCAAGACAGCGTACTACAGTGGGAAGCATTCTGAACTTGGAATCAGAGGACCTGGGTTTATGTCCTATCTCTGATACTTACTACCTTGGGAAAGTGACTTAACTTTCCTGGGCCCCAGTTTCCTCAAGGTGAGTTGAATTAGATGTCATCTGAGGTCCCTTCCAGCTCTTTATCTATATGGTAATATGATCCTAAGTTGGCAGGTAGACTGATATTCTTTACCTGGATCCATGATCTCATTAATCTAAGTTTTTTCCCAGGATCAGATAAAACATTTAATAAATGCTTACTATGCACTAGGCAGTGTGCTAAACTCTGGGATTATAAACACAGTAATGAGATTGGTTTTTAATGGGGGAAGACAACACACAAAAGGGGACTTAAAAGTTTAGAGGGTCAGGAGTAGAGTATGGTTAGACCTGGCATTTCGTCAGAGGTTCTGGGCAGGAACTGACCAGTGGGAGGAGGGGACTGCAGGAGTAGGGTTACCACTGGTGTTTGAAGGCAGCTGGAGAAGAAATGGAGAAGTCCAGAGAGTCAAGAGTGGACTTAATCCAGTTTCTTAATATTCCATCTAAAATATAGCACTCACCCTGGTCCACAGTATTCAAAATGCAGCCTATCCGGGGCAGAATGCATTGAAACTATCAACCTCTTCTTCCCACAAGATATTTTACTTCTACTAATGCAACCTAAGTCTGAGTTAGGGTGTTTTTTTTTAAGGTGGGGGGAGGGTTGGCTGCTGTATCCTAGTCTTAGCTTAAATTGAGACTCGGGTTTACTCTTAGATCTTTTTTATATAGGCATGAGTCCCCAATCTTCAGTTCAATTTAACATTTATTAATCACCATACTATATTTAAGTTAATTTTTTGAACTCAAGTGCCAGACTTTACATTTATTTTTGTTAAATTTCATTCTAGTAGCTTCATTCTATAATCTCAAATTTTTTGGTTCTCTGTTCTGTCTGAAATTTTAATAAACATATCATCTATACCTTCATCAAAGTCATAGATAATTCACTTCCACAGACATTTATTAATGTTGAGCAGAATGGAGCTCAGGATAACTACAGGTTGATCTCAAATATTAATTATCAATTTTTGAGTATAGCTAGCCAATTATGAGCCCACTTAACTATACCAAGTGATAGCATACCTGGGCCCTAAATGAACTTGTCATATGACTCATAAATTACAAGATGCTGGAATGTGAAGACCTCATGGATGTGATTGCTTTACCACAGTTGGTAATTTTAAGAGGCCAAAGAGAATGGGAAAGTAGATGTAGAAGTAGTGTACTGGAAGTGGGCAAATAGCTAATTTTCAAGAAGGGGAAGAAGGTAAATGCTTCAGACAGCTACAGTAGCCAGGTGATGCAATGGATAGAACACAGAGCTTGGAGTCAGAAAGACCGTTCAATTTCAGCCTCAGACACTTATTAGCTGTTCGACCCTGGATAAGTCACTTAACCTTGTTTGCCTCAGTTTCCTCATCTGTAAAAATGAGGATAATAATAGCACCTACCTCATAGAGATTTTGTGAGGATCAAATGAGTTTACATATGTAAAGTCTTGCATCCTTAAAGCTCCATTTAATGCTAGCTATTATCATCATCACAATCATTATTATATAAACTGTAAGCCAGTGAGATTGAGCTAGATTCTTAGCAAAAGTCTAGGATAAGTTATTTAAAATACTGTGGGAGCTCTTAATGTAAATGATTTTCCCCATTAGCTGGTCTGGGTCTGTTATGCTGTACTAATCTTTTTTTCTTTCTCCCTTCCTTCCTTCCTTCCTTTCCTTCCTTCCTTCCTTCCTTCCTTCCTTCCTTCCTTCCTTCCTTCCTTCCTTCCTTCCTTCCTTCCTCCTCCTCCTCCCCCTCCCTCCCTCCCTCCCTCCCTCCTCTCTCTCTCTCTCTCTCTCTCCCTCTCTCTCCCTCTCTCTCCCTCTCTCTCTCCCTCTCTCTCTCTCTCTCCCTCTCTCTCTCCTCTCTCTCTCCCTCTCTCGCTCCCTCCCTCCCTCTTTCTCTCTCTCTCTCTTTCTTTCTTTCATACATGCCATAGTCATAGCTGCAGTGCAGCAAAGTCTCTTATAGCATGGTTGGAGAAAAGATGGAAAAATGTAGTTTGGATAACAGTAGAGTTGGAGGCAAAACACAATACAACAATACAATCCTCAGAGTGAGGATTCATTGATTGGTGTTAGCAAGGGAGAAGGTTTTCTGTAGTGGAACATGCCAGAATTCTATCCTAGGCTTTGTTCTGTTGGACTATGATAAGCTGGAGTTATGCTCAAAAGAAAGCAACCACAGTGGCACTGGAAATCATGTATTCACCTTGAAAGTCTATTTCATTCTTTGTGTTTATATCAACAGTTTCTGGCACATAGTAGGCACTTTTTGGTGACTGAGATTGCATGCAAAAGGTGCAAACAAAGTGCTGTGTGAATTCTAAGGGAAGAAGGGGCTTTATGGAATTGGGGGAAGGAAAGGGCAGAGATGGCCTCTAAATACACATTTTTGATGCTTTTCTTGGGGAATTCCATGAACACTCAACACTAGAATTCAGGCAGGCATTTTACAAAATATCGTATGATATTCTGTGAGCAATTAATAGAAGTAGAATCATAAAATCCTAGATTTAGAAAAAAAGCAATTGTAAACCTTAAAGTCCTATATAAATACTGGCTGTTATTATTATTAAACCATAAGCTGAAGCATGTGTTAATATGCTCTAACATCACTAATCAGTGGTCATCCAGCTTTTGCTTAGAGACTGGCAGGAATGTGGAAATCACTACCTCTTGAAGCAATCTGTAGTAGCCTCTAATTGGTAAAAAGATGTTCCTTATAATGAGTTGAAATCTGCCTCATGGTAATGTCCACCTGTTGTTTCTATTTCTGCTCATTCAGGATGAGCAAAGTAGAATGAAATAGACTTTCAAGGCAAATACATGCATTATTTTGTATTATAGTTACTTGTGTCCATATTATTCCCCTACCAAAATATAAGTTCATTATTAATTTGCCTACTTGGTACTAGGCATCTAACATAAATGAAGATATAACTGTTGATTCCTTCTCTACCTACAAGCAAAAAATACGTAGGCTGGACCAGAGGGCCTCTGATGTCTCTTCCAACTCCAAGATTCTAAAATTCTGTGAAAATGCTTTTGTTGTGTCTTCTTCCAGGCCTCCTCCTCCACCCCTCATTTGATCCTGTTTTCTTTCCTTCTCATCACTTTTATGTAAAACTGATTTAGAAGTATTTGATTTCATTGTTATATATTGGTTTATAAAAGAAGTAAAAATATTTAACTTAACATTTGTAATTTAAGAGTTATATGAAAAGTTTAAGCTTTGTAAAAAAAATAGCTTTTTTGAGAACAGTACACTGGAATTTTGCAAAAATCCCTCTATAATTACCTTTTATAGCACCTCGGGCATTTTATAAGTTTAGATACATCTATGGAAAATCCATCAGAGTTTAATCAGTCTCTACTCAGATTTGTATGTGAAGTTATCCTTTTCAAGTTGACTATTTAATTTTTTTTTTAATGAACTACACTGTATATATGGTTGGGTTGGGGTTTTTTTGCAGGGGAAAAGGTGAGAAGCAAGGGAGCAAGGTTGTGTTCTTGTTCTGGTCCATTTAATTGTAATACAATCTTAGAACTTTTTATTTCCTTTTCCATCAGGAACTATAGCTCAGCAGATCTTGGGAAGGAATGATTTAAGAGACAGCTAAAATATATAAACTTTTCTTAGAGAAAGTTTGCACTTTATGGGACCCAAATTTCAGAGATTCCTAGATGCAGGTCACTGAAGGATGTATGGTTTGGGATACTCAGGTTAGGAGTTGAATGGTTGGTTTATGTGCAAAATATCATCTGAGTTTCGCTCATCTAACATCTGAGAGAACTATATAGATGTCAGTTACCATCATCATCATCATCATCATCATCAGTTAATGGTGTTTATTTAGCATATTGGAGACTCTTCACTTAAATCTTCTTGACTTCAAAGTTTTCTGTGGTAAAGCCCCTTTCCTTGAGAAGACTAAAAGGAACCTTATTGCACTTTTAAGCTTCTTTTCATCTTTATTTTAAAGTAACATTGTTCCTGGAAAAGATTCCCAAATACTCTACTTGGCCTCAAAGAACAAAGTTATAGTTGTTACCACAGTTATATCTCAATCTTAAACCAGGGCCCCACAGAGCCAGGAGGAATAACAGAGAAGTCATTGTGTTGAAGCTTGAAAGTCAGTTTTAAATCATCAGAATCGTTTTAGTTTGTTCTTAGTACACTGTAGCACAGAGAAGCTGACTTTGAGGTGTCCCTAAAAATAGTTTTCAGGTAAGTTATGATTGAGTGGAGGGAGAGACCCCTTCTCAATGTAGAATATGTATGTAAGTGAATACTTGCCATTTTTTTCCCTTTAAACCCTGAAAATAAGAATTTGGTTGAAAGTTAGTGTTTACTTTGTTTTTCATATTGGGCCAAAAAGTGCTAAGCTGTGAAAATCTTTTTATTGTGTGGTTATTTTTTTAAAACTCCTATTAGTTATGAATTCTGCAAGCTGTGTTTGGGTTAAAAAGAAAGCAAAGCAACAATGCACTTCAAGATGCAGAAAATGTTCTTTGGGCTAATGAGTAAATTTATAATGCTGTAAAAATAATCAAAGCCCAATTTATATTTCCACCTCAGAGTAAGAGCCTTATGTAAAATTGCTTCTAACTTCTATAAGTAGTATTAATAATATCCTGTGACACATATAATGTTTTAAGGTTTATAATTCAGTTTGCCTTATTTTTAAAAATCAGTTTATAATTCTTATGCCATTTACCTTTAGGCCTCATACCCGTGCCTTTAGCTGTAACTATGTTTTTATTAATTCTCACAAAAGAGATGAGATGTAATACATATTCATTCAAATTTTGAGGAACTGAGCAGTAAACAAATGAATACTCAGACTTTGAATTTAACAAACTTTCTTCTATTTTTATTAGGAGCATTAGTTGCTTTGAATTATACACTATTTCCAAATAGGCTGGATCTTCATTTTAAAAGTACAGTTGGTAAATTCAGTATTTAGAATTTGCTGGGTTAATTATCAGGTTGTCTTAATGCTAGTACAGATATTTTCCTTCCTCAGTAATGTGGACTTTGTGACAGGCTAGGTATCTAGGTGACATGTTGGGATATGTATGTATTTAGGAAAAATGGAATGGGGAGAGAGAGAATATGATTAGAGGTGGATTCCATTGCTATTCTTTCAGCCAAAGGAAAAGGTTTATAGGAAGCAGCAGATGGTATGAGAAGTGGAATTGACCTCACTGTTGACATCCGTTTGACTTAAAGCTATTTTTCTAGGGCCAAATAATTTTTTGTTAGAATGAGAAGAACTGATCAAGTTCTTCTAGTTATTTTAATTATTATATTTGCAGGTGCCTCTCCAAATAGTAATTCTGTGGTAATTATTTTCCTTGAAGGGAGAGTGAGAGCCTGAACACAAAATTTGCACATCCAAATGAGATTTACTGAAGGATTTTCTTTATAGTCCACAAGAGGTCTTAAGAGCTGAAGGGCTACAAATCTCCAAGTCTGCATCCACTGTGATTTATGTGTTGGGGTGTGGAGAAGGGGAATAATGGTTCATAAAGATGGCTTCTCAACTTTGGCTTTTTGCACAGGAAAAATCCTAAACCTAATTGGGAAGAAAATAATCATTTGAAGACAGTCTGCTCCAACAAAAAGAGCCGCCCATAAAGAAAGGTACCACTTCTGCAAATGCCAACTGGGCCTGCTTCAGAAAACTATCTCCTCCTGTACCAGAACTAAATAGGAGGATTGCAAACAGGAATAAATTTGCTTATCCAAGGAAAAAACTTGAATGATTGGCATTTTTTAGAGTCAGGACTGTAATTTAAAACTGTTTTCCAAGCATTATAATAAATATCTACTTTGACGTTAAAAAAAAAAGAACAAAGTTGAGAATATTGCCTTATCTCTGACTTTTGTTTCTTAGTATTTCCTCGCTTCTCAGGGGCTTTAGTGTAGTGATTGGTGGGGAAGCAAGGTGTCATGTCTTAACTACATTTTCAGATGTGTGCTTTGAAATCTTTCAATCTGATTCATCCAAGGCTTTGGACCTATTTTCATCCAGGTGTGAGCCTTGGTTCATGGACTTGGTTGATCTCTGAGAAACTGTCACTGCCCAGGTGGTCATGAACTCAAAAAACAAAGGTGCCAAAGTTTGTTCAAGGAGTATATGCTGGATACTTGTTCTTTAACCTGATTGATTTCTTCTAACATCTTCACACACACCCCCACCCCCATGCCCATTGTGGACATAGAAGACAGGCTGCACACAGCAAAGGTAATGAGATGTTAAAATGTTAATTAGGTGTTGATACTCTATTATCCCTTTACTAAGTAGGAACGCTTTTCTGTATTTGAATCAGAAGAGTCAGTACTATATACTGCTGAAAACTGGCCACTCCCTTTAGCTTTAAATAGCTAAGCCTCCTAGTCAAGGAAACAGTTTAAGAGAGGTAGGGCCTTGTGGAAGAATATCTGATTTAAATTTAAACCTCAAACCTTGGTGTTCTTCTTAATGAAGGGGTCAGGGCTAGTTGAATTAATTGAGAGAAATTATTTCCCTTCTGCATTTAGCCCTAATATCTTTTTCTTTTCTTTTCTTTTGCTTTTTGGTGAGGCAATTGGGGTTAAGTGACTTGCCTAGGGTCACACAGCCAGTAAGTGTCAGGTGTTTGAAGCCAGATTTGAACTCAGGTCCTCCTGACTTCAAGGCCAGAGCTCTATCCACTGTGCTGCCTACTTGCCCCTAAACCCTAGTATCTTTATGGTGAAAACATCATTATCAAATCAATTAGCCAATCAAAGCCATTTCACTTAGGTACAATAAGAAGTCTATTGAGTTTGGTGGAGCAGACTTAGTCACACCAGAAATTTAAGCATCCATCATCATAAAAACTCAAACTTTGATGGAAGCTGCCCAGGACCCTGATGCCAAGAGCGTTTGGAACAGCAGCATCAGAAATTAATATGATTTTATCACTGGGAATGACATTAAAGGGGCATTACCATCTGCTTTGCCCCTGGACCATAAGGACTATGGGACCTTTCCAATTTGACTTGTAGATGAAATGTGAAGAGTGGGGACTTTGATACTTTTTAATTTGTATCCCCAATGCTTAGCACAATGCTTTGCAAATAATAAGCTCTTTATTTATTTTGTTATTTATTTATTCTTTATTATTTTTAAATGGTTCATTTGTTCATTCATTCATTCATTCATTCATTTATTATTATTCTTATAGGAGACTCATTGCAGCTAAGCTCTTGAGAAGGAATTGCTGGTGAGGGAGGCAGTAAGGAAAGCACCTTGGTTTCTCCCCATCCCATGTTGGTTAGAAGTTGAGCTTGTGAACTTTAGAAGGTTAGAAGTTTGGGGGCTTCCCATCAGTAACCTAGTCCTAGCAGCACCTTTGCTACAGTGTAAGCATCAAGATCTGAGGACAAACTAGACTCACTGAGAGGATGGAGCTTCAAGCTCATCAGGAAAGCTGTACCCTGAACAAGGAGAACCTTATGAGTACCCCACAAATTGGAGCTGTGTCTTACCTCTGCCACATGTCTTTTCTAACCTTGAACCTACTTTGCCCTGGACTCTGTATATAATAGTGAGAGAGTGTGTCATAGAATTTGGACCAGGGTTTTGTTTTGTTTTGTTTTTAACAACTATTTTTTAAAAACTATTCTTTCTACATATTGCCTTAATAAAAACCCTAACCAAAAGCTAATTAAGCCTGGGTAGCTGGTGGCCATGAATGATAATCAAGGGGAGACTCAGGAACTGTAGCATTAGAAAGATATTCTCCAACCTTTCATGGCTACCCCTAGACCTTGAAGGGCAGTCACCCACTGGCGTCCTGACCTGCCAATGTGAATGGAGTTTGGGAGAGAAGACCCAGAGCATGTATTCCATGATAATTTCCCAAAAATATGCTAATGGAATATGTTTAGTTGAAACCCAAGGGATGATTCACCAAAGAATCATATTTTTTTTTTTTACTAATTCAGCAAAACAATAGCATTAAAGAGTGACTTGGGGAGTCCTTCATTTTCATTGTGGCCACTGGAAGACTCTTAAAAGTCAACAAGATATCTTAAAAGGCCTTACACTGAAATGTATCGAAAAGGCAATGTTTAATAATGTTACAGCTCTTGGCTCATGAAGTAAGAGTTGATACTGTTAAATAGCATACATTCAATATTTAAAAAATAACAATGTGCGTCTCAATATGTTTTACAATCTAAGCAAGAACATTGGCTCAGCAATTCATTCATTCATCAAGCTCTTATTGATGTGCCAGGCATAGGGATACAGAAGCAAAAACAAAATAATCCTTGTGCTCAAAGAGAACATGCTACTGAGGGAAAAGAGACACAGATGAGTAAATAAAGATATACAAAGCAAATGCAGAGTAATACAGAAATGAGGCTTTCATAACTGGAAGGATCAGGGGGAAAAAAACTTATATGTGGGGTAGCAATTGAGCCCAACCTTGAAAGAAGCTGTAGATTCTAAAAAAGCAGAAGTAGAGGAAGTGAATTCCTGGGAGGTGAGGAATTCTGTCTGTACAAAGGTACAGATTTGAATGATGAAATATCTTGTGTAGCGAACAAGAAGACCAATCTAGCTGTAGATTCCCTGAAAAGGATTAATTTGCAATAAACTTGGAAAGGGAGGGAGGAGGGTGGATTTTGAAAGATTTTAAATGCCAAATAGAAGAATTATATTTTATTCTAGAGACAATAGGGAGTACTTGGAGACTCTTGAGAAGGGAAATCTACTAGGAGACAACTTCAGTAATATCCAAGTTAGAGGTGATGAAAGCCAGGTGGTAGTTGTGTGAGTAGAGAGAAAGGGACAGATATGAGAGATGTTTTGGATATGAGATATGAGGGACAGATACGAGAGCAGTAGAACTTAGCAAGTGATTGGATGTGGGAAATGAGAGAAGGGTAAGGATCAAAAATAACTTTGGGGTTTTGCAGATGAGTGCTGAAGGATATGTTAGTGTCCTTGAAAGGTAGAGAAATTGGGAACATGGGCGGGGTTGAGAGAAAAATAATAAGTTCTGTTTTGAACATGTCAGATTTGAGATAACTATGGGATATCCTTATATATTGGGCTGGAGGTCAGGAGAGAGAATAGACTCAGCATGATACTTGATTGACTTGTCAGTGTTTTGGCAGGAGTGACCAGCTTCAATACAAAAAGAAAAAAAGCATCAGGAAGTATTTAAACAATCTGATTTAATTTTTTTAATTCAGTTTTGTTGTGTTTTTTAATACAAAATTACACAAACATAAGAAAGCTCTCTGAACAATCAGCTTGTGGAAGTCCTCGCTTGGGAACTCACCCTACCCTTACAAACCATCTGTAACTTGTAACAATTGCCTAGAATAGAATTATACAAAGCACTATTCCTTAGAAATTGTTTTACTCTTTTTTGGCATAATTAAACACAGTTTGCTTGTGGTTATCATAGTCCTCAGCGACCTACAGTAGTCCATAAATATTCATTAAGCAGCTGATATGCCAGCTAGGTGCTGAAAATACTTGATTAAACCAAACTCAGTTATTATCCTCAGTATTGCCTCAGTTCATATCCAATGTGTATCCCAAAGAGGCAAATTGAAACAAAACCAATTTGTGTCATGGATTTCTATGAATAAAAACTATCTCCAAAGTATACCCTAAGTTTAGTATATATTCAGCCAATTGTCTTAAACATACAGGGCTGTGCAGTGATCTTCACAATTATGACCCTGATTTGCTGTAAGATGATGAATCATCAAAGATAACAAATTATACAGTATTTGTATACTGTATACATAGCTACATATGTGTAGAAAATATATACTTTTATATAATAATTACTAAGAGGAAAGTATATTAATACATTTTAGAAGGGTTGATCACAACACTGCCTAAATCTAAACCTTGAATAGCTAGGAAATTGAGTTACCAAGAATATGTACCTTTCTAAGTGATTCTAGTTAGTTGAAGTTTAAAAAGATATTAACTCTCTGTTAAGCAGAATTTTCCTTTATCAACCCAATAATGTTTGATTCCAGTTTATTTAGTATTGCTATACTTTGATTATTTTTAATTCCAGGTTATACTATTCTAGCAAAGAGTTGAATAGTAAAATTTTCCACATTTTACTTTATAGTGTTCTTTTTTAAAAGGATTTATGAATTTCTGGATATATAGTATAATTCAGAATTTTTGGTTTGGGCTTGTGGTTTCATTGACTTAAGGAATTATTTTATTGTGTTGTTTAGAGTTTTGAAAGATTAAGTGACTTGTTTGTCCCTCTATACAGAGATAACATCCTACCTAAATGGCAGTGACCCTAGTAGAGGTTGTCCCCTTTCACATCTGCTCATTTCTACAGATATGATTTTGTGATTTGATAAATTTTAGTGATAAATATTTGAGGTTATTAGATAAATGCATTAAGATGTTTAATTCAGTAAATGAATTTTTAAAAGACTATAAATCTTATCTTTCTTCTCAGGAAATTTTTTCACATATCCATTCATTCTTAGTGCTTATATTAGTGTTTACTATTGTTTGATTAAGAAGCATTGCATTGAGGACCAAAGAATTTTGTCTGGATGAATTATTCAAAGTTAAAATCTTTAAAAGTTTAGTTTCTAACTTTTTGTATCTCAGACCAAATGCCAAGCCAAGTGCAGATGTCATGAAATTATGTATAGTGGATTAGTTAGGAATTCTTACAAACTAATGTAGATTAGATGTTCATTTCTATGGGCAATCCCTTAATTGATCTGTAAGTTCCACTTATCACTCCATACAGGTACTGTTCTAAATGACCTCTCTGCTTAAGGGTCCAAGTTCATTCTGTTTTTTCTTACTCTCGGCACATGCGCTTATGTACTAGATCTTTAGGTGATCAAAGCCTTTGGTTGTGTGCTTTCCTTTAGATAAGTCATTTAACTTTCCTGAACATGTTTCCTCATTAGTTTTCTGGAGTCATGACTGGTTATTGAATTGATGAAAGTTCTTAAATCTTTCAAAGTTTTTCCCTTTACATTGTTGTAGTCATTGTATAAATTTTTCTTGTCCTGCTTACTTCACCTTATTTCAGTTCACATGGATCTTTTTAGGTTTCTCTGAATTCACCCCTTAAATTGTTGCTTCTAGTCCAATAATATCTCATCATATTCATATGCCATAATTTGTTCAACAACCCCCCGGTTGATGAGCACCCATTTTGTTTCTATAATTTTGATATAGCAAAAAAAAATGTTGCTGTAAATATCTTTGCACATATGGGTCCTTTCTCTCCATCTTTAATCTCTTTGGGTATATATGCCTACTGGTGATATCATCAGGGCAGCTATGTGGTACAGTGGATAGAACACTGGGCTTGGAATCAGGAAGACTTATCTGTCTGAGTTCAAATCTGGCCTCATACATTTACTAGTTGTGTGAACCTGAGTAAGTCACTTCACCCAGTTTACCTCAGTTTCCTCATCTGTAAAATGAGCTTGAGAAGGGAATGGCAAATCACTCCAATATCTTTGCCAAGAAAATCCCAGATGGTCACAAAAAGTCAAACACAACAAGTGATTCAGCAACATTAACAAGTGATAGCATTGGGTAAGAGCTTAATAATTTTTTGAGAATAGTTCAAATTGCTTTCCAGAATGACTGAGCCAGTTCATATCTTGACCATTAGTGCAGCAATGTACTTGCCCTCTGGTAGCTCTTCCACCAATTATCATTTTTAATTTTTGTTATCTTTGTCTATTTAGGTGTGGGGAAAAGCCTCAGGACTGCCTTAATTTGAATTTCTCTTAGTAGTGATTTTGAATTTTTTTTAATATAATTGATTGAAAAATAGCTTGTGTTTTTATAGAAGGATAGAAACTGGACTTGTGATTTCATTTGGATAGAGAATCCCCCAGTGAGGCTATTCACTTTACCCAAACATATTGGTACTTTTTCTGCAACAATTTATATTATGGTGTTGCTTAGCACAGAAAGGTGCCTTGTCCAGAGCCACGTGGTATGTGTCAGGAAAAAAATAAACTTAGTTCTTATTGGCTTGAAGGTCAGCTTTCTATTCACTGCTCTGAATTCTCAATAGGTTTTGGATATCAGACCTTTTTTAGAGAAATTTGCTTCAAAGATATTTTCCCAGTTGTTTCCCTTCTGATTCTAACTACACTCATTTTATGTGCAAACTTTTCAGTTTTGTGTAGTCAAAATTGTGCATTTTTATTGTATTGTGGACAGGAAAGGCTGTGTTTTCATTTATTCTTTTCTACATTTCTTCATGATTTTTTATGTTCTAACAAATGGTTATTTTTGTAAAGGTGCCATGAACAGATGAGAAATATATATTCTCTGTTGTTTTTCTATTTGGTTATTGCCAGAGATCTACCACATCAATCTTTTCAAAAATTCTATTCAGGTCTTTATTCCTTATTTATTTCTGTTATTTTTGTTCAGCTCTGAAAGGGGCATGTTGAAGTCCCTCTTTTATAGTTTTGCTATCTAATTTTTCTTGCAATTTTGTTAGCTTTTTTTTTTTAATCATTAGGTTCCATGACATTTGGTCCACTTTTATTAAGTATTGATATTATTTCATTTCCTAAGGTGCCTTTAAGAATAGTATCATTTCCATGCTTGTATCTTTTAACTATGTCTATTTTTACTGTTGGCCTTGTTTGATCTCATGATTGGTAACCTTGTCTTTTAAATTTACTTGAAGTATAACTTCTTTTACAGCCCTTTATTTTAACTCTCTGTGAATCTTTGTTTCACTTTTTTTCTTGTTAATGATAGATTGTTGGATTTGACTTTCTTCTATCATCCTCTGTTTTTATTACAAGATTAATCCATTCATGCTGATGGTTATGATCGTAAGTTGTGTTTTTATCTTCATTATGGCCTCTTATATTTTTTCCTCTTTCCCTCCAAATTTCTTCTTTACAAATAAGAAGATAGGTAAAGACATAGAATGAGGTCACCATTATTAATATATAATTGAGGGAGTCTGATCTTCTGTCTCTTCTTTTTACCCAGCCTAGATTTCCTTCACTAGTTCTTATTCTTTCTTTCTTTCCTTTTAATATACTTTCCTTACTATCTGCCCTCTAAACATGAAGGCCTTTCTGACTCTGTCCTTTCTCTTATCTCCCCTGGTTTGTTTCCCTGTTTGAGAATTCACCCTTCCTTTGCCCCATTCTTATGAGTGAAGTGCATGAAATGCCCACCCCTTTATTACTCCACTTTAATGTTTGTATATTCTTGTAATCTCAAATCTGAACAACTATAGTTCTTTCCCCTTCTTCCTCATTTCTTCCCTGTTGTATTCTTTTTTTCCTTTCTGTATTCTTTCCTCTTTTAAATAAAAAAACAAAAAGACAAACAGAACAAAACCACCCCCAGGCCCTGTGTTTGTATTTCTTAACTCCTACTATGGCCTTCTATAGGGTGGATTTTTAAAGGGACATTGGGGTTTTTTTTTCCCATTAGAATGCAAACACTTCATAGTTCTTTAGCCCTTTCCTGTTGCTTAAATGTATTTCACTTTCTTGGTTTCTTTTGTTCTTGTATTTATGTTTCAAAGATTTTTGTCCACTTTTGGACTTCTCAACAGGAATGCTTAAAATAGTACTATTATTGTAATTTCTATTAAGGTTCTTTTATCCCTTATAATAGTATTATTTAGGTTTTTCAGGATGAATTATTCTTGATTCTTTTTCTTTTGCCTTTTGGAATATTGTATTTCAAGATATTTTTCTCTCTTTTGTAATTGTTGCAGTATCATCTTGTTTGGTCTTGACTCTGGTTCCTTGGGACCTGAATTTTTTTTTTCTTGCTGCTTTTCTTTGTGTTGGGAGCAGTGGGTTTGGCCTATGACATTACTGGGTATTTTCAGTTTTGAATTTCTGTCAGGACATATTAGTAGATTCTTTGTATTTTCAATTTGCCCTCTGAGCAGTTTTCCCAAATGACTTCTTGAACTATATTAGATCTTTTTTGATAATGATTTTTAGGGAATTTAATGATTCTTGAATCATCTTTCCTTGATTAGTTTTCCAGGTCAGTTTCTTTTCTCTTAATAGTAGATGCTTCACATGTTCTTTTCTCTTAATAGTAGATGCTTCACAAGTTCTTTTGACTTTATTTTCATATTTTTTTCTTGTCTCCTGGAAACATTGAGTGTTATTTGTTCCATTCTGTCTCTCACAAAGTCCATTACTTGGGTGGGGTTGAGCCTCCTTCCCGTTTTTCTTTCCCCAAGAACTCTCATTTTACTTTTTAAAAAAATCTCATATCATCCATCCATCCTTGGAGTCCTTATAACCAAGATAATCTGTCCTCTGGAGTTCAACTTATCCTTATTCGGGAGTTACTTGCTTAGTATTTCTTCATTGTATTCAGAATTTTCTTCTTTAGCTTTATTTCATCAGTTGGAAATTTTAAGCCCCTACCACTGTTCTTCTCCCACCCCTAACCCTCCACACTCGTGGATGAGGTCCTGACCCCCTTTACAGTCTGGATGCTAATACCACACTCAGATTGCTGTGGCTGAGACTGACCTTTACCCTGCCCTACACGCGTTTTTGCCCTGGTGTCCATAAACTTGCTTTTCAAACTCTTTTTTTTTTGTCCTGTCCTGCAAGGCATTTCTGCCCTAGTGTTCATAAACTTGTTTTTCAATTTTGTTTAATAATTGTATTTCAAAATAATTGGATTCCTTTGCAATTGTATGTATTTTATTTTATACATTTAAAAACATTATTCTAAGAAGGGGTTTATAGGCTTCCTTAGGCTGCCAAGGAGTCCATTCCATAAAACAAACAAAAATGCCCTGTTCTGTTGCAGTCTCTGGTTTTTACCTCAGTCTCCTAGTGTGAATAAGACTTCATACAAAATGAGTTGTTTGAGCCATAATATATGCTAAGTTTCTGCCCATTTTTCCTAATGAATCTTATATGCATATGTATCTACCAGTTTTATGGAGAGGATATTTTGTCTACTTACTGTTGTCTATACTTACTATGCCGTCTTAATAAAGGTCTTTTTTTGGGGGGGAGTATGTGTTTTTACTGACTAACTGTTAATGATAAGCACTTATGTGGGGGGTCTGTGAGCTTTAGAAGTACTGATAGATCGAGTACTCTTAAACCTGTGAGTAGCTGCCTCCCTTTCCCCCAGTAAGGAACTTAACTGCAAACCTGTCAGTTCTCAGATATGGAGGTAGCTCTCAGAGGGTATACTATGTTACATTTAAAATATATTTGATATAGCTATTTAACTCTTCTAAGTTCAACTATTATTTTAATGTCTTACTGTGAAATATATTCTTGGCTCAGAAGTTGTGCCACTTGCTCTGGAATAAAGGATTTATGTTATTGTTTTAAGACTATCATACTAGATCTTAGTTATGTAAGTAAAATAAGAGAATCTATGGAATAATGCCTTTCATAGTAATTAACCTCCCCTAGCACCAGTGATGGGTTTTCTTGATGCTTTGCTTAAAAAACAAAAATCTTTTTTAATCTGTTCACTAAACTGTATGTGCTCACTTTCTCTTTCTGTCTTGCTGCCAAGTAAAAACTTTGTTGAAAACAAAAGTCATGTTCAGATATTTAAAAATGAAAATGAATTTTGCTTGGTTTTGTTCAATTTAATATTACAATTCAGAATGTGCTTTCTTGGAGAAGAAAGAAACAGTAATTTACATCAGACATTCGTAGCCTTCTGAAACAGAAAAATACATCTTATTTCTTCTTTTTTGTAATTTCTTTTCTAAGAACTCTGTTTCTGAGCCAACACTTATTCAAATTGTGTTTTTATTGCTTAACTGGGAAGAATGTCATTAATTTTACCATGGCTGAAAATATACTGAAGGTTTTCATATATTCTTCAGTTGAGGATTTTCAATAACAGGGTTTTTCCTATTTGGGTTCAGTGTTCTGTTTTGTTAATGTTGCTGCCAGAATTAGAGCTCTAATCTTTTTTTTTCTGTTCAGAAAGTATATAACTTTTGTACACACCACTTCCTCTTCCCCCTTCCCCCAACTCTTGAGTATAATTGAATTTTTTATATGCTGGCTGATTTTCATGAACTTCAAAAATGCTTAAGAATAGACATCTCTGAAATAATGGGAAAAAATACTATTACATCCAATTTTTAGATTGAAATTTTGCTGAATATAAATACATTTTAGAAAGATTTTCCAAATAAAAGTATCTGTTCTCATTAAAGTCTTAGAATTTCATCCTGGTTGAAATTAATTTTAGGGAACATTGTTAGAAACCCCTGATTTTCCTTTTAGTACCACTGGGGTTTAGTGGAAAGAGCAGTAGGCTTGGAACTGAGAGACATCTGGATCTGAACCTTACTGGTTGGATGACCACATGGGCAAGTTACTTTCTCTCTGAACCTCAGTTTCTTCTGTAGGATAGACATAATAATGCCTGTAGTGCTTACTTCCATGGATTTTTATGAGAATTGAAAGAGATAACGAACATGAAACATTTTGGAAACCTTAAAGTACTATTTAGGTGTCACTTATTACTATTCTGAAACTTATTTTTTAGCATTTAATGTTCATTTCAATTTAGTCATAAATGATAGAGTCCCTAGCTCTATGGACAGATAGGAAGTAGTGGATAGAGCACTGGGCTTTGAATCAAGAACACTTATCTTCATGGGTTCAAATCTACCCTCAGACACTTACTAGTTGTGTGACCCTGGGCAAGTCATTTAACTCTGTTTACCTGAGTTTCCTTATCTGTAAAAATGAGCTGGAGAAGGAAATGGCAAACCACTCCAGTATCTCTTCCCCTCCCCTCAAAAAACCCCAAAATGGGGTCATGAAGAGTCAGACATGACTGAAACATCTCATAACCAACCCTAAGCTCTAAAAGAAATCAAGGTGTAGTCAAGTTTAAAATTTTAATTAAAATTGCATAACTAGAGCATTGAATTCCAATAGAATCGTTGGTGAGTCCAATTGGACAAATATAAATATTAAGTTCCATCTTTAAAGTAGGGCTAACCTTTGAAGTATAAACCTCTAAAGTAACAAGATGGCAAATATGTGTACTGAAATAGTATCTTAAAAATCATCTATTTTATTTTTACAGTGAGGACCATGAGGCACCACAAAATTTTAGTGATTTACCCAAAGTTACAGAGGTAGTTAGTGTCAGGGAAGTCCAGGTCTAAAAGCCAAGTCTCCCAATTCATATTTTAGTGCCTTTTCCATCACAACATGTTGCCAAAAACTAATCTCACTTCAAAATGATTAAAAGGGGGAAAATGGAGGAAAAAAACTATTTGGATTTAATAATGAACTATAATGAAAAACTAAGAGCAGAACATTGATAGCATAAGGAGTCATGGATTCTAGACTTACTTGGTGTAAATTTGGGCAGATTTCTTCATTTTAGTGTCCATGTCTGAAAACTGGTAGGGGTGGTCTAGATGATCTCTAAAGTAAGGTCCCCCTCTAGGTCTGAAATTTTGTGATTTGACAAAAGGAATTTGAAATGTTTAAGCAAGTTGAGAGCCAACACTTGGACTTCCTCAAAATAAAATTTGAAGATTCAGGAGTGAATTCAATGAAGCAAATTAGATTGAATCTTTGCATGTATAGGTCATATAAAATGCTTTGAGTTGTTACACTCTTTAGTTACTCCATATTGCCTTGAGGATAAAACATGAACTTCCTTTGTCTGGTATTGAAATGATCTGTAGAGGTGGTGTTGTATAATGAATAAAATGATATACTTGGATTCATGAAGACCTGGTTTTGGATTTCAACTCTGACACTATCAGTCAATAATCAGTAAACATTTATTAAGCACCTGCTATCTGTGTGACCATGTGAAGTCACTTAACCTCTGTGATCTCTTCTTCCCTCATCTATAACATGAGGGGAATAATAATTCCTACCTCAAATGACTGCTTTGAAATGAAAAGGAGGTACTATATATAAAGAACTTTAAAACATGAAAGTAGTATATAGGGTGTCCCAATAGATTTAGTGGTTTGATCTACTGAAACTTAGTGCCGATTTAAGCTTGCATCTGCACTAAGGCTTTTGGGACACCCTTGTATAAATGTCAATTGTTATTTATGTTTACAGCCTTATTTTCTATCACTCTCCTTCATGCACTTTCTTTGTTTTAGGCAAAAGGAGCTATTAGTGGCTATGCTGTCTATTTTATCTAGATATTCATACAGACTTTCTCTCATTCCGTATCTTTCCTTCAAGACCTAACTCGGTTATCTTCCCTGACCCAGTTATCTTGGTTACCACTCCTCGCTTTTTTTTTTAGCAGCACACTTTGTCCAAATCTCTGCATTGCCCCAATCATACTCTACATTTTGTATGTATATGGGTATCTCCCCTCTGCCAAGTATAAGGTAAACTTCTTACTGAATCATTAAAACTTTTTGTATCCCCAATATATAGTGCTTTGGATAAGATAGGTGCTTAATAAATGATGAATGTAAATTTCAGTACGTTTTGAACCCATTTTCCTGTTCTGATAGTTCTGTCATGGAAGCATGAGGAGGTTTCATTTAGGCATTGATAGCGAATTAGTTTGTTTTACATATATATAAATGTATATAAATGCATATATATATACACTTTTGTGTGTGTGTGCTGCTGCTTTCATATATAGTGTGGGATTCCTGTTAAACTCATACAGAGAAACTGCTAACAGAACCTGAGAGTCTGGAGAAATGTGACATAAACATCTCCATGGGTGGTAATCTCTTGAAAAACTGAGCAGCACCACAGGAGAAAGTATAGCCTGTAGAAGATGGAGTTTCAAATACCTTGGGTCAGTTATATAACAGGCAGGCAACTCAGATGAAGAGCTAACTTCCAGAATCTCTGCTGCCAGTTACATGTTTATTTTCATCAGCAGGGGCATCCTGGGCAAAGTGGAAAGTCTCAAAGATAACCAAAATTGGTATCTAAGGTAACCAAGATAACTGTATAAAATTCTCATGAACAAGCCAACATTGTCATTCAAAGCTAGTTTTGCTAGACTCTACACAGCAGAAATATTATGCTTCATGAGAGTAGGAGGCAAGACCAAGTGGTTTCGTGTCAAAAAAAAATCGATGATCCTACACTCTCTAAGAGAACATTAAAGATATGAGAGCTTTGCAAAAGGGAAGGTATCACAGTTATTGGACCTCTGGAAATAGAACACATGAGGTCTTTGGCAGTAATTGACATTTAATTGGATCATTCCAGCAATCCCAGAGCACAGTAGGCACCTGGACAAGGAGCAGAGGGGCTCATTCCTCTAGGAATGTTAGCTGGAGGGGAGGGGGAGCCAGGGTAGGGAGAAGGGAGAGGATTACGTATATACACAAATGTTTTTAATAAAAATTAGAAACACACTTTCCACAATAGCATCATGAAGCCCATAAGCACTTGTAGAATATAAGATTTTACATTTGTTGATGTCCATTCTTGATAACACAAATCTATTTCCATTCTGATTTTTTAACATCATTTAAATCAGATTGGCTTTATCAACTTTATTGGTTTTTTAAAAGAATCACCTTATAGTTTTTATTGATAGTTTCTATTTTTTGTTTCTAATTTATGTATTTCTCCTTTAATTTTTAATAACCATTCATTTCCATGGTCAAAATCTGATGGTGTCCTATGCCAGTCTCTGCTGACATAGGACACCATCAGTCTTATCATACAAACTTTTATAGTGGAAAAAGCCCTGACTTGGGTGTCAGAAGAATGGATTTTGAATCCTTGCCCTTCCACTAAGATTTTGGCCATGGAAAAATTACTTTGCCTTAGTTTCCCAGTCTGTAAAATGGAATTAATAATTCTTGTACTGCCTACCTCACAGCACTGTAAAGAGCACTGACTATGAAGTCAGAGGGTTTGGGTTCAAATCTTGCCTCTGATATTAGCTATTTGTGTGCTGTTGAACATGTCATTTAACTTCCTTGGGCACCAGTTTCCTTATCTGAAAAAAAAATGAGGTTGGCCTCTGAAGTCCTTTTATCTTTAAATCAATGATGCTATGAAGCAGTTTTTTTAAATAAACTTAAAGCTCCATAAAAGTATGACCATTTTTTTCTGTTTAGTATTTTATTTTTCCCCAGTTACATGTAAAAACAATTTTTGACATTCATTTTTAAAACTTCAAGTTCCAAATTGTCTGCCTTCCTCCCTCACTACCCATCCTCCCTTACTCCCCCCCCACTGAGAAGGCAAGCAATTTGATATAGGTTATACATGTGTAGTCATGCAAAACGTTTCCATAATAGTCATGTTGTGAAAGAAAATATAGACCAAAAAAAGTGCAAGGAAAATAAAGTAAAAAAAAAGTGTGCTTCAATCTGTATTCAGACACCATCAATTCTTTCTCTGGGGATAGATGGTGTTTTTCATCATAAGTTCTTAGAGTTGTCTTGGATCATTGTATTGCTGAGAATAGCTAAGTCATTCACAGCTGATCATCTTACAACATTGCTGTTACTTTGTACACAGTACATTTCACTTTGCAGCACATATAAGTCTTTCCAGGCTTTTCTGAGTGCATCCTGCTCATCGTTTCTTATAGTACAGTAGTATTCCATCACAATCACATACCACAATTTGTTTAGCCACTCCCTAATTGATAGGCATCCCCTCAGTTTCTAATTCTTTGCCCCCAGAAAAGAGTGTATGAATATTTTGTACATAAAGATCCTTTTCCTTTTTGTTTTTTATGTCTTTCAGGATACAGATCTAATAGAGATATTGATGAGTCAAAGGGTATGCATGGTTTTCTAACCCTTTGGGCATAGTTCTAAATTGCTCTACAGATTGGTTGAATCAGTTCATAACTCTACCAAGAGTGCATAATGTCTCAGTATGACCAGTTTTATAGAACTTAAGTGTCCCTGGCTGCCTGGAGCAGGTCCATACAACTAACACATCCATAATCTAGGGTGAGTCCAAGCTTTGATTTGATTGCTGTAGGCCAGTCTTTCTAGATCTTGAGTATGACAATAGTGCCTTGACCTCCTCCTTTCATATTCTTTATCTCTCTCTCTCTCTCTCTTTCTCTTTTCCTTTGTGCAAGGCAATCAGGATTAAATGACTTGCCCAGGGTCACATAGCTAGTGAATATCGTATGTCTGAGGCTGGATTTGAATTCAGGTACTCCTGACTTCAGGGCCAGGGCTCTATCCACTACACCACCTAGCTACCCCTAATATTCTTTATCTCTTGTAAGGAGGGCTATAACTATATGGATTCTGGTATAATGGGCAGAGAGAGAGAGAGAGAGAGAGAGAGAGAGAGAGAGAGAGAGAGAGAGAGAGAGTGTGTGTGTGTGTGTGTGTGTGTGTGTGTGTGTGTGTTGGACAGAGACTCCTCAAGGCTGCTGGTAAAGAGGATGGTATATGTTCCTACCATCACTGATTACGAATATCCAGTGTCCCCAGTTCTGAATGCAAGAAATGAACATTCCATCTCAATTAGATGTAGTTGTGCTGGTACAATGATGGAGGTGGGGAGGGGAAGGGACATGTTATCTATGGGACCCTAAGAAAGTGGTGGCTTTGATCTAGATAGGGTGATTGAATTTGATTGTGTGGGGTGATATAGGACTGGCAGAGGACTCTGAGACACAGAGGACCTCTTTAATGAGGAAGTGTGCTTCCCCTACACCTTACTCCCCAATGTTGTCACGCTAGGCCAATGCCCAGGTCAACCCATGCTAGTTTTGGTTCTGCCTTTATCAGTTTCCAAATGATAGGTGTATGGCTTTGTATTCTGAGTTTTTGCACTCTCACGAATTTTGGTAGCAGTGGAGGTAAAGAGAGAGCTGTCTATATTGGAGGTGGTAGGAAAGGAAAAATAAGCTATAATGTAGGCTATGGATGGATTAATTGCTTTGGTTGATGTCCCTGGCAAGTTGAAACACGTGTTATGAATTGAATAAGGTTGGATAGTGCTACTTCCAAATTTTTAGATTCAGTTAAAATGTAAAAATGTAGAAAGTAAAAATTAGGGTTGTAAGACCTTGTAATATGTAGAATTTGATTTTCAATTCAATTGCATATATCCATACAAAATCACTGGCCCAGAATGTGATATTCAAATTTTTAAAATCCAATATGTTATTGGCATTCTGTTAAGCAAATCTAAGGAGTAAATTTAAAAGAAAACACATCAGTGTAGTGTTAGATCAATCATTTTACACGCTGTTATTGTTATCTTGGGGTGTAGGATTTCTTTACCTCCTTCATTTTTAAAAGATTTGAGGTTATGATTTTAAAAATCACTCTTTAAAATAATTATCTCATCAGAAAGCTGCAATCACAACCATAAAAATCTAGCATTAAAAACAAACAAAGAATAGAGCTTATTATCTTTTAAAGAATCTAGTTTAACAGGAAATGTTTAGGACTGATCCAAGATTTCAGAGTGACAGAATTGAAGGGAGTTAGATTTTTCACCCCTCCAAAAAAAAGTTGTTTAAAAAGCACAATGAAAATTAAAAAAAAAAACAAAGAAAATTTAAAGTGAGCAAATCAAAGAATATCAATAAAACTTAAGCATACTCTAGAACTGCCAAATCAGGTGAAATATCTGAAGCAATGCGATTGAAAAAAGAAACTGTACAAGACATCCCAAGAGAGATCCTCAGGTGGATAAATGACCCATTGAAAGAAAATTAGCAAGAATTGGCAATGCTGAGAAAATCACAAGACTAGATAAAAGAGCTTAGAAGTAGAAAAATCAGGTGAGGAAATTAAATGAGGTTTCAAGACATAAGAGAAAAAAGGATGAAAGGAATTAATGAAGAAAATAACCAGTAGATAGAGAGAACTCAGTCTAAACCTTAGAAAATCCATAGAGGCAGCAAACAGTAGCCTTGCCATGGGAGTAAATGGAATCAAATATAGTGCAGACTCATTGGAAACCAGCTGTTAATAAGTCCAAGAAAAAAGAGAAAACCCAAATAGATAAAATTTTAAAAATGAGAAATGTGAGGTCACAAGAGCAAAACAACGTCAAGAAATTTGTCTGAGATTACTGGGGTGGAATTATTCTGTGCTATATACTGGCGTCCCAAAAGTCTTGCTGTAGTTTTAAACTCCTGAACCTTAAGCGCTAGTCACTTTTGGGACACTATATTTTAGAACCTAAAAGAATAGATCAGCCAGCATGCATTTATTAAGCATCTACTGTGATCCAAACATTTTACTAAACACTTGAGATAGAAAGGCAAAAATGAGAACAGCCCCTTTCCTGAAGGAGTTTACATTCTGCTGGGGAGGAGTAATGTGTAAGAAAACTGGAAAGGTTACCTTTCCCCCACTCCAGTTTATCCTCTACATCAGCAGTGTCAAATGCAAATAGAAATGGAGCTCTGCAGGCCATATATTGACTGAGAAAACCACAAATTAACATTATCAGTACTCATTTATTTTGTTAAGCATTTAGCCAATTACCTTTTAATCTGCTTTAATCCTAGAAATTTTGCAGATTCTTATTTTGACACCTGTACTACACAACTATCAAAAAATGATTTTTCCAGAGTGCAGTTCTGACCATGTCATCCCTCTATTCAGTAAACTCCAGTGGCTTTCTTATTACTTCTAGGATCAAATGCAAACTTCTCTGTCTTTTAAAATTCTTCATAATATATTATAGACCAATTTCTCTAATGAATATAGATGCAAAAATTTTAAACAAAATATTAGCAAGTAGATTGCAGCAACTTATCACAAGAATAATACACTATGACCATGTAGGATTTATACCAGGAATGCAGGGTTGGTTCAGTATTAGGAAAACTATCAGCATCATTGAGCATATCAACAACAAAACCAACAGAAACCACATGATCATCTCAATAGATGCAGAAAAAGCTTTTGATAAAATACAACACCCATTCCTATTAAAAACACTAGAAAGCATAGGTATAAATGGAGTCTTCCTTAAAATAATAAATAGCATACATTTAAAACCCTCAGCAAGCATTATGTGTAACGGGGACAGGCTAGAAGCATTTCCAATAAGATCGGGGGTGAAACAAGGATGTCCATTATCACCACTGTTATTCAATATTCTACTGGAAACTTTAGCTTTAGCAATAAGAGAAGAAAAACAAATTGAAGGCATTAGAATAGGCAAAGAAGAAACAAAGCTATCACTCTTTGCAGATGACATGATGATATACTTAGAGAATCCTAGAGAATCAAGTAAAAAACTACTTGAAATAATAAACAACTTTAGCAAAGTTGCAGGCTATAAAATAAACCCACATAAATCATCAGCATTTCTATATATTACCAACAAAGCCCAACAGCAAGAGATAGAAAGAGAAATCCCATTTAAACTTACTGTAGACATTATAAAATATTTAGGAGTCTACCTCCTGAAACAAACCCAGGAACTCTATGAACACAATTACAAAACACTTTTCACACAAATAAAATCAGATCTAAATAATTGGAAAAACATCAGTTGCTCATGGGTAGGCCGAGCTAATATAATAAAAATGACAATCCTACCTAAGCTAATTTACTTATTCAGTGCCATACCAATCAAACTACCAAAAAATTATTTTATAGAGTTAGAAAAAATAATAACAAGATTCATTTGGAAAAACAAAAGGTCCAGAATATCAAAGGAACTAATGAAAAGAAATGCAGGGAAGGTGGCCTAGCAATTCCAGATCTTAAATTGTATTATAAAGCAGCAATCATCAAAACTGCTTGGTACTGGCTAAGAAATAGGGAGGTGGATCAGTGGAATAGGTTAAATATGCAAGACACAGTAGTCAATGACTATAGTAATCTATTATTTGATAAACCCAAAGACCCCAGCTTCTGGGATAAGAACCCACTCTTTGAAAAAAACTGCTGGGAAAACTGGAAAAGAGTATGGCAGAAACTAGGCATAGACCCAAATCTCACACCATATACCAAAATAAAGTCAAAATGGGTTCATGACTTAGATATAAAGGCTGATACCATAAGTAAACTGGGAGAACAAGGAATAGTTTACCTATCAGATCTATGGAGAACAGAAGAATTCATGACCAAACAGGAGATAGAGAACATTATGAAAAGCAAAATGGATAATTTTGATTACATTAAATTGAAAAGTTTTTGCACAAACAAAGCCAATGCAACTAAGATTAGAAGGAAGGTAGAAAATTGGGAAAGAATTTTTACAACCAGTCTTCTGAAAGGCCTCATTTCTAAAATATATAGAGAATTAAGACAAATTTATAAGAACACAAGCCATTCCCCAATTGATAAATGGTCAAAGGATATGAACAGACAGTTCTCAGATGAAGAAATTAAAGCCATCTATAGTCATATGAAAAAATGCTCTAAATCATTATTGATTAGAGAAATGCAAATCAAAACAACTCTGAGGTACCACATCACACCTATCAGATTGGCCAACATGACAAAACAGGAAAATGATAAATGTTGGAGGATGTGGGAAAATTGGAACACTAATACATTGTTGGTGGAGTTGTGAAATGATCCAACCATTTTGGAGAACAATTTGGAACTATGCCCAAAGGGCTACAAAAATGTGCTACCCTTTGATCCAGCAAACATTCTACTATATCCCAAAGAGATCAAACAAATGGGAAAGGACCCACATGTACAAAAATATTCATAGCAGCTCTTTTGTGGTGGCAAAGAATTGGAAATTGAGAGGATGCCATCATTGGGGAATGGCTGAGCAAGTTGTGGTATATGAATGTATGGAATACTATTGTGCTATAAGAAATGATGAACAGACTGACTTCAGAAAAACCTGGAAAGACTTATATGGTCTGATGCTGAGTGAAGTGAGCAGAACCAAGAGGACATTGTACACAATAGCAGCCGAGTTATGCAATGACTAAGATTGTTAAACTGAACCCTTCTCAGCATTATGAGGATCTAAGACATCTCCAGAGGCCTAGGGATGGAAAATGCTGTCCACATCCAAAGAAAGAACTATGAAGGTCGAATCACTATCACTTATTTTTACCTTCTGTTGAGTTTTGTTTCATCTTTCTGATGGTTCCTCCTGTTGGTTTTAATTTTTACTTACAACTTCACTAATGTGAAAATATGTTTAATGGGTATGTAAATGTAAAGCCTATATCAGATTGTGCGCTGTCTTGGGGAGGGTGGGGGGAAGGAAGGGGGAGAAAAATTTTCAACTCAAAAGCTTATGGAAGTGATTGTTGATAAATCAAAATAAATTAATTTTAAAAAAGTCTTGATAATATGCAAACAAGTGTGTATAAACAAGATGTATACAAGAAAAAACCAGGACTAATCTCAGAGGGAAGATTTGAACTCAGATCTTTCTGACTCCAGTCTCATTGTGCCACCTAACAGAGTAAGGTATAAAAAAATTGGAAAGGTGGTAATAATAATAATAATAATGTTTACATAAGTGCTTACTATGTGCCAGGCATTGTGCTAAGCATTTTACATTATCTCATATTAATCTCACAACAACCCTGGGAGGTAGTTGTTAATATTATCCCAATTTTTCAGATGAGGAAATTGGGTGAATAGAGGCTAAATGACTTGCCCACAATCACAAAACTAGTATCTGAGGTGAGATTTGAACCCTTGTCTTCCTTACTTCAGGCCCAGAATTCTGTGATACTTAGCAAGTAGGTTATCAAGGTCTTTGATCACCAGAGGATTTTATATTTGATCCTGGAGGTAATAGGGAGTCATTGGATTTTATTGGCAGCTAGGTGACACAGTGGATAGAGCTCCAGGCCTGGAGTCAGGAAGACCCAAGTTCAAATCCAGCCTCAGACTTAGTAGCTGTGTGACCCTAGCCAAGTTACTTCACCCTGTTTGAAATAGCAACCCACTCTAATATCTTTGCCAAGAAAACTCCAAATGGGGTCACAAAGAGTTGGAAATAACTGAACAACAGCACAGTGATGTTTATTGAATAGAAGTGGTGAGTGACGTACAGCTAAAGGGAACTGACTACTTTTTGAAGCATGTGAGGAAAAGTATATAAACTTATATGAGAGAATACAGATTGAAATCTTCAGATCCAGAACTGCATACACCTTGATTCCAACTATATTTAAAAAAAAAAAAGGAAGAAAAGCAGGGCCAAAAGAAGAATAATTTCAAACAGTCGTGGAGAGTCACTTGTGTAATTTAGTTCTGCCTTATTAAAGGCTAAGGAGGCTGGGTAAGATTTTGTACTTTGTTTTGTATATTTATGTTTACAGTAAGTTTATAATTAAAATGAAACTTTTTTTAAAAAATGGTTTTTACAAGATATAAACATTTATAAATGAAACAAGCCAAGATTATCAGCCATAGAAGCCTCCATTGTGAATCTTAATTATGCAGACTTGAGGAGACCATATAGGAAAGCCTCATCTGGCCCCTCTTGACCTTTATCATAGCTGATGAACACAAAGTTACCAAGGAAATTTCATTTCCAGTACTTGCATTTGTGAGAATGATTACAGATGAGAAGTTGGCTGGATTTTTGAGGACTAGAATGAGTATATAAGTTCCCTCTTTTGAATGTGGGAAACTTCCTTATTCCCAATATTTGTAGTACCAAAAGACACAGTTCCTTATTCCTTACCACATCCTTCCCCACACCCCCATGTCTCATATTTCATATTCTTAGGCAGAAGTTAAATTAGTCAGGAACATTTTTCTTACTTTAAAAAAGTTTTGCCTTAATTTCTTTCCCCCTTCACTAATATATCCTAAAGCCTAGGGGCAACTGGTACATTTTCCCCCAAATTAACCCCTAAACATCTTGTTACCTATTAAGTATAAAATATTCATTCTTGTAAGTGCACACTAATGAAAAAATTCTGTTTAACTTCAAGACATGTAAATTTCTTATCAAAATGTATAAACACTCCAAGGGAAAATTACCAAGTGAAGAAATAGCATGACTCAGAAATTCAAGCTGCTTTTACGGGCAATTTGACCATTGAAAAGTGAAACAATACGTAAATGCATAGATAGATACATACGTTCACACAAATAAATGAATGAATGTATGAAATAGTCATGGAGAGAAAAATAAAGCAAGAGACATCAAGAACATCATAGTTGGCATTTATCATTGAGGTATCACTCACCTCACACCCATCAAATTGGCAAAGATACGAAAAGATGAAAATAGTCAATGTTGGAAGGGCTATGGGCGGGGGGCATGTGGTGAGATGCTGTTTGAGGGGTGGTGTTGTCAACAATGTAGCAAAAACAAGAGAGGAGAAACATTAGGGAAATTAGGCTTGGGTCATTCTTTTTAGGCACAATAATAAATCCATTTTCTGGAACTTGTGTGGGATAGCTTTTAAAAAAATTTAAAGCAGTACATTATGTGAAGGATGAGGATGTTGAGGAGATGGTTCCTATGAGGTTATGGTTCCTAACTCAGCTTCATTTCTTCTGCATCCATCTCCTCATTCCTCCTAATAGGTAGGCTGTAGGAAGGTAGAAGTAGTGTGAATTCTCACAGTGGTGTAGACATGATGCCCCTACCTTGGCAGCAGCCTGGATAGTAGTAACAACAGAAGGACAAGACTGAAAGGGGGACAAAGATCACAGTGGGCAACTTGTTCCTCTTCTGGCTGTAAATTTCTTGCTTGGGAAAGAAAAAGTTTTCTTCAGGCTGTAGTCTCGACTTATCTTCTTTTCTGAGGAACTTTACAAGTAGAGTAATTCAAGAATGCTTAGAGTTTTGTTTGGCTTTTTCTTGATAGGTGGGACACAGGGCTGAAAGAAACCTTCGAGATCTAACAGTTTAGTTCTCTTAATATACAAATGAGGAAACTGAGGCTCAGAAAAATTATGCCACTATGAAGTGTCTTACATAAATTTCGAAATTGAGTCCTCTTCCTCCAAATCCAATAATATACTTTCCAAAATATCAAGATAATTAGCAAAAGATTTTGTTGTTGTTGTTGATGTTGTTGTAAAGGCCATTTCTAAGAAAGAAAGCTTATAAAGTTGTTGTTTTTTGAATAAGTTTTACTGATACCATCACAGTCATTTCCAGAAACAGTTTCTCCACCCCAACTACCTCTGCCTAGAATTAAACCCCCTCTCATAAACAAAGAAAAGGTTAAGCGAACAATAGCTGCAGTGACAAGGTCTGACAATGTATACAATATTCTGCAACTTGTAGCCTTCTTCTCTGTCAAGGGAGGGTGAATGTATGTCATTATCAGCTCTCCAGAATGTTAGGTATTTTTCAGTTACTCAGAGTTTGCCTTTCTTTGAGTGATCTTTTCAATTGCATTATTGTAGCCATTGAGTATGAAATCTTATAACGTGAAAGTAACACCTATTATTGTGTCCACTCAACCGTCTTCCTTTTGGTAAAAGTAATTTTAATAGTCCTTTAATGTTTCCTCATCTTTTTTTCACTTCCTTCTTAATTATTAAAACTGGAGGCTGAAATTCCAACGTCTTAACTTGTTTTAGCAGAGCAGAAATCAGACTGTTTGATCTTGTTCTTGTGAAGGCAATTATGCTTTTAAATGTCTGTCCCTGAATTTCACAGAGGCTAGTTTCTTATCTCTGTTATATGTTTCCTAGTCTTTTAATACCCACACTCCTTGAAACATCACAGAAAGGTATTGAAGTGACCAGAAAGGATTAGCTGCGAGCTTTATCTTGGTACCATGTCCACTCTTGTACAACATGCCAGATCATGAGTTCAACCAAAGAGAAAAATAAAGTTTCTTAAAAACTAAAAGGTCAAGGGTCATTCCAATGACCTCAAATTTGTTATGATAGTTAGGATGTATATAGTGCTTTAAGATTTGTGAAGCACTTTGCAAATATTAACTTATTTTATTCTCACAACTACTCTCGGAACTAGGTGCTATTATTATCCCCATTTTACAGATGAGGAGGCTCAGAACCACTTGATAGTATTGAGCACAAACATAAATTTTATCGGCATTCTTGTTGGAAATCCTATATTTATTGCTCACTTATGACCCTTTTGAGGGATATAGGTATTTCATAGGAGGCAAAGCTGATCCTTGATCCATTTTTTTTTAAATTAAAGCAGAGACATTGCTGTTATCATAGAAGAAAGGATCTGTGATGATACTAATAGCAAGTTTCATTCTCTGAATCTTAATCATTAAGTAAAGGAACAGACCAGGGATTTTAAAGTCCCCAGTATACCTAAGTTGTGAGGTCATAAACCAGACTTAACCCTGCTTGGTCTCATGAGTCTTTCACTCAGTGTGCTGAAATGTCACAAGGTTTAAAACTCCCTAGAGCTGGATTCTTAATAGGCCTGTGAAGTAAGTCACATGGGAGGAGGTACTACTGCTTGACATTTGTTTTCTTCATTCCAGATGAATGCTCAAAGTAAAGGGACAGTTCTATGAAGTATGTTATTTTAAGGAGTTATGAATGATTTCTTTCATTCATTCTTTATCCAATAATTAAATGCTTATTAAGTGATAAGTATGGTATTAGGCAATGTAGGAGATGGAACAGCAATAAACCTTTATGAAGCTCCTGCTGTTTGCAGTGTACCCTACAAGATCCTGATGAAGACACAGATTTAGATCAGCCAAAGTCCATTCTTTCATAGTCTTTCAAAGCCATTCTTTTAATGGCTTTCAAGGCCATAATTGAGTAGGGGGATAAGATACTGACACAAATAGCTGTGTTATACAATGTTATGTGATGAATTTATTAGAGAATTATAAAACGAATTGTTAGATCTTAAGTTTAGAGAAGTCCATGTAAAAATCAGTGCAATGAGCTTACAGTGTAGTAGACAGCTGAGATAAATACAGATAAAATTATGATACAAGGCATAAAATTAAACAGTAAGTCCCATAGAAGAGAGACAAACTATTTTGACATAAGAGATTACATCTAGTTGGGGAAACAAGTAAGGCTTTTGGAAGGGGTAGCATGTGAAAGGACCTTGAAAGATGAGTAGGATTTAATAGGTAGCAATAGAGGTGGGTGGATGATATTCCTTTCCTCAGTCAGAATTTCCCAGGATTTATTTTGGAACTGCTTTCCCAAAAGACCTACCTTCTCTTGGTGTGGTGGTAAACAGCAATCTGGACTGCTATGCCAATGGACCATAAGCTCTGGGATTCCCTTCCAAGCTGTCAAGTCTCTGATTAGTCCCAGTGACAGACTGTGCCTGCTGTCCAAGGACCAGGATCATTTTGAAAGATATGTTACTGGTTGATTAATTTTTTGAACATAGATAAAGTAGATAAAGATACAAAATGGCCCTCAGTCTTGTACAGTTCCATCAGGCTTCCATAAATAGTAACAGAATGGGGCAAAGAGAGTGAAGGGAGCTAAGAATCATACTTTTTTATTTATGTACAAACATTAATTTAACTGTTGGTTAAATGTATAATATTTGTCCAGTGATAAACTAAGAGGTATGCTACTAAGGAAACTAAATTGTATCCACATTGACATTTTCTCTACAAATTAAACCCCAAGACATAAAGAAGTGAAAAAATTAGTTTTGAGTTGTTGGCTTCCTCTTGTGCACAAGGATGTCAAGACATATCGTTTCATGGGACACTTGGTCATTTCACCTTGCCAGTATTCATATTGAGCTTATAATTAAGCAAGAACCCTTGAAGATTAGAGCACTTTTTACTCCAATGTCCATTGTAGGATGTGAAGAAATTTTATAGATAACCCAACAAAATCCTCCAAACTAAGTCATGCTTTACTTTGATGTAGTATGAAACTTCATTGTGATGTGTATGAGGGAGGATGATGAAAAATGTTAGAAAATATAGTAGGGGAAGAAAAAATGAAGGTGGCATCAGGCTTTTAGATTTTTCAGCTTCCTCATGACTTTCTATCATGAATGCTTTCTTCAAGATGAGAGTCAGAAGGTCCTGGACATGATATGCACCAAGCACTATTACAGAGAGAGAAATTATATCTAAAAAGATAAGAAATGACTGGTTGTTGATTTGGGTGTAATTTTAGAATTACTTGCCTGTGTGCAATCAGATACATTGAGCAGTTAGAACAAAGAGCAAATTAAAAGAAGGAATAAATGTAAGGAAAGTCACTGAATTTAATTACAGTCACTCTTCACTGACTTGTTCAAGCAAACTATTACTTTGGAAAAATGCAAAGTTAACAAAAATTAAGATTTTGTTGCTGATACCATCTTCTAAAAAGGCTAAGTAATACATGATAGTTGCTATAATAAAGAGGCCAGAAAACCCAGAACCCCCCAACCAGCAAACACTTGCTTTCCTTGCCGAGTAGAGAATCATGGCAGACAAGGACAACTAAAGTTGAGAATATAGCATCATTTGCAAAATATTACAGAGAAGGAAGAGTACATATGATTATGAGAAATATCATTACAAAATAGCAAGAAGCATGGGAGGGGAAAACAGATTTGTAGAGATGTTAGGCTAAAATCCAACTAAGTCAGATCTCACCCCAAGCTAGCACGTTCAGGTCCAAGATGCTTGTAGGAGAAAGCATGATGTAGTCAAAGGAACATGAGATTTAGGGTTAGATGACCTGGATTCACATTCCAGCTCTGCCACTTCCCATGGCATCACTGAATCATGATATGATATCACTGAATCATGATTCTCATTTTTCATACCCATTTGTCAGTTTTACAAGGGTTTTTGTTGAAATTCGGCCAGCAAATTCCCTTTTTTCCCTCATGTTAATCAATTTTTCTTGCAAACTAATCAGAAGGTTCACTTTAAAATTTTTAACCATTGATTACAAAACTCACTGAAACTCTTCATTTGAAATATTTTTAAACAGGCTATAAAATTCTACTGGTAAGCTTTTTTAAGGTGTGAAGAGATAAAGAGTTTTAAGGGTGACATAGGTGATCATTTTGGCAACAAAAGCTCACTTTTTAAAATGTCTTGCTAATCATGATGGCTTCATATTAGTACTCAATTTATCAATGTGCAGTCAAGATGAGGAAGAAGTTTAAATCCGTACTTCAAATGATCTCGATGCTTTCAAAATGGGGGAAGGGGTGTCAGATGACCCTAGATCATCATTGTTTTGACCATAATGTGGCAGATAAAGTGCTTGTACAAGGAGTAGAGGAAGTGCTCCCTTTACCATTTTGTTATTCCCTTGTGCTCACATAGTATTTTCTTCAATCTGCTGTTTCTTTGTAGAATACTTTTTCACCCCTTGTCTATTTTGTGAGGTATAGTGTAGATAATATAATCCATAAATCTGCTTAACCCAGCACACAAAAATTGTAATATGTTGCAGGACACTGAAATTCAACAACAACAACAACAACAAAAAAAGAAAATGCCATTGTTAGCCCCTCTGTATTGTGAACTATGCCTCTTCCTTCAAGATATTTAACATGTGACCATCTGATCCAGGGATAGAGGGAGAGTACCAAAGTCTATCCAAATGTTAAATATTAGTAAAGCTTTAATTCATTTTTAAACATAAAAAATAAAAGAGGAAGTTCTAATAGTTTCTTCCTATAATTTGGCACCTCTGTCCTTCCCCTGGGGTTCATGCATTCCATTTTGTAGACAACAATCCTAGGAGGTCGAGTTATCCTCATTTTACAGTGGAGGAAATTGAGGCAGAAATCGAGGTTAAGTGACTTGTCCAGGGTCACACAAATAATATGTCTGAGGTGGACTTTGAATTTCCCGATGCTAGGCCCAGTGATCTATCCTCTGTGACATCTATCTCCCAAGCAACTCTCTTTATCAGTGCACCTCAGTACCTTCTCTGCAATTGATATTCCTGGAGAGTTGCCTAGATCAGCACTGAGGGGTTAACCAACTTTTCCAAGGTTACAAAGATAATGTGTCAAGATGTGGAGTGGAACCCAGGTTTTCCTGGCTAGTCAGGAAGGCCAGCCTTCCACTAAGCCATGCTGTCTCTCAGGTCTCATCCCTATTATTCTTCTCATTTTATTGATAAGGAACTGGTACAGTGAAAAGAGCAGTGGGTCTCAACTCAAAGCCCTTTTTTCCAGTCCATCTTTGCAACTCTGTGTGACCTTGGACAAGTCACTTAAATTCTCCGGGCCTCAAATTTCTTACCTGTATCAGTTTGAACTGGATGACCTCTAAGATCCCTTCTAGCTATAAATCTGTGAATGTGTCATCCACCTATCTGAGCCTGTTTCTTTATCTCTAAAACAAACCTGAGCCTTAGAAAGGTTAAGTGACATGCTCCTTGTCACATAGCTCCTAAGAGTCTGGGGCAAGATTTCAAACTGGGTCACTTGTTCCAAGCCTAGATTTTTTTCTGCTCTACTGTACTTTTGTATTCATTGGTGATTTATCTTTCATCATAAAGGTTAGGGTTAGAGAAAGACAGGAGTTAGTAAAACTAGCTTGGAAAGATAGTGTCATAAGATTTATGACAGGAATGTCCAGATACATAAATATTAAAAGAAACAAAACAAAACTATACCACTGAGAACAGTGGGTGTGACATAGAAAAAGCAGTAGTGGTAGAAATGCCCAGGAATTCTTAGGACAGAAAGAGGGTCGGGAATAATTCTTTTGGCATTAGATGGCTAATATGTTCTATGGTATATGTACTCTGTGTATACAGATATAGTAATATGTAGCATATAGTCAATAAACAATATGATTTTTCTAGAAGCTGTGATGCAAAGAGATTAAATATGGTTATGTGATTATCCTACTTAATGGGATAGAACATGCAACTACAATGTGAAGGGTGTCTGAGTTGCACATTTCCATCTCTGGTGTCTGAGTTGCACATTTCCATCTCTCTACTGCCGACGGAAGGAAGTTCAAACCTTCTGCATGATGCTCAAGGCCTTTCACAAGATAGCAGCACCACCTCGCCTTTTCAGTCTTTTCTCTTATTTTTTCCTTGCCCAGATCTCATTCTTGCACTTTATTCTATGGCTACAGGGAAACTGAGGGACCAGAGAGGTTATAGAAGTTGTCCAGGGTAGTGGTAACCAAACAAACTGGCCTACATTCTTTGTCCAAACACACGCTGTACTCCTCTTACCATCATTGCCTTTTTTCAGAATTTCTTATGCTCCCTTTCTGGAATCCTTTCCTGCTACTAAGAGAATGATTACCACAAGGCCTGATTGCTTGAAGTTATCTCTTTCTAATAATAAACCAATCATTATATGAATTCAATGATTGTTATGTAACAGAAGTGTTTCGGGTTCCCACATTCTGCTGAAACTATATCTTTTTCCATGGAAGAGGTCTGCTTATATGTGTAGTATGTATCATTTTTGGTGTGCAAAGACTTCATTTACAATTTGGAATATTACAGCCCAGACTTTTCTTTTACTTCTCATGATATTGTGATTCATATTGTTTTTCAATTATATGTGAAGGACCTCTTCCTGACTGCTTGCAACATTGTTTCTTTAATGTTGAAGCTCTGGTAGTCGGTGACTGTATTTCTATATTAAACTTGGAGTTCTTTCATATTGTATCCTATGGATTCTGTTGCCTCATATTTGCTTTCTACTCCCAATACTGTCAGGACATTTTCTCGTATAAAACTTCCTAAAGTGTGGTATTCAGATTTTTTTTTCATCATATAGAAGGTTTGTGAAGGAGACCTGAAATTCTCATTATGTCACTGAATTTTGATTCTAAGTCTGTTATTTTGATAACTAGTTTAAATGTTCATTCAGATGTGGATTATTGATTATAGATTTAGAGCAGGAAAAAGCTAAGAGGACATGTAATCCACACTCTTTTTTCCACAGATGAGGAAAACTGAGACAGCAGAGAGGTCAGGTCAGTTGCCTAAGGTTACATTGGCAGTAAATATAGAAGCTAGGATTCCTGTATAAGAATCCTAAGGGTTTTTTTCTGACTTTTTCTGATTTTAAGACCTATAATCTGATTTTCTTCTTTTATCTCTTTGGGATACAGAACTAGTAGTGGTATTGCTGATCAAAGGCTATGCACAATTTGATAGCCTTTTGAACATAGTTCCAAATTACTGTCCAGAATGGCTGAATCAATTCACAACTCCACCAACAGTGCATTAATGTCCCAATTTTTCCATATCCCCTTCAGCATCTGTCATTTTGCTTTTCTGTCATGTTAGCCAATCTGATAGGTGTGAGGTAGTGCCTCAGAGTTGTTTTAATTTGCATTTCTCTAATCAATAGTGATTTTTCATATGACTACATAACTTTGATTTCTTCTTCGAAAATTGTGTGTTCATATCCTTGATCATTTATCAACATTGGGAATGGTCCTTATTTTTATAAATTTGATTAAGTTCACTGTATATTTGAGAAATAAGATCTTCATCAGAGACACCTCTGTAAAAAATTTTTCCTACTTTCATTCTAATCTTGGTTGCATTACTTTTGTTTGTGCAAAACTTTTTTAATTCCAAGTAATCAAAATTATCTTTTTTAATTCCCGTGATCCTCCTTCTCTCTCTCTCTCTCTCTCTCTCTCTCTCTCTCTCTCTCTCTCTCTCTCTCTCTCTCTCTCTCTCTCTCATTTGGTCATATATTTTTCTCTTATCCATACATCTCGCAGGTAAAATTTCCATGCCTCCCTAATTTATGATATAACCATTTGTCTAAATCACATAACCATTTTAACCTTATCTTGGTATATAGTGTAACATGTTGGTCTGTACCTAGTTTCTGCCAAAGTTCTTTCCAGTTTTCCAAGCAATTTTTGTCAAATAGTGAGTTCTTGCCCCCGAAGCTTAGATCCTTAGGGTTATCAAAAACTAGATTACTATGGTTATTTACTACTATGGATTGCATACCTAATCTATTCCACTGATCTACCGCTCACATCTTAGCCAGTACCAGATTGTTTTGATGATTATCACTTTGTAATATAGTTTGGAATCTGATACTGCTATGATGCATTCCTTCCATTTAAAAAAATTGTTTCCCTTGATATTCTTGACCTTTTGTTCTTCCAGATGAATTTTGTTATTATTTTTTCTGGCTTTATAAAATAATTCTTTAGAAGTTTGGTATAGCACTGAGTAAGTAAATTAATTTAGGTAGAATTATTACTATTATTATATTGTTTTGGCCTTCCCATGAGCAAACAATATTTTTCCAGTTGTTTAGATCTGTCTTTATTTGTGTGAGAAGTGTTTTATAATTGTGTTCATTAAATGGAGATTTCAAATAGTTATGATACACTTAATTTGGGTGCGTCTTACTACTTCTCAGATCTAAGGAGAGTGCCATTTCTTTTTCCTTGTAATGTGTCAGATAAGGAGCTTCCAGGAGTAAAAATGTCCCTCTTCCAATTTCTTGTTCACCTGTGTTCACATTATTTGCATTATTTATCTTCAATCCTTGGTTTCTTTGCAGGAATCATTTTAGACTGCTTGTCCATTGTTTCATTTGGTTAAAACTAGATAATATAAGGATTATATGATGGTATAATTAGGGAGACCCAAGTTCAAATCCCACCTCAGATACTTACTATCTGTCCCCATGGGCAAGTCACTTAAGCTCTGTCTCAGTTTCTTTAATTGTAAAATGTGGATATTAATAACACCTAACTTTCAGAGGCACTATGACGATCAAATGAGATAGTATTTGTAAAGTGTTTAACACATAGTAGGCATTTAACAATTGCTCATTTCCTTCCTTTCTGTTGTGTATTACTACGCTTTCTCTCTGTTTCTCATGCACGCAAGCATCATGCCAGTAGAAAGAATGTAGGGATTTGTTATCGGAGGAGAGATTTTAATCCTGGTTCTGCTGGTTGGTATTTGAGTGACTTTGAGGCAATTGCTTATGCACTCTGGACTTTGGTTCACTCATCTGTAAAACGTCCCTGAATGCCCCTTCCCTCTTAAATCTGTGATACTATGACCTCGTTTGAATAAAAGTGCTGGAGAGATATTTTTTCCAGCCCAAGGACCTTCTTTTGATCCTATTGTGGCTACCTGGAGACTACTAGAGGTGAGGGAGGAGGCGTATAAAATATGCATAATTTGAGTAGCAACTGGACACCAACTTAACTTCCACCCCTTCACCCTCAGGGATCTTTTTTTTTCTTTAAAGAGTGATTCCAGGAAACAAATTTCCCAAATGTGAAATGGAAAATTATTTTAGCTTTGTTTTTCTTTATCCAAATCCATAAAAATCATATTGAGCCTGGGAATGACACTCCAGTATGTATTTTAAGTCTTTGATGTTGGCCCAGTTTTTGTTAAACACATTTGTAAAAGATAATTGTTAATTATTTACCGTGTGTGTGTGTGTGTGTGTGTGTGTGTGTGTGTGTGTGTGTGTGTGAGAGAGAGAGAGAGAGAGAGAGAGAGAGAGAGAGAGAGAGAGAGAGAGAGAAAGGGAGAGACAAAGACAGAGAGACATGCTATTCAGAGTTTAGAAAATACTTTAAAAAAAAAAAAGAAAAGAAAATGTGGCATCTAGGTGGCGCAATGGATAGAGCACCAGCCCTGGAGTCAGGAGGACCTGAGTTCAAATCCAACTCCAGACACTTACTAGTTGTGTGGCCCTGGGCAAGTCACTTAACTCCATTACCTAGCCCCTCCCCCAAAAAAATACTTAAAAGAGTCTCTTCTTTGCCCCATAGGTCATGGTGGTCTGGGTCAACAATCAGAGTCTTATAAGGGGAAAAGATCATTTTAGAAACAGAACAAAAGACTATAGAACAAAGACTGAATTGGACTTTCAGCAAAGTGCAAGTGGGAGCTAAGTGTGATGGAAAGGACCAAATTTTAGGTGCTAGATAATGATTAGTACTGCTATAACTCATTTGTTTACTGTGGGTATATATACAGAAAAACAGTTCACATTGTTGACAACTAAGTTCTATAACCCTGATTTAGCTGACACTTTTCACAGCTAACAAATATGAATATGGTAGCCCATTGAGAGCTTAAGGGGAAATAGATGTCTTATACTGACTTCAATTAAGGCTTAAAGACTACCACTAATTATTGGTAAATCAAAGGTCAAGATAGGTAGTGACTTTGTGAAGTGAATAGCCATAGAACTAGATACTATCTTTTACCAAGTCATTACTGCAATATGATGCAGAGAAGTTACTGTTAAACACACCCTCTTTCAAAGGTGAAACTTCTAGCCCATTTATCAGATGTCATTGATTCCTGCCTGGCTTAGGAATCGAACGCAAATTACATGATCCAACAGCTGTTAATGTAAGCTTAGATACTGTTTTTCTTCTTGGGTTTTCTTTTCCTAAATATTGAAATAATATAGCTCTGATCAAGTGAGTAAGTTAATTGAAGTTTCCATTTGCGTTCTTATAGCTCTTTATGTAGTAAAGACACCATAGAATGTGATTGCTGGCCATACAGCATGTATATTCCTTGGTTTTAGAGGTTTGGGAAAGTCTGGGAATCAGAAATAATATTTTAAAGTGTTGATGTAATCTAATTCTTATACTTGTAATTTGGGGGGTCTCTCTTTGCATACCTGAGTCGTTTGCCTTTGATTTTTTCCCTTGTACTTTGTGATAAGAGAAGAATTTCAGTCATTCGCAGTCCGGGAAAGAGAATGTAACAATACAAATACCACTAAACCTTTATTGACATGACCTAGTTTTCCTTCTTGTGCATGCCTATGGCAGACACACATTGCTTGGAGTTTTATGGGCAAGGGACTAAAAAAAAAATCCAGCTAGCTAAAATCATGGTTTATTAAGAGCCTTCTTTAATCTGGATATAGTTGAACTATTTTTTTTAAGAGTGGTATCTGGTAGCAGATGGGATTAAGAGTCAGGGAAGCCTTTCTGTTCTGGCTCTGCCTGGCCTGGATTAAAAAGACTAAGGTGTGTCAGGACAACTAGATACTGCCAGTTCTTCAACTGACTAGATGACAAGCTACTTAACCCTTTTAAACTCAGTGCCCTTATCTGTTAAATGGATAGATTGGACTCAATCTTTAAGGTCCTCTTTGACTTTGTAAGAGTCTCTGCATCCCCTCATTCTTCTTTTATAAGGTCCACTCCCTAACAGTAACTTCACTTCCTTCCTTGGCCTCCTGCAGTTACTCTTCCCAGGAAATGGCATATGAAAAATTCATTAGCAATGGCAGCAAGCAGTGGAGGAGAGATGTTATATTATTGGAACATCAAAATGTTGTCTCAGAATGGGAATGATATAAATGGCTTTGGTGTATAGCTGCCATATGTTCCTTTATAGAGTTGTCAAACACTTCAGTTTGTTTCAGCACTGAGAATATTTTTCTTTAATTGAATCCTGTTTATTTTTCTCTTTAAGAATCGTTTATTGATGCTCTTTTGAAAAATAACACTTTCATTTCTTCCACAACTCCCTTCCATTGCCCCAGATCAAAGGCTCCCTTGTAACAAATCAGTATAAGGAGAAGTGGTGGCACATGCCTATACTCCCTGTCATTGGAGCCACAGTAGGCCTAATGCCTGCTGGGTGTCTGCACTAAGTCTGGCACCTAGATGGTGGGACCACAGGACTGAGAGACCAATAGGCTACTTGTTGTTATTGTTAAGTAGTCATTTCAGTTGTGTCTATCTCTTAGTAACCCCATTTGGGGTTTTCTTGGCAAAGATACTGAAGTGGTTTGCCATTTCCTTCTCCAGCTCATTTTATAGATGAGGAAACTGAGGCAAACAGGGTTAAGTGACTTGCCCAGGGTCACACAGCTAGTAAGTATATGAGGCCAGATTTGAACTCAGCCTATTCTAATAATTACCATGAAAACAAAGAAATCTTGGATTTTCCAAAAAACCTTCGGATTTATTAAAATATAAAATAGAGTGCAAATACATGTCATTACATAAGAAATTATCATGTTTTAAAAAATGAAATGCCAAAAATGTTGTAGGATTTCTAGCATGTGATTACATAAACTTCTAAGATGAGAGAATGTATTATGAACATCATAAAAGCCTAATCTTTACTACTGCATATTTCTCTATTAGAAAGTTTTATACTCTTCAATATGATTTATAGTTCTTATATTCAGAACTTTAGAAATTTTATACTAGGTTGCATCTTAGATTTTTATGCATTTTCTAGTTATGTTGAAAAGAATCTTTCTGTCTTCTTCCCAGTTTTGTTAATAATATACAGAAAGGCTAATGATTTTTGTCAGTTTATTTTATAACCTGCTACTTTACTAAATTAGTAATTATTTTACTTATTTTTCATTGAATTCCTAGGATTCCCTAAGTAAAACATCTCATTAGTAAGTAGAGGTAATCTTGCCTTCTCTCACCTAAAGTTATTATTTTCTTTTTTTCCCCCTATTTTCTTGTATTATTTCCACAACTAGCATTTCTAGAATTGTATTAAACAATAGTAATGATAATGAAAGTCCTGGCTTTACTTTTTGTCTTATTGGAAATACTTTTTAGTGGCTTTTTTTTCATTAGCTTATGGGAAGGAGAGCAAGGAAGGGAAGAATCATTTATATAGCACCAATTATGCACCAGATACTATGTTAAACTATATAAATATTATTTTATTGATTTCATTTTATCCTTACTGTAATCTTGAGATAAACTAGTGTTATTATTTCCATTTTACAATTAGGGAAACTGAGACAAAAGATGTTATGTTACTTGCCCATGTTCATACAACTTGTGTCTGATGCTGGATTTGAACTCAGGACTACCTGATTCCAGGCCCTGTGCCCTATCCACTGTGGCTCTCAGCTGCTTAGTTTCATATAAATACTTGTTATCATATTAATCAAAGGACCATTTGTTTATTAAGTATATTTATTTTTCACATGAATGAGTGCTATATTTCATCAAAGGCTTTTTCCACATCTATTGACATAGTCATTAATTTGTATTCCTTTGTTATGTTGTCTATTATATTTGAATTTTTCCTAATGTTGAAACATTATTGCATTTCTGATATAAATCCAACCTGATTATTGTGAATTTTTAACATGTTGATTTAGACTCCTAGCTCAATTTATTTAATATTTTTGTATCGATAACCATTAATTCTATTGATCTAACATTTTCCTCCTTTGCTGTACCTGTCCTGGGTTTGAGTATCAAGACCTTATTTGTTTTATTGAAAAAGCTTAGAATATGTATTTCTGGGGGGGAAAATGAAGTTAGTTATTCTTTAAACGTTTGATAGAATTCACTTTTAGGTCCATCTGGGTTGGATGTTTTTTTTTGTTTGGGAGTTTATGGTTTTGCAGTTTGTTTCTTTTCTTGTTATGTTAATTAAGATATTTTAAGTAAATATTCATACACTTTATTTAAGTTTTCAGTTTTGTTGGCCTATAACTGTGAATAATAGTTTCCAATAGTTTTATTTATTTACTCTTCATTTGTTGTGAATTCTGCTTTTTCACTTTGATAATTTGGCTTTTATTTCTGTCATCGAATTAGCTTATGTTTTTATCACTTTAAAAAATTCAAAATATTATTCATCAACTCAGTACTTTAAAAATTCTAGTCTTTATTGTTTCTTCAATATTCAAAATGTCTATTTCTGCATATTGTCTGGGGATTTGAAATGTGTTCATTTTCTAGTGGTTTTTGTTGCATGATCTCGATGAAATCAGTATTTGTTTTCTTTCTCTTTTGTTGTTGAAAGTATTTCAAGATGAAAAAGCTTCTGTAAGAACTGTTTAATATATTGTCTAATTGTTATGATTTTTTAAATATTTTTTCTGTGGGTGGTTCTTTAACCGGCTCATTCTTTAGCCTTATTTAGGTAAGTCAACAAGAATGTATTAATTACTTACTTGGAATTCTTTCTTCCAAATCCCCTTATTGGTTATAAGATTTATTTTATTATTTTTTTTTTGCCCCCCTTTTTTTTTACATTTGTATGAATTCTTTATGCCCTAGCATGTGGCCATTTTTTTTAAGTTTCCATGAAAAGCTGAACATATGTATGTATTCATCATAATTCCCATTCATTGAACACCAGACATCTAGTGTAGCTATTTAAAAAAAAATTCCCTTAAGGACCTTTACTTTGTTCTCATTTATCTTTTTGTTAGATTTGTCTTGTACCAGATAGGGCACATTGAAGCCTGACTCTTGTACTTTGCCTGTTTTATTTCTCCCGTAAATCAGTTAGCCTCTTCTTCAAGTACTTAGATACTCTGCTATTTGTTGCATATTTTGAGATTAATATTATTTCATTGCCTATGATGCCTTTAAACATATGGCAATCTCTCCTTATCTCTTTTAACTATGTATTTTTTTCTGTTGCTTTGTCTGAACTCATGATTGACACCAGTTCTTTTTTGTTTAGTTCATCTGAGGTATAATAAATTCTGTTCCATTTTAAATATGTATAAGTTTTATTTCCATTGTGTTCCTTCTAATCAACATATTATTTGATTCTGCTTTCTACTGCTACCTGCCTTAATTTCATTGCTTAGATAATCCCATTAGTGTTCAGTTATAATTAGTAATTGTATTTTTGTCATCATCATATCATCTTACAATTTTTCTCCTTTTCCCCTCAATTTCCCTCTTTACAAGGAAAAAGAAGGTGAGAGAAAGAAATGTAATAAAATCAACAATAGTCATATGTGGTTGAATTTTTCTCATCACAATTATCTTCTCCTTTCTTCTTCATTCAGATAAGATCCAGATCCAGACCTCTTTTACTCTTCTTTTAATCACCCCTACATAATAAACCCTTTTCCTTTGACCCTTTTTTTTTTGGTTGTGACTTTTCCCTTACTGATTCTGTAAGCCCCCTTCTTTCCTCTCACAGTTACATATTTACTTTATTACATTTTTATACTATACTTTGTTTTTCTCTGGTCTGTCCTTAACTAATGTAGATAAGAATTACCTTCATGAGATGTGTGCTTCTCCATCCTCACACCTACATTTGTATAAACTTCTGTTGTGCTTCATATATGAGAAGTAGTAGATTCCTCCTTCCTTTCTCCTCCTCCTTCCTTCCATGGAAAATCTTTTTTTTTTTGCCACCTACATTTCTCTTCATTTAAACATACATACTTAAGTACCCTTGAAGATGGCATTTCCCTCTTCTTAAGATACACTCAGTTGATTATTATTTAACCCTTTCAAGTTTATGAAGCATATTTGCCTCTTCTAGACTTCTTTTGTCTTCTGCATTTGCATTCTAAAGTTTGGTTTTGGTTTTCTTAGTAGGAATGTGTGAAAGCTACTGAGCCTATTAAAGGTCCATTTTTTTTCACCTGTAGGATTATGCCCATCTTTACAAGATATATTATTATTTTGCCCTTTGGTAAGTAATATTCCAAGCCCTCCTTTCTGTTCTTGTATTTGCTGAAGAATCTTGTTTGATCTTAATTGTGAGATCTTGGAATGTGATCTATTCATTACCTATTGCTTGTGGTAGTTTTTTTTTATTTGGCCTGGAAGTTCTAGTATTTTGGCCATCACATTTTTGAGCTCTTTATTCTCCTTCCAAGAGCTAAATTTCATTTGGTATCTCTTGTTTCAATTTCTCTTTCATTTTGTCTAACTAGCCACCCTTGGGGTCTTTGTGGCCAATTAATTCAACTCTGGACAGGGATTGTTATTGTTATGAAATTATTTTCTTCTTCTGGAATTTTATCACGGGGTTCTCTTAATCTAGTTTTGTTTCTTCATTGTATTAGGGGTTTTTTTTCTGTTTGCCCATGTTTTAAGTTTCTCTATTAGAAATACTGTCAAAAGCCCCTATCTGTGATACTTCTTGAGTACTCTTCTTCATTCCACAGTTAATGAAGTTATTGTTACTCCATTCCCTCAGTGCAGGACCCAGGGTAAGAGTACAGGACTGAAATCAGTCACATTGAACCCTCAGTTTGTTGTTATCAGCTTGGAGGAAGGCAGCTAAGAATCCTAAATGATTATAGCTTCTTGGCCCTGTCTCTTCTTGAAGTGTTAGTATGGGACACCAGGGTCAAGATTTTGATCCTAAATGTCGGGTTTTGTTTTCCTTGACTCTACATATTTGTTACAAAGGGTTTTTTTTTAATCTTTTACACTGGGGAGAGGGTTGGGAGGGAGAGACAATAAATAAAATGAAAGACCAAAAAAAAAAGTGCATGTATTTTCAGAATTCAAAAACCATTTGCAGAATTAAGCCATGGTCAGCTTCCGGGAGCCAAGATGGCGGAGTGAAAAGGTAGTAGCTCTCACTGTCCCCTATCAACCTCTGAAAACCCAGAAAATATCACCCCAGAAAAAAAGAAACTCTGGAACACCTAACTAGAAGAAAGACAAGGAGCAGCAGTGCAGTAGCCCAGCAAACGGGTCTCCCAGTGCCTCAGCAAAAATAAGGGAGGCAGAACTACAAGGGGCCCCAGGCGGATAAGTACCCTGTGGCATTCATCTGAAAGGAGGTGAAGAAAACAACCTAAAGGCTTCCTAAAGCCCCGACCTTGCTGATTCCAACCCAATACCAGGCAAGCTTTAAGAGCCCTGAAGCCTCCAATTGTGAAGAAATCCTGAAGCCCAGGTGGTACAGCAGGCAAACACCAACACCTGGACCTCAGAGTGCCTCAGTGACAGCAGGAGGAACCAGTGGAAACCAGCTCAGAAAACCACCAGTAGTCTCGGCACTCCACAGCAAAGGAATCTCCTGGTGCATTAGCAGAAAACGAGGGAGACAACACTGCAGGGGGCCCCAGGCAGATAAACATCCTGCAGCAGCCATCTAAAAGGAGCTGAAGAAAGCTAAAGGAAAGGAAAAGCAGGCAACCTAGAATTGCCTGAAAGTTCCAGCCTTGCTGATTCCAGCCCAACACAAGGTAAGCTGCCAGAAACCTACAGCCTCCAATTCCCAGCATAAGAGGCCCCAGAACGCAAAGCCAGTGACCAAGACCTAGGCTCCCAACACAAGAAGCTTGGGTCAGTACCCTCTGTTCCCCAGCAGGAGAGCTCAATCTCTTTAAAGGCCAGGGAATAAAGAAACACCATGAGTAAAAAGAAACGTACCATAGATTCATATTATGAGAAGAGTGAAGATCAAGACAGAAATTCTGAAGAGGACAACATTGTCAACAAACCCACATCTGCAACAACAAAAGGGAATATGAACTGGTCTGAAGCCCAAAAAGCCTTCTTAGAAGAGCTCAAGAATGATTTTAACAGTCAAATGAGAGAGGTAAAGAGTCCTTCAAAAATACAATTGGCCAATTGGAAAAAAAATACACTGAAGAAAACAAGTCCCTAAAAACACAATTGGCCAGTTGAAGAAGGAAGTACAAAAACTAACAGAAGAAAACAATCTGTTAAAAACTAGAATTGGACAAATGGAAACTAATGTCTCTATGAGAGAGCAAGAATCAGTCAAACAGAAACAAAAAATGAAAAAATAGATGAAAATGTAAAATACCTCATCAGTAAAACAACCGACCTGGAAAATCGACTCAGGAGAGACAATTTAAAAATTATTGGACTACCTGAAAATCATGATGAAAAAAAGAGCCTGGACAGTATCTTTCAGGAAATCATAAAGGAAAACTGCCCAAGTCCTAGAACCAGAAGGGAAAATAACCATAGATCACCACCTGAAAGAGATCCCAAATTGAGCCAAGAAATATAATAGCAAAATTCCAAAATTACCAGATGAAAGAGAAGGTGCTGCAAGCAGCCAGAAAGAAAGAATTTAAATATCATGGAACCACAGTCAGGATTACACAGGACCTTGCAGCTTCTACATTAAAGACCGCAGGGCATGGAACATGATATTCTGTAAGGCAAAGGAGCTTGGAATGCAGCCAAGGATCAATTACCCAGCAAAAATGAGCATCATTTTTCAAGGGAGGAGGTGGATATTCAATGAAATAGGAGACTTCCAAACTTTCCTGATAAAAAGACCAGAGCTCAACAAAAAATTTGATCTTCAAGTACAGGACTCAAGAAGGACTTAAAAAGGTAAATGGGACAGAAGATACAATATGTTGTTAATAAGGGGGCTGTTTAAACCCCTACAAGGGAATATGAGACTTGCAACCCTTGAGAACTGTATTGTTATTACACCTTGTTAAAGGAGTATACATAAAGAGGGTGGATATTAGTTGACTTTGATGTAATGATAAAAAAAATCTAATCAATTGGGTTAAATGGATCCAAATAAGTGGATCAATCTGATCTTAGAAAATGTACTGAGAAAGGAGGAGGCAGACAAGGGTAAATTACATTACAGGAAAAGACACAAAATCCTATTACAGCAGAGGGAAAGGGGGGGGGAGCATTGTTTGAACCTTACTCTCATCAGATTTGGCTCAAGAAGGGCATATATAATCAGTTAGGTATAGAAATCTAACTTGCCCTATAGGCAGTAGGAGGGAAAAGGGGAAAGAAAAGGGAGGGGGAAAGAAAAGGGAGGGGGAAAGAAGGGAGGGAAGCAGTAAGACTAAAGGGGAAGGGAAAGGGATAATAAAAGGGGAAGGGACTGAAGGAGGCAGTGGTCAAAAGCAAAACACTAGTGAAGGGGGAAAGGAAAAAGGAGAAAGAAAAGCATAAATGGGGGGGAAAGGATAGAGAAAAAGACACAGATAGTAATCATAACTGTGAATGTGAATGGGATGAACTCTCCCATAAAACGGAACAGGATTGCAGAATGGATTAAAAACCATAATCCTACAATATGTTGCTTACAGGAAACACATTTGAAAAAGAGTGACACATACAGGGTAAAGGTAAAAGGCTGGAGCAGAATATATTATGCGTCAGCTGAAGTAAAAAAGCAGGGGTAGCAATCCTGATCTCAGACAAAGCAAAAGCAAAAATAGATCTAATCAAAAGAGATAAGGAAGGAAACTACATCCTGCTAAAAGGCACCATAGACAATGAAGTAATATCATTACTAAACATATATGCACCAAATGGTATAGCATCCAAATTCTTACAGGAGAACAGGGAGTTACAGGAAGAAATAGACAGCAAAACTATACTAGTGGGGGACCTGAACCTCCCCTCTTGCACTAGATAAGTCTAACCACAAAATAAACAAGAAAGAAGTTAAGGAGGTGAATAGAACATTAGAAAAGTTAGGTTATGATAGACCTCTGGAGAAAACTAAATGGGGATAGAAAGGAATATACTTTTTTTCTCTGCAGTACATGGCACATACACAAAAATTGACCATGTACTAGGGCATAAAAACCTCACAATCCAATGCAGAAAGGCAGAAATATTAAATGCATCCTTTTCAGATCATGATGCAATAAAAATTATATGTAATAAAGGGCCATGGAAAGATAGACTAAAAAATAATTGGAAACTAAATAATCTAATCCTAAAAAATGATTGGGTCAAACAACAAATCATAGAAACAATCAATAATTTCATTCAAGAGAATGACAATAATGAGACAACATACCAAAACCTATGGGATGCAGCGAAAGCAGTTCTTAGGGGAAGTTTTATATCTCTAAATGCTTACATAAATAAAATAGAAAAAGAGGAGATTAATGAATTGGGCATACAACTAAAAAAACTAGAAAAAGAACAAATTAAAAATCCTCAACTAAACACCAAATTAGAAATATTGAAAACCAAAGGAAAAATTAATAAAATTGAAATTAAGAAAACTATTGAACTAATAAATAAAACTAAGAGCTGGTTTTATGAAAAAACAATAAAATAGATAAACCTTTGGTTAATTTAATTAAAAAAAAGAAAGAAGAAAACCAAATTACTAGTATCAAGAATGAAAAGGGCGAAGCTACCACCAAGGAAGAGGAAATTAAAACAATAATTAGGAATTATTTTGCCCAACTATATGCCAACAAATTTGACAATCTTAGTGAAATGGATACATATTTACAAAAATATAAATTGCCCAGATTAACCGAAGAGGAAGTAAAATACTTAAATAACCCCATCTCAGAAAAAGAAATTGAACAAGCCATTGATGAACTCCCTAGGAAAAAATCTCCAGGGCCAGATGGATTTACATGTGAATTCTATCAAACATTTAAAGAACAATTAATTCCAATACTATATAGACTATTTGGGAAAATAGGTGAAGAAGGAGTCTTACCAAATTCTTTTTATGATACAAATATGGTGTTGATACCTAAACCAGGAAGAGTCAAAATAGAGAAAGAAAATTATAGACCAATTTCTCTAATGAATATAGATGCAAAAATTTTAAACAAAATATAGCAAGTAGATTGCAGCAACTTATCACAAGAATAATACACTATGACCAGGTAGGATTTATACCAGGAATGCAGGGTTGGTTCAATATTAGGAAAACTATCAGCATCATTGAGCATATCAACAACAAAACCAACAGAAACCACATGATCATCTCAATAGATGCAGAAAAAGCTTTTGATAAAATACAACACCCATTCCTATTAAAAACACTAGAAAGCATAGGTATAAATGGAGTCTTCCTTAAAATAATAAATAGCATATATCTAAAACCTTCAGCAAGCATTATATGTAATGGGGACAGGCTAGAAGCATTTCCAATAAGATCGGGGTGAAACAAGGATGTCCATTATCACCACTGTTATTCAATATTGTACTGGAAACTTAGCTTTAGCAATAAGAGAAGAAAAAGAAACTGAAGGCATTACAATAGGCAAAGAAGAAACAAAGCTATCACTCTTTGCAGATGACATGATGATATACTTAGAGAATCAGTAAAAAACTACTTGAAATAATAAACAACTTTAGCAAAGTTGCAGGCTATAAAATAAACCCACATAAATCATCAGCATTTCTATATATTACCAACAAAGCCCAACAGCAAGAGATAGAAAGAGAAATCCCATTTAAACTTACTGTAGACATTATAAAATATTTAGGAGTCTACCTCCCGAAACAAACCCAGGAACTCTATGAACACAATTACAAAACACTTTTCACACAAAAAATCAGATCTAAATAATTGGAAAAACATCAGTTGCTCATGGGTAGGCCAGCTAATATAATAAAAATGACAATCCTACCTAAGCTAATTTACTTATTCAGTGCCATACCAATCAAACTACCAAAAAATTTTTATAGAACTAAAAAAAATAATAACAAGATTCATTTGGAAAAACAAAAGGTCCAGAAAATCAAAGGAACCTAAGGAAAGGAATGCAGGGGAAGGTGGCCTAGCAATTCCAGATCTTAAATTGTATTATAAAGCAGCAATCATCAAAACTGCTTGGTACTGGCTAAGAAATAGGGAGGTGGATCAGTGGAATAGGTTAAATATGCAAGACACAGTAGTCAATGACTATAGTAATCTATTATTTGATAAACCCAAAGACCCCAGCTTCTGGGATAAGAACGAACTCTTTGAAAAGAACTTCTGGGAAAACTGGAAAACACTACAGCAGAAACTAGGCATAGACCCAAATCTCATACCATATACCAAAATAAAGTCAAAATGGGTTCAGGACTTAGATATAAAGGCTGATACCATAAGTAAACTGGGAGAACAAGGAATAGTTTACCTATCAGATCTATGGAGAACAGAAGAATTCATGACCAAACAGGAGATAGAGAACATTATGAAAAGCAAAATGGATAATTTTGATTACATTAAATTGAAAAGTTTTTGCACAAACAAAGCCAATGCAACTAAGATTAGAAGGAAGGTAGAAAATTGGGAAAGAATTTTTACAACCAGTCTCTCTGATAAAGGCCTCATTTCTAAAATATATAGAGAATTAAGACAAATTTATAAGAACACAAGCCATTCCCCAATTGATAAATGGTCAAAGGATATGAACAGACAGTTCTCAGATGAAGAAATTAAAGCCATCTATAGTCATATGAAAAAATGCTCTAAATCATTACTGATTAGAGAAATGCAAATCAAAACAAGTCTGAGGTACCACATCACACCTATCAGATTGGCCAACATGACAAAACAGGAAAATGATAAATGTTGGAGAAGATATGGGAAAATTGGAACACTAATACATTGTTGGTGGAGTTGTGAAATGATCCAGCCATTTTGGAGAACAATTTGGAACTGTGCCCAAAGGGCTACAAAAATGTGCATACCCTTTGATCCAGCAATAGCACTTCTAGGGCTATATCCCAAAGAGATCAAACAAATGGGAAAAGGACCCACATGTGCAAAAATATTCATAGCAGCTCTTTTTGTGGTGGCAAAGAATTGGAAATCTAGAGGATGCCTATCATTTGGGGAATGGCTGAGCAAGTTGTGGTATATGAATGTAATGGAATACTATTGTGCTATAAGAAATGATGAACAGGCTGACTTCAGAAAAACCTGGAAAGACTTATATGGTCTGATGCTGAGTGAAGTGAGCAGAACCAAGAGGACTTTGTACAAATAACAGCCATTATGCAATGACTAAGATTGTTAAACTGAACCCTTCTCAGCATTATGGATCTAAGACATCTCCAGAGGCCTCGGATGGAAAATGCTGTCCACATCCAAAGAAAGAACTATGGAAGTCGAATCACTATCACTTATTTTTACCTTCTGTTGAGTTTTGTTTCATCTTTCTGATGGTTCCTCCTGTTGGTTTTAATTTTTACTTACTGCTTCACTAATATGAAAATATGTTTAATGGGTATGTAAATGTAAAGCCTATATCAGATTGTGCGCCATCTTGGGGATGGTGGGGGGGAGGAAGGGGGAGAAAACTTTTCAACTCAAGAGCATATGGAAAAAATTTTAAAAATTTAAATTTTAAAAAAAAAAAGAATTAAGCCATGGTCCTGAGCAGACATTCTCTGTCACTCATAAGCTCTACTCTATCATACTTTAGTTTACCTATTTGAGGATTACTCAGAAACATCCACAAAAGGTAAATACTTGGCCCACATAGCTGGATTAAACCCCAAAAATGTTTGAAATGGCAAAAATAATCAGATAGATCATGCTGGCGGGACATGGTTTTGGAATCCACCAATCACTTATCAGTGCTTATCAATCACTTATCAGTGAATGAATAAATCACTTATCAGTGCTTCATTGCCACAGTTGAATTCTAAGTGTTCATAGCTAATATTTTCTATTTATATCACTGTTTTAGCTTTAGAAATAAATATAAAATATTTAAATATAAAACACAAGATTGTGGTCTGATTTGTGATCGCTAAGCTGTGTATTCTGTGCCTCTAGGCTGTGTTCCTGCCTAGGTAGGTAATCCTGGACTGAAGTTCCTTTCCATACCTCTGGATAGGTTGAAACATCTGGGAATTATTTCAGTGGTGTTCCTTTTAGTTTCTCTCTCCTTTATTGCTGCTCTTTTTCATCTAGATGTTTCTACCATTCCTAAGGTGGTTTTAGAAGAAGCATTCTTAGCTTAGGGTCCATGGATAGATATCATGGAGTCCATGAACTTGGATGGAGAAAAAAAATTCATCTTTATTTTCACTAACCTTTGGTTTCTTTGTAATTCTCTTTATTTTGTTTTATGTTTTTAAAAACGTTATTCAAAGAAGAGGTCAGTGGGCATCACCAGGCTACCAAAGGGTTCCATGAAACCAAAAAAGTAAAGAGCCCTTTTGCTAGTGGGAGCTGGGGTTGGTTGGAAATATTCACGTAACTATCTTTGCTGGAAGTCGTCTTCTTGTTCCTTTTTATTTTACCAAAGTAGATGTTGTATGGATTAACTTGTTATGCAAATAATAAGTCGCATTTCATAGAAATAACATAAATATGACATGTGACTTAATAGTTTGCCCTTTTTAATGTTTTGAAGAAATATTTGAAACTTCTACTACAAATCTTTAAAAACTTATTTTGAGGAAGTTTTTCATGTTCAGATTATAACGGGGAGAAGAATTTGTATATGAGCAGGAGCCATCATCTATAGTGGCCTTTAAAATTTTTTTGTATGAAGGTTTACTCACCTGGTTCAAATTATCTCAAATATTTGGTTCTCTAGAGTTTTACAACAGGGAGAGATGGTGGGAACCTTTTCAGGAAAGAGGAGCAGAGGAATAGGTTTTTTTCATCCTTAGTGTCATATGCTCATTTTGTGCTCTCTGCTTACATAGTGGAACTGACCCAAAAGGTGCCGATAAGGGGAAGAATAAATCAGTAATGGCTCCCAGCCTTCTAGTCTGATATAAAAAGTCACTTGGTTTCAGTGGACCATCCAGGAACATGAGCCCTTTTGTTTGCTCTTGAAAGTTTAGCACTTGAATTTCGGGATGGGCTGTTTAGTTGGTTAGAGAAAATGTAGAGGCCTCATGCCAGTGCCTGTTTACTTTAGGAAATGAGAATGAGGGGTATTGTGTGTGCTCTGGAAGAAAGTGAACAGGGACTCCATTGTGTACTCTGTGAACAGAAACTAACCAGTGACAAGATGGGAGACCCCAGGCTGCCTACCCAGCATCCTCCCCTGAAAAGTCAAAATTCCTGGGAACTCCTTGGCAGACGTCTGAACTGCTTATGGTGTTTCAGTGTGTGATTTTAATCCAGGGAGTGGTTTCTTTTTGCACTTAAAAATGGGCAGAATGTGATACAAACACAGTTTAAGAAATCTCTAAAGCTCGAGGGTGCATGTCCTATTCCTCTTTAACCCTCCCCCAAAAAAGAGAAAGCAGAAGGAAGGTAAAAAAAAAAAAAGGAACAGAGAAAGGGGTGGGTTCCCTCAGTCTGTGCTAGGTTTTTTTTTTTTTTTTTTGCAACAGCTCTTGACTATTAATTCTTCTGTTAATATTCCAGATTGATGGTATGTCATGTGGTTCCCCAGCTGTCTGCCAGCAGTTAAATTTTGGTTCAATTAATTTTAAAGGCCCTTACCCACTGTTTGATTATCTACATGTAGAGAATGCATACTTACTGGAAAATTTGTGCTTAGTAGTGTGTATTTTTTAGGTTGATAACTGCCTTTCTCATTTATTCAGTAAAATTATACTTAGTTTGAATGACAATAGTTTATTGAATGTATCTACTGAATCCTTTAAGTATCACATGGTAAGATAAATGTATCTCTTATAGCAATAGCCAGGTGATATTTTCCATTAAGACATATGCTAGCAATTTGCCACCCAGGTCCAGGATACCAAGCTACTGAGTGAGGCACAAGGAACAGCCACCTTTGTCCTTAGAGGTTCAAGCAAGACAAGATTTTATGGTGCTCACTTTTCCATTCAGAATCCCTCAGTGGCTCCCCATTGACTTCCAGATAAAGTCCACATTTCTTAGCCTATAATTTAAGATCCTCCATAATCTGTTTCCATCTACCTTTCTGGCCTTATATTATACTTTTTCCTCTTGTACTCAGTGTTCTAGCCAAATTGGATAAACTGAACACATCCCACGGTTTTCTACCTACTATCCAAAAGATAATCTGTGTGAGAAGGCGAAAACAGTGCAATTCCATCTAGACCCATAAATGTAATTTTCCATGGTCATGGCCCACTAATAAATAGTACAAGCCTGCTATGTTTTGTAGAAGGATGATTTTGCCTTCCCTCTCCACACTTATGGCTCTGCCCATGCTATTCTCTACTCTTAGAATGTCCTCTTTTTCTCTTCTTTCTTGCTAACATCCTACTCATTTTTCAAAACTTAGTTCAAATGACACCTCCTGTGTGAAGCCTTTCTTGATCTCCTGAGCTCAGAGTGACCTCGCTCTAATATGCTTTCCTAGCATTTTGTACTCCTCTTATGTACTTTTATAATCTCATATAGATGGCTTCATTCTAATTTGTATGATGTTTGTCTCTAAACTGTTGGATCTACTACATTGTAAATACTTTCAAAACTGCAGCTCTATCTCTCTTGATATCTTCCCAGCGTTTTGCTCAGTAAATTATAAATAGCAGGTACTTAAGTTTGTTGAATAAAGGAATGTTGTTAGAGTGTCAACAGTATCATTAAAGAATAGGGGGCACAGTGGTCAACAAGTCTAACCTCTTTGTTTTATGGGTGAGAAACTGATACCCAGAGAGGCTCAGAAAGTGCTTGCGCCATATTGGGTTTGGTTGTGAAGGTATCTCATGTAAACAAATTGCTTCTGAATTTAAAACTCCTGTTCATCTGTTGACTCTTATATGTTAGTAAAATTATAAAATGATGGTAAACCGAAACATTGAAAGTGTTTTCAAATTTTAAAAACAAAATAAAGGATGGGTGATTTATTTATGTTCATTGTCAAGGAAATGTGTTCTATCTTTAGATCAGCATTTAAGATTTAGAAGGAATCTTGGAACGTCATTGATCTCCAATTCAACACATCCACGTGAACTTATTATCTTTTCTCCCAAAATTAAACCCTTATGCAAATTTCCTTATTTCTGTTCAAGGTACTGCCATCCTTCCAATCACCAGGTTCATAACTCTTCATTTTTTCCCCACACATCCAATCTGCTGCTAAATCTTGTAATTTCCACCTCTACAACATTTCTCACAGCTGTTTTCTTTCCATTGCTCACATGATAGTAATGATAGCTAGCATTTACTTAGAGCTTCAAGGTTTGCAAAGTGCTTTACAAAAATTATTTTATTTTATCGTCACAACCACCCTGGGAGATAAGTACTATTATTATCCTCATTTTACAGATGAGGAAACTAAGGCAAACAGAGATTAAGTGACTTATGTAGGGTGAGTGTCTGAGGACAGATTTTAAGTCAGTTCATCCTGCCTCTAGGTCCAGTGTTTTATCCATTGTGCCACCTTGCTACCACCCACCTTAGTTCAAGCCCTCATCACTTTTCATCTTAACTATTTAAATAGTCTCTTAATTGATTTCCTTTGCCTCAAGTTTCATTCTTTCTAATCTTCACACAGCTGCCAAAGTGTTATAGCTGATGCTTAGGACTAATAGTGTCCCTATCCTACTCAATAAATTTCAGCTCTCTATTACCTCTAGGGCCAAACATAAATCTCTGAACTTGCCATTTAAAGCCCTTTAGAATCTGGTCCTAATTTACGTTTCCAGCCTTATCATTTTTTTAAATAGCATTTTATTTTTTCCCTACCTGCATATAAAAACAATTTTCAATATTTTTTTTGAGTTCCAAATTCTCTCCTTCTCTGAGATGGCAAGCAACGATATATGTTATATATGTGCAATCATATAAAACATATTTCCTAATTAGTCATTTTGTAGAGATAAACTAGAACAACACCAAAAAACAAAAAAAAAAAAAAACTAAAGAAAGTGAAAAATAGTATGCTTTGGTCTGTGTTCAGACTCCATCAGTTCTTTGTCTGGAGGCAGATAGCATTTTTCATCATGAGTCCTTTGGAATTGCCTTGGATTGTTGTATTGCTGAGAATAGTCTGTTACTGTGTATAATGTTTTCCTGGTTCTGCTCACTTTCTTTCCAGGTTTTTCTGAAATCATCCTTACTCATCATTTCTTATAGCATAATAAATTCTATCACATCCACATACCCCAGTTTATTTAGCCATTTCCCAATTGATGAGCATTCCCTCAATTTCCAATTCTTTGCCACCACAAAAAGAGCTGCTATAAATATTTTTGTACATATAGGTCCTTCTGCCCTCCCCCTTTCTTAATCTCTTTGGGACACAGATGTAGTAGTGGTATTGCTGGATCAAAGGGCATGCATAGTTCCAAATTGCTTTCCAGGGTGGTTGGATCAGTTCATAACTCCATCAGTAGTGCATTAGTGTCCCAATTTCCCCACATCCCCTCCAACATTTATCATTTTATTTTCTATCATATTAGCCAATCTGATAGATGTGAGGTAGTACCTCAGAACTGCTTTAATTTATGTTTCTCTAATCAGTAATGATTTAGAGCATTTTTTTCATATGATTATAGTTGGTTTGATTACTTCATCTGAAAACTACTTGTTCATATCCTTTGACTTTTGGGGAATGACTTGTATTCTTATAAATTTGAATAAGTTGTCTATATATTTGGGAAATGAGGCCATTATCAGAGACATTTGCTGTGAAAATTGTTTCCCAGGTTTCTGCTTTCCTTCTAATCCTGGTTGCATGGGTTTGTTTGTACAAAAGCTTTTCTTATTTTAATATAATCAAATTAACCATTTTATATCTTTTAATGCTCTCTATCTCATTTGGTCCTAAATTCTTTCCTTATCCATAGATTTGACAGGTAAACTATTCCATGCTTCACTAATTTGCTTATGATATCACCCTTTGTGTCCAAATCATGTAACCATTTTGACCTTATTTTGGTATATGATGTGAGATGTTAGTCTGTACCTAGTTTCTGCTATGTTGTTGTCCAGTTTTCCAAGCACTTTTTGTCAAATAATGAGTTCTTGTCCCAAAGCTTATATATTTGGGTTTACCAAATGCCAAATTACTATGGTCATTTACTATAATGTAATTTGTACCTAAGCTATTCCACTGATCCACCACTCTATTTCTTAACCAGTACCAGGTTGTTTTGATGGTTATTGCTTTATAATTCAGTCTGAGATCTGGTATAAGTAGGCCACCTTCTTTCCCATTTTTTTCATTGATTCCCTTGATAATTCTTGACCTTTTGTCGTTCAAATGAATTTTGTTACTATTTTTCTAGTTCTATGAAATAATTTTTGGCAGTTTGATTGGTATGGCTCTGAATAAGTAGATTAATTTAGGTGGAATTGTAATTTTTGTTATATTGGCTCAGCCTACCCATTAGGAATTGACATTTTTCCAGTTGTTCAGATCTGACTTTATTTGTGTGAAAAGTGTTTTGTAATTGTGTTCATTTAGTTCCTAGGTCTGACTTGGCAGGTAGACTCCCAAGTATTTTGTATATATTGTCTACAATTATTTATACATCACTTTTCTTCATATAGTGTAGTAGGGCAGACTGACTTTTTTGCTGTACATCACACATGGCATTTCAACTCCGTATCTTTGCCCTGGCTCTCCCCCATGCCTGAAATACATTCGCTCTTCACCTCTTACCTCTTAGGATCTCTTGTTTTTCTTCTTCAGCTCAAGTACTATCTTCTATGCAGTTTTTTTCCCCTGATCTGCCAAGCTGCTAGTGTCTTTCTCCAAAACAAAACAAAACAAAACAAAAAACCCTTGCATTTTTTGTATATGTTTACACTTATACATATACTTATATCTGGACTTATCTTCCTGGATTGTAAATTCTTTGTGGTCAAGGATTGTTTCATATTTGTTGTATCATTAGTGCCTGGCAGATGGTAGGTGCCAAACAAAGTACTGTTTGATCCAGTTAAATTTTGAAGATAAGAAAATTGAGGCATTAAATCGCTTACATAGCTAGTTAGTGGCAGAATTTGGATATGAAGCAAGATCTACTGACTCTCAGGCCAGTTCCTTTCTGAGTTGCAATAGGCTAAGCCTATCAAGTGGCTACACTAAGTCTGGCGTTAAGATGGTGAGCCCCCAGAGAGGGAGAGGGCAAAAGGCGCCAGGTTGCCTAAGGAGGGACATATTGGCCGAGGTCCGAAATGGAGCAGGATAAAGATCTCCTGCTTCTCAGTAGCATTGGACCCTGGCATTTCCAGCCTGAGTGAAATAGGCATACCCAGTCTGCACACACACACACACACACACACACACACACACACTTACTTTAAATTCAATGGAGAATCAACCCATTCCATTTTCTTTTTTCTCCTTTGTCTTCCCCTCAATCTATAGCAAATAAATGCCTACCATAGATTTCTTGGCAGGCTAAGACTCACAAACATGTTGAAGTAAAGGCAACATTTTACAATGGAAAAATCAAAGAACAAGCATGTATTAATCACCTACTATGTGCCAGGCATTTCATTAGGCACTGGGAAAGAATTCAGGATCTAATTTAGAATCAGAGGACTTTAGTTTGAATTCTTTTATTATCTGTATGAGCCACTTAAGGCCTGTTTTCTCCTCTGTAAAATGAGGGGATGGGTCTAGATCAGTGTTATCAAACTCAAACAGAAATGAGACCCACCAAACTGCAAATAAGGATTGCTGCAGTGGCATATTGACTTTGAAAACCACATATTAACATTATCTGTGTTCTGTTATGTCTTCATTTATTTTGTTAACTCTTTCCCAATTACATTTTAATCTAGTTCTGAGCTGCACCTGGGAATATTGAGGGCCTGGCCACGTATTTGACACCTCTTGTCTAAATTGCCGTCTATCTCTATCCCTATAGAAAATGTTTTTCCATGTCTTTTTTGCCCAGTTATCTCCATCAGGAACAGTAACAATAAATGCACTTTTGTCTGTACAAATTCTCATATTAACAAAGGCAGAGGAATTCTTTTCAAGATGAAATATTTCATCCACTTCAAATCAGTTCATCAAATATTTATCAAGCATTTACCATGTTCAAGGAAGGCGCAAGCTGGTACTGGAGACAGGAAGCTTTAGAATGACATAATGCCTAGCCATAAGAAGCTTAAAATTGAATAGGATCATTTCAAATACATCAAACTAGGAAATCTAATGGTAACATCTTAACTGTAGTTCTCACCAAAAGGCAGTTCTGATTTAGTTGAAAGCACTCCATTTGTAAGTATCATGCATTTGGATTCTGGGCAAGTCACTCCATTTCTCTGGGCCTCAGTTCTTTCATCTATAAAATGAGGGGGTTAAATTAGATGATGTCTAGGGGCCCTTCTAGCTCTAAACTTTATGACCTATGATCTTAGCTAAGTAAATTCTTATATAGAATGGGGGTGAGAAGAATATGGATACAAACAACCTGGAGAGTATAAATCAGATTGTATCATAGGTGGAAATATAAACACACACACACACACACACACACACACAAAATACATAGTTTTGTTTAAAAGTCTTAAAGCAACATTTCTCAAATTATTGTCAAAGGTACTGGAGTTGTTTGCCATTTCCTTCTCCAACTCATTTTACAGATAAGAAAACTGAGGCAAACAAGGTTAAGTGACTTGCCCAGGGTCACAGCTAGAAAGTGTCTGAGGTCAAATTTGAACTCATAAAGATGAGGCTTCCTGACTCCAGGCCCAGCACTTTATCCATTGTGCCACTTAGTGGTGTGTGTGTGTGTGTGTGTGTGTGTGTGTGTGTGTGTGTGTGTGTGTGTGTGTGTATGCGCGTCACTTAGTATAGATCTATTTATTTTTGGTTTGTGGTTTTATTGGTATTGGGAATTCCCTTTACCAATGCAGATCAACAGCTGTTGTCCAAAATGGTCTTGGAGAGTTGGATCCCTGGCTGGTCCAGATCACACAGAACTGCGAAAGCTTATTTTATTTTTTCACTTATTGAGCATTTTTTCCTCCCTCCCAGGCACACCCCTGTCACAGGAAAAAAAATGTAAAAGAGAAGTAGAGAGAACTATATAACCCTTGTGCCATCTGAGCTTGTCAAGCAACATAAACTCCAATGTTGACTATTGCCAAAGAAATTCATTTCAAATTCTGAATGTTTGTCTATCTTCTCTTTGTCATGAGGTAGACAATGTTCTTCTTTTTATAGAACCCTAGAGTCATGATTGATCATTTCATTGATCATACTTCTTAAGTTTTTCGGAATTTTCATTTTTACACTGTTGTTACTACTCTATAAATTGCCCTCTTAGTTCTATTCGCATCACTCTGCATCAGTTCATGAGTCTTGTGAGGTATATCTGAAACCATCTTCTTCCTCATTTCTTATAGCACAATAATATTCCACTACAGCTTGCCTTTAAGAAAATAATTCATCTTGAAAATGGAAGTGAGAATTAAAACAAAATTAATTTACTTCGTTCTTCCTTGTCCTAGCCAGTATTTTTTTTCTCAAAATATACCACAGAAGAAAGAGCATGTTCTGTTACTTACTACCAAAGTGACATTTAGATAAATCATTGAACCTCTTTGGGCTTTGATATCCACACATATAAAATGAGAGTGTTGGATTAAATGATCTGTGTGGGCCTATACACCTCCAAATCTATGATCTTAAATGTATGCTAGCAGAAAACTTTATTTTGGACAAGCGGCATTTTCTATCTCATAAAGGAAAAAACATCAGTTTGTATATGAGTGCAGAAGTAATTGATTGAAAAAAATTTTATCATCATTACTTTGAGCGAAGCAGAAAGTATTATTAGAAGGAAGAAAGATTGACTCCCAATTTCTCCCCCTTTCTAGGTTATGCTGTAATGCACAGGAAGATATACGGAATAATCTTCTCTTGATATCACTTTACAAAGTAATAATACTCAGGGTTTATTATATTTTTTAAATAAGATCTATTTATAGTCAAAGGCTATGGGGGGAATAGAAGATTTACATTCAGAAACATAATACCCAAGGTTCATGGGCATATATAATGCTGGAAGGGACCTCAGAGACCATCTAATACAATCTGTTCATTTTCTTTGGTTGAGATGAGGAAGGCAAGTCTTAGTTTTAGTTCATATTGAAGTGATTTTTCATGATATCATATCATGCCTTTTAAGCTATGTTTTGTGGATATGTTCAAATGCAGTTCAATAGAATGTTTTCTCAAACTATGTATCCTTATCCATATACTTACCATAAAAGTCTCCTTTTATTCAATGCTCATTTTCTGAAGCCAAATTTATCTTTACTTGTCTTTTGGTTTTGCTTTGGGACACGTCAGCATATCTTGGCATGCTGAGATACCTGTAATTTCCTGTTGTTGTTTTTTATCTTAAGAACTTTGTCTTTATTGCAATCTTTGCATAATTATCCTTATGGCAACTTCCCTTATCTTCTGATCCTGCCCACTGCTGACACCTTAGTTTATGGCAGGCAGGGCATTAGTTGTCAAGTACTTTCTAGGTGCCATGCACTGCTGTTGCTGTTTGTCCTTAGTTCGTGAAGAGGGCTATGACGTCAAATGTCTATATAATTGCAGTTTTTCATCACTATTACATTATACCTCACTTTCAGGCTTGTGATCTATTTCCCAATTCCACATCTGTTTTCTTTTTCTGACCAGTTCTACCATGATGAAAAGGTCTTTCTTGTTTCTTCCTCCATTGATTTGCCCCAAATTTTCTTCATCCACTATGCTTCCATAATCTGGTTTCTGATTTTCCTCACATATATATACCATCTTAATATACCTGCCCTCACTTACCCATCCTGTTTCTTTTGTTTTTTTTTAAAGTAATTGGAAGCTTTATTTAACACAAGTAAAAATGTGCAAAGTATTTTATTCATTTTCTTCACTCCTCAGTGTAGCATTTGGATTGATAATCTTGATGGCTAGCCGAGCTGCTCTCTCAACCCATGACTTTCCGATTCTTGGAGGACACCTTGTGAGCAATCATGGCCCAGTTTGTTGCACATCAGAAGCACTTCCAGCTCATTGACATTGTGTACTAAAAACTTCCTCAATCTACTTGGTAACATGTGTTTTGTCTTCTTACTGCTTCCATAACCAATATTGAGCATCAAGATCAGGCCCTTGAATCATCTCGCCCTTTTGTCAGTGCCTCTTGGTTTACGCCAGTTTCTCTTGATCTTGACATACCTGTTGGACTGGTGCTGGATGAACTTCTTGGTCCTCTTCTTGATGATTTTAGGCTTTACGAGAGGTCAGAGGACAGGCATGGCGCCAGCAGAGAAATAGTGGCCCCTCCATGGGAAGCGCCAACAGAAAGAGCCATCTTGTTTCTTTTGAATAAAGCATATCTATAGAGAGGTATATTCCATCATGGTTTTGATCCCACTAAGTCTCAATGACACTTCTAAGACCAACCTACCTCTTTGCATTAGGACCTCTGTTTCTTCTTGTTGCCCAAACCATGGCCTTTGTGTTCAGGCCTTTGAGGCTATAGGTTTTCCTAGTGACTGGTTCCTTCTTGGATTTTGTCTCTTGTGAATTTATTTCTCCTGCTATCCTTATTCCTTCATTTTAGTTACTCTATGTTATCTAATATTGTTCTCTCTCTCTTTGTCTCTCTCTATCTCTGTCTCTCTGTATGTCTCTGTCTCTCTCGCTCTTCTCTCTCTCCCTCTCTGTCTCTCTCTGTCTCTGTCTCTCTCTCTCTCTCTCTCTCTCTCTCTCTCTCTCTCTCTCTCTCACTCTCACACACACACACACACACACACCACACACACACACACAGAGGAACTATTTTTCCTTCTTAGCTTAAAGTCTTTCGATTAGATTTTCAGACAGTTGACGAATACATTTTTTCCAGACTGTTAAATATTGTCCCTCTCTGGCAAGGAGTCTGTCATTTCTGTATCTTAATCCAAATCCCATTCTCAGATCTCATCTTTTTAACTGGCTGTCCACTTACAAATCTGTTTTTCTTTTCTGTGTTCCTTATGATCGTTGTAATTGAGTGAAGCAAAAGAGAGGAAAACACAACCTGTGTCCCTTTGGTCATCAATTTCTTGCCCAAAACCTTGCAATCTTTCACAATACTTTTTAGATTTCTTTTTGATAGTGCCACAGAACCACTAAGTTTTCAGTTTAAGAGACCTCTGCAGATATTTAGTCTAACTCATACCTGAAGGAATTCTCTATAATAGTAATAATTATATACTTCAGAAGTTAAGTTTTTTAATTCTACACTATAAAAAAATTCATATAATCATGATATGAAATAATTTATAGATTCATAGTTTCTATGAACTCTGCTGTTGACAAGCAGTGCAACCTTGGGCAAAGTAGTTGTATGACCTCTGGATTTCAGGTTTCTTATTTGTAAAATGGTGGGTAGAGAGGATGAAGCTAAATTATATCTAAAGCTTTTTCCATCTCCAAGACAATAATATGCTATATGAAGAAAGTTTTTCAAGCCTTCCTTTCTTCCTCTTCAAAATGGACGGAATATTATATAAACTGCCTGCTTCCCCATCATTATAAGGGTCAAATGAGATAATGTATGTGAACATGCCAAATGAACAGGTGCAAACTACTATTACTATTAATAATAATTTTAACCCAGCATACTTTGAAAATAAGGCTTCAGTGTCTTATTAGAAAGGCACAAAATTGAAATAATCAAAGAATGATGCCTTGCTTTCCTTTCCAAGTTTTATTTGATTGAAGCAGTGACTCATAATAGCTCATACTTTCTTTCAAACTGAATGTTTATTACTCAAAACTGTATAAAGAGGAGGAAAAGAAAATCTCTATATTTGCTTTAACAGCTTGCAGCTCTCCCAGAGTAAGCTATTATGTTGTCAAAATGCCTTAGCTATGTAGATGAAGGCAAGACAAGTCATTGTGTAGATGTGGGATTCCTTCCTCTATGGAAAACCTCCCAGTGCTAGGAAAGGATGGAGGTCATGGTGAGTATAATGGCAATTAGCAAGCAAGTGAGCAGCTTGGTGGTTTCAAAACATCACGTGTTTTTTCCTGATGTCTTTTCTTCTCATTTGAAAGTATAGGTGTCTGTCTTCTTGAGTCCTATTATTCTGTTGGCAGCAGAATGTCTTTGAAACCATAGGTATCATCTTTCAGCTCTGGAGTAAGAGCAATGGTCTGACCACTTATTAATGTTAAGGAGCTAAAAGATATCTGAGGAGGTGTAGATTCGTGAAGAGACAAGAAGGGAAGAAGTAAGTCTTTGACTCCTAAACTACTGTTATAGCTATAATTTCTTCAGGTTTTTTTATAGTTTATTTGAAAATTTTTTTGTCTTTACAGTCAAGGCATAAAAACTTGGTTATGGTGCAAGAAGCAAATGACCGTCTCGTCACCCCACAACTTCTCAGCTGTGTTCCCAAGATGCTATTCCTGTCTGTTGTACAGATGAAAAGTATAATTAGGACCAATTTATCCCAGAGACTGGTCCAATATAGGGTAGTGCCCTGGGCCCAAAACTCTAATTACGGGAAAATCCTTCTTCCTACTACTTTTTATTTTGGAAATCTATAATAACACCTTTATTTAAGCTGTAAAGACAAAAGCATGAGATGAGAGTCCTTGTTTGCAACTTTCTGTGAGTTCCTAGATAGGATGGAAATAGGAAATTAGCACAATCCAGGGACTTCTTATACCTTTGGGGATCAATCAGGATGTTTGTATTAGGGGAGGGGTTGGGAAAAAGATTTGTATTTGATGATTGGTTTTTCTTTGCCCGGGCTACCTTGAACATATCTGATTTCTGTTCTTCAAGTGGAATGATATATGGGATGTCCCATTTCAACAGTAAGAAAGAGAAGTGATTATTTTTATTTCCTGTCCCTTTATACCAGGGCTGTGTTTTTTCTTCTTCAAGGAAAGAACCATAGGATGAGGCTATTTCCTCTGGAAGTTTTTATAATATTTTAAACAAGTAATTGTTTGCCTCAGGACTTTGCAAATTTAGATTGGGGAAGATAAAAACTGGACTAAGTCATCATGAGACCACAGATTTAGAATTGAAAGGGATCTTAGAGATCAATCCATTTCCCCCATTTTGCAGAGGAAGAAACTGAGGTCCAAAGATAAATAAATAGCAGAGCTTAGATCAAGACTCAGCCCCTTTGCAAGTCACTTCATCTCCCTTGGCTTTCACTTCATCTATAAAATGAAGGGGATGGCCTAGACCCACTAATGTCCCTTTCAGCTTTAAAACTCTAAAATCTATTAAGAAGGCTGGAATCCTCATAGAATTTTTTTTTTACATTCCCCTCAAATTCCTTCCCTTTCTTCCTTATCAGCTCCCATGTTCAGTCTTCAAGGTGGCTCTTTCAGACCTTTTCTTTTTTTCCTTAAATCCTTAATCCAACCTTCCCTTTGTCCTGTTACTTCACTGATAGAGACAAGTTGGCAAGAGCTCACCATGTAACCTCTTTTCATCTCAAGATCTATCTCTACATCTTTCCCTCTGCAGTTTCAGACAAAGAGGTGTTCTTTTTATCTCTCTAGTGCTCCCTCTGTGCTTTTTTTTTCATTTCCACTTGAAGGGTCTTCTTCTATATTTAAACTCTCCCCCAGAATCTTGAATTTCACCCTTTCCATGGTGACTTCTTTTCTGTTCATTCTCAAGTCTCCCTTATTTTAAAATAAAGACTAGATTTAAAAAAAAAAAGCTCACTTGCTTTCCCTGTTATCCTTTGTGATTCTTCTTCTGTTAGACAATTTTCTCTAAATGAGTATTCTAAATGCATGACTTCTATCTACTTGTATCTCTTCTCTCCTTAATTCTATGTAGTCTGGATTCTGCTCTCCTGTTTTTGCCATCTTAAAAGTTTTCAGTGGCTTCCAGTGGTGCTCATCTTTTGGTGGTCCTCATATGAGAGGGATCCTGGCTGACAAACTCCTCAGGCAGGACCTTCCTACATGTGTTAGCACCTTGGTGAGATTATCAGGTTGTTTGGAACTTATTTCATACCAATCACTCATACATTAGAATAGCAGTTAGTTTAGAAGGGAAGAATAACTTTCCATTCACTAGAATAGACCTGTTACCCAGTTCCTAGTTAACAAATATTTTCTTAAATACTGCAATTTTAGGGCACTGTTCTAGCCTAGTACTTACCCTGTTGGAGCTTACAATGTACTGGATGGATATAGTAGCTACCCATATAAATGTAAGATAGTTTGAAGTGGGACAAAGCTCAAACTGCTGGGGAAGAGAATAGTCAGGAAGGACTTCAGGTGGGAAGTGGCATCTGCCCCAACCTTGGGAGAAGCTAGGAAATCAGTTTCAAGATACTTTGGAAACACAATTAGTAGTCAAATGGTTGATCAGTGAACAATGGAATCAAAGCAGAGGAAGCTGGATAGTCTTGAGGGATATTGCCAATCTTGGGTCTTTCCCTTGTGTAATGCTGGAGGAACACTGACATATTTCGTCTCATTGACTCACTTTTCCTAACTGTATGCATATCTCTGCACTTCTACTGTGATGATACTTTGGAAACGTTATAATTGATTAGTTCACTGCTTATCTCCATTAGTCAGTTTTTTTTTTTATTCTTCAAGACATCTAGAAAGTACATGTGTGGTAAGAGGCCTGGTGGTTATGATGCTATCGTGAGAGTTAGGAAGACCTAGATTCCAGTCCCACCTTTTACACTCACTGGTTGCATGAACTTGAGGCAAGCCATTTAACCTCAAACTGAACCTCAGCTTCCTCCTCTGAAAAAATGGATATCATCATAGCCATGGCACCTACCTCACAAGGTGTGTGGGGTAGTAATAGTTGGGAGTCAGATGACATAACGCATTTAGAGCACTTTGCAAGTTGTAAAGTCCTATAGAAATGTCAGGTGGTGGTATTTTTACCTTCATCTAATCAGCCTCACCTTTATAATCCATATTTTAAGGTTGATGAATTCTGCCTATGGCTAATTTCATTAGTTTGAGATTCAGAAGAAAAATCATTTTCTGATTTTTTTTTACAGTTAAACAAGTATTTAATAAGCAACTACTATGTGCCAGGCACTGGGGTAAGCACTAGGGATATTATTCAGTTGTTTCAGTCGTGTCTGACTCTTTGTGACCCCATTTGGGGTTTTCTTGGCAAAGGTACTGGAGTGGTTTGCCATTTCCTTCTCCAGCTCATTTTACAGGTGAGGAAACTGAGGCAAACAGGATAAGTGACTTGCCAGGAGTCACACAACTAATAAGTGTCATAGGTCAGATTTGAATTCAGGAAGATGAGTCTTCCTGACTACACCACCTAGCTGCATTTCTTCATTTCTTATAGCACAATAGTATTTCATCACAATCATATACCACAACTTGTTCAGCCATTCCCCAATTGATGGACATCCCCTCAACCTCCAATTCTTTGCCATCACAGAAAGAGCTGCTATTTGCATTTCTCTAATCAATAGCAATTTAAAGCATTTTTTCATATGACTATCTGTAGCTTTAATTTCTTCATCTGAAAACTGCCTGTTCATATCTTTTGACCATTTATCAATTGGGGAATGACCATATTCTTATAAATTTGACTTACTTCTGATGTATTTGAGAAATTATGGCCTAGGAATTTATGCAAGGGATTGAGGAATTTACATATACACCCAAGAATTGTCATTTTGACCTTTAGCACGAATAAAATATGCAGTTACTCAGTAACAAATAAGCAAACATATCTTCTGTAGATAGAATAAATAATGTGCCCCTAACTAATAATATACATAGGATCATAGGTTTAGAGTTAGAAAGGTCCTTGTAGGTCACTGAGTCCAACCCCCTGATTTTATAGGGGAGGAAATTGAGGTCCAGAGTGGTTAACTGACTCACACAGGCAGTAAATGACAGAGCTGAGTTTTGCATTTGTGTCTTCTGACTCCAGATCCTGCATTCTCTCCATCATCAAGCCATCTCTCTGCTACTTTTGAAATGTAGCTATTGCTGTAATTAATAAAATGTAAATTCATCTCAAAGCATTACAGAATCTGTAATAGTTTTTGTAATTATGTATTTTCTCAATCAACAAGATACCAATAGTTAAACTATTAATGATGTGGTCACACACACACACACACACACACACACACACACACACACTCAAGAAGGTGTTGTACTAGAAATTATAGGAATCTGCTATACTTTATTCATTCATGTAGCCTAACTCATTCTCTTTCATGGCTTCAGCTTTTGGGTCTGTGCTCATGACTGCCAAATCTATCTACCTCTCACTTGAACTTAAAGAGTCATATCTCCATCTGAAAGACCTGGTCTGCCTTCAAACTCAGCAGCCTCCAATTTTATTTTTTTTTGCCTGGTATTATCCTGCCACCAGATTTTTATTATATCATTATGATCCTGTACTCAAGAATATATAAATGGTTCCAATTTGCCTATTAAAATTATAGAAATATAGGACTTTTGAGATTCCATTTTCCATATGTAGAAACTGAGGCTCATGGAATTTTTATTTTCTTAAGTAACTCAAAAAGTTGGTGTCAGAATTAGGAGTAGAACCCAGGAAATTCTTAAGCACTACCATGGAGCTATTTAATAGTGTTTTTCACCCTCCCTTCCTTCTTACCATAAAAGATCAAATTGTATGCTCTGTGTGTGTTGATGTCTGCTACATTTTTTCCTTTTATCTCCCCAGCTGATATGATTCTCCCCTCTTTCCCCCACCCTTATCAGTTCTCATAATACTTTGAATTCCTCTTAAGCCTTTATCATAATGTAAATTTTATGTCTTATCTTGAATTCATATTCTAACACTCAAGTATTCTTGTCTCCTGTTTCCCTTCCTCCCCTCTCCTTTTTTCTTCCCTCTTCCTCTTCCTCTCCTTCCTATCTTCCCTCCTGCTGTCATCCTCACTCTCACTTTCTTTTCCCCTGTGCCATCTTTCCACAAACTTCTCCCCCTCCCCCATAGGTCAGACTCTTGAAAAACACAAGTTTAGGAGATTAACTAGATTCATGTTTCTTGGGCACAAATGTGTCCTTCCAATTTTGTACATATATTGTTCTTTAGGTTTATGCCTCTGAGGGAATAAAATAGAAAGAACAGAGGTTGTTGTCAAATTAATCCTTGCTTAGGATCAATTTCATACACTCTGAACTTCAGAGAGGTAGCATGGTACACTATCAGAGGACCTGGTTCAAACCCCATCTTTGGTGCCTTACTACCTCTTCAGAAAATCTCCTCCCTGGCCCTGAGTCTCCTCTTGTAAAATAAGGGAGTTGCACCAGATGGCCTCTGAAATCTTTTGTAGCTGTAGATCTGTGATTCTGTCACTTTAAGATAAATAGGCTGACAGCATCTGTAGGTAAAGAGACCAACATATGTTCTGGCTGAACTGTAATCGAACCAAACTGTGATTTTAAAAAATATATATTTAGATTAGTTAATTTATAGTAGTGATTAAAATAATCTAATATGAAAATAGATTTAAACGTTTTCACTATAATTTTTATCTTGGATAATTAGCATAGATATAATTAATATAATAATATTATAATAGATGATTAATAAAGAAGCTGTATTTTCTTAGGTACTTAGGTCTAGTTCTGTTATGAAGATATGGGCTCTCTGACTCCAAATTCATTGCTGCCAAATTATGTCTTCTCAGCTTATAATTTAAATAGAGGTTTAAATCAATCAGTTAATCCACAAGCGTCTCTTAAATGCTTGATATGTGCCAGGCACTATGATAAATGTTGGAAATACAAATACATGTAAAAAGAAAGTCTCTGCCCTCAAGCTTACATTCTAATGGGTGAAAACATCACCTAAAAGGAAGCTGAAGGGGGAAAGGGAGGGAGGGAGGAGATGGGAGTCAGAATCCCAGGGTGGGGTTATGATGAAGTCCTGATTGTGGCCCGGTGAGAAATTAAGAGATGGCGGGCCTGGGTGCCCTCCTTAAATGAAGGTTCTGGGAAGCCATCTGATCAGAGGGGAGAGGCTGAAGGAACCCTGAGGGTACTTTGAAGGTATGAATTCCAGGGAGGAATGAATTCCAGGGAGGAAATGATCTTCCAGGATGAAGAATTTCTTGGAGTATGATGAAGCAGTTGGGATTGAAACCAAAATCACCTGGTTTAACCCCTTCATTTTACAGAATTCATTTGATTTAAGTCATGGATGCAGTTTACCACAGCCTGTATTAGATACTCTATGTATTTGGATTGCTTATGTAAACTCTGAGGAGGTTGTAGATATTTTGAAGTTAAAGCTCAGTTGGCTTTACCTCGAATATAATGGTACAAAGCATTTTTCCCAGCTTCAGGTGTTTTCCAAGTGGCAGTCTTCAGCCTGCTTACACTCATGCACTTATAATGGGGATAAGAAATCAACTGAAAAAGCTCTATTGACATTCTCTTTGGTGACTATGGTAATGGAATAAACAAAAGCAAGAGAAACCTAGAAGATTCAAGGACGTTGTAATTGCATTTTTACACCTGCCTTGCCAAGGCTGCACAAATAGGATCATATTTATTTTAAAAATACCTATTAAGACCTAACTGTGTCTGAGGCACTGTACTAGATGACTGACGCAGGAGAATTGTGTGTGACATGGGGGAGGGTTAAGAAGATGAATAATGATCTGACCCCTGGGAGTTTACATTCTCTTAAAGGGGATGATATGCCTTCTTCCTTCCCTCCCTGGTACTAGAACTGGAAAAAGATTTGTGAACATAAACAAAAGAACAACACAGTCTGGTAGAAAAATGATTGTTTTGGTGGCAAAGAAATCTGGGGATGTGGGTGGGTGTTTGCATTTACTATCTACCCAGGATTATGTAGTTCCTCCTGAATAGACAGCTATTAATGAATGTTTAAAAGGGAGAGCTCACAGTCAGCGTTCATTACAAGGAGAAGGATTTTATCCAATTTTATATTAGTGACTTTCTCAAGGAACTTCTCTCCAACTGTTGATATTCTGCCTGGACTCCCTGCTCAATGGTTAACCACTACAAATTTCTATCTAATCTCAACTAAGTCCTCACTATATCAAATTAAGTGTTGTATTCCTCCCTAATTGATTCACTTACCCCCTCTCCATGGCAGCTGTTCCAAAGCTTCTCACAGCCTTCTGGTCTCTCTAAAAGCCTCACATGACACCCCCACTCCCGCAAACTTTATATCTGAGAACCTCATCTCATACTTTACTAAAAAAATCAAGACTATTTTTGAAGAACTTTTCCTCCCCTCCTCCCTCTCATCTCATTCAGGAATCTTCCCCTGTATCTCCTCCTTTACTTGAGTTTCAGATAAAAAGATGGCACTGCTCCTTTCCTAGACCAGCTGCTCTACATATGCCCTTGATCCAGTCCTTTCCCGACTTCACCTGCAAATTACTCCCTGTCTTCTCTATTCTTCTGTTTGCAATCTCTCTCCCTCTTCTGGCTCCATCTCAGATGCCTATAAACATGCTCATGTTTCCTTCATCCTTAAAAAATCCTTCATGTGGTCCTACTATCTCCACTAGCTTTTGTTCTATATCCTTCCTCCCCTTCATGGCTAAACTCCAAGAAAAATTTTCCTACACTGGACGCCTCTACTTCCTCTCCTCTCAGTCTGTTTTAAACCTTCTGTAACTGAAACTGCCCTCTACAAAGTTAGCAGTGATATGTTAATATGATAAGGGTCTTTCCTTAGTCCTTCACTAACTCGGTCCCTACTCATCTGCAGCTTTGACCCTGGCGATCACCTTCTCCCCTGGATTACTTTTCTTGGTTTTCCTGACACTGCTCTCTCTTAACTTCCTCTCTCTGTCAGATGATTCCTTCTCAAGTCTCCTTTGTTTATTCTTCATCCATGCCTATTTCAGCGTCTGGCACATAGTAAATGCTTATGATAAATATTTTACTTACTGATAAATATTTACCCCCCCAAAAAAGATACAACATCCTGCATCCAGTCTATTCTCAGAATGCTTAAATTGTACATGCTAGTATCTCAAGACCTCTCAGGTCTCAGAAGTCATTGTTGATTATTTCTGTTGCCCAAGAGGACATGGAGTTTGGTGGGGGTTTTTTTGGCATCACAATAGATTTTATTTTTATTTTTAAAAAATAGATTTTATTGATGCCTTTTTGTTATTCATTACCTATATTTTCCCCTGTGTCCTTCCTTCTTCCTTTTCCAGAGGTCCATGCTTTAGTAAAACATTTTTAAAATAAATTTTATTGATATCTATTGTTTTTATATCAACTTTCTCCCTTTAATCTCTCCTTCCTTTCCCCTCCCTGAACCATTCACACAGAAGATTTTAATAGTCAGTGGTTGTCAAGAAACAAGTCTGTGCAATTTGAGAATTTCTTTAACAGAGCTATGTGAGAAAAGACTAGTCAAAAGCAGTTGCAAAATGGGGTTCCTTTAACCCCCAGCTATCATAGACTATATCTGAGTGGCAACATATTATTATTCTAAGGATGGAATCTTCATATATTAAAATTTGACTCCAAAACCTAAGATGGTCAAAGGCATAAAGGTTCAAAACAAATAGAGATCTTCCCCTTTTTTCTCATCCCCCTTTTCACCTTTCTGAGTACTTAACCAGGACACTCAGTAAAGGCCAAATCATGCTCAGTCACCCAAGCATCCTAATCTGAAAACTTTTCATGAATTTAAACCATCTCACCAGACTTTTTCTAAATTAATCTTTTTGGTCTGCTATGGAAAAACTTCCACATAGTTGTTCCTTTCTTTCTTATACTCTGTTTTAGATGTCTGGGAAATATAATTGATATTAAAGAATCTAAAGCCAAAGGGTTGGAAGCAATTTTTAAGTTAAGCATTACTGCTAAGTCTGCTTCTGGAATACCTGACATAGCATTGAATAAACTTAGTCTCATTACTTTTCTCTTCAACTCCAAAGGAAAAATATTTGTAATGTGGCCTAAATGTTTCCACGTGCATCTTATAGCATTTTATTTAAGTATTTCCACATGTCTGTTAGAGTCTTTGATGGAATTACTGACTATGAAATGTAGCAGTCATGTCCCACAGGGAAATGAATCTCTCTTAATACCCTGGGCCTAAGACTTTGGTATTGATGGTTCCAGGATATCATGGGCTTTTTGCTAGGAGGTATAAGGAAAGCCACAAATCAGGCTTCCAGGGGAGCTGTCAGTGGCAAAGGTGGTAGCCAGAATTGAGATGGACCGCACACTCCGTACAGGGACAGGTTACAAGCTTCCAAGGTTTGGCAACAAGCAAAAATAATGACAACAGTGGTTGGAAGGAGGCAACACGAGAACCTCTCCCCTCTTCCACCTACCACCCCTAGTAAACTTATATTCTTGGGTTCATCAAACTTTGGGCAACTTTTTAGGATTGTTTCTGTTTTTTGCTTATCTAATCCATTCCACTAATTTCCTTTTCTTGTTATTGTTGGACTAGTTGTTCAGCCAAATGCAAAATAGTTTGGATGACTATTACTTTATGATATGGTTCGAGGTCTGTAAATTCATACTTTTCTTTCATGATTTTTCTCTTCATTTCCCATGAGAGTCCAAGACTTTTGTTCTTTTCCAAGGGAATCTTGTTACTATTTTGTCCAGCTCTGTAAAATAGCTCTTCAATAATTTGATTAGTATAACATTAAATATGTAAATACATATGGATCACATTTTTTTTATGAAATTGGTATGATTCATTCTAAAGCAATAAATATTTCTCTGCTTCCTTAAATCCTTTATTTCTGTAAAGAAATTTTCAGTTGTATGTATCTAACTACTGAGCATACTTTGGTAGCTTAATGCCCAGATTTTTTAATGCATTTTGTGGTTATTTGGAATGGATTTTCTTTACTATTGTTTTCTTCCAGGTTTTGTTGTTGTTATTATTATATACAAACTAATGATTCATTTGGATCTACTTTGTATCTTCATACTTTGCTAAAGCAAATAATCTTGTTAATTAGTTTCTTTGCTGATTCTCTGGGGTTTTCTAAGTATACTATCACATCAGCTGTGAATGGGGGATAATTTTTCTCCTTTGATTTTGCTTTTGGTTTCTTGTCTTATTGCTATAGCTGGCATTTCTAGGACTATACCAAATAATAATGGGAAGAGGAGGAAATACTCCTATTCTTACTAAAAAAATCTTTTGTAGTGTTATCACATTGTAAACAATCCTTGTTTTTGGTTTAAAATATATGCTTTTGATCATATTTTTTAAAAGATCCTTCCACACTTGTGTTTTCAAGGGTTCCCAACAAAAAATAAGATTGGTATTCTCTTATAAATTTCTTATGCATCTCTTTTTTAAAAATTTATTTTTATTTTTCAACATTTACTTCCACAAGATTTCGAGTTCCAAATTTTCACCCCATCTTGCCCCTCCCCTCAACCCAAGGTGGCATGCATTCTGAATATCTCTTCCCCTAGTCTACCCTCCCTTCTGTCTCCCCTCCCCTTCTCTTATCCCTTTCCCCTTTTATTTTCCTGTAGGGCAGGATATATTTCTGTACCCCATTTCCTGTATTTCTTATTTACCAATTACATGTGAAAACTTTTTTTTAAACATATGTTTTTAAAACTTTGGGTTCCAAATTTTCTCCCTTCCTCCCTCCCCACCCACCCTCATTCAAAAGGCAAGCAACTCAATATAGGTTATACATGTGCAGTTATGCAAAACACTTCCATACTGGACATATTGTGAAAAACTAACTCTATTTCCCTTAATCCTATTCCCCCATTTATTCTATTCTTTCTTTTGACCCTGTCCTTCCTCAGAAGTGTTTGCTTCTGATTACCCCCTTTCTCAATCTGCCCTCCTCTCTATCATTCCCCTGTTCTCTTGTTCCCTTCTCCCCCTGTTTTCCTGTAGGGTAAGACAGATTTCCATACCCAATTGAGTGTGTATGTTATTCCCTCCTTAAGCCAAATCTTATAAGAATAAGATTCCCTCATTCCCTCTCACCTTCCTCTGTTTCCCCTCCACTGTAAGAGCCTTTTCTTTTCTGTTTTTTTTTGTGAGATAATTTACCCCATTCTACCTCTCCCTTTCTCTTCTCCAGTATAATCCTCTCTCACCCTTAATTTTATTCTCCAGATATGACCCCTTCATCTTCAACTCACCCTGTGCCCTCTATCTATCTATCTATCTATCTATCTCTCTATATATATCTATGTATATATATACACACATATATGTACATTCATACATATAATTTTTTCCCTCCAACTACCCTAATACTGACAAAGGTCTCATGAGTTATAAATATCATCTTTCCATGCAGGAATGTAAACAGTTCAACCTTAATAAGTCTCTTATGATTTCTCTTTCCTGTTTACCTCTTCATGTTCCACTTGAGTCTTGTATTTGAAAGTCAAATTTTCTATTCAGCTCTGGTCTTTTCATCAAGAATGCTTGAAAGCCCTCTATTTCACTGAATGACCATTTTTTCCCCTTAAGGATTATACTCAGTTTTTCTGGGTAGGTGATTCTTGGTTGTAATCCTATCTCCTTTGCCCTCCAGAATATTATATTCCATGCCCTGTGGTTCCTTAATGTAGAAGCTGCTAAATCTTGTGTTATCCTGATTGTGTTTCCACAATACTTGAATTGTTTCTTTCTGGCTGCTTGTAATATTTTCTCCTTGACCTGGGAACTCTGGAATTTGGCTACAATATTCCTAGGAGTTTTCCTTTGAGGATCTCTTTCAGGAGGAGATCGGTGGATTCTTTCAATTTCTATTTTGCCCTCTGGTTCTAAAATATCAGGGCAGTTTTCCTTGATAATTTCTTGAAAGATGATGTCTAGGCTTTTTTTTGATCATGGCTTTCAGATAGTCCAATAATTTTTAAATTCTCTCTCCTGGATCTATTTTCCAGGTCAGTTGTTTTCCAATGAGATATTTCACATTGTTTTCTAATTTTTCATTCTTTTGGATTTGTTTTACAGTGTCTTGATTTCTCATAAAGTCACTAGCTTCCAATTGCTCTATTCTAATTTTTAAGGAAGTATTTTCTTCAGTAATCTTTTGGACTTCCTTTTCCATTTGGCCAATTTTCCTTTTTAGGGCATTCTTCTCCTCATTGGCTTTTTGGACTCTTTTGCCATTTGGGTTAGGCTGTTTTTAAGGTGTTATTTTCTTCAGTATTTTTGTGGTCTCTTTTATCAAGCTGTTGACTTGTTTTTCATGATTTTCTTGCATCATTCTTATTTCTCTTCCTGGTTTTTCCTCTACTTCTCTTACTTGCTTCTCAAAATCCTTTTTGAGTTCTTCCAAGGCCTGGGACAGATTCATATTTTTCTTGGAGGCTTTGGATGTTGGAGCTTTGATTTTGTTGTCTTCTTCTGGTTGTATATTTTGATCTTCTTTGTCACCAAAGTAAGATAATATAGTCTGACTCTTTTTGTGCTGCTTGCTCATGATCCCAGCCAATTACTTGAGTTTTAAACTCTTTGTTAAGGTAAGAGTCTACTTCCAATGTAGAGAATGTACTGTCCTAAGCTTTAGGGGTTTGTACAGCTGTTTTCAGAGATACTTGTAGGGACCTGTAAATTTTCAGTTCTTCCAGGGTGGTATGATAAAGGGCAAGGGGTTTACTCCTTTCCTGGCCTGTGCTCTGATCTATGAGTGACCACAAGCACTCCTTTCTCTCTTGAAACTATGAGGAGGATTTTCTCTTCACCACCAGTATAAGCTACACCACACCAGTGCTTCTCCTTGCCCCAGCAGCGCCCGTCAGAACAGTCACCCAGAACCAAGCACAGGCAGAGCAAGAGATTCCTGCCTCAGCACTTGCAAAGAGTCACCTGTAATCCACCTCTGATCAGCCACCTGATGTCCCCCTAAGTCTGTGGGCTAGAAGCTCAGGAGGCAGCCACCGCCCCAGGGCCACGCTTGGGAACTGGGACTAAGACTGCTTTGCTTCTCTCTCACTGCAGAAACAGACTTTTCCCACTAACCTTCTAAGTTGTCTTTGGCGTTTGTGGCTTGAGAAGTCTGGAAACCACCACAGGTGCCTGTGATTCAGTCCTCTGAGGCCTGCTCCAGGTTCACTGCAGCCTGCAAGCCCACGCCAAACTGCACTCTTCTCCCAGCCCAGCGTGATACACCTTTCTGATCAACCATCCAAGTTGTCTTGGGCTGGAAATTTGTTTCACACTGTCTTTTTGTGCATTCTGCTGCTTTAGAATTTGTTTAGAGCCATTTTTTACAGATATTTGGAGGGGTTTGGGGGAGAGCTCAATTAAGTCACTGCTTTCCCTCTGCCATCTTGGCTCTGCCCCCCCTTATGCATCTCTTGAATCATATATTTTTGTCTTTGTTTATATGATAAGTTATATTAACTTTCATTGTTGCCCCTGCATCTCTGGCGTGAATCCAAATTGGCCATAGCAAATCTTTTATTTATTTCTGTAATCTTCTTATGAAGATATTATTTTAAAATTTTCCATTAATATTCATTTTACTAACATAGTTTTATAGCTCTTCTTTTACACATAGTCTTACCCTAATTTAGGTATCAGAATCATATTTGTACCACAAAAAGGAGAATTGATAGAATGTCTTCTGTCTCTGATTTTTTGATAAATTTTTGGTACTATTGGTATTGTGGTTTTTTTTAAGTTCTGCCTCCAAAATTTTGAGTTTCAATTCTTTCTTTTTTTCAGATATCTTGCTTGTTTTGGAGAATGCCCTTTTCCCTTAAATTATCTTATCCTTCATTAAAACCAGGATATCTGCTTGAAAATTATGATTTCTAACCTAATTTCTTTGATATTTTCTCCTAATTCTTTGTTTGTTCTTGTGGACTGTTATGGGGGTTCTTGGAGTTGTTCTGTTATTTCTGAGAACCTCATGGAGTTTGTCATGATACCATCAGCTTCCTCATGGGATTTTGCCTCATATTCCTTAGATGTGAGGTTCTTGTGCCTTGAGATTGTTCTTTTCTTCAGATGTTTGGCCATTTATTCTTGTTAGCTTTTTTTTTTTGGTCTTTATCAATCACTACTACTTTTAAAAATATTTTCTAATTTTATTTCTTTGCTGAAAATTTGTTTCATATTTAAATCCATTCATTTCTGAAGGCCCAGTACAGTTGTGTCCCTCCCTTAGCCCAATGGGTATAGGGATGTGTGTGTGTGTGTGTGTGTGTGTGTGTGTGTGTGTGTGTGTGTTTAGTTTATTTACTTTAGAGTAGAAGCATTTAATATATCTTTAAATGTCTGTTTGGCCACTTTGAAAATCAACTGTTTCTCAGAATTAAATAAGATTGGGAAAAGATACACATCATAAAGATATTTTTTGTATGCCTGCTAGACTGGTACCCATGAAGGCAGAAATCCTTTTTAACCAAACTTTACATGTCAAGCATCTAGCTCAGGGGTATAGAAGAAACACTCAATAAATCTCAACGGAATAAATGGATTTCTATATATCTGGCTTGTATTAGTAATATATAGAAATGCTGATAATTTATGTGAATTCATTTTATATCCTGCCTGCAGCTTTTCAGGATATAAATAGTTGTTCATTGTTTCAGTTAATTTTTAATATGACTATTTGGGATTTCATAGATAAACAATCATATCATCTGCAGAAAGCAAAAGGTACATTTGCTTTTTTTTTTAGCTCTCTTCCTTCTATTTGTTTTTATTACATTGCTAACTGAATTGAGTTGAATCATTTGTGTCCCAAAGTCACTGAATTCAAAGTTTAGACATTCTCAGAAAACAAAACTCTGTTTACTTGAGATCATTCCTGGTTCTTGGAATTCCTTTTTCTGGCAGTAATCTACTCATAGAAACACGATTTGTTTGTTATTTTTATTTCCTGTACTGTCTTGTCAAGTCCTGGAAATCTCATCTTCTGAGATTTCTGTATTTATTTTCCAACCCTGCCTTTATGGTATTTCATTGGCTCTTATAATAAGGTTCAGGATAGCAGCAACCTGGTTGGAAGAGGTCAGCCTGAATGGCAGTCATCCAGGAAGTTTTGCTTCCAGTGGGGGAATACCACAGGTGGCCCAGTGGCTCTGGTTTCTTTTTAACTTATCCTCTTTCATCGTTATCTAAGTCTCTTTCTCCCTTCAGGTAACTCCAGCAATGCATTTTCCTGCCAGCTTCATCTTGCCCTGAACTGACCCTCTGTGTTCTTACCTGAGTCCCCTACTTCACCAAATGTCCTTTACTCTTCTAGGTAAGTTCTTTTCTGGGTGCAAGTTAAGGTGGCAGATCTAGGAAAATTACAGGAAAGAATTGGGCTGTGATCTCAGTGAAAAAGGAATCTTTAATTTTCAGACAAAAACTGCTTCTTTGATGATTAAATCCATAAGTCTTACAAAGCATAAAGGACGAAACCATAATAAAGCATTCTCCATTTTACCATGAATTCAGTGTCTAGACTAGGATACATTCTAGTTCATTCTATCACAGATGCCTAATGACTGCATCAGCTGCACTGGCACCAACAATCTTCTCAGTGTCAGATGCTTCAAAAATAGGAATCTGGCTTCTTGGGAAAAAATGCGAGCAGTTCTTCCTCCTTCCATATTTTTGTCCTTTTGTGGATCTCTGATCTCATTGTTTTGGAGACTCCCTCAAGGGATGGAGATCACAACCCTTCCATGCTTTCCCATCCCATGTGGCACTTGTCCATCAAACCATCAAACCAAAACACTTGATAGAATAGGATTAGACCATAGGTCTGGTACTCAATGTATGAGTAAGCTTAGTCAAACGAGAAAGCACCAAACCCAATGTTAACTTATCTCCCTTGTTTAGTGTTATTCAGACATTTTCTCATAGAATTCTTCTAAATAGCTACAAGGTCTTATAAATTGTTTCCTCTTTAAAACACACACACACACACACATACATACCCCCTCTGCCCAAATTCTAGTACTTGTACAGATTTTTCAGATATTATTGCTCATAAGTATGCAGCGTTAGACAAGATGAAACCATGCTACTGACCCCAATGAAAAAATATTAATCAATGAGAATTTTAAGCACCTACTAATGTCCCAGTGAGAATTTCAGTTGATAAAGTTGGAAGCAAGATTACAAAGGGGTAGAAAATGAGAGGAGAAGAATTTGAGGAAACAGTAATAGACAGCTTTTTTTAGGAGTTTGTGAAAGGAAGAGATATGGGATGATAGCTTGAGATGATAGTAGGATCTAGTGAGGAATTTTTGTATTTTTTTGTTTGTTTTTGTTTTTTAGGTGGGAGACTTGGTCATGTTTGTGGTCAGTAGAAAATGAGTCAGTACATAGGAAGTTAGTGAAGACTAAAGTGAGATGTGAGGAAGTGTCATAGGGACAATTTTCTGGAGAAGATAAAAGGAGTTGAGATGAATGATATATGTAAAGAGGTCTACCTTCACGGTCAAATTTGGCATTCAAGAGGTCATTGGTAACTTTGGGGAAAATAGTGAAAGCTGAGTGATGAGGTTGAAAACCAGATTTGCAAAAGATTGAGAAAGAAATAGGAGAGGACATTGAGGCAGCTGCTGTAAGCAACTTTTCTTCCCTAGAATTTTGTTTAGGGATACATGAATAAGAAAGAAAACCTTGATTTAATCAGAAACTTTATTGAAAAATCTGTCCTGAAGAGCAATGCTTTCCAGTTTTTAAAAAGATTAAAATCCCATTACCATTCCTCCTAACCCTACCCATATTCCTGGTTTCCCTGTTTCTGGAGGGCACTGTCATCCTTCCAGTCACTCAAGGCTCACAACTTCATAGTTATCCCTGACTCTTCCCTCCTCCTCATGTCTAATCAGTTGCCAAATCCTATTTCTTCTCCTTCCACAGGATCTCACATCCCTCTCACCTTAGTTCCATTTGCACCTTTGTTCAAGACCTCATCATCTCTTACCTGGACTTATGAAATAGCTTCCTAATTAGTTTCCCCACTCCAGTCTTTCTCTTTTCGAGTTCATCTCTAACACAGTTTCTCTGCTTTGTTTCTCTCCTCTCCAATTTGTCAACCATAGAGCTGCCAAATTGACTTTTCTAAAGTATAACACTTTCTGCTCAAGAAGCTTCCTTTTGCTCTCTTTTGTCTTGGGGTGAAGTCTGAAACTTTCTCAGTTTGGCATTCTGAATCCTTCCCAATCTGGCTCCAGCCTATCTTTACAGTCTTCTTTCATGTTGTTCTTCATTGTTATTCAGTCATTTCCAACTCTTCATGGCTCCTTTTGGGGCTTTCATGGCAAAGATACTGGAGTGGATTACAATTTTCTTCTCCACCTCATTTTACAGAGGAAGAAACCGAAGCAGACAGGGTTGAATGACTTGCCCAGGGGCACACAGTAAGTGACCAAGTCTGGACTTGAGCTCAGATCTTCCTGACTCAGGGCATGGTGCTCTATCCACTGCGCCACCTAGCCGCCTTATTTATCCTCTCTTTTTCAGCCAATCTTATCTACGTGTCTTCAATGTGACATCCCAACTACCTTCTATATGTCTTTATACAGGCTGTCCCCCATTGCTGGAATGTTCTCCCTTTCTAAAGGAAAGCTTTCCCAGCCTCTCCCTCATTACTTTGTAATTTAGTTTATATGTGTGGTTTTTTTTTTAAATTTACTTATCTAGTTGTCATTGTTGTCTTGTGCCTGGTACACAGTAGGAGTTTAATAAATACTTGTTGAATGGTAAGTGGATCTCTGTTTCTAGCATTTAAATAGGTAAATTATCATCATAATTATAACAGTGAATAATTTTATAGTGTTATGAGTGTTTCAATGTCAACTTTAAATGGCATAAATAAAAGGTAATAATTCTGGGTTTTTCTCTAAAGCAATCACATTTCTCTGCCCAAATAGCAGACTTGACAGCAGTTACAGCCATCTGTATTCATGCTAATTACTGTTTCAATTCAATGTATTTACAAAGGGAAATTGCAACAGAAAAGAAAAGCTCTGGGGTGGGCATATGGTAGTTAGGGCTTGGTTTTCTTTTCTTTTTGATGTTTTGATTTCCCTGTGTGTATCTTAGTTCATCCTCAGAGCCATATCATTGTCATACCATGTGTGGTTAGTGGGTAGCCCGGGAGTTGGAAACACCTCTCAGAATTTTTTATTTTAATTGTTTTTTGGGGAGTGTGGAGAGGAACTGAGCATGGTCAGATGCCACTGTGGAAAGTGAGTGCAAATAAAGACAGTGAAGGCAAAATGCCAATTGCTCAGAAAAGAGTGAATTTGGAGCAGTAATTAACCAGCAATTCAACAGGAATTATGGGATCACAAAGCAAATTACTGTAATTAGAGAAGCACTTGTTCTCCCACCAGTCTGTCACCACATTTTACTCCGGATGGGTTTTTGCTTCTGAGAAAATAGTTGATGTGAGTTAGTTATATATCTCAGAAAGCACACACAAAGACCTTTGGGGGCATGTTTGCATGTGCACATGCAAGCCTGTGTACCTTTCAGTGTGGTTCAGTTTGTAACTCAAGCTTCTGAATCTGTGGGTCACATTGTGGGTAGATTTGGTATTCTTTATATCATTGCGTGGCAGCTCCTTTTTATAAGACGGCATTGTACTCATGTGGTGAGAAGGGAAGGGAAGCCAGTTAAAATCTCTCAGCCTTACTTTGCTCATCTGTAAAATGAAGCTAATGCTGCCTAGAGCCCTTGCTTTTCAGGATTGCAGGGTCATAGATTTAGAATTGGCTGGTATCTAGGTGTCATCCAATTTAATCTCCACATTTTACAAGATGAGGAAACAGGCCTAGAAAGGTTACATGATTTGTTCAAGATCTCACAAGCTTTTCCTGCCCAGGAAAAAAGGCAGGATTCAAACTCAGGGTTATTTTGTGGGTCAAATAAGATTGGAAACTTTAAAATGCTATAAAATGTCATTTGTTTAATATTACTCCTAAGGTGGTAGTAAGATTATATATATACATGTACATACATACATATGTGTGTGTGCGTGTGATATATATATATAATATATATATATATATATATATATATATATATATTTTATATATATATGAGATCCAGCTCTCAGGATTTTATAGGATCACTGATTTAGAGATAGAAGGGAGGAGCTTAGAGGTCCTTGAGCCCAATGCTTTCATATTGCCCTCTATGAGACTGAGACACAGAGAGGATAAATAATTTTCCCAGGGTCATACAGCTAGTAAGTGTCTAAGGGGAGGAAGAGCTCAAACCCACTTCTTCCTAATTCTGAGGCCCGTGCTTTATCCACAATCTCATCCTGCCTAAAGTTGGCTTTACTTGGAATCATTTTTACATTGCTTGTCTTCTTTCCCTTACATCATTTTTCTCCTTAGTAAGAATTAAGGGGGGGGGGGCAGCGGGCAGTAATTCGGCCATTTGATGAAAATTCAAGCAATATTATTGTTCTTCTGACAAGTATTAATAAAGTCTTTTAAATCTGACACTCTCAAAAAGGTGTTATTTCTGGTCACACCTTCTAAATGGTCATGTTCTTTGTAATACACGCATCATGAGTTCCCAACATCATACTTGCCTTCCGTGCTGTTGAGGAAGATAAGACTTCAAGGTAATTGAGCTCTAGGATTTCTCGTGCTATCGCAGTGGCCTCTGAGGACTTCATGGTATTTAATGTGCTAGCAAATGAAGTGGTGGGAGACATTACACACGAAACAATGCTTACGTTCACAGGTGTGCTCGGTTCCCTATTTCTCTGACTAACAAGGATTTTGGATGTTCAGCCTACAGTTTGCAGTTGTTTAGGCTTTTAAGTCACTGGTGCATCCCATAAATAAAAACAAGACATCTGACAGTGTACAAACTCCCGATTTTGTTTTCAAAAGCAAGCATACACTGTTATGGAACTGTGATTTAAGGTTAAACCATTCAATGTGCTCCAATTTTGGATTAAAAACATTTTCAAAGTAATACATTAATAAAACAAGAGAGATTATAATGAATACTGTGGCACTTAATTCTAAGTGAACTTTAAAAATGCTTGTGAGTAGGAAAGATCTGGGGAAGATAATGAGCATTTATTAGGCACCTGTTATGTTAGGAGCTGTGCTAAGTGCTTTTACAAATATTACCGCATTTTAGAAAGAAGCACAGGGGGCAGCTAGGTGGCGTAGTGGATAGAGCACCGGCCCTGAATTCAGGAGTACCTGAGTTCAAATACACATAACACTTACTAGCTGTGTGACCCTGGGCAAGTCACTTAACCCCATTGCCTAGCAAAAAAAAAAAAAGAAGCACAGTTCCACTTCACTTCATTTGTCATGGGCAGAATTCATCCTGTGCCAGGTTTTAGCTCTTAATATCATCTTTGAGAAGAGGGAGGAAATGTAAATATTTCTGTTGAAAAGCCAATTTCCCTGGGTTATGTACTAAATTTGATTTATAGTCAAGGTAGCATTCTTTTCCTATTCACCCAGCAAAAATAAATAATTTTGAATTGTTATAAAAAAGCAGTCACATATCTTAGATTATAAGAATGCTGGCTGTTATTGTTTGTATACTTAGTAAAAGCATAAAATATGGTAAAGAATGACAGGTTTTAGAGTCAATAAGACTTAAGTTTTACTCCTACTCTGACATTTTCTAGCTATATGACCATGGTGGCCAAGTCCTTCAGCTTATCTAAGCCTTAATTCTCTCATCTGTAGACCAAGGATAATGATAATATTTGAAATAATATGTATAAAACAAACCTTAAAGCTCTATATTAATGTCAATAATCATTATGAGTCTGTTGGGTATCTTTTAGAGCAGAAAAAATTTTCATGTTAAATACTGGTAAAAAAAATTTAATGTCTTCCCTTTTTATTTCCCTTGCTTCATGTTGCTAAAGTTTACCAATATCATTTTAAATGGTTATCCCATGATATTAAATGTTTATATTTAATAAATGAAAGGCAATGTAATATAGTAGATAAAGTCTGGACTTGGAGTCGGGGAAGCTTGTTTTCAAATTCTCTCCCTGATATAGACTAGCTTGATAAACATGGACAAGTCACTTAACTTCTTTCCCCTTTTTTAAGACTGATACAACAGATGAGTGGCAGTCTGCCTTATTGGAAGAATTTTCCATACCAAGAGTTCTTACGTGGATGAAGTCACAAGTTCAGACCCTGTTTTTTAAATTAAACGGGCTTTAGTTTTTTTCAATGACTGCAAAGTCGGCTCAGAATAATTAATGGTTCTTTACATTGTCGTTTTCCAGAAAAAGAAGCAAGAACTTTAAATTTCATTTGCAGGTAACATGAGGTTGTATCAATAAAATCCTAGTGAAGTATGAAAGAAATTGAGATGGTAACTATCGTAAGTAAGTTAGTAAAATATAAAATGAACCACAAAATCTTCAAGAGTTTCTTATAACATTTACAAAAATCAAGAAAAACTGAGACGTGCCATTAGAAATGACTACAAAAAGCATACAATTTGAATTAGCCAGTAGTAATACACATGAAAGTTATACTGGGTGTGCCAAAATCTCAGTGCAGTTCTAAGCTTTGATAGCTACTTTTAAGCTATCTGCATTGAGACTTTTGGGACACCTTATGTAAATACAACTGCAAAATACTTTTTATAGAAATAAAAATACAAGCAAATCATTGGAGAAATTTCACTGCTCATGATTGGGCTGTTCCCATATAATAAAAATGGCATCATTACATAAATTAATTTATAGATTTAGTTCTATACCAAATTGTGATACTTCATAGGATTAGACAAAACAAATTTTCATATATAAAACCATAAAGTTCATTTTTAAAAGCAAAAGGTCTAGAATCTGAAGGGAATTAATGAGAACAAGTATGAATGAACAGAGTATATTATACCACCCTTCAGATTTTTATCATAACCCATTATTTGATATTTGTTATTACTGATACGTAAGAGATAAACAAGAAAGAACAATCAATCCAGAACAGTAGCCCAAAATTGGAGGAACCTAAGGACATAAATTATCGGGAAGTTTTTCACAAAACTTCTGGGGAAACAGGAAAGCAGTTTGATAGAAATTAGGTTCAGGCCAACATTTTGTTCTCCATGACAATAAACTCAAAATGGATATAAAAGCTGAAGAGAACAGGTAATATTAACATTTTTAAAAAGAATTAGATCTGATATTTTTTACAAGTACATTTGGGAGAGAATTATTAACTAAGGAAGAGAGAGGATCTCACAAGTGATGAAGTTATGAGTATAATCAATGAAGACTGAATAAAAGAAACTGTGAAGTGGGAAAGATGCACCTACACTATCACCAATAAAAGCTGATAGATATATATATATGTATGTATGTGTATATATATATATATATATATATATGTATATATATGTATATGTATATGCATATGTATCTATGTATGTACATAGGAAGTTGACACACATATATAAAAAGCCATTCCCCCAATAAGTGAATGTTAAAAGGTTTTGAACAAGCAGTTCTAAAAAGAATTGCAAACTTTAAATGACCACATGAAAACATGCTTCAGAACACTTATAGTAAGAGAAATGCACATTTTAAAAACAATAGTTTTACCTCACACCCTAAAAGTTGTCCCAAAAAATGGGATTGGTCAATGTTAGAGTGCTGAGAAAAACGGGAACACTGGTCCACTCTTGGTGTAGTCATGAATTCATCCAACATTTCTGGATATAGATTTGGAATTATGAAAAAAAAAAAGTAACAAAACTGTCTGTCTTTTAACCCAGTGATCTTTCTCTTGTGTGTATGTAAAGGTATCCTCTTCAGACTGTGGCAAGGTCATAAGGGGCAATGGCAAATAGATTATGAGTCTTTGAGTAATTGATTTACAAAGTCAAGAAAGCAGGCTCTCATTTGCAGAACAACAGAAGAAACTTGTTTTAAAAAAAAACCTAGGGAATCCTGAATTCCAGAACTATTCGGTAATTCAGTGTAAATGACCATAGTTTCCAGAAATGAAAGTCTGAGAAATATGTTGGGTGGTCACTGTAAGTTAGAGTGAGGTCTTTCACTGAGAGGAGAGAAGGAAAGAAATAGGAAAGAAGGAAGAGATGGAAAGATAAAGCAAGAGGTGATAGAGACCACAGGTACCATAGATGAGCAAGCTCATCTAAGTGAAAGAACAGCCGTCTAGCTAAAGCAGCTCAGTTGATGGAATCCAAAACAGCACATACAGCTGAGGTGCCATTCACCCCATTTATCACTTGACTGTACTACTCTGGGGTCTGACTTCTACCATGTGCCAGGAAGCTCATTATTGGGGAAACCTCATCATCCCTTCAGGATTCCATCAGCCTTAGTACTCCCTCTCATCATCACATGCTGTCTTTCTGATTGGAAGGTAGAACCATGAACTCCAAAACTTCCATTTAAGGAGGGTTCTCAGCTCAAAACATCTCATTTCTCTTCTGGTTCCCTTACTTTGGGGACTTCTTTGTCTTTTTCATGTTCCCAGGTCAGATGCTCCCATGATCCCAGCTCCTTATCGCTTTTCCTTACATACCTTTCATATGTTGTCTGCTTCCATTGGATTATAAACTTCAGGGCAAGGACTGTCTTTTTGTATTTGTATCCCCAGCACTTAGCACAGGTCCTGGAGCACAATAGATGCTTAATAAATATTGATTAATTGATTGTGGAGAGCTAACCCAGCCCAACTGTGAATTGACCTGCTCTGGCAACTCTTGAGTAAGCCCAGAAGGAAGTCAAAGACAGAAATGAAGATCATATATTTACCCAAATACCCATAGTAATACACTTTTTGGTAGCAAAGAACTGGAAACAAATGATTGCCTACCAATTGGGGAATGTTTGAACAAATTGAGATCTATAGATAAAAAGGAAGAAATGCGCTTGTAATGAAAACCGTGGAAGGAAAGACTGTTAAAAGGGAGAGGATAGTCAACAGTGTCAAATGCTGCAGAAATATCTAGAAGAATGAAGACTAAACAGGGCCATCAATTTAGCATGATAGTGAACTAGGGGGCACTAGCCCTAGCCCTAATAATTGGAGAAGGATCAGGAAGGCTTCATGTAGTTGTAGAAGGTAGTGCTTGAACGACATCTTCAAAGAAGGAAGGGATTCTAAGAGATGGAGGTAGAGAAGGATTGCCTTCCTGGCTTTAAAGAATAAGTAGCACGAAGGCCAAGACAACGGAATTGGAGAAGAGAGAAAGCTGTGCTGTCCAGTGTGGGAAAGGGTTAGGGTTAGACAGTTCCCACTTTACTTAAATTAACATTATGTAAATTCAACTTTACTTAAAGAATTCTAAAAGAAATCTGCATTCAAAAAAACCCACCTATGTTAAATTTACTATGCAATATTGTGCTCTCTTTCTCTGCTCCTGCCCCCCTCCCACTAGGGACTCTGTGGCATCTCCCCACCCCCCCCACCCTAAAAAACATTTTAAAACTCCTCCAAGTGAAAGCAGAATGGAAGTGCCTCTCCAACAGATGGAGGGTTTGGCTTGAGACCTCAGGCACCGGGAATAGACCTTTGCCCTGCTCTGCCTACCTATCAGCCTGTCCACCCAGCTTGTTGGTCTGTCCTACCCACGTGTCCTTGAACTCTGTGTGGCTCCCTTTCAGGAGTGGGGCTCCTTTCCTACCTTCTTCTTCTTCTTCCTTCCCAGTGGGAAACTTTCATTAAGTAAAAAATTGCTTTATGGAGAAATTTGCAGAAAGTCCACTTATGTAAAGCAGGAACTGTCTGTATAGGCATGTGCCCCTTTTAGGGTTTTCTTGGCGAGGAGTGATTTGCCATTTCCTTCTCTAGCTCATTTTCAGATGAGGAAACTGAGGCAAACAGAATTAAGTGACTTGCCTAGGGTCACGCAGCTAGTAAGTATCTGAGGCCAGATTGGAACTCAGGAAGATGAGTCTTCCTGACTTCAAGCCTGGCACTCTGTCCTCCACATCACCTAGCTGCCCCTCTGTACAGGCATACTTTGGAGATATTGTAGGTTTGGTTCCAGACCACCACGATCAAAGGAATATCCTAATAAAGCAAGTCACACAACTTTTTTTGTTTCCCAGTACATATAAAAGTTATATTTATACTATATTGTAATCTGTTAAGTGTGCAATAGTATTATATCTTTCCTAAAAATGTACCTATCTTAATTAAAAAGTACTTTATTACTAAAAAAAAAAAGCCAACCATTATCTGAGCCTTCAGTGAATCATAATCTTTTTGCTGATGGAGGGTTTTGCCTCAGTGTTGATGGCTGAAGGTTGGGATGGCTGTGGCAATTTCTTAAAACAAGACATCACTGAAGTTTTCCCACATAGATTGACTTTTACTTTCACTTGAACACTTGGGAGCCATTGTAGGGTTATTAATTGATCTATTTCAATTGTGTCTCAGGGAATAGGGAGCCCTGAAGATGAGAGAGATAGGAGAATGACCAGTCAGTGGAATAGTCGGAACACATATGCCATATATAGGTGTGGTTCACGGTGCCCCCAAAACAATTACGATAACAACATCAAAATCACTGATCACAGATCACCATAACAGGAAAAAAGAATTACCAAAATGTGACACAGAAACACAGTGTTGAGCATTTGCTGTTAGAAAAATGATGCTGATATTTTTTTTTCTTCGTTTGAGTTTTGTTTCTTCTTTCTGGTGGTTCCTCCTTTTGGTTCTAATTCTTACTTATAACATCACTAATGTTTAATTAGGAATGTAGATGTGTAACCTGTATCAGAATGTGCCCGGTCTTGGGGAGGGTAGTGGGGAGGGAGGGGGAGAAAAATTTTAAACTCAAAAGCGTATGGAAGTGATTGTTGATAAATCAAAATAAATTAATTTTAGAAAAAGAAAGAAAAATGGTGCTGATAGATTTGCTTGACACAGGGTTGCCACAAACTTTCAATTTATAAAAAAACAAAGTATCTATGAAGCACCATAAAGTGAAGTGTAACAAAATTAGATATGCCTGTATAGTGAAGATGAAAAGAGAAGTTGGGGCTAGGTTGTGAGGGCTTTTGGAGCCAAGTAGAGCAGTTGATATTTTATCCTAGAGAAATAGGGAAATGAGGAGTGGTGTGGTAAGATCATAATCATTTAGGCTGCTATGTGGGGGATAGCTTTCAGTGGGGAGAGACCTGAGATAGGAAAATCAATTAAGAAGCCATTGCAATAAGTCTAAGCAAACTAATGGTGGGCAAGTGAATACAGAGAAAGGACCAGATGCAAATAAATGGCAGAATTTGGCCACTCAGTGGATATATAGGATGAGTGAGATTTAGGAGTAAAAGAAAATGCTGAGGTGGTGAACCTGGGAGAATGAAGGGGGGGGGAAGTAGGGCTGTCACAGAAATCGGGAGATTTGGTAGAAGTTTTGTTTTGGAGTTGTTGAGGTTGAGATGTCTTCAGAGCATCTAGTCCAGGGGTGGGGAGCCTGTAACCTCCAAGCCACAAGTGGGCCTCTAGGTCCTCAAGTGCAGCCCTTTGACTAAATCCAAATTTCACAGAACAGATTCCCCTTAATAAAAGGAATTGTTCTAAATGTAAAACTGGGGCTCAGTCAAAAGGCTGCATCCAAGGACCTAGAAGGCCACATGGGGGACCTGAAGGCTGCACATTCCCCACTCTGTCATATCTAATAGGCAGTGATATAGATGCTGGCAGTGACTCTGGACACAGTGTGGGTTCTTTTAAACACCTACTTGTACTTTCTAAAAGAAGTGACAGATTTCGAGGCTTCCTCCAAATCTACCCTTGTTGTTACCTCTTTGTATTAATAGTAAAAATACTTTCACAGGATGTCTAATTTCAGTGGTTTCAAGTTCATCTGATATGACTGCTACCTGAATAAAAATTTCCACAATATACCTGGCAAATACTCATCTGTCTTTTGTCTGAAGGGCAAAAATGAGAAGAAATTCACTAATTCCCAGATAGCCGGAATCCAGCTCGTTTAACTTTTTTTCACCTCTAATTATTAGGATGCTTTTCTTTATATTGAGCCTGTCTTTCTGTATCTTCTTTATTTCTGCCTTCTGGGCTAGAGAGAACTAGTTTAATCCTTATCCATTTAATAGCAGTCTCTCAGATAGTTGAAGCTAGCGATCACGTCTCCCTTAAGTCATATTTTCCCCCATATTAAACAAAACTCCCCATTCTTATAAGGGCTGTTTTCACAGCACTTCACTGTCCTCTTTGGGATGTTCTTAAGCCTGTTAATGTTTTTCCTAAAATCTAATTATTAGGGACAAATTTTGTTTCCAGATCTTTGCTATCACAGACTGAACACAGTAATCCCTCTAGGGCAGAGTTTATAGCAGACGATCACCTTCCTAGACCCTGTATTCACTGCCTCTTTTGTTAAAATCTAGGAATGATTTGCTTTTTTTTTTCCAGTCTGCAAAGCCATACTATTAATGCATAGAGCTTTTAGTCCACTAAAACCCAAGATCTTTTTCAGACAAATTAGTATTTCACCTCTCTTAAACTTTATTTTTAGAACTTATGCTTATCTCTATCAAATTTCATCTTACTAGATTCAGTCCAACATTCTAGCCTGTTAAGGTCTTTTTGAGTCCTGACTCTGTCATTCATTATATTAGCTATTTCTCCTAGCTTTGTGTTATCTATATACTTGATAAGCAAGGTATATCTGCATTTATCCCAATAACTGATGAAAAAGTTAAATAGCACAGGGCCAACCACAGGTCTTTGGAGAATTCCACTCAAGAACTCCTTCCAGGTTGACAACAAACTATTCCTGCCTACTGTTTGAGCTCAGCCATATCCATCTACCTATACTGTGGATCACTTAGAATTTGGTCAGACATTGAAGATGTTAAGATCCTCCACTGCATACTGGGCCATCGCCAGTCATCTTGACTTTTGTCTTGCCATTGGACTTTGATGACTCAGGAAGAGTGAGGCTGACAGATTTGTGCAACTCTGCCTCACTTAAATTTCATGAGCAAGATAAGACGTCACCTGTGATGTCATTGGTCCTCTTCAAAAATGAAGGACTAACAACAACGTTTTTGTCTAAACCTGTATCTTTTAGCCTTGTCCATGATCCCCTGTGGCTTGTACTGAAATTTTACCTAAAATGATGCTAAGGTGTAATAAGCAGCAGTATATTACTTAATTTATTAATTTTCCACAATTTGTATTTTTCCAGTCATTTACAACATTTGTTTTCTTTCCCTCCTCCTCTTAGATCTTCTTAGAAAAGTATGACAGTTTCATTTTGTTTTAAGGTTTTTTTTTCCTTTTTCAATTCTGTTTTTCAGTGGACAGTTTGCAGTTGTGAAAAAATGCCGTGAGAAAAGTACTGGTCTACAATATGCTGCTAAATTCATTAAGAAACGGAGGACTAAATCCAGCCGACGGGGAGTGAGTCGAGAAGATATTGAGCGAGAAGTTAACATATTGAAAGAGATACAACATCCGAATGTAATCACCTTACATGATGTTTACGAGAACAAAACTGATGTCATTCTTATTTTGGAACTGTAAGTCATTTTTGTCTTGTGATTTCATGGGCCTTGGGTGGAAAAATCAAATTAAGAGGTGAATGTGTGGCTCTGCCCTGCATTTAGCTTCCTCTACAGCTGTGTAAATGAAGTGAATGACATATTCAGAGATGTTCTATTGTCCCAGGTCAGAAATTGTATTTACTTTACACTTAAAAAACTAGGGTGTGTACTGCCTTCCAGGAAACTGGGGTGGATTCACATTTCAACAAATTGTGCCTGAGTCTTATCACATGTTATTTTCCCACCTGATTGGGAAGTTGGCAGCTCAGTCTTTTCCAGGTTACATCATGTACATCTTTGTTTATTATACATTCCTCTGTTTTCTTTTTCCCCCTTCCCATTCCATAACTCCCCTTTGCTATATAAACAATTTTAGCTCAGCTAAAGCAGACTCCCCTGCTTTTGGTCTCTTCAAACTGCCCAAGCTAACTGGAGGAGTAGGTTTAATAGAAAACAATTGTTAAACATGACTAGTATCACTTAGATATTATTATAGTACTTGAGGCTTAAAGCCCTACACAGACAATATTGGTAACTGGTTATGGCACAAGCAGTCCTGTGATTTATATTCTTGATTTAAGCTGTCTCTTATTACCCCATCTCTTATGTGACTGTCTCATTGCCCATTGCTCCCTAAAGCAGTCTAGAGAACAGTGCTTATTAAGTGTTCTCCAATAATTTTGAGTACACATGCCCCATATCCTCCAGTGATATTCATAGAGCAAAAGATTTACAGCCAGTAAGCACCTTGGAGAACACCACCTTCTAAAACTTAACCCCTTTATGTTATAAATAAGAAACCTGAGGCTTGGAAAGGTGATTTTATTCCAGGCCACACCAATGATTGAGAGAGTAATGAGGAAAATAAAGAGAAGTAATAGATGATAAGATAAGACCTTGGGAAGGAATGTTAGTTCAAATGGTAGCACAGGCTTAGTAGGAATATGAATGAACACAATGTCCTGAAGAAAAGAGAATTTAGCTACCAGGGTGAAAAGAAAGGTCTGTTATAAGATGAAAAAATTGCATGTAGGTCCTAAATAATAAGAGGGGGTATCTGTCTTCATATGGAAGCCAACTCAATTTTTGGCTAACAAGTAATGTAGATATTGACAGCAACAACAAAGGAGGCTGTGTCCCCAGGTTAAAAGAAGGGAGCAGGTCTGAGATATGGTCAGCCAGACCTGGCCTCAGCAGAAGAGACTGAAGGGTGGACAAGGGGGTCTGGTATTGGATCATAAGGGAAATCTCACAAGAGGAAGTCAAATGAGATGTGCCAAGTGCGGATAGTCATGTCTGCTCAATATAAGGAAGTGGAGTAGAGGATTGAGATGAGTCCCAACGGTGCAACCTTCTTCTGTCTAGCTGACTGTCTCTTTACTGCTAGAACTTTTTTAAATACTTTTTTCGATGTGTGTGTGGGGGAAATGGTAACAAGGCTGTTCCCATGAGTTCTGTCACCCCTAAAGGGTCAGAGCTAATGTCCCCTCCAGGGAAAGAGATGTGAAAGAAAGGTTTTGATAGCTGTGGAATCTGTCCCTATTTGTGTATGCATATCAAGTATATGCCATATAGTAGGATGCTATATTTGAGAGTCATTGTGGCATAGTGGATAGAGAGCTGGCCTAAGGGTTGCAGAAACCTGGGTTCAGATCCTGGCTATGTGACCCTGGGCAAGTCATTTGACTTCTCAATGTTCTAAGTAAGTTCTCTAAAAAAGTGCAGAGAAAGGATGGGCAGATGGAATAAGCATTTCTGTGTGCCAGGCACTGTGCTAAATGCTTACAAATATTATTTCATTTGATCACTGGATCAAATGAGAAGGTGTCAACTTGCATTGATAGAAAGAGTATGCCTAGTGCCAATGAAATAGCAGGTCTACTCCCTATCCTTTATAAAGGATATTGTGGGAAAGAATAAAAAGATTTCGACAAAAATATTTTCATATCGTGATGCTTTTTATCCACAGTTACTTTATTTTTGTATTTTTTTTTTTGCTTTTTCATCAGTCTTTTCCCAATATCCTCCCTCTTTTATAATATAGAAAAAACAGCTCAGCCCAACCGACCAATGCAGGGACCATAATATAGTGTTCTGCAGTGGATAGAGTGCTGTGTGACCCTAGACAAATCATTAACTCCTTTCTGCTTCAGTTTCCACAACTGTAAAAATGGGGATAATAGCACCTACCTCTCAGCATTGTTGTGAAGATCAAACACAGCATCCAGCACAAAGTAATGACTTAATAGAAGCTTGCTTCCTTCCTTCTGTCCCTCTACCAGGGGAAGAGGAAGTATGTTTTACTCTTTGTTCTCAAAGGCCAAGATTAATCATTATAATCAATTCAAGTCTGGGTACTTTTCATTGTTACTTTTGTTTACATTATCCTAGTTATTGTGCATATTGTTCAGGTTCTTGTTTCTTTTTGCATCAGTTAATTCAGGACTTCCAATGCTTCTACGAATTTTGATGTTGCTCGTTTGTGGTTTAAGAATATTGTTTTGGCACAAAAATATTCTATCACATTCATAGACCGCAGTATATTCAGCCATTCCCAAATGAAGAGCACCTGCTTTATTTATAGATTTTTGCTGATACAAAAAGTACTGGTATGAATATTTTTGGTATATATGGGACCTTCCTTTCTTTCTTAGAACTTCAGCTGGGCATTTGCTTATTATCCAGTTAATCTATGAAGCCAAGAAATATCATTATGCTCCTCAAATTACCTAATTTATGTTCATTGATTTTAGGAAATCATTCCTCAAGTTGACATGTTAATAAGCTCATTTTTTTCTCATATATGTGATCTGCAGTCCTTATTCAAACCTAAATGTGTATTCACAATTCAATTTCAGTTATTTTTTAGATAGATTCCTTTGTTCTGTGCACAAACTGTGTGGTATAATATTTTAAATGGTTATGTGTAGTAAAAGGTAAAAATTTGGAGAGTTTACCTAGGACAAACATTGAAGGGCAGTAGGGTGGGGAAGAAGTAGGGCAAGATTATTTGTAATTAGATTAAGCCTATAATGCTTGCATTGGACTGAAGAAGTAAGCTAGTCTGTCAACATTTCCATTTTTTCCACCTTTGATAGTCTATATTTCTGTGTTGTTTTTATTTTCTTCTACCACACACTAAGAATCACTTTAAAAAGCAGTCACTCTTATGCTGTTATCACCCCAGAGAGATGGATTTACCTTAAAGGGCCCGGCAGTGGAACAAACTTCAGTTTCTACCTACTACTTGGTGCAGTTGTTATTTGCATCAAGTCCCCCTTTGCTAATATCTGAATGACTATGATATATAATGAAAAATAATAGTAATACTAGCAACTAGCATTTATATAAGGCTTTGCTAAGTGTTTTACAGTATTATCTTGTTTGATACTCACAACAATCCTATGAGTTAGGTGCCATTTTACCAATGAAGAAACTGAGGCAGACAGAGGTTAAGTGACTTGCCCAGGATCACACAACTAGTAAGTGTCTGGGGTGGGATTGAACTGAGGTCTTTCTGACTCTAGGTCCAGCAATGCACACTCACATGCATACATACACACACACACACACACACACACACACACACACACACACACACACACATCTATGTAGCTAGCCTCAGAGTAAATTATATGACTGTCTGTAATTTCTTCCATTTACACTAATGAAGCATTTTAACATTTATTATCAGGATCCCAGGACCACAGCTCTGACAGTGATTGGATTCAGTCTTAGAAAGTTCTCAATAATCTTTTTTTGAAATGAAGGAATAGTCCTCATTTCCCCACCCACAATTTTTTGTGGGAACCTCAGAAATGAGTTCCTATTTAGGTTTCTACACAAAAAGTAAAGAACCCTTAGTTCTTAATGAGAGCAGTCCGGCTAACGTAACTTCAAATATAAGACAACCTCTGCCAAAAGAAATCCAAAAAATATAAACATATTCTTACCCAACTCCATAAACTGTCAAGATGGCTCTTCTTTGCTTTCTGCATGCCCCAGCCACAACTGTAACCCATAAGTGCTAGAGTTGAAAGCACTCGTGGCCTCTGAAAAGTTGATTCCTTTTTTTCCTACTGTACCTGCACAGTCCAGGAAACTCACAGTATTAGGGAAGGATAAAATCTGAATTTGTTCCATCTCATCATGCTGTTTCTTGTCAAATCTCAGCTCTGGTTACTGTGTGATACAGAAGCTCTTTTGACTCTACCCACTACTTCAGTGCTGCTCAAGATCCTATAGGTCCCGGCTTGGTCCAGGATTTTATCATGCTTAGAAGGTCATCCAGAGTCTTTTTTGATCTTTTATGTTCAGAGTTGGAGGCTATCATAGCAAGGGATAAGTTGGACCCTTTGGTTTTGCAAATCTGGTAGGGTCTTATTTTGTTGGGGGGGGCCTAAGTTTTTACAATGGTCATGGCCAAATTCAGATAGAACCTTGCAAAACACCAAGACAGGTGTGAGACTAAAGGTTCTTTGTACAATATGTTGGGTTTGAGACTAAGTAATAAAGAAGACATCCCCAGTAAAGGGAGATTTGGACTCTTAGAATGGAATCTTTATTTGGGAGAGGATGCCTATGAACTGTGACAGTGTTACTCTGGTTTAATTTACAGGGACTAAAAAGGTTGTTAAATTTTAAAATTAATTTTTTTTAATTAATAAAAGTCTATTTTCTCTCCATCTCTCCACCCTTCCCCCCCCCATGGGGAGGGGGAATGTACAAATATGCATATTCAAGTGAAACATTCTCTCATTGACCATTTCAAAATAAATTGCAAGTCTTTTATTTAACGAGGAATGAATGTAGAGGATTCTAAGGCCTCTATGCGATGTTCCCTTGACAAAATTAATTCCTTGTCATGGATAAACCTCTTGTTAACAAAATCAGCACAGATAACACCATCGTTCTGGGATTGTTGATGTCTTGGGAATAAAATATACATGTTTTGCATGGGTAGTTGTTGGCCCTTTAATACTATAATACTTTTGAGGATGATTAAATATATGATGACTCATTTTATACCTGAGGTTGCCATAGTATAACTTGGACTTGGCTTTTAAAAGGAGAACAAGAATTAGAGAGACACATATTGGGAGAATCAAAGCTGAGATGGTTGGAGAGAAACTCGTTAAGCATATATGGATACAGGTTCCCCTCAGGGAAGTCTTCTGTCCTTTCCAGTGAACTATGGGCATTAAAGCATCATTTGACCCAGAAGTGGAGGGAACCATGTTGGCATCAAAAAATGCCATCTCATGAAGGCAGTAGTGATGTGATGAGGAGTTTATGGGCCAAGCCAGGAGTTACAAGTACATGAACTGGTAGCAGTGGGGAGGCCATGACCAAGAAACAGGAGTTTTTGGACAAGAAGTAGAGTTCCTGGACAAGAGTGAATTCCTGGGTCATGTTATAGGAATATGGAAATAATCAAGAACCAAAGCCTTGAAGCAGCAGGATGGCTGTGGTGTAGTGGCACAAACCTGGACCTTGCCTTGGGATATACTGTGAATTTTGTGAACTATGCTGATCAAAGCAAAGGGTTTTATGGACCATGTGGACAGGGTGTATCTAATTCTCTAGTGATGATAAGGGTGATGTGGTAGCATATAGTGGATGTGGAGGATGATATGATATGGAAGCAGTGCAAACTCTAGGGATGGTTGCTTGACTCTAGAAATCCTGAGTGTTTTTTCTCCTGGATAATGGCCCACCTAGGACCTACTATGACAAAGAAGTGTATAGGTACTGGGGTAGAGGAGACCCATGAGGAACAGGGAAACACACTGGAGAGAGGAGAGTTGACTTGACTATTGACTTGGGTGCAAATTCTTTGTACTTCGTTTTTTTGTTCCTTTCTCTTTTTTTGCCAAGTTAAATAAAGGTTTTCCTTTGGTACTATATTAATTTTAGTACTTTCATGGGAGCTAAGGGTCCTTTCCTTTTTCACTTAGCACAAGCTAATTCTGATATTCCTAGGGAATTCCTCAGTGGGAGGAAGAACTGGAGAGATATTTGTGTGAAAAGCCCATAAGATACGTACCAGTCCTGTTCTGGGCCACCATTTATACCTTCATGCCCTTGCTGAGGCTGTTTATCTACTTTATTCCTCTCCTGTAAACTTCTAGTCCTTTCCTTATCATGAGGATAAGGAGATCTAAAACCATACCTACATTTGATACTTTGCAGACTGACTCTTAGTGACCCTTTGTGAGAAGGATATTCTGTATCTCATTTGGCCTTTGTACAGGACTCTGGTGTCTGTGCTAGAGGGTCATTTATTTGTTGAAATACATTTTAAGAGAATATTCCCCAAGTCTAGAAAGCAGCTATAAATGAAGAGTTATTTCATTTGTTTATTAGGGGGAAAAATCTTATTTTTCGTACCTGAGATGCTGGTTTGTTGTTGTTGTGTTTAATTTGACCAAAGTGCTGAAATGGAGCCATGATTTTGTGCCTTCTGAACCCACTGTTACCCTCACACACACACACACACACACACACACACACAAATGTCAATATAGAAATCTTTCATTAAATCTGTATGTTTAGGGGACTCAGAGTAAACTAGATCAGAGCTTTTTTTCCTGGGTGGGATAAAGTTAGTGCTTTGATTTTAAAATTGAGGAATGGGTGTCCAAATAGAATAATGACTTGCCCAAATATATACAGATAGTCAGTGGCAGAACTAGGATTCGAACCCAGAATCTCTCCCTCCAAATCCAGCACTCATTTGGTATATTACACTGCTTTCGGTTAGAGAAGAGGACTTGTGTAGTAGAGTAAAGAGAGAGAGTTAGAGATACAGGATCATAGGATCATTTGTCCAGAACTGGCAGATCAAATTGAATGACAAATGAAGAGTTTTGGACATTATTTGGTAGGCAATATGACACAGATAGATAAATATTTCAAATATGAAAATGTGTGAGAAAGAGTATTCAACGAGGTAAGTGCTAGACAAGTGAATATTATTATGGTCTACTTGTATTCGTGATCTTTGGTGTCCATGCAATGAGATTATTACACAGGTGAGATTGACTGTCAGCAACTGTCTTCTGTTAACTCTGTGCTTAACTAGACCCTTTTACTTTGGATCTTTGATGGACCTGCCTTAACTTGAATTCTCTTCTGTAATGAATTACTAATGGTTTGGCTCTGAATATAATTGGGTCTTATCAACTATATTTGACTCTAACATGGGAAGAATTTTGAGAGATAATACATTGCCAATTTGCATCCTGTTTTTCTTCCTGTTTCAGTTGAATAACTACTAATCTGATTCCTCATTGGGCTATAAAGTTAAGTCCTTAATTCTTTTGTGTTAAAAGCTGGGACCCTCTTAGGCAGTCTGGTGAAGCTGATAGTCCTTTTCTCAGAATCATGTTTTTAAATATGTAAAGTAAAATACATAGGAATTACAAAGGAAACCAATTGTATTGAAATATAGTTATCAAAATTTTTAATATTTTAATATTTTATTCTCCCAATTACATGTAAAAAATAATTTTTAACGTTCATTGGGCTTTTTTAAGTTTTAAGTCCCAAGTTCTATCCCTCCCCACCCTTTCCCCAGATGGTAAGTAATCTGATATAGGTTATATGTGTGTAATCATGTGAAAGATTTCCATATTAGTTATTCAAAATATTTTTAAAGGAGTTCATGGACCTCAGGTTAAGCACCTCTTATGTACAGGCAAACTTGAGGTTCTTGAAGATTATTTTAGTTTTAGCTCTGGCAAGTCATATGAAGCTAGAAAGACTTCAACTTCCCCACCTCCCCATCCCCTGTCACTATAGATTATATATATCCTCATCTGTGAGCCCAAATAATTAAATTGGAAGAGCCTCATCACTAAGTGGGTCAGCAAGCAGTGTATTTTTTGGCTTTCCTAATGGGCCTTCCTCTCTTCTAAGCAACTCATACAGATTATTAACTAAGGTAGAGAACAATTATAATCTACTTCATTGGAAATTATACCCACGCTGATGAAATCACATTCTAAAAGTTTTGAATAAACAAAATTAAGTAGACAGTCTCATGTAGTAGACCCTACAGTCATAGAATCTGGGTTATAATTCCAGCTATTTTGCTAATTAGCATTGTGACTAGACAAATTAGTTAATCTCTCAGAGCCTCAGTTTCCTCATTTAAAAATCCTAGGGGGTTGGATTAGATAAACTCTATGGACCTTTTCAGCACTATAATTTAATTATGAACTGTTCCAGTCCTTTTTCCTGTCCCTTGTGTGTTGTTGAACAGTCCCTTGTGTGAAATTGAATGGGACCGAGGGCCGAGGGGGACACTGAGAATGTTTCATCAGGGTTCTGTTGTGAAATCTTAACATTTGGATATCTGCCTGAGTGTTTGTTGCTGCCTGTACAGATAAAGTTGTAGACAGAATCTGATCCTGACTACTATGCCAATTGTGGACATAAAACCACTACCACCACCATCCCCCAGACAAAAGGAATTTGCCAATTCTGTGAACCCATTTGAGCTGCTGTTTGTCTAGCCTTGGCTCAATATTGTGTAGCTGCATTAGAATATAATAGTTCTTAGACTAAGGAATCCATCATCATATTAATTTTAGAAATTCTGTGAGCTACTTTAAAATTTAGGGAAAAAAAAACAGCCCATAACTGATACATGGATTGATACTGTGTGCCAGGCACTTTACAAGGCCCTGTGGATACAGTGAGAAAATTTAAACAATTCTTGCCATCAAGAATCATGTATCAAATGTATCAAGGAAGAGTGTGTGTGTGTGTGTGTGTGTGTGTACACACACACTTATACATACACATATATACACATATACATTATATATAATACATACATATGTAAATATATGCAGTATATACACAAAATAAACACTGTAATTTGGTGAAGCATACTTAATAACTAGTTATGTTTTGTTAAACTTTGCATAGGTTATCTCATTCAATCTGCATTTGCAACTAGGGAACTTAGGAACAAGCTCATGTAAGAGATGGTATTTCAGCTGAGTTTTGGAAGAACTTGGAGCTTCTAAGAGGTAAAAATGTGGAAAGAGTACATTACAGGCATGGGGGACAGAAGCCTCTGTGTAAAGCAGCATTGAGACAAGATGGACTTCTGTGTCAACAGAACAACAGAAGGGCCAGTTTATCTGGACTGTATAGTATGTGAAAGGTAGGAAGGAGCACGGAAAGAGTGATCTATAATAAAGCTGGAAAGGTCATTTGTAACAGGTTATATCAGACTTTAAATGCCATTAGGATTTTGCATATTATCTTAGAGACAACATGTGGCTACTAGAATTTATTGACTTTGTCAGCTGCATGAAGATGCTATTGGAGATAGAACGTTTTTGAGGCAGGGAGACCAAATTAGGAGGCTAATTAGGAGGCTATCATAATAGTCCAGAGCCCTCGGTTGGGGAACCTTGAGGCCATGTGGCCCTCTAGGGCCTCAAGTACAGCCCTTTGACTGAATCCAAACTTCACAGAGCAAATCCTCTTAATGAAAGGATTTGTTCTGTAAAACTTGGACTCAGTCAAAGGACATACCCAAGGACCTCGAAGGTCATACGTGGCCTTGAGGCCTCAGGTTCCTCACCCCTGGTCCAGGCTATGTAAGTATAGAGAAAGGAGGGTGGGCATAAGGGTTGTTGTATAAGTAGAGTCAATGATACTTGGCAATTAATTGGTTATGCCTGGTGCAGTAGTCCATGCCACAAAAGTCAGAGATGTTCTGAGCCCAAGGTTAGGAATCTTTTAGTTAAACCTCTAAACCTCTTTCCTTTGGTTTCCCCTTCTGTCATTCACTTTAGTAGCATTTGACCTCCATTCAGAATTGTTGCCGAGTTATGGTTTGTGAGGTAGAAATGTTGTGTATTGCCATGGAACTTAAGTAAGTTGATTCATTCCTATGAAGTCTGGTAAGAATTCTCAACTGAATTCTAAATCACTTAAGTTTTCTTGTTGCTTTTTTTTTTTACATAGGCAGCCAGGTGACCCAGTGGGGAGAGAACAAGCATTTATTAAGCACCTATTATGTACACTGTACTAAGGACTTTACAAATATTGTCTCATTTGATCATTAAAATAACACTGAGAAGTAGGTGCTATTATTATTCCCATTTTACAGTCCAGTAAACTGAGACAGAGGCTGTGTCCTGCGCAAAGTCACATAGCTAATGAAGCCAGATTAGGTCTTCCTGAAGATCAAATGAGACTATATTTATAAAGCATTTTGCAAACCTTAAAGTATTAATAAATGTTAGTTAGTGGTGTGGTGGTGGTGGTAGTAGTAGTAGTAGTAGTAGTATGCTTTTAACTCTATGACTTTGCGATAAGTTAATAATTTCTGTCACTTGATTTAATCACTGCAAGTAGCCATAAAGTTGTACTTAAATATGTGTGTAATACTAGACTATTTAAGGCCAGATTTATTGTTCAGTTCTGTATTCACCTTATAAAACACATGGTCTGTATGTCTATTATACAAGAAAAATATTCATATTCCTTTAGTCCACTATCTGATAGCTACTGCACTACTGACAAATCAAGAGCTCCAAACTACTTTTTAAAGTAAAAAATACATTGATTAGAGGGAAAACTTTAAATTACCTTGAAAATGTTAGGAGAGCTCTAAAACTTAATATCATAATAGTGTCATTTAGCTAAATTTAATTTAACAAATATAGATTAAGCACCTGTTATATGACAGGCATTATATTATGTACTATGAATAAAAAGACAAAAATGAACAATCTCTGACTTTAAGAATCTTGTATACTTGGGGGGCAGCTAGATAGTGCAGTGGATTAGTGCACTAGCCCTGGATTCAGGAAGACCTGAGTTCAAATCTGGCCTCAGACATTTGACACTTACTAGCTGTGTGACCCTAGGCAAGTCACTTTACCCCATTGCCTTGCAAAAAAAAAAGAATTTTATATACTTGGACATAAGTGATTGTCTATCCACTTGGTATTTCCTGTGTGGATAGTTAGGTCCAAACACTTCTGAATGGTTACTGATCTAATTTAGGCAGCTCTTCAGTGTTTGTGGATTGATAAATTTAGCACAGTGTCATCTGTAAACAAGAGCATCCAGAGTGCCATGCCATGTATAGAGAATCCTTCTTCTGTTATGGATTCTGTGGTAGAAATCCTTCATGATGCCCAGAATATTCCATTGATATCTGCACAATATCACAAGTTCTAGGAGCAGCTCCCTACCCTTGCCTACCACTTAGGTGAAGCTCCTGTAGAAAATTTAAGGAAAACCTGAACAAAAGTCAGTAGGATTTGGCAGACATAGATGGGTTACAATCTGTAACACTGGAAGGAGTACCCTAATTGATGATATCAGAGATTCAGCAAAATATAGACATGTTTTGAGAATTCAATTCAGTGTATTTCCACAAGCATTTATTAAGTGCCTGCTAGGTGCCAGACACTGTGTTGGGTGCAGGGGATGCAAAGCTAAAAACAAAACAATCCCTGCCTTTAAAGAGTTTAAATTCTGTTGAGAAGAAACAACACGAACACAGATTTTTTAAAAATACGTGAAAATTCTTAGGGTTGGAAAATGGAGTAACGTGGCTAGACTTCTGCTTTAGTAGTATTACTTTGGGAGCTGTGTGGAGGATGGATTGGAGAATGAAGAGACCTGAAACAGGGAGATTATAGAGGAGGCTCTTGAAATAGTTCATGGGAGAGGTTTGTGATGGCCTGAACTGAAGTGCTGTCCACATGAGAGGGAAAGAGAGACACAAGATATATTAAATCAACAAGACTCGGCAGTCTATTCTATATGGAAGATGGAGAGGAAAGAGTAGAGGATGTCTTCATTGCAAACCTGAGTGGAATGGAAAAATGATGGTGATTTGAATACAAAGTCTGTCTACAATAGGTGCCTCCACTTTCTCTCCTCTCACTCTCTTCTTAACCCCATAAAATTCAGCTTCCAACTTTATCATTTCCCCAAAAGTGTTCTCTTCAAAGTTATTAATGATCTTAGTTTCCAGATCCAGTGACCTTTTCTCAATCCTCATTCTCCTTGATCTCTCTGCAGCCTTTGATGCTGTTAATCACTCTCTCCTACATGATACTCTCTTCTGTCTAGGTTTTTGGGACACAACCTAGGAGGCATCCTGTATTCCTCACTATCAACCCATCCCCCAATATCCGAACTGTTACCAAGGCCTGCCAATTTTACCTATGCGGCATCTCCTGAATATGCCCCCTTCTCTCCTCTGACCCTGCCACCACTTTAGTGCAAGCCCTCTTATCACCTCACACCTTGACTTTACTGCAGTAGCCTGCTTGGAGTGGGAAGGGGGAGTCTCCAGGCTCCAAGTCTCTCCCCATTCCAATCTGTTCTCCACTCAGTCACTAAAGTGATTTTCCTAAAATGCAAGTCTGATTGTATCACCACCACAACCGCCTTCTCCCACTCCATAAACTCCAGTGGCTTCCTATTGGCTCCAGGAACAAATATGAAATGCTCTATTTGGCATTCAAAGCCCTTCATAACCTAGACCCCCTTACCTTTCTAGTCTTCTTACACATTACTCCCCAACACATACTCTTCTGTCCAGTGATACTGGCTTCCTAGCCATCCCATGAACAAGACATTCCATCTCAGCTCCAGGCCTTTTCTCTGGCTGTCCCTCATGCCTGGAATGTTTTCCCTCTTCCACTCCAACTACTTTATTCCTTGGCATCTTTTAAGTCCCAAGTAAAATCCCACCTCCTACAGGAAGCCTTCCTCAACCTCTCTTAATTCTAGTGCTTTCCTTCTATTAATTATTTCCTATTTATCCTGTATATAGCTTCCTTTGTATATATTTGTTTGCATATTGCCCCCTCATTAGACTATAAATTCCTTGAAGGCAAGGACTTGTCTTTTGCCTCTTTTTTGTATCCCTCGTGCTTAGCACAGTGCCTGGCACATAATAAGTGCTTAATAAATGCTTATTGGAATTTAATTGAATGTTGGAAAGAGGGTAGTGTTGGGAGTTGGGTGGTGAAAGAACATAATAAATTCTGTTTTGAATCTGTTTAGTTTCAGATACCTGCAGGATACCCATTTAGACAAGACCACTAGGAAGTTGGTTATGTTGAATTCAAAATCAGAATAACTAGGAGTAGATATAAGGGTATGCTTTTAAATTTTAATAACTGGCTCTTGGTGGAAAATGTATGCACAATGGGCTATTAAGAGTATCTGCCTTATTATTTTCTCCATCTCTTTCTTAAGTCTAAGCAATCAGCAGCACAATAATCAAGCCCTGATTTTTATCATTTGCTGATTTCTAGATTTCAGTGCTTACACTGAGAATTTAATAATTGGCTTTCATGAGCTGGTACAAGCTGCCTCTAGTGCATCATTAGCTAGATATATAGATCTAGGAGTCATCAGCATAGAGATGAGGGTCTTGACCCATGGCAGCTGATGAGATCACTGAAAGAGAATATGGATAAAAGGAGAGGTCCCTGTGGTTCACCTACATGAGGAGAATGGAATATGAATGATGATCCAACAAATGAAACTGTTAAGGAGTGGCCAGACAAGTAAGAGAAAGGAGAGGAAAGGAATAATTGCTGTACTACAAACGTTAGAGGGACTTGAAATATCTTGGAGAAATGAAATTCAAGAGGGCCCCTGTCCACAAGACAGGTTAGAAACAGTCCATGTTCATTCATTAATGTGGCTCTATAGAAGGGGTTCACAACCTTTTGGTGTCATAAACCCTTTTGGCAATCTGGTAAAACCTATGAGACTAGAATAAGGGTTTGTTTTTAATGCATATTTAAGGAAATATTAAATTTCTTTTAGAAATATTAAATTTCTGTTAGTAAAAAGAACGATGTCATTTTTTTCTCCACTCAAGTTCACAAGACCCCCTGAAATCTCTCAGAGGGTTTACCCATGATATCTCTCTTTCAGGTTAGGAGTCCCTGCTCTAGAACTACATTAATAATTAGCACGAATCAAAGGATCCTCTTAACTATTGTATGTCCTATAGTATTTATTATCTTTTAATATGAAAATTGCAGTCTTAGAGAATTCCAGGCTGAGCAATGCTAGGTCAATTTATTTTTTATTAACTTTTGTTGTTGGTCCCATGGATAAGTTTTCACTTTACCTAGCAATAAAATTGTTATGATGTGAGCTACAAAGCAAGAATTAATTTTCATGACTTATTTTAACTGCTTCACTTAAAAGTCTTCTTCTGGTATCACATCATTTTATGGAAGTTGTAGAACTGTAGATTTAAAAGTAGAAGGGACCTCAGTAGTCATAGAATTTATTCCTCTCATTTTATAGATGAGGAAACTGAGGCCTACAGAGGTTAAGTGACTTGCCCAGTGTCACACAACTAGAAAGTATCTGAAGTAGCATTTAAACCCAGGTTTTTCAGATTCCAAGCCCAAGGCCTTGTCTATTATTCCATGCTACTTCCACCCTGAGCCTTCTGTCTACATTAGTAGAGGTAAACTGTACATGGAATAAGTCAGAAATTGTTGGTGTATTCAAATAATTATTTGCAGTGATGCAATCTAATTTCACTTCATCTCAAAAAAAAAACATTTTAAGAACCCATCATGATCAATGTAATGTGCAAGGCATTGATTCTCCAATTTCAGCCTTAAAACCATTGAAAAAAATGTTCATTGGCTATTTTTCCTGGGTACAATGGGAGATAGGTGAAATGGTATCGTTAGTAGTAATAAAACAATAATAGTTATTGTTTTATTATTATAAATTAGTATAAATACTAACCCCCTCAAAACCCCACCAATGTTAAGGTGAGTTTGGGATGTGGAGGAGGAAGAGGAGCAAAGTAAGGTTGTATCAGCTACGGTGATGTACAGCAGGCATTCCGGGTGCCTTGAAACTGCTATAGAAGCCCAAAAGGCCTCTGCCATGTCAGCATGGGCTCTGATGATATTATTGGTTGAGGGTGGCACCTTGGCCAGTACAATATAATCTCCCCTATAAATCTAAGAAATAGGCAGGATAGCATAGAGTTCCAGGACCTGCTCAGAACTATTGTGAGGGTCAGCTTAACATGGAGGGAGAGTGAAGAGAATGGCATTTCTTTATGTTCCATTATCACAAGGATAAAAACTATATTAGAGCACAACTAAAATACCATAATCGCACATGCTGGAAATGCTTTGTTATCCATAATGCTGACCACAAAAAGGGGCAAACTATGAGTGTACATGAAATGGAATGAAGAGCTGAATGTTTTTATTATCTGATAGTACTGTATTATATCAGAATTTGAAATAACTCCTGGGTTCTAGACAAGGGCTTCACAATGCTTTTTGTCAATAATATACTCAGTTCCATGTTACACTGTGTGTTATAGATCAGTTGATAATTTCATTCTTAAAACTAAATTAGAGGGACAGGCAAGTGGTACAGTAGATAGAGCACCAGCCCTGGAATCCGAAGGGCCTGAGTTCAAATTTGGCCTCAGACACATACTAGCTGTGTGACCTTGGGCAAGTCACTTAACCCCAATTGCCTCAAAAAAAAATTAGATGAAATAGGAACAGAAATTAAGGAGTTCCTTAAATCTGAAGAGAACAAATCCAAATAATAAACTAATTATGAAAAACTGATTTTTAAAAGCTATTATCATAACTGTCTGTAAATGTACTGCTCATTTTACATTTCCAGTCTATTACTTTTCTTCCAAAAAAAGGAAAATATGTTGTTAATCCTCTGTAGTTGGGATGGGTTCTTGCAGTTATTATCATTCTTAAGTCTGTCATAGTTATTTTCATTTATATCATTGTAATTGTTATATAATTAATTCTCCTGGTTCTGCTTTCTTCACTCGGCATCAGTTCAAGTATTCCCAGGCTTTCTAGAACCTTTTCCTTCATCATTTCTTAAGTATGTAATACTATTCCATTATATTCCAGCAGCACAATTTGTTCAGCCACTGCCCGACTGATGGATACTCACATTGTTTCCACTTCTTTGTTAAAATGAGGTTTTGCCATAAATATTTTAATAGAAAAATGATCATATCTCTCTTTGAAGTGCATTCTTACACATATTATCTCCAGAGCAAAGGGTATGGGAAGACTTTTGGGCTGTAGCTCCAAATTACTGTCCTCCCATAGATATGTCAAAGATTGTCACTTTCTTTTTGGTCATCTTTGCCAATCCAATAGCTATTAAATAAAACTTCAATGTTTTAATTTGTATTTCTCTTGTTATCAGTAATTTTGGAGCATTTGCTTACTTTAGTTCTTTTGAAAACTGCCTGTGAATGTCTTTTTACCATTTACTTATTTAATTTCTTTTTCTGAGATTGAGCCATTTAAATTCTATACTGTTCTATTAATCTTGAGTACTTTTTTTTTACAAATATTCATTCATTTAACCTTTAAAAATTTTGTTGATCTGGAGAAATAGTTTCTCATAATTCCTTTATTCTTTGTTGCTAATTTTTTTTTGATAATTTTGTTTTCCTCTTTTTTTTAAAGTCAGATTAGTTAATGGTATACCTAATTTATCAGTTTTTTCCACCAGGAAAAGTTTCTTTTTATTTATCAATGTTTTTCTTTTTTTTTTGTCTATTCATTTTTTTTAGATACTTATTTTTTAGGTTGTTGTTCAATAATTTTTCAGTCATGTCCAACTTTTCATGACCCCATGTTTTCTTGGCAAAGATGTTACAGTACTTTGCAATTTCCTTCTCCACCTCATTTTACAGATTAGGAAACTGAGGCAAACAGAGTCAAGTGACTTGCCCAGGATCATACAGTTAATAAGTGTCTGAGGCCAGATCTGAACTTACAAAGGGGAGTCTTCCTTACTCCAGGCCTGTGGCCCTATTTTTGATTACTGCTCAGTTTTTTATTTGTTGCTTTTTTGGGGGAGGGGAGGGAGAATTGTTGTATAGCCAATTTATTTATCTATTCTTTCCTTTCATGTTTATAAAAATGTTTAGTGATATAAATTTTTCTGTAAGCTGCTTTGTCTCCTTCCCAACAGTGTTGCTATGTTCGCACATTGTGCTCCAGGTACTCAGATACTATACTATTTGGGGCATATATAGTATGGATTGTTACTTCCTTATCTTTGGTGGCTATAAACATAATGTAGTTTCCCTGCTTATGTATTTTAACCATGTCTATTTTTACTGTTGCCTTGCCTGAGATCATTGCTGCCCCTGCTTTAAAAAAAGAAAAAATCATCCGAAAAACAATATATTCTTCTCTAATCTCTCATTTTTACTCTGTGTACATTTTTCATGTTGCAAGTGGGTTTCTTGTGATTCTGCCTTGTACTTTATTCTGCTATCCTCCTCCATTTGAAGGGTGAGTTTATTTCACTTACACTTATGACAGTCAAATGTGTTTTTTCAGTCTTCTTTATCTTGTTATACCTTTTCCTCTTTTTGTCCCTTGCCTCCTCCTTACAGAGAATTAGAGGGCAAAGAAGTAAAGAGTGTACTACCCACATCCAAAGGGAGAACTATGGAGTTTGAATGCAGATCGAAGCATACTATTTGCTATTTTTTTTCTTCTGTTGTGTTTTGTTTCCTCTTTCTGGTGGTTCCTCCTATTGGTTCTAATTCCTACTTACAATATGACTAATGTGAAAATATGTTTAATAAGAATGTGCATATATAAATATACATATATATACATATATATACATATATATGTGTATATATGTATATATACACATATATATATGTATATATATATATATATGTATGTATAGCCTGTATCAGATTGCATGCCATCTTGGGGAGGGAAGTTGTGAGTGATGGGGAGAAAAATTTAAAACTCAAAAGCTTATGGAAGTCGTTGTTGATAAATCAGAATAAATTAATTAAAAAAGAAAGAAAGAAAGAGTGCAGTCAACATTAGATTATCTAATCAGAGTAGTCATCTCACTCCTGCCCCTTTTTTCTTCACCCTGACCATTGGTTGTTACTCTTTATTTCTAACCTTTCAATCACTCCTTTTGATCTACGTACAGGCAGCTAAGTGATTTCATGTATTGACTGTTGGGCCTGAAGTCAGGAAGACTTGAGTTTAAATCTGGTCACAAACACTTACTAGCTGTGTGACCCTCATCTATAAAATGAGCTGGAGAAGGAAATAGCAAACCACTACAGTATCTTTCCCAAGAAAACCCTAAATGGGATCACAGACATGACTAAAATAACAGAACAACAATGATCTACCTCTAAAGTTGAAGTTTGTTTTATTTGGGATTTATCTGCCCAACTCTACCCTTTTTCTTAAATCCTATTGTCCCTTCTTCCTGTCCCCACCTATTTTTTCCTTTTTGAATTTAATGCGTTTCTACAACAGATTTTTTTGTGTGTATGTGTATGTGGGTGTGTCCAACCATCCTTTTCCTGTTTCAAATAACAGTGAGGCTCATTTCATGCCCATCTCTCAACCCTATCTTCTTTGTATACAGCTAGGTCTAAAGGTTAATGCAAATAATAAATCCCCCAAAGTACTTGCATTATTCAAATTCATGCTTGATAGAAACAATATAATTGTTTTATATAACTTTTAATAGTATGAATTTGAATTGTATACAGGTACCTATCTTGCAGGGTTATTGTGAGGATTAAAGGAAATAATATTTCTAAAACTCCTCTAATACAGTCTCTAAAACATTGGAGGCACTATATAACTGTTTATTCTACTCCCTTGCCCTCTTGTCTTTTATATTTAGGTTTCCCATATATGGTCTATTTTTTTTCCCCAGGAATGCTTAAAAGTCATCTATCCTACTAAAGATCCATTTTCCCCGTGTAGCAGAATGCATATTATGTAGCATGAGTTATTCTTGGTTGTAGGCTCCCCTCTTTTAAAAATATATTACCTTTCTGAGTATCATATTCCAAGATTTCTCTTGCTTTGTAATAACTTTAGCAAGGTTCTGACAGTGGTTTCTTGGTACTTTTGGTAGTTCTTGGTCTTTTTTCTTTCTTTCTTTCTTTTTTTTTTTTAACTGCTTGCATTATTTTTCCTTTGACCTAAATGCTGTGGATATTAGCTGTGAGATTGCTGGGTGTTTTAGGTTTCTTCTTGACAGCGAATGTTAAACTCTTTCTGTTTTCACTTTGCCCTGTAATTCTAGATGATATGAGCAATTTTCTTTTTATGCTTTCTTTAAAGAATGTTAATTTCATTTCTATTTTCAATTTTTATCTTTCTCTTCATTTCTTTCAGCCAATCTTGGAGTCCTTGTGGCCCAGCCATTCTTTTCTCTGAGGGTCTCCTTGTACTTATTGTAGAGTTGATCTCTTCTGGGTTTACCTTTCAGGTCTTTCTTCACACTATGACTTCTTCAATATATTCAGAGTTTTCCTCTATATATTCAGTTTTTACCTTAAGATTTTGTCTCAGAGTCAGGCTCTGTCCCCTCCTAATGATTTAGATGAGATAGGCAGGCACCGTTTGGTCTTTTGCCTTCGATAGTCTGGATGCCACTGCTACTGCTGTTTGGGTGGAATGGATTTGACGAGGCTGAACCCTTTGCCACAATTGCTGATTTCTACTTCTGCTTCTCATAGCCCAACCCAAGTACTGCCCTTGGTCACAGCTATCTCTGTCCCCTTCTCCTTAGATAGTCTCCAGCTGAGAATTGTTTCCTTCCCCTGTTGTGATTCTGAAAGGCCCCGCTAGAATATTGGAGATTGCACTGGTCTTCACCCTCTTGAAAGTTCCCCCAGTACACAGTTGCCTAGACATAGTGCTAACTCTCTTTTCTGTTATGGCAGCATTGTCTTAATGGCTCTTTGGATAGCCCTATCACATGAGGAGTACTGAATTTTCTGTGTTTTCTTCTTTGGCTTGCATAGGAACACTGCCTTTCTACCTCTCGTTGTTCATTGGCCTACCGTGAACTAGTTCCATCCCAAATGGCTGCTTTTACAGACCAGGCCCTAGATCTTACTGGATTCAGGCCTGGTTGATAGGAGTTCATATGGGCTCTTACCTCCCTTGATGTGCCTCCTCTATTGAATGGGCAGATACTTTTGGCAGACTTCTGGCAATCCTGGTCTAGAGAGAGGCTCTTATTGGTGCTTATCATGTTCTTCTCAGGTATTGCTCTATGTTACTCCTTTAGATCTTTATTGGGGTATTTGTGGAAGACCTGGGTTCATTTAATCCCTTTCATTGCAATCTTACCTGGAAGATCCAATTCTTACAGTGTTAATCAAACAGAGGGATCACCCAGGAAGCTCTGAAAAGATTGCTATGCCCTCATCAAAAAGAAGGAAGTGGATTGATAAATATTCTCAGAGCATAGGATAAATAGGTTTAAAGATGTATAGGATCATCTTAAAATAAACTTTCCTCACTTCACAGAGTGATAGGAAAGGCTGACAGCCAATAATATAGTTCTGATTTTGTCAAGTAGAATTAAAGTCATTTATCTCCAGATGGAGGCTTGGAAAAGGCATCAGAAGGCACTCCATGGATTGTACCCACATGAACTTAACCAACAATATGTTGACCAAGACTTATTTGTAGAAACAGTGATGTTTATGATAGTGATTCAGCATCACTGCCAACAGGTGTTATAGTTAGGTTATCTTCAAAGAATCCAGACTGATCAAAGCAGATTATGAAATAAAATGTTGGAAAGGGTACAACATATGGCACGTTGCAAAAATGTAGCATCTACTAGTTATCTTGAAAGAAACTATGAGGTAGCTAGAATTATATACCAGAAGCTTGGTATCTTTTATAAACCAACAGATGACACATCCCATCTTGCAAATATAAACTCCAAAATATCCTCAAGAATTCAACAGATAAAGTATTTGGAACTGGAGTGTCATTACAGACTATTCTCCACCCTCTGCCCAGGCATAATATTAAGCCATTAAAAAAATTATAAGCCACATTTTTTTCTATATACATATGTAGCTTTTCTTTGGGAATATCTGTGTTTGTACAAAATGAGCTTTTTTCAGGCTCTTCCCTCCTGGAGAGATGAGTGGAAGGTTACATAGTTCTAAATTAATAGATACTAATATGGAAACACAAACATATTAATGATCTGATTTTTCTACTAACCTAACATGCTTAGAATAGTTTATAAATTTGTAATTGCTCATGATATATTAGAACTTGAGAGAATTATACTTTGAGTATTTTTTTTATGTTTGCATCACTCAAATGACTATGGAATTATATATTTTATATGAAGTATTCCTGAAAAGTTATATGTTAGATCATTTCAGGAATAATTATGTCATCATAATAAATATTCACATTCAATAAACTTCATAGAATGAAGAGCTATATAGAGACCTTCCAGAAGAAATTATACCTATATAGGAACAGGATGAAGTAAATATCCCTGTTGCCCTCTGAGCTACTGAAGTCGTCCGGACTATACTTTCAGTGACTCTGCAGAAAACGAACTAGCATCTTGGTATTCTCAGTTACAAAAAGTGCTCATTTTTTTTCCAACTGTGCAGAAGTAATTAAATATAAAAATATAATAGCAGGAGAGTGATTTGTTCTTAGACCGAATCCGGTCAAAAGATAAAAACAAGAATAGTAGATGATAATGGTAATAGTCAAGATAGCTGGCCCTTATATGACCTTGGACAAGTCTTTTAACTTATCTGGGCCTGAGAGGGTTGGACTACATTGCTTCTAAGGCCTCTCTGTGGGCTCTAAATCTGTGATCCTATGATGACCTCAGGGTTTTCGAAGTATTTAATACATCTGTATCCTACTTCATCTTTACAAAAAAAGAGATGATGTATCCTTAGTGCCAGTACTCAGACCAACTTTGTTCTTTATGTGGATTTGACTTCCTGTCTACAAGGTCCACACACCAAAAATGATCAGTTTCTCACCAGCACTACCAAGGCCAGTGGCTATTTGGCAGTTCAGTAATCCCTCTGATTTTTCTTAAATTTTGTTTTTTATTCACAAGTGTAATATGAGGTACTATTGTCGTTATACTTGGCAGCCTCTGTTAAATATCTCTTCTTTAGCGAAGGGAAAAAGTTGGAAGTGCACTTCGCAATAGTTTCAGCCTTTCACAGTACTGTTCAGGCATTCTCTTGAGAAATAAAGCTCTGTATGTGTCTCCACCTAGTTCTTCATTCCTTGACTATTCAGCTTTAAAGTGGTTCTTTGAGATTGTTAAAGTGGATATTTGCATTGGCCTAAGTGGTTTAGTTTGTTTGCTAGAGGAACAAGAACATTTATGACTGCTGGAAATTCCTATAATTATCTCTTATCATGCTATTGAGAACGTGAGTCCATAATTTTTTAGGCTATGGTTTAATTTTTAATTTTTGGCTTGAAATGCTCTCTTCTAATCAAGTTAAATATAGCCATTATGTTTTTGGATTCTATCGAGGCTTTGCTAAAAAAAATGTCTCTCTCTCTGAAGAGGGCCATGTTATCAAGGTTTAATGTAACCCAAAAACATCTTTTTGAGATTTTGAACCCTTCTCAGGGACACCTCATATTCATTCATGGAACGCTATCTTAGGCCAAGTCTTCTTGAAATGCCTAATGTCATGCAACCCACCCTCTTCCCCTGAAAAAACACAATTAATCTTGTTATTTCTCCTGTTTTGTTCTTAGCTATTCTGAGATTCCTTGGCAGCTCAGCTTTCTAGGATAGGACCATTAAGAGAAACAAAATTCTATTGACTATAAACATTCTTGCCTATACGAAGGCTTTGGTTATCTTACCTTGTTATCCATTTCCTTCTATCCTCCCAGCTCTACCTGAATAAACCCCTCAATCCTTTTTTTCCCTAGTTTTATTTTCTTATTCTCACCCCAACCAACACCAAACACAGTGAGCGTTTCCACAGCAAAGCAGAACAGAAGAAGAGATTTGTACAAGATACTCTGAATTACCACCATGTACACTTTACCTTGACCTCCAAGTGTACAATAGATTTAACATGAAAGTTTCAGAGTTCTATGACTTGTCTATGCTTGGGTTTGAGCTGCTTTATGGCAACCCCCATTAGGATGTAGGGGTGTTCAGGGAAGACTACTACCTCTGGTATAAGGGCTGCTTTCCACCTTTGGTTTCCACCTAATTCACCCAACTCTCACCCATGGTTCCAAGAAGCTTTAGCATGCACAGTGGGTATACCCTGGTAAACTGTTTCAGCAGACAGGCTAAACCAGGTTGAGAGTAACAGAGGTTTCAAACTTGTCAGTGAGTTAGAGGTGGGGTTGAGGGTGTCTACTCCAAGCATGTGATCACTGTAGGCACTATTTTGAGAAGCACTTTCCCCAGTGGAATGGGTGGATTAGAACAGTTTGTTCCACTGGCCATGAAGGTGGCTGAAGCAGGCACTGAGGAGAGCTTAGAGCTTTGTTAGACATCAAAGATGCCAAGATTATCCGCTGCATCCTGAGCCATCACTAGTCGTCTTGACTTTTGTCTTGCCCCAATGGACTTTGATAACTGTAATAGAGAGTGAGGCCAACTGCTTTGTGCAACTCTGCCTCACTTAAATCCAGTTCATATTGATCCTCTTTGAAAATAAGGACAAAACACAGCAACTCGCATTGCACCACTGTGTCTAATGTTGAACGTTTCTTGTTCCATTTTGGAGCCCACCAGCCTCACCACCATGACAACCATCAATGCCAACAAAGGTGGTTTCAGTGAAGCTGAAATATCTGCCATATCCTTTCTTTTTCTTCTCAGTAATATAGGAACTCCATATTTTTGGGAAGAATTTCAGTGACTGTACATTATCTTGGGAAGGTAGTAGGAGTCAGTCCTGGAAGTAGCTTCCATCAGTAGCAAGATGAAAGATAGAATGATTCTATCAGCTGCAATATGGTATCACCCTACTTCAGAGAGTACATCAGTACTCTCAAAGCTTCTTTTACTGACATCACTGTGTCATTGCAGGCACTATTTTGAGAAGTACATCTTCAGATCATTAACTGAGTCCTAATTTTTGGTGCTTTTTTTTATATAGTAACTAAATGAGCCTTTCCTCATCCCATGTTTGTATGTACCCAAGTTTCAGATTGTCTGAATATTACCAAAAATCACTAGAATGCAAAATCATTGATCCAAACACATAACATTAAATATGTCATCTCCCTTTATAACAAATATCAGTATCATTTTCTGCCATAACAGAAAAGTAGTTACCATAACATGTTAGACATGAGAAGTAAAGTGGGTAGGTGAAATAGTTAATCGGTTGTTGAACTTGGAGTCAAGAAGACCTGAGTTTGAATCGTGCCTCAGGCACTTACTGCATGACCCTGAGCATGTGACTTAACCTCTCTTGGCCTTACGTTCATCTTCTGTAAAAAGGGGATAGGGTTAGGATCAAATGAAATACTGTAAGCAAATGCTGTATTAATGCTAGCAGGTATTATTGTAACTCAAGATTCTGGAATGGCTGGAAGACTCACCTCATCCTGCTTATTAGGAGTAAGTAGCAATATGTTTTTCATGTCATGACTCTGATATTTTGGGGTGAGAAGGCAAGGTTTTGAAATGAATAAAGGGTAGGCATTTCTGCATTCAAATGAAATTTATCTTTTCATCAAGCCAAGGTATCATTTTCCCCCTTTTTCTTAGAGCTATAGGTACTTAACCGACAGTGCTGTCACTCAGGTCTCATCCTTCATAAAGACACTTGTGAAGAGAGGCAGAATATTGGAAATACCTGAGAGTGGCTCACTTGGAAGCCAGAAATGATTTTTAAAACTGACTGTCCAATAAGAAGAATCTCCATAGACCTGTTAGATCACTTTAGTACCTTGGGCATAATTCAACCTGAATTGAGATTCCTTTTCTATTCATCATACAATTGCCTCCCAAAGGATTAGTTTTATTTTCTTCATGCCTTTGAACACCATAGGATTCCATGTTAAATGGCTTCTCTTCAGTCCTTACCACTCTTAACCTAGTCATTTAGAAACTTTTCATTTAGAATGAGGACTGGCTCTTCCTCTGATGCTTATTACTGGTTTGACTTTGGGTAAGTCACCCTGATGGACCTATGTCTTCTCATCTGTAAAATTACAAAGTTGTACTAAGATAGCTTCCGAAGTCCTTTCTTCCTCTCCAGATGTCCCCAAACTTATTTGGTCTGCTATCACCTTTAAAAAAAATTACTCAGTGCCGCCCTGGAAATTTACTTTCTTCAACCCTTTAATGGCTTTTTTTCTTTTCTTATCTTTTCTTTTCTTTTCTCTTTAATTTGCATCATTTGGGGGCAGTTAGGTGGCACAATGGATAGAGCACCCTGGAGTCAGGAGGACCTGAGTTCAAATATGGCCTCAGACACATAATGCTTACTAGTTGTGTGACTCTGGGCAAGTCACTTGATCTCAATTGCCTCACCCCTCCCCTGCCAAAAAAGAAATTTGCATCATTTCAAAAAATATATAAAATATATTTTTAGATGGTGCATCTTAAATTTAATAATTTATTATAAATTTGTGAGTTTTTTCCTGCATTGAAATTTTGATGGCACAATATTGTGTCATGTAACCGTATATCATATTGTAAACAAGTCATTACATGCATATATTCCTGCTGATGCATGCTGGACTTCCTGACAATTTTCGACATGCTCACCTGTCAACACTTGCTTGTTTTAAGACCTGTGGGCAGACTTGACCACTGATTGGTTATAACTTGATTTTGTGTGTTTATTTGGAAAACAATGTAATCACTATGACTTTAATTCTGTTACACAACAGGTGAAACATGTACAAACGTTTTTTCAAAATTTTCCTTTCTTCTTTCCTTGTTCTTCCACTGCCCCCTTATTTTTATACACCAGCACCTGCAATTACACCCAAGGCTACTACCATGCCCCCCCCCTTCATCATTCCAGTGCCCTGTATGGGGTGGTATTAGAACTTATGGGTCTTGAACTTTTGGGTCTAGATCTATAATCTATGGTCTTATTGTGTTTTATCTGAATATGGTGATCGTCACTTAGATGTACCTAGGTCATTTCCCCCTCTTTTCTTTCTTCCTTCCTTCCTTCCTTCCTCCTCTCTCTCTCTCTCTCTCTCTCTCTCTCTGAGGTAATCAGGGTTAAGTGACTTGCCCAGGGTCACCCAGCTAGTAAGTGTCTGAAGCTAGATTTGAACCCAGGTCCTCCTAACTCCAGGGCCAGTGCTCTGACTTCATTTTCCTCCCCACCCAGTCTTGACCCTGTAGTTAACCAGTTCAACTCTACATCATAATCTATTTGCAAATCCCTCACTTCTTAATCCTATTTCCACTTAGCCCTTGCCAAAACTCAGTCCTCTGTTACTCCCACCATCCACCTCTTCTGTTCCTACTCCTAGTTTAACAGAGCTGGATGAAGTTACGCAACAGGGTATACTAGAAATTTATGTTATCCAGTTTCAGTTCGGCAAAGCAATCTTTATTCCTACCTAATTAATTCCCTACCTCTCTCCCCACAGAAGCTATTCTAAACTTTCTCTTCTATCATCAAGCCTCCCACTAGCCCCTCTCAGCTGAAGACCTTGCCTCTTGCTTTACTGTAAAAATTGAGACTAGTTGTCAGTAGCTCCCTTTTGATCTCATCTCTTTTAAACCCAATGATATCAGTCCCTTCCTCTCCCCTCTTTCCCCTAGTGTCTAACAGTGAGGCAGCCCTTCTTACCAAGGCTAACTCCCCTTTCTACGTGGCCTTCATACTGTTCCTTCCCATCTTCTGCAACAGAATGCCCACTTCAATCATGTCCCCTTCACTACTCTCCAGCTTCTTTCCATCTACCGGTTCCTTACTGATTACCTTCAAAAAAATGCCCCCCCTTCTTAAAAAACCTGCACTATATCCATCTACCCTCACTCTATCATCCTTTCTCATCCAAACTTCTAGAAAATAATGATGGTGGTGGTGGTGGCAGCGGTGGTGGTGGTGATGGTGGTAGCGGCGGTGGGTGGTGGGTGGTGGCAGTGGTAGTGGTGATGATGACTAGCATTTATGTAAATGCTTTAAGGTTTGCAAAGTGCTTAACTCATTTGATCTTTACTACAGCCTGGAAAGTAGTCACTATTATTATCCCCATTTTACAGTTCAGGAAACTGAAGGAGGCTAAATGGCTTGTTAGTCACACAGCAAGTAAGCACCTGAGGTCATGTTTGAATTCATGTCTTCCTGACTCTGGGCCTAGACCTCTATCTACTGTGCCACCTATGAGACAGAAATTATTAAGAACCCCTGTTTCCCAACCCTCCTGCCTCAGGGTGAGGTTCTGGGGGGAGCACACTAATCATAGATTGGGGAAAAGATGCAAGGTGAGAAAAGGTTCTAGAAAGCTCAGCTATTGGGTTAGCCAAGACAGATTCTGAAAGGGTCAGAAGCAAAAGAGCTTGTCCATGTTAACATGTACAAGATTTTCTTTTACATTAAATTTTCTAGACCTTAAAGGAGAGACTGTAGAAGAGGGAAATGTGGACCTGGGGCTTTCTGGATAGGCAAAAAGTCCTCTTCTGGATTGATTGGTGCTCACATATCTGATGGGCAAATGGTGGAAATGAATCTTTGTCTTCAATACTGGATTTCCAGGTCATGAATAACAATCAACTGCTTTCATTTTAACCCACTTGGCTGGATAATCAGAGAGAGTTAAATGAATGGAGAGAAATAGGAATATATGTGTGTGTCTGTGTGTTTGCCCTGAATAATAACCTCTCATTGTTATCATCTCGACTAGACAGACTGATTTTAGAGAGAAACTCCATCCGCGGTTGTGCTCGGCTTGGTTTATGTCCTTCTTGCCTTTTGTTTTATTGCCAAATACAATTACCAAGTCTGAAGCAATGTCTGGCCAGCAGAGCTTCTCCTTCTGCCCCACTTTCACATGGCCTCCTTGTCATCATGGATCACAAAAGCTTAGACTGAGGCGTTAGAATGAAAAAGCAGCCGCTGTACTGTGCTGGTCCAGCATTTTTGGTTTCTTTGTCCTCCTTGTTAGTATGTAGGTCAAGAAAGTCCCATGGGCCCACCTCCAAGTGTAAGAAAAGTTTTTTTCCTTGTTGGCCCACCTGAGATTGTACCCCATATAACATCTAATTACTATGTTCTATGAAGCATTGTGAGATTTCTCCTTGACTTCAAAGGATAATTATTATGCTATAATTATTACAGCATGATTTTAAGACATTACTTTATTCTTTAATCTGATTCCTACTTACCTTTTGTTTTTGCATCCGTTTCATTTCCAGAAAGATATTTAATAAAGACAGAGGGGTTTTTTTTGTTAGCTACCTTCTGTGATCTAATGTTTCCTAAACACTAGCCCATGGAATATTTTTCCTAGTTCTCATTCCTCTCTGATCATAACTTCCTATTCTTCCATCTCTCCATTTGCCTTTATACTTCTAAAACTGTTCTTTATCCTCATCAGTATTGCTATACCCTCTATCTACTTCTCTCTGTTCTGCTGGTCCATCATTGCTCCTCAAGCCATTCTATGTCATGACCCTATAGTTAACCTTGAGAGCAGAGGCAATTTCCTCTTTTTTTTTTAATCTTTGTATTCCCAAAATCTTTGTAATAGTGGGCATTCAATAAATATTTGTGGTTTTGAAAATTCCTCAAACTTCAAGCAGATATATATATTCCCTTGCCTTGCTTGGATAGAAAAGAATTTATCTGGTTTTTATTAGCATAAATAGAAGTATGTTCTATATATTCTAAAAATGCTTATGGAATATGAACTAAAACCTTCCCACCAAAGAATAATCCATTTATCTGTTTCCCTTTAGTCTAAATAATCTCTATTTCTTATCCCACAGAGCTCAATTCTAATAATCTTCAGTTTCCTTGTGATTCTTCTTGGAAGTATCTCAGAATTCTCTACAGTTATCTTAGAATTATGAAACCTGAATGAAACAGTCCTCTGACAAGAGTCTGACCAATATGTAGTACAATGAAGGTTTTAATGAAAATTTGTGGCTCATTGTATTCCTGTTCATATACCTTTGTGCTGACAGCACTACCCTGATGCCATCCTTATCTTGTGAACCACCCTGAACCATGGGGTTTTTTTTCCTTTTTTTTTGCTTTTTTGGTGAGGCAGTTGGGGTTAAGTGACTTGCCCAGGGTCACACAGCTAGTGGCTGAGGCTGGATTTGAACTCAGGTCCTCCTGACTCCAAGGCTGGAGTTCTATCCACTGTGCCACTTAGCTGTCCCCGCCAAGTTCTTTCTAAACTATACATACAGTTCTTCCCCGTTTTGTAATTGTGAGGGGGTTTTTTATTGTTACATGTAGTTTTTTTTTTTTTTACTTTTTTTGACTATATCATCAATACCTTGAAACTCTGGGGAATACTGATTGTTGAAACACTTGAGTCTGTGCTACTCAGAAAATCCTATTATGGTAGACTTCCCATTTTCTCCAGCACCATTCTCTTGTTAAGTCCTATAGTCTTTGACCTCTGGAGATAATTTGGGGGACCATATTAGGCTACTTTCTAGAGGTTTGGGGGTTTTTTAGAAAAATTTTATATGTTTTCTGTTTTCTTCTTTCCTTTATTGATAGATCATGTTTATTTTGCTTTGATTTCTAAAGTGTTTTTTTTACTCAATCTCTTTTTATTTAAAATATTGGAGGCTAATGTCTCTTGAGCCTTTTTATTTTTGAATGTCTTATTGATTCACTCTTTTTAAGTCACTGTCACTTCCCAGTAACTCTCTTTACCACCCCAAATAGAAGCCTTCCTTCTAACAAATAAGTACAGTCAAGTAAAATGAATCATTAGAATGTCTGAAAAATGTGTGCCTTATTCAACATCAACCTCTGCTGAGTAGTAGTAAGGATACCTCCTCATCAGTCCTCTGAAGGCACCACTGGTCAGTGAATTGATCAGAATTCTAAATTTTTTTGGTGTTATTTTTCTTTAGATGCTGTTGTGTAAATTGATCTCCTAGTGATTTTTATTTCATTTTGCATCATTTCATATGAATATTCCCAAATTTATATTCATCATTTCTTATAACACAATATTCAGTATTCAAATACTACCCATTTGTACTGTTCTTCCAAAATTGATGGGCATGCGCTTTCCTGCCAGTTCTTTGCTGCTTCAAATGATGCTGCTGTAAATATTTTTGTATATGTTCTTCTTCCATCTTTTATATCCCTGCCCATATTCATCTGATATAACTCCATGCATCTGTGATCTCAACAATATTGTGCATCCAGTGATTCAAATCACAACCCATCGATGGTTACCCTTCCTGTGTGACTGTTGTTTATGTCCTTCTGCAAAATTTCCAGAAGGGCTCCACCCAACATGTTGAAAGCCTTCCTCATGTTCTCTTTACATCACAAGGATAGGAATAGAAATCTGTTTAGAGCAGAGAGGTCAGATGGGCAGCCAGCACTCCTATGTGGCCCCTGGATTAAAGTATAATTGGGAAATAGTTAACCCCAAAATAAAAATATAATAGAACATAAATAATGTTGATAGTAGTTTTTTAAAGTCAATATGTGACCAGCAGGGATCCTCATATATAATTTGGTGGCTCCCTGTTTCTATTTGAGTTTGACTCCACTGGGTTAGAACATATTTCATTAGAAAAATGAAGATGGTGTTGATATTGATGGGAGTTTTTTTTCAGTTAATCATTTATAAGGAAATGTATATAAACATCATTTCTTGGAAGAAGGAAAACTTCATCACTCTTTCATGATTTATCATGTACTTCTGAATAGTTTGTGCAGCTGGCTGTTATAACCTACAGTAGATTATTATAGCTTGGAATTAGATTGTGAACTCCTTGAGGGCCAGGGATGTCATTTGCCTCTTTTTGTATCCCTAGAGCTTAGCACAGTGCCTCCCACATAGCAGGTATTTAATAAATGTTTATTGACTAAGAGAATCTCAATATAGATTTTATAAATGAGGGATATTTTCTATTAACTCCATTTTGTTTGGTGGAAGAATTTTAAGTTTTCTTAAAGAATTAAAGCTGTCCATATACAGGTTGTTTTTTTCTTCTTTTAAGACCTCTTAAGATAGCTGTGATTCTCATTGTACTTCAGATATTATTTTTAAAAAACAAACATCTATTTATTCACGCATTATCAAGGGAAGACCTAATATAAATATCCCTGAGAACCTAGATTAAAAAGAAGTTAGCTTGAAGACAAATCTGAACTATAGAGTTATCTAATGCTTTTTCTTGAGAATATAGTGGTATTAGAGGTATCATAGTCATAAAGGGATAACAATATTTTTTAAATCTACTTTTACTTGAAAGCACAATATCCCATTACACATTGTCAGTCACTACTAGTCCCTACCCTACTTGTTGAATAGGATTTGAGACTATGTTTTTCTGTAGAAGCTTAAATTTACTTTCTTTACTTTGACAAATCTAGGTGATCTCAAGCTGGTTTAAGTAGTGAAGCTTTTTCAGCTATTCAGTAAGTGAATGAATCATGTTGTTGTTCAGTCATTTTCAGTTGTATCTTACTCTTTGTGACCCCATTTGGGGTCTTCTTGGCAAAGATACTGGAGTGGTTTGTCATTTCCTCCTCCAACTCATTTTACAGATGAGGAAACTGAGGCAAACAGGGTGAAGTGACTTGGCCAGGGTCATACAGCTAGTAAATGGGTCAGGGGATTTGAACTCAGGAAGGTAAGTCTTCCTGACTCCAGGGTGCAGCACTGTATCCACTGAGCCATTTTACTGTTTGAGTGAATGAATACTCAGTTCCAAAGTATTTTAATTTTCTCTAGAAAGCCTTTATTAGTTTCATCCAATTTTATAGGTCCCTGCATCTAGAATGTTGTCCAGACAAGGAATTTGTGAATGCAGAAATATCTCCAATTTTTAGATGTCCTTTTGCACACCAAATATCAGGTTCAATAACTTTTGTTTTTCCACGTCATGACCATATGCTAGAATGTTGTTGAGGGAATTCACACTTCAGTTATAATAGAGGTGATTTATGCTTCAGACAAGATGGTATCTGGGGTCTCTCTCAGATTCTATGAATTCAACATTAGTATCCTGGCTAAGGAGCCTGTCTTAAAAGCACCTCCTCCACCATTAGAATTATGAATGCTTTTAAATCTAATTACTATGAAAGATGAAGAATAAAATGAACAGAACCAGATGAACAATTTATGCAATAATAACAGCACTGTAAAGACAACTTCAAAAGCTGTAAGAACAGTGATCAATATAATGATCATCCATGATTCCAGAGGACCATTGATGAATCATGCTATCCACCTCCTGTTGGAGAGGTGATGGATTTAGGGGGCACAACACCACATGCACAGAAACATAGATATATTTGTAGAGAGCCGATAAAGGAATTTGTTTTACTTGACTATGAATATTTGTTAAAAAGGACTCTTTTCCTTTTTTGTCAATAAGTATAAGAGGATGGGAAGGAGTAAAAATAGACTTCAATTGACATTTTAAAAAACACTTAAAAATTGAAAAGTTGAGGCAAGCCACAGGTATGAACTATTGCAGCACATTCGAATTGAAATCCCTATATTTTACTTAATTGTTTTACTGTTTTATGAGAGCTCTCACAGGGTGGCAGTACAGATGTTTGTAGTGTAAAAACAAAATGGTTCAGCTTAAAAACATACATCTAATCACCAAATATTTATTTATAGAATTTTGTATTTAAGGATTACTGTTTAACCTTTTTAACAAGAAAATATCCAAAAACCAAGGCTATGATGATGTTGAATTTGTAGCTTAGAAGGACAAATGAGTTCTGAAGAGATGTTATTTTGGGCAAATATATTATCTGGGACAGAGAGGAATCAGAACTTGATTAAGGCAAGATCAGGATTTAAGTATACCTGGGTCTTATGAAAATACTATTTTATCTTACTTTTATCATTGCATAGTGGAATAAATCAAAAGACCCCGAGTTTAGTCTCAGCTCTAACACTGGTTTTCTAACCTTTGGTAAATAACTTTTATTGAACCTCAATTTCCTCTTCTATAAAATGTAAGTGAAAATATTTATACCATGTAGATTTATGTGGTTACTATTAGACCTTCACTTGGTAAAACTTAAGCCATAATATCCAAACATGAATGATTACTATGGGTTTTCACTTATCCTGTGACTGTTTCTATCTTTTAGTTTCTTAGGGTGAGATAACTGGTAAATTAACCTATTAGCATTATACATACCCTGTGTGGAGTTATTTTTGTATGTTGCAGAGCTAATTGTTTTGCTTTTGAAGAACTTGAGTTGGAATGTGAGGGATTAGGCTGAAAATGCCAATGTGGAATGCCTGGAGCTGTCCCTTCTGGATTAAGTAGAGTATTCACAGCATGTGTTAATGAAGTAGATAAAGCATAGAAATTTTATTTGCAGTTCACCGTTAGAGGTGAATTTGTAATAGCTTCCACTTTTAAAGGTAGAGCCACAAGTCATGTGTTTTTGCTTTGCATTTCTCTCTATCCTGCTCCACTGAACAGTAATCAATTTAATATTGCCATTGCTTCTGGAAAAGAGCATGCCAACTGACAGTTCTGTGGCTCCCCTGGCCGTGGCTGTGACTTCTCAGACCCTAGCCACCACTCCCTCATAGACCCTCTTATCCCCAATAAAATGTGCATCTTGAGGGCAGAGACTTGTCTGGTTTTTTACATTTGTCTCTCCAGGTTTTAGCACAATCCTTAGCACACTGTGAGTGCTTAATAAGACCCTTTTTCATTCATTCACACCACAATTATTATTTTTAAAGGAAATCAAATAATTATACATGATGATCAGAAAAATTTTCCAGGGCCAAAACAGGGAGCCAGATAGAAATTCACTTCTTGTTGCATTCAGGCAATATTTAGTAGACGGGCTAAAGAAGGTTGAGGGTCACTTACAGGCCTCAAACCTGTCAGTAAGTTAGGGAGATGTCTACCCCAAGCATGTGAAAACTTTCCCAATGGAATGGGCAGATGAGAACAATTTGTTCTAACAACCATGAAGGTGGCTGAAGCAGGTACTATGGCGTGCTTAGAGCTTGGTCAGGCATCAAAGACACCAAGGTTATCCACTGCGTCTGAGGCCATCAACAGTCTTGACTTTTGTCTTGCCACTGGACTCTAATGACTGTGGAAGAGAGTGAGGCTGACAACTTTGTGCAACTCTATCTCACACTTAAATCCAATTTACACTGGAGTCAAGGCATCACCCATCATCCACTGTTTTACCCCAACATTGTGATGTCATTGGTCCTCAAAAACAAAGGATGGGGGGTTCAGCTAGGTGGCGCAGTGGATAGAGCACCGGCCCTGGATTCAGGAGGACCTGAGTTCAAATCCAGCCTCAGACACATAACACTTACTAGCAGTGTGACCCTGGGCAAGTCACTTAACCCCATTGCCTAACCAAAAAAACAAAAACGAAAAACAAAGGATGATACAACCATCTACCTTTTAAATTGCCTTTCTTAATCTATTAGTGAAATCTAACCTAGGAAAATACACAGTTCAAACTAAAAAGAAAATAGAGTTCAAATATCTCTAAATCACTTACTGTCTACCCTTTTATTGCTGCCTGTGCTTTCCCCATTCCTTTCTTAGGATTTGAGGTGCAACTTTGGTGCACCTGTCGGTATCTAGCCACTGATAATCATTTAAGATCAATTGAGCCCCAATAAGGGCCAAAAACCTGAATTAATCTTTTCTTCCTGAGTGAACTGAGAATGTCCCTTCGTGCGTCAAGAGGTAAAGCTGACCAAGAGCATTCTTGTGTTTATGACCACTAAGGCACCTTTAACCCAGATACTACCTTGATCCTGGTAAAGGAAAACAGATATCCTGGATATGACATTTTCCTATCTTATTTAAATTTCCTTTCTCATGCTCTGGTTAAACATATGGAGACCATAAAACTGAGTAACACAGACATCCTGAATCAGGGTTTAAATGTCTTGCTAAAATTGCTTGGTTCAGTCAGAGTTAAAGCTCTGTGTCCAGGTAACATGTTACATGCTGCTAACTTAAGGGAATAAAACAATATGAATTTACTTATCACTAGCTTGTTGTCTCTTCAACCAGCTTTCAGGTTGATACCACCAATAGGTGAGTTCACAATGTTCAGTGTGTTGATTTTTCTGCTATTGGAAGACTGCTGTGCACTCTTTGTTGAAATATTTTCATTATGTTCATAAAATAGAATCAAAGCATGGCTCATTATGAGAGAAATTTAGGGCTTGTAACCTACAAGAGTATAAGATCATTGAATCAGAGCTAGAAAGGAACTTAGAAGCCATCAACTCCAACCCCTTTTATAGATGAAGAAAACTGAGGCACAGAAAGGTTAAGTGACTTGTCCAGGGGTCTCTAGCGAGGTGCACTGGTGTCACCAGCTAGTAAGTGTCTTAGATGGAAAATGAACCCATCTCTTTCTGACTCTAAGTCCAGGAACCTATTTAAAAAAGCAAAATACAGCCTTTCCAGAGTTAATCACATTCGGGTGATACAGTATGTACTCTCCTTTAGGCTATAAATCTTTAAGCTATTAGTATATGTCGGAGTTCATCAGAGGCGAATTACCCCCACATCATAATTTGGAAATTGTTTTCTGTAGCAGTCTAATCAAATAGGTCCTTTCCATCCAAATCTTTGTGTTTTTCCTTTGTTTCCTTTAAGTGAATAGGGAGAGAAACTTTTTGTAGTCTCACTATAAGCATCCTGAGTTTATTAAAATGCAGTTCATAAATAACTTAAGTGCACTTCACAGAATTTATGTGATAATGCTGATATTTGAATTACTTTCAATTTTGAAAGTAATAAAGGAGGTTAAACTCACTTCCAGATTTGCTATACAGAGTGCTCATCATTCCTTTCATCAATCAATTTTTTTCTTAAGCAAACTGTCAAATCCAGAACAAAGAGTAGAAGTACAAAGGTTTCTGACTGATCCTTTTTTTCCCCTTATTCTATTCTTAGCTATATCAGTTGCAAGTATTTAGTTTCTGTTTTGAACTTGCATGTATGAAGAGGGAAGTGCCCATATAAGAAATCATCTGTGTAGTTTTCTTCCTTACAACATTTTAAGGATAAGCTCCACCCCCCCAAAAAAAAAACAGAAACCAAGGGAAACATTTGAATATCAAAAACCAACCAGGTATGTGGAGGGAAGGCCACTGTGTCCTGAAAAGAAAAATAATAGGTTGATGAGTAGAAAGGGGAAAAATGTTTTCTAGTCATTTCTCCAAAACTTTTAATTGTTTGGATTGACACAAGGAATAAAAAGTACCTTAGGGGTGAATAGCTTTATTGTAGATAGAAGGTGGTATAGGAAAATATCCCTTTTTCCAAAAAGTGATTGAAAATTGATAGAAATCCTCAAATGGAATTAGTAGGGAAGATGATCAAATATAGAGTTCTTAAATATTTGAAAATATGCCTAGCCCAGTACTTGACACATGGTAGGTGCTAAATAAATGGTTATTGATTATAAGAGCAAGATGGTGGCTGTTTTGACTATTCCGGTGTTTATTTGAACAATCAATTCTCTATGAAGAACTATTGAATCAGAATCTTCTGGTTAAAGGAATAGAACACGGGCCAGGTGGGCTGATTTGTAGGTAGGGAAGATTAGAAAGGAGCTAAGTGAACTCAGAATAAGCTTATTCAGATGAAAGAGTTGAAGCAATCAAATCAGTTTACCCTAAGAGTTAAGCATTAAAAAGGAAAGCTGAAAAAACAATAGAAAATTGAGTTTGTGCTGATGGAAATAAAATAGAAGGCTCATCTGAAGAAAAGTGAATATGAAAACATAGAATTTAGTAAAAGACTGATGAGAGATTCCCTTTAGTTAGAGTGAAAGGGATTGAATCAAGAACCTAAAAAAGAAAGGGGGGAGTTTACATAGTGATTATACTAGGGTTTAAGAATTAAGATGGAAAAAAGTCAGCCTAGGCTCTGAGGTGGGAGTGGGGATGTCTCTGGTAATATTAATTAACAAATAGGACAATGACCCCAAGAATTTTAGCCTGTAAGCTGAAAAGAAACTGATAACCCCAAGAAAGAATTGATGCCTTAAAACTGAAAGAGGAAGCAATAACAATGTATGCAGAACTAGTGCTGATGCCAGAAAGAGTGAAGTTTTAGTCCTGCCTTTGACACATACTGTTAGGGGAACCTGGGCAGGTGACTTAACCTCTCAGTGCCCCTGGCAACTCTTAAAACTGTAAGTGCAAAAACAAAATGAACTAAAAAGGGGGGCAGCGAGGTGGTGCAGTGGATAGAGCCCCGACCCTGGAGTCAGCAGGACCTGAGTTTAAATCTGACCTCAGACACATAACACTTACTAGCCATGTGACCCTGGGCAAGTCACTTAATCCCATTGCCTAACCAAAAAAAAAAACAAAAACCAGAAACTGTAAGTGGTAGAAAAAGGTGCCAACCTTCATTGTTGAATGGAATTCCTTCTCCTAGGAGTTGCCTATACCCATGAAGTCATAAGTCCAGACCTGCCTCCTACCTTTAACACTGAGTTATCTGAGTGATTGGAGTGATCGTCTACTTGTGGTTGTTCTCAGTGTTATATCATTGTACTCCAGGTGGCAGACACACAGACAAGAGTCACAAAATAGGCAGGCAGGGATGATGTGTAGTCTGTGTCACTGGAGGGAGGACCTCCATCAATGAGCTCACATCTTTTTTAAGTATTTAAGGTTGTACGGTGCACTATGTTAGGCTCTGGGTCCCTCCCCAGGTTGTCAATGCAAAGGGGAGAGACTATGAGGAAAAACCATGAACCCAGTATTCCATGCATAACATTACCTGGGAGGAAAGGCACAAATAGTTAGTTGAGATTAGAAAAGGCTTCAGGTAGAAAATAGTACTTGACCTTCCATCTTAAAGGAAGAGAGAAACCCCATAGAGAGGTGAGAAGAGAGTACATTTCAGACATGAATGCACTAGTGCGAAAGAATGGAGATAGATGCCACACTTGAGAAACATAGATAAGGTAGGTGGCACAGTAGTTAGAGTGCTAGGCCTAGAATCAGGAGGACCAGAGTTCAAATCTGGCCTCAGACACTTACTAGCTGTGTAACCCAGGGCAAGTCACTTAATCCTGTTTGCCTCAGTTTCCTCATCTGTAAAATGAGCTGGAGAAGGAAACAGCAAACCACTCCAGTATCTTGGAGTATCAGACATGACCAATTGACTTAACAACAACAAAAGACAAATCCAGTTTGATTGGATCACAAAGTGTTTGAGGGGGAGTTGTGCACAAGAGGTCAAAGAGACAGGTTGGTGCCAAACAGAAGTTTTTATTTTATCCTGGAGGCAATTGTGACTCACTAGAGTTTATTGAGATGGATAGTGACATGAACCAATCAGCACTTAAGGAAAATTGCTCAGGTGGATATACTATTGTGGGAAGATATTTGAGGCATGGAAGGCCAACTAGGAATCTGTTCCAGTAATATAGTTGTGAAGTAATGAAGGTCTGAACAAAATGGTATCTAAGTGAGCAGAGAGTAGAGGTTGGAAGATGTGAAAGATGTCATAGAGGTAAAAGTGGAGAAATTTGGCAACTGATTTGAATATGTGGGATGAGGGAAAGTGAGAAATTGAGGTTGACATCAAAGTCATAAACCTGGGAGAGTAGAAGAAAGGTAGTGACTTTGAAAGAACTAGAGAAGTTTGGAAGAGGGAAGGATTTTGGAGGGAAAGAAAATGAATTCTGTTTGGACATATTAAGTTTGAGATGTCTCCAGGACATCCAGTTTGAAATGTCCAATAGCCATAAGGTAGGATTGAGTCTCAGAGGAGAAACTTGGGACTACATAGGTAGATCTATGAGTCATCTGCATAGAGATGATAATTAAACCCCTGGGAGCTGATGAAGTTACCTGAGAATGAGAGTGTAGAGGAAGAAAAGAAGAGGGCATGGGGATACATATAATTAGGGAGCATGATAAGGATGATGAGCCTGTAAACAAGATGAGAAAGTATTGGTCTGTCAGGTAGGAGGACTAGGAAAGTGTACTGTCATAAAAACCCAAAGAATAGAGAATCTAGGAGGAAAGAATGATCAGTAGTGTCATATGCAATTTCAGATGAGTGATTGGGTCAAAAACCAGATTGCAGTTAGCCAGAGAAAGCTTTTTCTAAGAATTTGGCTCACAAAAGGAGAGATATTGAATGACAACTTGAGAGGATGGTAGTGTAGGTTTTTGTTTGTCTTTAAGGATGGAAGAGATGATCATGTTTGAAGACAGTAGAGAAGTAACTAGTAAATAGAAGTGTTGGTCTTGGCAAGGAGAAAGGCTACCTCACTCTCAGATTCTGAGAGAAAAAAAGGGTATAGAGTAGGCATCATCATTGTCTTTTGTCATTGGCATTTAAGTGGAAGAAAAGGGTGAGAAGAGGGAGTTCATGGCAAATGACTTGAATTTTCTAAGTAAAGTAAGGGGCAAGGTACTAAGTGGGGGCGGGCTAGAAGGAATTATGGAATGCCTAAGAAGAGAAGAGAATGAATGTTTGGAATAGCTTCTGTGAGGAGTGACACAGGGAATCAACTAGAGGGTAATAAAAGGATTGCCTTTCGCAGTGAAGGCACAGTTGACATTGGAAAACATGAATTTATAATGTACCTATTCAGCATGCTTGTATCACTTCCTCTGGCTCTTGTCAGCAATTGGAAAATAGGTGTGGAGGAGATAGTAATCCTGAGTTAATAAGATTAAGAAGAGATGAATACCTCTTAGTAGAACAGAAGGGGGGAATTCCAGAGCAGAGGACAGTGTAGAGTTAAGATGTGGAATATTAAGGTGGAGAATAGAAAGGGAGAAAATGAAACCAGAGCCAGGCTAATGGTCCGAGAAACTACTGAGGGGGTTGCAGGTCTCAATGAAGGTGAGAAATAGGTTTAGGAGGAGTGAAACTTAGGGAGAGATAGAATGATTGGTTATAGTCAGATAGATGAAAGAAGGTTTGTATTTGAGGAAGTAGAATATTTGTGGATGATAGCGACCTCTAGTATGTGAGCATCCCTATGCATGACTGAGATATAGTATTTTCCTGTACCTGCTATGATCCTAATGGCTAACACTGTCTTGCCTCCTGTTTCTTTTGCTATCCCTGCATTAATCACCTATTATCTAGGAATAAATTATCCCTAACCCCTACCTCCCAATCTGTCATCCTTATTCTCAACTCTACCCGAGTCATGCCCCCTCTCAATGATGTCTACCCTTTTAATTATGGCCTCTCGAATCCTTATTATGTAATGAACAAATTTCCCTTCTTCTTGGACCTCTTTTCTCTCTCTTTCTTCTGTCTACTAGCCCTCATTGAGACCTGGCTTCCCCCTGAATACAATGCCTTCCCAACCATACTCCCCAGCAACTGTAGTACCTATTCTCACACTCCATAATATACTGGTCTTTGAAGGGGAATTGGAATACTCCTTGCCCATTACTGACACATCCACATTCTCCCTATATTACCATTACTCATCAACATCACCTCCTGTGAAGTCCACTCAATCAAAATTTTAGACCCAATGTAGACCATGGTGACTAATGTGTACTGGACCCCAGGGCATCCTCCCTCCTTTCTCCAGGAGTTTAACAGTTGGCTCATCATCTTCCTCTCTTCTTCAACTCTTATCCATAAACTAGGAGTCTTCAATATTCACTGATTGATGCTCTAACTCCCTAATCTCTTAATTCCTCATTCACCCACCTGGTGGTTCTCAGTTGCCTCATCTGCAAATGATGGGATTGGAATATCTACTTTCCAAGCTTCTTTACTGTCTTCAGTCTAAACTGTGACCTACAAATAATTCAAGGATCCTTGACTTTATCAGTTTAGATAATTCCTTCCACTTACATGGTTCACAACCCTTTCCCATACAATTAACTAGGCAGTTAATTGCAGTCACAAAAATAAAAATTCATCATCGTGGTTGCCAGGCCTCTGATGATGAGCCTCACCACACTTAACTAGGCTTCCTTGGAGGACAGACAAATAATTTGTTGCTGGGCTTAGAAGCCTTTTAAATTTGGTAGGCAGCAACACATCTCAAATAAAGAATTACACAAGAAGAGTAGTGTGAAGGATGTTATCAGAAGAATATATGACCAGAAAAAAAAAAGGGGCCAATCATATGAACAGCCCTCACACAGCTTAGATATCCCTGCAAGGAGAATATAAAAATAGACCGTAGTGTGATAGGTGGACTTTCTATGACAAGTTTCTGGGAGGAGAGGGAAGAAAGGATAAACTGAAAGGATCTTTTGCACTCTGTGTCCTTAAAGGGAATACCCACAAATCCCTAACGTCTACCTTAAAATCTACCATAGGTTTTAAGAACCAAATCCTGCCTCTGTGTCATGATGAGGTATTGGAGATTAGAGTTAGACTCTTTAGTAAAGATTCACATACATACACAGCTCTGATTTTGCTCATCTGCTGTCCCAGGTATTGTTGTCACTCCCCTCTGACTAACCTCAGACATCTGATGCTGTTCAACTCCTCTCTCTTCTCCTCTCCTTAGCATATTTACTATTAGGTCCAAAGTGCAGCAGAAACAACAGCAAAAGGAAGCATTTATTAAGGTCCTCCTCTATGCCTGGCAGTGTGCTACGTGGTGGGAATACAAAGAAGACCAAAAAATCCCTGCTTTCAAGAAGTTCACCTTATTGGGGGAAGACAACATGCAAACAGTTAATGTTCAAACAGGACTGAGACGGGAGGAATTGGAGATAATCACACAGGGTGGGGGCTAGTATTAAGGGGTATCAGAAAAAGTTTCTTGTAAAAGACAGGATTTTAGTTAGGATTTGAAGGCGGCCAGAGAGAGGCCACTGAGTGAGAGCGGACAGATTCAGGTATTTTAACCTCTGATACAACTGAATATCCACTTCTCATGATACTGAGATCCCTGCACTTTGGCCTCATATCAGTTTTTAGAGCAGCTGGTGGAGTGGAAGAGGTTCCCAATGATAGGAAGTCATGTTTAAACATCTTTTAATATCAAGGGAAACTTTTCAGGAAGGAAGATATAAAAAAACATATACACACACACACACACACACACATATATATACGTGTATACATGTATTCATGTATACTATAGAATCGTTGTATGGCACATAAAGGGAAAATCTCAAAATCTAGAATTTGCTTTTAAGAAAACTGATTTTCCCCTTTTAAGTTAACAACACCAGTATCTATACAAGTGCACCCCCTCAATACTTGTTTTCTCTAGAAAAAGGTAGTTTACTTAATATGCACCTTGTCTTAACTGTAGTTGAGTTGTGACTTTGTTTCTCTGTATAGTTAAACTACAAAGGTCATCTAAAAATATTTATTAATCAGTTTTACTCTTTTGAAGAGTTCCCTGTTATACATATTTTCAAATTATCATCTTAAATTCTGGAGAGGGAGATATACAACAAATCATGCAACAAAGTTAGTTTATATTTTGTGTCCATGTTTAACATGACTTTTAATAATTAAAATTGTTTTTAAAAATAATTTAATCTTTCCATTCTCCATTCTAGGAAGGACAGTTCCACATTAACACAACTGCTTCAAAAGTGCTCTCAATGATAATATGATCAATGATGTAAAATTCAAGTCTAAAAGTACTTCTGACTTCTCATATATTGGCTTCATTTTTCAGGCATTTTTTGATCTTTTCCTACCCTTCATGACCCCATTTGGGGTTTCCATGGCAAAGATACTAGAGTGGTTTGCCATTTCCTTCTCCAGATCATTTTACAGATGAGGAAACTAAAACAAACAGGGTTAAATGACTTGCTAAGGGTCACACAGCTACTAGGTGTCTGAGGCCAGATTTGAACTCAGGAGTGCTCTATCTAACCATCCAACCTAACTGCTCATAGTATCCCATGTTGGCTTTGGCAGTTCTTAAGTCTTTATTTTTTTTTTCAAGATTGGAATTTAAGCTGTCAGATATTCTGTCCTATGTCTATGAAAGAAGCTAAGCAAAAGATAAATTAATGTCATTTCAGAATATACATCAATAATTCTGTTTTCTTTCTCACAGTGTTGCAGGTGGAGAACTCTTTGACTTTTTAGCTGAAAAAGAATCTTTGACTGAAGAAGAAGCTACCGAATTTCTCAAACAAATCCTTAATGGTGTTTACTACCTCCATTCCCAGCACATTGCTCACTTTGATCTAAAGGTATGTTGCTATGTATAAAGCAAGGTATGTAAGTTCTTTTTCAAAAAATGTTTTTGTTGGTATTTTTAAAAACTGACAGTTCAAGGAAAGCTATGGGTGAAATATATTTTACTTAAGAACTTAATAAATGGAATTACCAAATAAAATAAAAATACTTTAAAATTACATAGTATAGTAGTTTCTTGCCTTTGTTTATAGAAAGCAGCAACTGTGTCTTATGTACCTTTGTGTTAGTCTGGGACAGTGCTTGCGTATAGGAAGTACATAATGCATAAATTAAGAAATACTTTCAGTTTGCCTGTGAGTCACTAACATTTCTTGAATAAAGGCTGAAAGCCACAGTTCCATCTCCTTAGCTTATGGTTACTGTAGATGCCACAGGAATTCCTTCCAGCTATCCACATGTTCATCCCAACTGGAGATACTCACAGAATTGAGGCATGTGGTAGCACCTAGAACAACATGATGAGCCAGGTTGGACTTCTCAATTAACTAGCTGATCGCAGTAGACCTATCCTACTCTATGCAAGACACTGGGAGGAATATGAAGAAATACAAGATGTTATCCCAACACTCAAAGACCTTAGTTATTTTGGGAGAGGGTAAGAAATATTTTGTAGCTATTTCCTCAGAATAATATATGATAGCTTTTAATTTTTCTTTTCAAAAGCCTGAAAACATAATGCTTCTGGATAGGAATGTCCCAAAACCTCGGATCAAGATAATTGACTTTGGCTTGGCACACAAAATTGACTTTGGAAATGAATTTAAAAATATCTTTGGGACCCCAGAGTTTGTTGGTGAGTGTGATGTTCCTGTAGGCATTAGATTATGGTAGAAGAATAAACATTTTTCCATGGCAACATTTCTCATACTTCTCTGATTTTAAGAGAATAATTTTTAACTGTTGTTTCAAATTTACGTAATAGTAGCAACTATTGGATCCCTTATTTCCAGAACTTAACACATGTTTGTTTTTTTCTCAGCTCCTGAAATAGTAAACTATGAACCTCTAGGTCTTGAGGCAGATATGTGGTGAGTAACCTTTCCATGATTCTATTTATTTTCTGATCTGTTTCATTACCCTTCTGATGTATGTATATTTTTTTTCCTTCCTAGGAGCATTGGTGTAATAACCTATATTCTGTAAGTACTCAAGTTCACAAAACATAAGCGCATATTCTTCTTTGAAAATATCTATATTTAGTGACCTTGAAATTTCATCTCATTTTGTTCATCTGAGTTTGGCCATCCTACTTGATTTCAAATGGAACAGGATCACACTTGTATTCTGTTATGAACATGCCTGCCTTTTGTTAATTAAATTTTTACTTTTGATTCTAAATGTTATCTCCAAATTGTAACATCAGAGGATGAATGTGTTGCTGTTGATCACTGCTGAGAACATTTTTAAATGGGTTTTAGATGACTAGATTGTTTCAACTTGATTTTTTGAATGAATCTTTTGAATTAAGTCAAAGCTTTTGCCAGTTACAATCAACTATCCTGTAAAAGGTAATTGTCCTCTGAAATGGTATGTCTATACATACCAAGAAATAATCTTTTTCCACTCTTCCCTTAACAGGTACCAGAAACAGCTTGGTACACAAGGAATAATTATAAATGTCCTATGTTCCACTTTATTTTTACAGTCTCAGTGGTACCTCACCATTCCTTGGTGATACAAAGCAGGAAACATTGGCAAATGTATCTGCTGTGAACTATGAATTTGAAGAAGAATTCTTCAGTAATACCAGTGCTCTAGCCAAAGACTTCATAAGAAGACTTCTAGTTAAGGATCCAAAGTAAGTGTCTGTTGTCCCCCCAGAACGGGGATGTATGTTAGCTAGTCATTCTGATCATGAGTAAAAGCTTAAATTTTTTGGATATTGGCTACTTCTTTGTTGGTAAAGGGACAGTTTATTATGTGAAAAGGGTTCAGAAAATGCAATGTCCTCTAAACAGCACAGGCTTTCTTATCCTGACATGGTAAATGATTTTCAAAGATGCAGATGTAGCTTTCAGCCTTGTTCTATACAGCCTGCCATCCCTGTGTAGAGAGTACTTTAGAGTTTCTGCATATGGTTTGCCAGGCAACTAGGTAGAGAAGTGGATAGAGCGCCAGGTCTGGAGTCAGGAAGACCTGAGTTCAAATCTGGACCTCAGATAATTGTGTGTGACCCTGGACAAGTCACTTAACCTTGTTTGCCTCAGTTTTCTCATCTCTGAAATGAGCTGGAGAAGGAAATGGCAAACCACTCCAGTATCTTTGCCAAGAAAACCCCAAATTTAGGATCACTAAGAGTCGGACACAACTGAACAACAACAATATGGTTTGCTATGTCTACATTGAGACAACCTTAATGCTTGCCACTATAGTTAAAACATTTTTTCTCCTCCCCCAAAAGGAAAAGAATGACAATTCAAGATAGTTTGCAACATCCTTGGATTAAGGTAAGTGTTATGTGATGTCATATTTTAAATCTTTTTAGATTTTAAAATCTTTAGCTCATATATAAAGCCTCAAGTTAATATTCTTTTCTATTGCATAACACATCAGATCACATTTGAAGTAATATATCCACTTCTCCAGATCCATATTTCAAATTTCAGATGAAAGCAATCAAAAAGGTGAAAAGCCTCTGTTACAGAGGAATGATTGAAGGGATTGAGTGTGCTTAATTAACCTAGAGAAGAGAAAAAGAAGGAAAAATATGAATGAAGGAAAAATGTCTTCCTAGATTAGAAGGTTTTTCATGTAGAATAGGGCTTAACTATAACTAATCAGGGGAAGGTACTGGAGGCAGATTTTGATTCGATGAAAATTGATTTAACAGTTAAAGTTGCTTGCAATAACTAGAGAATAGATTATCCGTGAAGATAGTGACCTTTCTGTCACCAAAGATATTAAAGGAGAACCTAGGTGACCATCTTTCAGAGGTGCAGAGGAAGGGATTTAGATACTGTAGAGAAGGTTTAGATAGTTTGTCTCTAAGGCACCTTAAAACATCAAATTACATGATTCTGTCAAATGAAAAGGTATTACACAAATATTCGGTACATAGAAACATTAGGAAACATTTTTCCCTTGCTAAAGTCATATAATTATAAAATTCCTTACCGTGAATATTTCCATTTCTTAAATATACCTCCTAAATCTTATGTTGGAATTCAACTTCATCTGCATTTTCTTTTCCCCTATTAGAGTGACTCTTTTTTCCCCCTATAATATACTGTGATAAGCTTTTGTTAAAAAGCTTCCAAGTTCCCACCCCCAAATCATTCTTAACTGTTTTAATAAGCTGCATATCTATACTGAATTATATGAGAATACAAAGAAGCTTAATTGCAGTAAAGTAATGTAGGAAGGATTATTTTAAATTTTCTGGTTTTTTGACTCTCTGTTTAGCCTAAAGATAGTCAACAAGCACTTAGCAGGAAAGCATCTGCAGTAAATATGGAAAAATTCAAAAAGTTTGCAGCCCGAAAAAAATGGAAGGTAGGTATACTGCATAAAGTAGTAGTATTAAATATTTTTATTTTCACTCTGAAATCCTATTTTATCACTGACAACATATAAAATGAAATTATCTGATTGTTTCTTACTGTTTAATGCCTTGCTGTTCTCCTCTGTTTTATAAAGAATTTCTAAAGTGTTCTAGTCAAAATATTTAATCTCCTACTTTTAAATGGAATTTTGCATTGTTAATTCTTGTAATAGCTAAAATTATATATTTTAAACTCAAAATTAATAATAAAATATTGTTTCCAAGAATGGACATTTATCCATTTTAATTCATTTATTCATTATTTTAAGCAGCATAATATTTAAACAAAGAATGTTTAGATGATTAGCTAAAAGTATTCATTTGGTTTTGCAAGTAGTATTTCCCTTGCTATTAGAAGGAAATTTTCAAAAAATTCAGCACTACCAGAGGAATTTATCCTCTCTTGTTCCTTAACCCACCTACCTCTTCATTTTGCTCTTCCCTTTAAGGGATAATGTGGGACACAATTGTTTTCATTAAAACTCAAAAGAGAAAAAGATGATAAAAGCCCTAAGTCAGCCTTCAGTTTCATAATATAACAAGTGGCATCCAGAGTCAAGCCAAACGTTAAGTATAATGGCCCCACCCTCCATGCTAGGATCATAGGCTAGTAGATTTAGAATTGAGAGGAATGTCAAGGGTAATCTAGCCCAATCCCTGTTTTCTAGTTAAAGTCCAGATAGAGTCCAGAGACTCTTCAGAGTCTCTGCCAGGTAGTAGATAGCAAAACCAGAATTCAGATGTATACCCTTTGCTGCCAAATCCAGACCTCTTTCCATTGAACTTGAAATGTGCCTCATTTTTTCATCCCCAAGAGATCAACGTTAAAGTTACCATGTGGGACCAAGAAGATGTACATTTCCAGCTGATATGATTTTTACCCACCTCAGTGAATCTTAGCCTCATTTTGTATTGGTCCTCCTGTCAAGGTTCAGAACTTGCTAAGAATATCCAAACGCTTCAGATGCACAAACCTTTACCATGTTGCTTTTGCCTTTGACATTAAATGCTAAAGTCTTTCTCCTACAAACCAAGCAATTCTTCACCTGGAGGCAGTGTGCTACAATGGAAAGAGTTATGGGATCTGAGTTTGTGTGACCTTGAGCATGTTACTTAAGCTCTATGGGCCTCAGTTTCTTCATCTGTAAAATTAGGGGGTTGGACTTGATCACCTCTAAGAGGCTCTTGAAGCTCGAGATCAGTGATCCTACGAATTCTTTCTCTGTTGGTGAATAGATGGTTTTCTGCATTTTGGCGAAGTTTCATAATCACCCAGTTTACTAATGTTCATGTATTGTTTTCACCTTTAATAAGCAACAGCAACACATGGTGCTTTATTAACAAGGAGAGCTCTAAAGCCTGAATTACAGTACAGATAGCATTCAGAAGAATTTTTAAAATGTGAACTGAGAGGGAAATGGGGTTCCAGCCCTTTAATGGAATGAAATGCCAAGGAGAGGAGAACCTTCTGTTGCTGCAGATTTGTGTCTGTTTTAAATGCCCTGTAGGATTGCTTCCTCAGGGAATAGAATACTATTCACTTAATAGATTGATAGAATTCACTCCATCTAATCATGCTTCACATACTCTCCCATGTCAGCAGAGCATTCATCTGCAGTCAACAACTTATAGTGTCATTGGAGAAAGCTATCTCAGAATGCTCCTAATTTACATGATCTGAGCATTGTTAGCTAAAATTTTCTTTCTCTCTTTCTCTGTGTGTATGTGACTCTTCCAAGCAATCTGTTCGATTGATATCACTGTGCCAAAGATTATCCAGGTCCTTCTTGTCTAGGAGTAACATGAGCGTCGCTAGAAGCGATGATACTCTGGTAAGCAGGCATGTTTACTTTCATGTGATCTCTTTTTAATATCATACGTTTATAAGATTTAAGTTATACCTTTCCTCTGCAACCTGAAATAGTTTAGAACCTGGATAACAGCAGTATATTACTGTTTTAGCTTTTCTTGAGACGAGACTGATAGAATATGCTCTTCTACATTTCTTCTTTGTTATAGTTAGTGTTGCCCCTTCTTCCCCATCCCTCCTTTTAAATAGAGCAGTTAAAGGGAGAAATCTGTCTATTCTAAAAGGGCCTTATGTTTCCTGGCCCATTACAGCCACTAAAATGAGAGCTATCTGCTTCCATTGATAGTATGGAATCTCAGATTATAAGTAGTATTAGAGAAAGAGAAAACCACCCTAGGGGAGCAAGGAAATGTAAGAGTAACTGCAGTTATGCCCTAAGAGGAGTTATGAAACTTTATTACCTAAGCTTTATTGCGAAAGCTACATTTGGTTTATTAACAATGTACTCACTGCCCAAAGGCCATTTACAGTGACTACGGATTTTTCCCCCAATCCAAATTGAAAGCTAATCTTAGATTAACCCTCCTGATAAGACTCTAAACATCAGAGTTAGATGAGCCTTTCCCCTGACAGTCAAACAACAGGGCTTTTTGTTAGATCTGAACGGACAGGAACCCTACAGATACAGGCTTTCTATGGGAACTCTCCCACCTCTGGCAACCTAATATTTTCATGGTTACTGAATAGCATCCAGGAATTCTATCCATGGCTTCTATTTCGACATTGGATTTCCCCCAACCCTTAGGCTTAACCTAAGATGTTGAACATAGAGAATAGAATAAGAGGAAACATAAAATTAAAGAAAAGTTCAAGTGATAGAATGAATAGTGGGGAGGGGGAGAAAAAAGAGTGAGAACTAGTCATCCAAAATAAGGGTGCTGATGAGCAAAACTGCATAGATTAAAATAATAGCTAGAATTTTTAGATTAATTATTGGCGGGATTAATGTCAACCAAGGCAGAATATAGAATAAGCATGTTGTGTATCACTTGAAACTATTTTCCATTCAGAGACTTATTTCCTATTATGTTAGTTGTAAGGAGATTCTCTAGAAGTTTCATGTTTCCTCCTCTTTTCTTTTCATCACCCATTTTCTTTCCTCTTCTGTCTTCTCTTTTTTTCTCTTCTTTTCTCTCCCCAATTCTTCTTGCACTTCTCATATACAGACATTTTCTCTGGGCCAATTTTAATGGCAACATAAAAAGAGAAATGATGGCATATCTGAAAGTGTTCACTGTAACGAAGAGCTCACAAAATTAATCTTCATGCAGACTTATTCTTGTAATAAAGTAAATAACTACATTATTAAAGCCTACATGTGGATTTTTAAGGCTACAGAACAGAGAAGATAGAAAGGAGGAAGGTGGTTTTGGCATTTTGCCCCCCCCCAAAAAAACCTCTTGCATTAGGTCTTGTAGATGTACTCTTTTCTTCAGTCTTTATACATTTGGAAGACATAGTCACAAATTAATAAATCCGAAAGTCTGAGCAGAGTTTTGTTTTGCTTATTTTTTCAAATTTACTTTTCTGGCATTCTTTTGTCTCATTCTTAGCATAGCCTAACATATAAATATATTGGAGATAGCACAAATTCATTTCAAGTGAGATAATATATGTAAAGTGTTTTTCAATCCTCTAAAGTGCTATGTAAATGCTAACTATTATAATTTTTATCATTATTATTTTTAGTTGAAAAAATCGTTAGTTGGGAAAACATTTTCAAGTCCATGGTCTTTTACTTGACCTTTACTCAGAAAAATAGTATAAGTTGTTGTAAAATCATAAATGTTGAGCTCTGAGAAACCTTAGAGACTGTCGAGTCCACTCCCCTCATTTCACAGGTAAGAAAACTGAGGCCAGAGAAGTTAAGTGACTTACCAGTTTGAATCCACGTCCTCATACTCCATAGTGAGAGTGATTTTCCAAGTACCAGGCTGCATCTCTAAGGTTCTCAATTGCATTTATCATAGTGGTAGTTGAGGTTGGTATGTTGACATGTTCCTGTTATAAGCAAAGAGTTGTAGTTGGTTTTATAAGTTACTAAATGCTGAATCATTTCCTTTCTAGCAGCATTTAGTTATAATTTCTGAGGATGCTGTCAGGGTTCCATGGAATAAACTAGCTTCCCATACTCTTTGGCCCAGAAATTCCACTCATAAGCATATATCCCAACAAGGTAAAAGACAGAAAGGTGCCTTACACATCACTCAGTGAGCAAGAATTTATTAAACTCCTACTGTGGTCCAGGCACTATGCTAAACACCAGGGGTACCAAGAAAGGCAAAAAGCAGTCCCCACACTCAAGGAACTAACAGCACTTTCTGTAGTAACAAAGAGCAGGAAGCAGACCAGATGCCCATTAACTGTACAATCGCTAAACAATTTATGGTACATCAAAGTAATAGAATATCACTACACTGTGAAAAACAGTGCATATGAAGAATTCATAGATACATGGGAAGACTTGTATAAAATGATACAAGGTGAAGGAAATAGAACCAGGAAAACAAGATACATAATTACTATCACAATTTAAATTTTAAAAAAGAAACTGAATGTTATATAATTCCAAGAAGAACTATAGTTAGTAATAATTAAAAAGTTATATAAGAGTTGAGAAAATGCATCTCCTTCTTGGGGGACTGTAGAACTGGGGGTCTTTGGGTATGGAGCATTTCTTTATACCATCAGATTCAGTTGCTATTTTGATTAATTTTTCTGAAATGCTTTTTTCTTTCTTTTTTCTTCTTTGTTATTCTTTGACAGCCCCATGGGGAGGGGAAGTAGGGAAGGACATATTAAGAAATGAAAATCATGTAAAACAAAAGAGATCAATAATTTTGTTTTTAAGGGAAGTATATTGGAAGCTTTTGGATGCATGGTTACCTTTGTCACCTGTGGCATTCTTGGAATTAGAATTCTATACCCTTCCTCTAAGTAGCCCTTATAATCTTATTGATTTTAAAAAAATTTCAAAAAAATAAAAGATAAGAAAATAAATTTAAAAATCTAAGTATGTGTGTATATTATGTGAGTGTGTGTGTGTGTGTAAGTATACACACATGCACACATATATGTGTATAAATAGCCAATTTATTCTTCTTTTTCCTTATCTGTTTCCTTCAAGGATGAAGAAGATTCCTTTGTGATGAAAGCAGTCATTCACGCTATCAATGATGACAACCTTCCTGGGCTTCAGCACCTTCTAGGCTCTTTGACTAACTATGATGTGAATCAACCTAACAAGGTCTGACATGATTCTCTTAGGATGATCTGATTTATATGTCATCTTGTGTAGCAAAGGGCTAAGTAGGATATGCCTGAAAAGCTTGAGGGGAAAGGAGTACAGCTGATTTCCCCTATACACTGCTAGTTAGAAACTCTCAAACCACAGGGAAAGTCACTTTAGTTTACAAGTTGATTTAAACTAGAACTATAGACTCTTTTGGCACATGAGAGTCAAATGATGGTGCTTCTGCCTATAAAATTTGAAAGCTATTCATTCTTGCAAATGAAAATGTCACTTTAAATCATGAATCTAGAAGAAGAATCTGGGTCAGGGAAAGATGTGTGGCTCTCTCGACCATCTTCCACTTCCGATATGAGGAAGCGAGTCTACATTGCTGTTGATTGTATAAGGAAAAGGCCAATGGGGAGAGTTATGACATCGATAGTAACATTTAAATATGGGCTTATTCTCTTTCTTACCAAACCTTAAGTATTTGAAAAGTGTATTCTTCTTATTTATTCTCAGCACGGGACACCTCCGTTACTAATTGCTGCTGGCTGTGGGAATATTCAGATGCTGCAATTACTCATTAAGAGAGGTGCAAGAATAGATGTCCAGGATAAGGTGATAATTCTGTTTCATTTCAAATGAATGACTAGTAAGGGGATTGGGATGCTTTCTTTTTAAGTATAGTGTCACATTGCTTTAAAAATAACAGGGAAACGTACAGCTGTACCTAGTTCATTTTTTGAATTTTCATAAATTAAAATATATTACTTAAATATTCAATAACAATCCAGCTAAAGGTGAAATTAGATGCTATGCCTCTGGACTGTGTTCAATAATAACTGCTATTTTTATATCCCTTCATATCTTACAAAGTGCTTTCCCCACAAAATTCCTGTTGAGGAAGTACAAGCATTTATTAACACTATTTTCCTTACAAGGAATCTGAGGCTCTAACATACTGGTAGCAAATATCAGACGTGATGCAGTGGGAGTGTGAGACTCAGAGTAAAAAAGTCTTGAGTTAGAATCCTGCTTCAGATAAGTCATATGACCTCTCTGGGCCTCAGTTTCCTCATCTGTAAAATGATGAGGAAAGACTTGATGGCTTGTAAGCTCCCTTCCGTCTCTAAGTCTGTGATCTCATGATCAACCCCAGGTCTGTAAAACCTAAATTCTCTCTGCAATGCTATGCTATTTGTTCTTTTTTTTTTTGTATACTGCCAGATTTTATTTCTCACTCATAAGATTTCTTGAATAATGTTAAATATCATGCTTGGGAAAGTTTCCATTATTTATTTCACGTTACCAGAAATTAAATTTCCCAGCATGTTTTTAGGGCAGTAAATACTTTGAAATTGTCTCCACAAAAAAAACATACTGAGAGAAGGATTTCATGGTAGTAATGTTGGTGCCGCTGATTTGCTCCTGATAACTGTTACATTGTTCAAGTAACCACTTTCCGTATCATTTTAGAATAACTGGATATTTTTGCTTATGCCCCTTAAAGTATCAAAGATTATCCAGTAATTGCACAGTTGTTAGGATGTGTCATTTATTGTCATACCTAGCTCTTTGGAAAGAAGTTCTTAAGAAATTTGGTCTTAGTTTATTAAACTAGAAATGTATAACCAACAAAATAGTATGGGATATTTTTTTTTTGCCCAAGTTTAATGTGAGTCTACTTGGAATGTCTCACTTGGTTATTTGCTGATATATTTGCAAGTTACTATTGAGAAGCATGAGTTTGTATAGAAAAAGAGGCCATCAGCTGTCTGGGAATGACTTTTTATATCATTTCTGAACAGGCTGGATCAAATGCAATCTATTGGGCTTCTCGACATGGTCATGTAGAGACCTTAAAATTTCTTAATGAGAACAAATGCCCTTTGGATGTTAAAGATAAGGTAAGGGTAATAATTTTCTCAAGTGTAACTAAAAGATATGATAAAAAGATGCATATGTGGACTTTGCTTACTATTTGTGAAAAGTGACTCAAAGGACAAACAGTAAGGCCTAAAATCTCCTTGCACAGAATTTAAATTGAATATTATTTGGGGCTGACAGTTTGCAATAATATTGAAATCTGCCGACTTGGTGGAATCTGCCAAGCGGCTGTGTTATGCAGATGGTGAATAGTTCTCCCTCAGCTTGGGAAAAAAACAAAAAAACATGGCAATGTTCTAATGGGCAGAACACTGGGCTGGTTCTGAGCTGAGGGAACTGGACTCCATTCGATGTTTTCTCATTGACTCACTGCTTGCCATGGTATTTTCAATACTTGCTCCCTCCGTTTTCATAGTTGTATGAAGTAGTTGAAAATATTGAATTTCCTCCTAGAAGCATTGGGAGAATTAGTGCAATGATACATATACATCAAGCTCTTTGGCAGACAGGTACTAAATCATTAATTTAGTGAGATTCCTACCGTTTCCAGTAGATGGATCAACACATCAAGGAGCCATGTTTTTTGTTTTTGTTTTTGTTTTTTTTCTGCATGGGAATTCTGTCCACCATCACTGATGACACACAGCCTGTAACTGATAGCTTTAGAGAGTGACCTGAGGCTTACTGGTTATATGACTTGTCCACAGTCACGCAGTTAAGTAAGCATCAGAGGAAATTTTGAGCCCACGTCTTTTTGACTCCAAATCTAATACTTCATAATGATAGCATTTAAAATGTTTTAATTCTATATATGATTTCATTTACATAGCAGTCCTATGAAGAAGATAGAGACAGTATTATTTTAGATTTTTACAGATTAGCAAACCAAGTTAAGCAGTTTAGTGACTTCTTCTAGGGCCACTGTTAATTAATGGCACAGCTGAAACAGATGTCCAAATCTCAAAACCCTGTGATGCAAGGCTTGTTTCCATTGTCAACAATCAAGTATTTCATGTCCAGTGATAGATAAATAGATAAATAGATAGACATGAACAAAGCATATCTGTAAATGTATACATTCTAATGATAATAAAAATAGCTAACATTTACATAGCACTTACTATGTGCTAAGCACTTTGCAATTATTATTTCATTTGATCCTCATAATGACCCTGGGAGGTAGGTACTGTTTTTGGCCCCCTTTTTCAGATGAGGAGACTGAGGCAAACATAAGTTAAGAGACTTGCCCAAGATCACACAGCTAGTGTCTGAGGCCAGATTTGAACTTGGGTCTTTTTGACCCCAGGCCCAGTATTCTATCCACTATACCACCTAGCTAGACTTATGTCATTGAGAGAGTTACACATATACATACATATGTATATGTTTAAATCTATAATGATGAGAAGTAAATCTTCAATGTGAGTGACTACAACACAAGATGGAAAACACAGAAGTAATCACACCCAGTGTGATGTGGTGAGGTGAAATGAAACAAAGCAGGTATTGAATTGCAACGACCCAAAAGACTTGTTTTCTACAACCGCTCTATTACATATTTGGTATGTGACTTTAGGGAAGTCCTTTATCTTCTCTGGGCCTCAGTTTTCTTGTCTGTAAAATGAGGGAGTTGGACTTAATATTCTCTAAGGTTTCTTAGGGCATCTAGGTGGTACAGTAGAGAGTGGCAGGCTTGGATTCAGGAAGACTCCTCTTCTGGAGTTCGAATCTGGCCTCAGACACTTAGTAGCAGTGTGACCCTGGACAAGTCACTGAATGCTGTTTGCCTCAGTTTCCTCATCTGTAAAATGAGCTAGAGAAAGAAATGGCAAACCACTCCAGTATCATTGCCAAGAAAACCTCAGATGGTATCATGAAGTCAGACACCACTAAAAAAAAAAATTGAACAACAATAAAAGATTTCATAGAAATCTAAAAACATTTCTGTATTTATTGTTTAATTAGCAAATGGCCCCATTATTTAAGGAAGATAAGGACAGATTTTGCAAGGCTTATCATCCATGGGGATGGTGCTGTTATTGTGATTACTTGCTCTCATGAGATAGTGGAAGAACGGGATGAGTGCTTGTGAATGAATGGCCTTACCAAAAGAATGGTACACTCTGTCCTTTTATTTCTGTCCCAGACAGAGAGAACTGTCTAGATGAAGCAGATTAGTTTGGTTACTGATGCAACCACAGAGAATCTAGTAGAAGCTGATATGTTCCTGAGTGAGTGTGCAAGAGTCGCTAATAGTATTATGATCCCCAAATGATGCATGGTACTGAAAATGTCAGGTTGAGGGACATTGCCTTTAACTTATTTTTTTTTCCAGTCTGGAGAAACGGCCCTTCATGTAGCAGCTCGCTATGGCCATGTTGACGTGGTTCAGCTACTCTGCAGTATTGGGTCCAATCCAGATTTTCAGGACAAGGTGGGTCTTCGTTAACTGATATGCTGACATTACCATCTTGTTCTGGATTCGTTTATTGTTTTTGTTTATTAGACCAACCAAAACCTCCTTTTTATGTTGATGTAACTCATGGTTCCTGTCTTAGATTGTAAGCTCCCAAAGGCCAGAAACCATGCTGATGTACTTCCCTTTTTTATAGCCTGGAGTATGGTGGCCACCTGAAGGTGTAAACTCCCTAATAAATATTTTTAGTGATTCATAGTGTTAATAAAAGCCTTAGCCTTTTGTATGCCCTACAACTAGGCTACCTTTGTGTATATATGTAGTTTATAAGTATGTAATTGCTAGCTCGCAATAAACACGAAGAAAATTATCTAGTAATTTAGACTTAGGTAACTCTATGGGTACATCAGAGAATTTTATGACTAGATACTGTTAGAAGTATAATCATCTGAGTGAAATACTCTTCTAATTTTAGGAATCTTGGGTTAAGCAAATAAGGTGGTTTTCAAGAAAAATAGAAAATCACTCACTTCTAAGCTTTCATTGCTCAGAGCTTAGCTGACAATGCCAATAAGCTCTGTCTAGTCATCTGTCTCTAACATGCTGAGACAACTGAATCAAAAGGTTCAGATATCTACAAAGTTGTTCTAGCTATTTGAAGAAATAAAAATGGTAAAGGAGAAAGAGTTATTGAACATGATTTGGAACCTCTCTGGGGGCACTGTATTTCTTAATACTGGTGTTTCCAAGTTGTATTATTTCATAGTGAAATACATCAATCAAGCATTTATTAAGTTTCTGCTCTGTATAAGGTGCTGTGTAGTCCCTGGGGATACAAAAAGAAGATGAAAAACAGTTCATGGAGCATGTATTTGGGGCCAGGGAGGGGGAGATATAATATTTACACAGATAAGTAAGTCCTAGAGAACTCGAGTACTATCCAGTTATAGTCAACACAAGCTCTTCTCCTTCAACGTCCCCGACTTGCTTTGCCACTGCAGGAGGAACTCTCATGTAGCATATATTTATTTCATCTTCCCATGCCTCATTTCCTCTCCTGCTACCTTCATCAATGTGTCCAGGAAGAAGAAACTCCTCTGCACTGTGCTGCCTGGCATGGCTATTATTCTGTGGCCAAAGCACTTTGTGAGGCTGGTTGCAGTGTGAACATTAAGAACAGAGAAGGAGAGACTCCACTTTTGACAGCTTCTGCCAGGGGTTACCATGATATTGTGGAATGCCTTGCAGAACATGGGGCTGACCTTGATGCAACCGACAAGGTGAGTAAAGGGTGATTGAGTCACACTTAGTTGGAGATTATATGTGGCGAATGAGAGTGGTGCAGAACTCCTCGTGCTCCTAAATTACTTTTCCTAAAATAACGCACTCAAATTCAGGAAGCTATAATTCTTCTAAATAGACTAAAGTTTTCTACTCCAAGGAGCATGTCTATGACCTTTTCTGAAAATAACTCATCTTTTTTAATTTTATTCTTTTTTAACATTTGACATTCATTATGAAATAGATTTTCTAATTAATCAAATGTTTGGTTTTCTTTTCTACTTTTTAAAAAGAATTTTAGGAGTAGGAACAGTAATGAACATTCTACAAAGTGATAAACTTCACTAGACTTTACAAATGACAAAATACTGTTAATTTTTAGGATAAGTAGTTCATTTACTTTAGACACTCTATGTTTCATAGAAAGATAATTCATACATTCAGAAAAATTAAATTGAAAGTAATGGAATTTTATTTTTAATTCAGAAATTTTAACATAACCTATTTGTAGTGCACATTTACTTAAAATGAGAACATTTTTGTCACTGGGTGTATAGTGGGATACAGGCCAGATGGTTAGTTTTATTATTGCCATATTATGAAGTATTTACTTGGTCCAGAGTTACAATAATCATAAAAAATCTAAGACTCCTATACATGAGAGATTCTACAGTGTAATATATTGAATCTGTTTCTGTTGTTATGTATAGCAAGATTTATATACATAGCAAGATTTATATACATGGCAAGATATAGCAAGAGTGTTAAGCACTAATCTAGTGGGTCAGATAAGTTATATGTGTTTTACCACATATCCTACAATGTGTCTTTGAGAAGGTTTTTAATATTGCTTTAGCAATTTCTCCTGATGTTAACTGAAACAATTAACATCCTTTTCCCCATAACAAAATGATGAAGATTGCTGAGTTAATATTTTATAACATTTTAAAAGATACTTGATGAGAAAGTACTATTTAAGTACTAAATATGACTTTTGCCATGCTGATGCAAATAATTTTAAAATGCATATTCTAGTTATCTAAGGCCACTGCCAGGACATTACTTTGTTGTTAATAGGATGGGTCTCTTCAGCTTGAGCATTCTTTCCACTGGTGTAGATCACAGCCCTTCCATGCCTTTTCATCTTGTGCAGTTCTCATGCATCTCTTTCCAAGAGTCCCTTATTAAAGATCTATCTTCCCAATGCACTAGAGGCTATCCTATTGTTCTTTTAGTATTTTAAGTCTGCTAGTATAGAAATCAAGGGAATCTGTTATATAGTTCTCATCATGTGACTGACCAACTTCCTCTTCAAGACACATTTCTTTCTCAGCACTTTTTGTGTATGTGTCATTGAATTAGTCATGTTCAGCAGTCTGCTTATATCCACCATCTTAAACCCAAAGTTAAGTAAATCACATGAGCAGCTTAATCAGCAAATATTCATGACCTTCCTGATTTAAATTATCCCTACTATTTTAAAAAGTTGTCTCCTTAAGCTCTACAGCAGTGAGATTCTGCCACTGATGAGACTGGGCCAAAAGAGGGGAAAAAAATTAGTGAGAAATTTTATCCATATTCATTTGAAAAATGTTTCATTATTTGTGGTGTCTATTTTTAGGATGGACACATAGCTCTTCATCTTGCAGTAAGAAGATGTCAAATGGAAGTGATCAAAACCCTCATCAGTCAGGGATGTTTTGTTGATTTCCAAGACAGACATGGAAATACTCCACTGCATGTGGCCTGCAAAGATGGGAATGTGCCCATCGTGGTGGCACTATGTGAGGCAAACTGTATTCTGGATGTCACTAACAAGGTAAACGGGAAAGAAAATGATGACATGAGTGTTGGTTGCCATTTAAATTTAACTGATTTGGGGCTTTTGCCAACTTTCTATTTCCTTCATTTTGCAAGGTAAATAGAATCCATGTAAAAGGACAAAAATTATAAAATAGCTACTAACTAATTAATAATTAATATAAATATTATAAAATAATTTAAATTGCTTCACTAAAAATTGTTTTAATTCACTAGTGATGAAAAAGAAAATTCCTTGTAAGAGCAAGCTTTTCCAGCCTTATTTTAAAATACATTGTGTGCTGCCATGAATTGATTGATTGATTAAGAAGCATTTATTAAGCACTAACCTTATGGCAAGCACTTGGTACTATATGTGCTCAACACAGGAGATACAAAAAGAAAAATGAAGGCAGTCCTCGCTCCTCATGAACTCTTACTCCATTTGAAGAAGACAGCACAACAAGAGGGTTCAGCTGCAGGATAGATGGCAGGGCTTAGAGATCCTTGGGGTGCGACAACTGGTAAGATGACAGTGCCTGGGCATCTGGAGATAGCAACAAGGACTTTAGGCTACAGTGGCAGGGCAAATGGCAAGGCCTTGTGGTCCACCATCTCACTGGAAGGCTCATAGTCGGTGACTCCCAACTCATCCAAGGAGTGTGAATAGCTCCATTGCTCTTCATACCCTGCTGCCCCCTTGGAGTCTGGGAAAGGGCAGGGTGAAGAGAAGGCAAGGGAAACTGGCAACCTGGTTGGTGGTTCCTCTGGGGTCTGGGCATGGTGGTAGAGGAGAGACTAGAGGGAAAGAAAGAGAAACAGGGCCCTAGCTGGCAGTCCCTCTGACTAGAAGCAGTCTGGGCAACCTGGGGTGTTTGGGAATGGGAAGCATAAACACGTCCTGATGTTATTGTTTTTAATCTTTTTAGATGTTACAGCCAGCCCACTGGAAGCAGGGAATGTGGTGCAGGTGGCATGTTACACTCTAGAGCAAGGGTGGGGAACCTGTGGCCTTCTAGGTCCTTGGGTGAGGCAACTGAGTTCAAGTTTTACAGATCAAATCCTTTTATTAAGGGTATTTGTTCACTGAAGTTTGTATTCAGTCAAAGGGCCACACTTGAGAACCTAAAGGTCTACATATGGCCTCAAGGTGCTCTGGAGTCTAGGAATTCTAATGCTACAGAGACTAAGTGAAAAATGCAATGAAAAAGATATATACCTAAGAAGACCTGGATTCAAATCCTACCCCTGCCTCTTACAAGACATCACAAATCACTCCCCTGTCTCTGCCCTATCCCTACCCAGTAGAATGTGCACTTCTTGAAAACTGAAACTTCTTGGTTTGCCTTTCTGGCCACAGTCCCTAGCACATAAAGTAGGCAAAGTCCTTTCTAATATTGACATTATGTGTGCCATTATATTTGTGTAACCTTGGGCAAGTCACCTAACCTCTGTGGGTATCAGTTTTCTTATCTGCAAAATATGGGAGTTGGATTGGATGGGTTTTGAGATCTCATCAAGTCCTAGACTGATAATCCTATGATCAGTCCTATTTTGATAAAAGACGTAATTGTAAATCATAAGACTTGAGTTCTGTCTACCATCAGCTTTCCCCATTGAGTGTTCACATAGCCATGAGGAAATCACATGTCTTTTCTTTGCTCCAAGTATTTTGTAAGACAAAGAGACATATTTTCTGAATAATTTAGAGAAGGAAGAACAATGAATGAAGTGTACTTAAAAGATTTTCATAACGATCATGCAATGTAAGTGCAAAATGTTGATTTCCAGAAGCTGGATGACTGAGTCATCTTCATTTCTTCCTAAACAGTCTTCTGGTTTTGTTACCAAATAAAACAGAATCCAGCCTTCAATTTATATTCACGGATATAGCTGTGACAATTTAGTCATAAAAAGCAAACACTGTTGGTTTAATTGGGTTTGGGGGATTTTTTTTTTTAGCTTTTTCCCCTCAGAAACAAACCAAAAAAAGGCCAGAGAGAATGAAAAATGATTTCATTGAGAATGAACATATATTTCAGGAGGCACACATTTTAATAGACATACTATTTTTTTTATCATGGTTTGTTTTATGTACATAAAATTAATTACTGAGACAGTTAGAAAATTATGCTTCTCCTAAAAAATGTTGCTGCTTAAACCTGTTATGAGATCATGCATAATGGAAATTAAAATGAATATACTTCATATTTTAGGAAGCATAAAGAAGCAATATACCAGGTCCTCGTATTAGCTGCTGGTATTTTATCTTATTCTAATATAGCTGAATCAGTCATATAATTTTAAATTTGCTTCACAATAAAGCCAAATGTAATATTAAATAGCAGTAAGGCCTGGGCCTTCCCCCTGGGAATCTTTATATGAATAAAAGGCTGCTTCAGAGAAAATTCCTATTGCTAATTTGATACCTTCAGTCTTGCCTATTATGCTATCTGCTAGCCGACTGTGTGCTCACAGTGCCTGACATTTAGCTTTAAATATCTTTTTCAAAGTGAAGGTGAAGGAACATTGTGCTCTCATGCTGCTTTGCAATAGCATGAAGCAAGAATGAGGAGTTACTTCTGCCATCACCCTAGCCAGTGCAAAAATGCGTGATGTTTTGGCTTCCCCTTTCTTCCTCTTTGTTTTTGGGGGAAAAAAATTGAAAAAATAATCCTAGAATATCAATCAGTCAGTAAGTATGTATTAAGCATTTACTGTGTTCCAGGCTCTGTGCTAGTATCTGAAAACTTATCCGTTCATTTAGCAAAGCTATAGACAGTTGTGCAAATGTTATTGATTTTTTTTCTTTATTTGTTTAAAGCTGTCCTGGTATAACATCTGCTTTGAATATCCAACTAACCCTAGATCCATTACCCAGAACTCTTTTAGGAAAGAAGTTTGGCTAATTGAAAGCAAATACTAAATAATTCAGTTATTTCATGATGAGAGAGATAGCACCTAAACTCAGAGATCATCAATTTATTTTTTAAGTAAGTTTTTATTGGTAACTTTTTTAATGGAGCCTGTATTTTCCTTATATACCTTCCCTCTCCTCCTTACCACAAAGTCATTTTGTATAACAAAAAATTTAAAAAAGAAAGAAAAAAACAGGAAAAAAATTAGCCTATATATATAGATATATATATATACTTAGATATATCTATATATATAGATCTGATCTATATATATAGATCTATATATATATCCCCAAAAAGACAATATATACAGTATTCCTCACCTGTGCATACCACCCCCCAGCAGTAAAAAGTGGGAGGGGGAAGAGATGTTTTTGTATATCTCTTCTTTGGGGCCAAGCTTGGGTTTTGTTGTTGTTTGTTTTAGCCAATGTACTTTAAAACTTAAATTCACAATATTCCTAAACGTGTGTCAATCTCCTGCATTCTGTAGAAGAGTTTAGGCCAGTTTTGTTCTGTCTATTCTACTTTTTAAGAAAAAGGTGACAAGAAGAGTAGTGTTTTTAGGACTAGGAAAACACAAAGACAATTGAAAGGTCTGATTACCTCATCACGTCACATTCTGCCATATTGTGCTAATTAAAGCCATCAGCTTGTCAGTGTGACTACTGGGAAATGGCATCATCCCAAATATAGGATGGACTGCCATTCTTTCCCTATAGTTACTGATTATTTAGCTTTTTATGCACTGACTATATTGCCAAAAGATAAAAAATGAGGACCCAAACTCCAATTCCATACTGCTAATGTGTGTAATGTGAACCTTGGCTGTCATTACTCTAAAGTATAACTGTAGCATTATTCTTCTACCAAGGGCTTTAAAAGGAAGAGCTATTTTCTTATAACTACTTGAAAGAACAAAAGAGAGCAAAATAAATGGCTGCCAAAGATAATGAATGAGGACCATAGCCATTTGACCTCTTATGGGCTGGACATATTTGTTGGGGGGGGTGGAAAGTGAGGAAGCAAAAATAGAGGATGTTCACTGGGGGGAGAAAGCCCCTTATTGAAATTGATATCTGAAAATATGAGAAACTTAGGGGATTTCTGCCAAGTCTCTCATCTCTGTTATTTCAGCTTGGTCATTTATTACTTGTTATCTCTTACTCTCTCTTCATTGACCTTCCTCATTTCCATTAGCTCTGCATTCCACTGCCAAAATTATCTGCCACCACTATCTCTACCATATTACTGCATTCTTTAGAACTTCCCTTTTTCCATTCTTATTTGAATTGGCCCTTGACCCTAGACTTATTTCAGACTGTTCTCTTTCACATACTTTCTCTACCTTCCAACCAAACTGTACTGCTAGTAATGATATCCGATCTATTCTTACCTCTCCCACATTACTCCACTTCTACAGGCTATCCCCCTCGAATGCCTGACTCATATTCCCTTCAAATCTCTGACTAGTGAAATCTTTGTCTTCCTCTTCCCGTGATGTCTTAATGGATTCTCACCCCACCTCCCTTCTCAATCTCTCTTCCTCCTATGTGTTTTATCAAGTTCTAAATTGTATTATAGTTTTTTGGTGTATGTTTCATCACCCTAGTAGTCCTCAAGAACAGACACTACATTTTTGTCTTTATGTTCTATTATATGTATACAGTAGGTGCTCAATAAATACTTGTTGAATTAAATTGGATTGTCCATGGTCTCCAAAATTATAATTTTAACCCAGCCTAATAAACTTTACCATTGCCCTAACTACCTTAATTATATATTGCTAATGCTGACTTTCCTTATAGGTTTAGCATACTTATCTGTTCCTCTAGATCAGCCAGTAACCACAACTAGAATGGCTTAGAATCATATTTAGAGGGGATCTCAAAGGACATCGAATCCAACTGATACATCAGCAAAAATCTCCTCTATTAAATCCCCAGCAAATGGTCATTCAGACATCTCTTGAATCCTCAAATAAAGGAGAACTCACTACCTGAGGAAGCATCCATTCCACTTTTGGATAGCTCTTATCATTAAACATTTCCCTTATTATATTTAGCTAAAATTTGCTTCTCTTCAACTTCCACACAGTGCTTATTATTCTGCCCTCTGGGGCAAAGGATAAAATTCTTCCTCCATTTACCAGCCTATCAAATACTTGAAGATGTAAGGCCGCCCATTCTCCAGACTTTAGTCCCATCACATCCTGTTATATCAATCAAACCTGGTATGGTATCATTTCAAGTCCTTCCTCCATCATGATTGATTTTTTTCTGGATGCACTATAGATTATCAATGTCCTTCCCAAACTATGGTGCCCAGAACTGAACAAAGTGCTCTAGTGTAGTCTGACCAGAGTGGAGGGTGCTGAGACTGCCCCTTCCTCCACTTGGGACACTAAGTGCCTGTTAATGGAACCTAAGGTTACACTAGCTTTTTTAGACATCATTTCATTCTGTTGACTCATTTTGAGTTTCTTGTCCACAAAAACCCTAGATCTTTTTTCACAAAAACAGAGTTTACTAGCCATGTTTCCCTCATCCTACATATCTCCAGTTGAGTTTTTTGAACAAAGTTATAGGACCCTGACATTTGTTAAACTTTGTATTTTTATTTCCTTTATTCAGTGTGTATCATTTCCGGTTCTGTGTCATTTAAAAAGTGTGGTTGGTATTTCATCTATGCCTTCTCCCAATCAAAAAAGCATTTATTAAATATCTATGCTAGGCACTATCCCAGGATCTGAAGGATACAAAGGAAAATTATAAAAAATTATAAAAGTCCTTGAATCCAATTATAGGCTATAGCATGTGAATAGATATGTATAGCATGCATAATAATAAACTATATATATATATATATATATGTATATATTTATATATGAGAGAGATGCTTTGAGGAAGAGAGAGCAGATACTAACAACTAAGAGTGATTGATCAGGAAATTTTTCCTGTAGGGGATGGAATGTGAGCCGAGTCTTAAAGGAAGGTAGGCATGCTAAAAGGCACAGTTGAGGTGGGAATGCATTCCCAATATGGAGGGCAGCCTGTGTGAAAGTTCATCACTGTGTATGTAGCACTGACTTTTGGGAATAGTAAGTCAGTTTGGCCATATCATAGAATATTTGAAGAGATGTGTAATTGCCAGGAAGTGTAGGTTGGAGGCAGATTATGAAGGGCTTTATATTCCCAGCTAAAGTTAATAGGGGGTCATGGAAATTTCTTGAGCAGTAGGATGATGCAGTCAGACTAGTGTTTCAGAAAGATGATTTTGGAAGGTGTGTGCAGAACAAATTGAAGAGGGGAGAAGTGAGACAAAATACAGGGAGACCAAATGAGGAAGCTGTTGTTAACAATCCAAATCAGAAGTGAAGAAGGATAGAGATATTAGTATGTGTTGGAGGGGGAGTATGGAAGTATTTGTATTTTCTTTAAAAGAAAAAAAAATTTGCACATTGTATGAGTAACAGTTACAGAAAGAAGAAAGAGAGCTTCATTGAACTAAGGAATCTAAAGTATAAATAGTACAAGCAAAAAAAAAATCAGAAAGTGAATAGGAGGAAGAAATGAATGAAAATCTCATCCCCTCAATAATCAGTACTTGTAGGTTCCAGGCTAATACAGAGGAATGTCTCTGGGATGGGGAGAGAATATGGGACAGAAATGGGACATGAATAATAAATAGTCAAGACTTAATAGGAGAGGTACAAGAGGAAGTATCCAATTTTCCTCCCTGCATTTGTGATGTTGAGAGAGTAAGAATACAACAATGGAAAGCACATCATTGATGGGGGAGTGGGATATGTGGGAGATGGGTATAGCCTTATAACAAACACAAACAGCAAAGGCATGGAAGCCCTACTTTGGCGTAATCAGAACTACATATATATATATATATATATATATATATACATACATACATATATATATAAATGCAATATGAAATCAGCAGACAGAAAAAAATTTAAATTATTATTAAAATCTAGTTAGACAAGTATATGCCAACAAAATGGAGAATTGAAAAGAAATTAAGAAATAACCACAAAAAACAAACTATACAAAGTAACAATGACATAGAGAACTGAGTCCAATTTAAGACCAAAGAAATCAAACTAAATCCAAAAAATGGAACATAAAAGTAATATCAAAGAAATAATGTATGACTAAAACCAAAAGCTAGCATGATTCACAATGAAGAAACACTAGAAACTTTCCCACTAAAGTAAGGGTGCACCTTCTCTTCACTATTATTTAACATAGTTTTAGAAATGCTAGCTATGGCAATGAGAAAAGAAAACAAACTCAATAGTATAATCATCAGCAAAGAAGAGGAAAAAAATACCTATTTTAGGATGTAACATGACTTATTAACATTTCTATACAGTATGAAATAAGAAGTGTGAGAGAGATTAGCATTACTATACATCAAACTATATTCAGTTGTCACCAGTATCATTTAGTACTAGACAGAAAAATTCAGTGAAACAATCAAAAGTAACTCAATATTGAATAAACCCCAAAACATAAGAGTACTGTGGGAAAGGATTTCCTCTTTAACAAAAACTGCTGGGAAAATTGGAAAGAAGATTTGGCAGAAATTAAGATTAGACCAACATCTTATATACTACAATATTTTCCAAATGAATAATGAACCCAAACATAAAATATTACACCATGAATAAATAGCAGAATGACAAATTAGATACCTAGGTAAGGGAGGAGGTACCTAGATAGAGGGAGAATTGTTAACCCAACAAGGTATAGGGGTAGGGAACCTGTAGCCTCAAGGCCACATGTGGCCTTCTGTGTCCTCAGCTGTGGCCTTTTGACTGAGTCCAAGTTTTACAGAACTTCCCCCCCCCCTTTTATTAAGGGGATTTGTTCAGTAAAGTTTGGATTCAGTCAAAGGACTGCTCTTGAGGACCTAGAGGGCCACATGTGGCCTTGAGGCTGCAAGTTCCCCACCACTCTTAAACTATAGAGGTTATCTTAAAAGATGAAACAGATAATTTTGACTGCATAACTAGCTAAGTCTTTCAGAATTCATCATCATTACAGTATTGCTGTTACTGTGCACGATATTCTCCTGGTTCTGCTCATTTCACTTTGCATGATGAGCATAATCTTCTTAATAAACTCCTCGCTTGCATAGCCACCTTTTCTAAAGTAAATATCTTCAAGAGATCAACATGTGATGTTGGGCGAGTCACTTAACCTTTTTTGGCCTCAGTTTCCCCATCTGTTAAATGAAGGAGTTGGACTAGAATTGACCTCTAAGATCACCTCCAGTCTTAGATCTATTGTGCCATGATTGACTGTTTCCGTAAGAGCTTCAGTCTCTTATTTGGGATTTCAGACTATACAGAGATGCTTTCTAACTTCAATCTGCCATATGAGACATCCCCACAGGAATTGCCACAAGTGAATATTGGTTTTCAAGTTTAAGAAGTCTTGGGAATATCCTCAGGCCCCATCTCAGATCCACACCCCGAGAGGGCAGCATTCTTCTCTATTATTGATGTGAGTTTGGCACAGATTTCAGTAATGACTCCAGGACTCGTCATCTTCTTTTCCCGTGATTGGAACTTGATGTCATTTTTCCGTAGATCGTCCTGGCAGCTCCCCATCATTATTCTGTGAAGCATAAGATGATGCTTTCTCTTCAGAGGACTCAGCCACGCTCTCCTATTGCTTAGCTCCAAAGGTTTAGTTCTCCCTCCATTACGTATATGTGCAACCTTCTTCTACCCTCCAACTTCTTCACATAAGTTTAAATTTCCCTCTTCTTCAGGTTCTTTGTCCCTTTTTTCTGCCTTGAAATATTTCTTCATTTTTTTCATAGAACACTTAACTCTCACTGATAAGTCAGTGGCAATATAATGTAATAGAGGGCTGACCTTGCAATTGGAAAGCTTGACCAATGACATCTATTGGCTCTCTGATCATTTCCCCTCTGAGCATCTGAAGAAACTCTCTAAGACCGAGATGAATTGCTGTTTGTATCAGTGGAGTCAGTTTCCCAACTAGGAGTTCTCTACACAGATAAAATTATAGATCTGTATCAAAAACAAAAAATAAAAAAACCTTGGAAATGGTAGGGCATTGCTGAAGCACATTTACTTCCTCCAGCAGGAAAGCTAACCTACATTTTTATAAACACATAATTGTAATTGATTTTTGAAGAAACACAAATATAGTCCAATCTCTCAGGATGTTAGAACATAACTCTGACCTTCCTTTCTGAAACTCACATCCTCAGTGCTCTGTGCCTCTTGCTGTTAATTCTTGCTACAAATGGCTGTCGCAAACATAAGTATGTATGCATGTGTGCATAGGTATATACACACATGTATATATAGATAGATAGATAGATAGATGTGTATATATACATATACACACAGATATAAATACACACAGAAACATGTGTATGTATACACATATTTGTATGTATAAGGTATATGGTTGTGTCATATATTGTTTGTCTACATATCTATGCATGTATATATGAGTGTGTATGTATGTTTGTTCATTGTGCCAGGGCATCTGTCACTGGAGGTTTATGTCCAATGATATCTTTTTATCTTTATCCTAGAATGTACTCGAAACCTCACAAGGCAACACACATACTTGCTTCTTGATGAGGAGACTTTTATCAATGTAATTCTCCTTCCATTTAGTAGGGATTCATACAGGCTGAATCTTATTCTCTAAAGTATTAAGCATTCCATCTCAATAAAAGGGAACCATGGTATAGGGCAGTAGTGCTAAACTCAAAATAGAAAAAAGGGTTACTAATCTGTACATAAGGATTCCTGCAGGTCGCATATTGACTTAGTCTCAAAATGTAATGTTCTCTATATTGTATTGCATTTTTATTTATTTTGTTAAATATTCCTTAATTACATTTTAATCTGGTGCATATTTGACACCTCTGGGAGATAAAGAGCCAGTGACTATGGCCAGGATACCACAAAGACCTCCCCCACCTTTTAATAAATATACTGGCTGTGTGACCATGGAAGAGTCACTTAACTTCACAATATACTAGGCACCCTTCTAAGACTTTTAAGTTACAGAGATTTGGCTAACTCATAGTTTCCTTATTTCTCAGTAGTGATCCACACTTGAATTACATGGTGATTCTGGTTTCATATTCATGATGTTCAAACTGTGGTTGACTTCACTGATCAACTTGATGCCAGTACTTAATTATGACTAGCCAGGGAATCTGTGGAGTACTATGGGGAAATATATGGGCAGCTGGGTGGCATAATAGGTGGTGGGCCTGGAGTCAGGAGTCAGGAAGACTTTTCCTGAGTTCAAATCCAGCCTTAGACACTTATTAGCTGTGTGACCCTGGACAAGTCACTTAACCCTGTTTGCCTCAATTTCCTCATTTGTAAAATGAGCTGAAGAAGGAACTGGCAAACCAGTTCAGTATCTTTGCCAAGAAAATCCCAAGAAGGGGTCATGGAGAGTTGGACATGACTGAAATGACTGAATATAGAAGAGTCAAAGAAGGTTTAACATAGAGAAGACCATAAAGATAAGGCATATGTTTCATGAGTCATGCATAATTCGATCAGATTAGGGATGTGCTTTTGTCCATCCTTCTTTGTTCTGATTTGAATTAACCTTTTTAATCTGTAGAAGAAAAACACGTGACAAAAAAAATGGTCTCTCTCTGTTGTCTCACCTATTAGGTGGTGAAATCCTTAAACACAATGACTGTATTTGCTTTATTTGTAGTTCTGAAATTGTGAATATTATCACACATAACAAATTATTTGGGTTTGTTTCTCTCCTTTCCTAGTATGGCCGAACCCCTCTACATCTGGCAGCCAATAATGGAATCCTCGAAGTGGTCCGGTATCTTTGTCTCACTGGTGCTAATGTGGAAGCTTTAACATCTGTAAGTATCATCTGTGTGTCCTTGGCTCCTTTTGCTTTTGACAATAGGAAGTATTTTAAAATCCCCAATGCCTCAAGGAGCTAAGGGAAAGGCATTGCTTGGCAACTACCTCTTTTTTTTTTTATTATTAATTTATTTTGATTTATCAACAATCACTTCCATATGCTTTTGAGTTGAAAATTTTTCTCCCCCTTCCCCCCCACACCCTCCCCAAGATGGCGCACAATCTTATATAGGCTTTACATTTACATTCCTATTAAACATATTTTCACATTAGTGAAGTTATAAGAAAAATTAAAACCAGTAAGAGGAACCATCAGAAAGATGAAACAAAACTCAACAAAGGTAAAAATAAGTGATAGCGATTTGACTTCCATAGTTCTTTCTTTGCATGTGGACAGCATTTTCCATCCCAAGGCCTCTGGAGATGTCTTAGATCCTTGTAATGCTGAGAAGGGTTCAATTTAACAATATTAGTCATTGCATAACGTAGCTGTTACTGTGTACAAAGACATCTTGGTTCTACACACTTCACTCAGCATCAGACCATATAAGTCTTTCCAGGTTTTTCTGAAGTCAGCCTGTTCATCATTTCTTATAGCACAATAGTATTCCATTACATTCATATACCACAACTTGCTCAGCCATTCCCCAATTGATGGGCATCCTCTCAATTTCCAATTCTTTGCCACCACAAAAAGAGCTGCTATGAATATTTTTGTACATGTGGGTCCTTTTCCCATTTGTTTGATCTCTTTGGGATATAGCCCTAGAAGTGCTATTGCTGGATCAAAGGGTATGCACATTTTTTGTAGCCCTTTGGGCATAGTTCCAAATTGTTCTCCAAAATGGTTGGATCATTTCACAACTCCACCAACAATGTATTAGTGTTCCAATTTTCCCACATCTTCTCCAACATTTATCATTTTCCTGTTTTGTCATGTTGGCCAATCTGATAGGTGTGATGTGGTACCTCAGAGTTGTTTTGATTTGCATTTCTCTAATCAATAACGATTTAGAGCATTTTTTCATATGACTATAGATGGCTTTAATTTCTTCATCTGAGAATTGTCTGTTCATATCCTTTGACCATTTATCAATTGGGAATGGCTTGTGTTCTTATAAATTTGTCTTAATTCTCTATATATTTTAGAAATGAGGCCTTTATCAGAGAGACTGGTTGTAAAAATTCTTTCCCAATTTTCTACCTTCCTTCTAATCTTAGTTGCATTGGCTTTGTTTGTGCAAAAACTTTTCAATTTAATGTAATCAAAATTATCTATTTTGCTTTTCATAATGTTCTCTATCTCCTGTTTGGTCATGAATTCTTCTGTTCTCCATAGATCTGATAGGTAAACTATTCCTTGTTCTCCCAGTTTACTTATGGTATCAGCCTTTATATCTAAGTCATGAACGCATTTTGACTTTATTTTGGTATATGGTGTGAGATTTGGGTCTATGCCTAGTTTCTTTGGCAACTACATTCTGAAGCAGACAAGCTGATATTAAGCTTTAAACTTCTTCACTCTGTATAGATAAACATCTGCCCATGCAAAACCAGTTTACTAACTAGTTAATGTTTTATCCTCTTCTCAGTTCAACAGCTTAGGTCTGTTAAGAACTACTACTGTTTCTTAGTTGTTTTTGTTTCACATGTTAGGTAATAACCCTTAAATTTTTATTAGCCATGTATATTTTTGTGTTCTGAATGGTTGCCCTTTGCCACAGTGACAATGACCATTCATACATTCTTTATTTTGTTAGTGAATGGGTAACCTGGCATGTAGGTGAACCATGCAGCAATTACTGTGTTTTACCTGCCAGACTGGTTAGTGTCATGACTCTGGTTTCAGCAGCCAATTGGCATGAGTTCCATTTTCTGTACTTGGGAAATTATGACTTTGAGGTCCATAACAAAATGATAAGAACAACAGTCCCTTCAGAGTCACTGTATATGTCTTGGAGCTAGGAAGGATGGAAGAGAAAAGTGACAAAGTAAGGAAATGTCAGCTGTAGTGGTGTATGGAAGGTGTTCCAGCTCTGTGTCCTTAGACAGCTAATAATAATTATAATCATATTTAATACTTGTGTATGGAACTCACTTTGTGTCAGGCACTGTGCTAAAAGCTTTGCAATCATTTTCTCATTTGATCCTCATAACCCTGGAAGTTAGTTGACATTACTATTCCCATTTCACAGATGAGGAAACTGAGGCAAATAGCAGTTAAGTGACATGTCCAAGGTCACACAGCTAGTAAGTATCTGAAGGGAGATTTGAACTCGGGTCTTCCTGACTCCTGGCTCCATGTTGAATCTGCTGTGCCAGCTAGTAACGAAGGCCTAGCAGGAACCCTGAGATAGTGGCCAGTTGGACTCTTAGCAATGCTATTTGATTGGGTCAACAAACCAGTCAATGTGATGAAACTGTTCCTCTGAGTGTAAGAAATAGACATGGTGGTCTTGAGATGCAAACTGTATGACCCTACTGGAAAGTGCCATGGTGATCAACTGGACATGAAGGACAGTGCAGAAAGTGGTGGCTCCTTCATGTTCTGGTACCACGACAGGATAACATACATCAGAACAAATGCCAATAATTTACCTGCATGCAGATGATGCTTTCCACTAAAATGGGTAAAATTTATGCACACATGAAGTGGACTGAAGGCATAAATATTTTATTTTGTACCCATGTACCCATCATAACAAAACTGGGAACAGATCTCACAAGTTATAGGAAAAAACTAATGTTTTTGCTTTGTCCTAAAATAAATTTATTATTTATTATTAACTTCTTTTTAAATTTTGAGTTCCAAATTATCTCCATCCCTCACCTACCTCTCCCACCAACTAGAGAAGGCAAGCAAAATGATATCAGTGATACATGTGAAATCATGCAAAACATATTTCTATATTAGCCATATCATAAAAAATTAAAAGAGAGAGAGAGAGAGGGAAAGAGAAAATTATGCTTGTATTTGTACTCAGAATTCATAAGTTCTGTCTCTGGAGGTGGATAGCATTTTTCATCATCAGTCTTTTGGAATTGTCTTGGATCATTGTATTGATCAGAGTAGCCAAGTCTTTCACAGTTGATCATCATTACAACATTGCTTTTACTGTGCATCTCCCGATTCTTCTCACTTCATTTTGCATCAGTTCGTATGGTTCTTCCCATGTTTTTTTTCTAAAACTACCCTCCTCACCATTTCTTACAGCACAATAGTATTCTATCTCTGTCATTGCCACAGTTCTCCAACTGAGAAGCATCACCTCAATTTCCAATTCTTTGCCACCACAAAAAGAGCTGCTATAAATATTTTTGTACATATAGGTCTTTTTCCTTTTTCTTTGATCTCTTTGGGATACAGACCTAGTAGTGGTATTGCTGGGTCAGAGGGTATGCACAGTTTTATAGTCCTTTGGACTTTCTGTTTTCCAGAATGATTGGACTAGTTCACAATTCCATCAACAGTTTATTAGTGTGCCTGTTTTCCCTCATTCCCTCCGGTATTTGTCATTTCTGACAAAGTGAGGTGGCACTTCAGTGTTCTTTTAATTTGCATTACTCTAATCAGTAGTGATTGAGAACATTTTTTCTTATGAGTATGATTGATGTGGCTGTATTAGTGATTTTTTCTGAAAGCTGCCCATTCATAGACTTTGACAATTATCAATTGGGTATTTTTATAAATTTGATTCAGTTCTATATACTATATATTTGAGGAAAGTGGTCTTTATCAGAGAAATTTCCTGTAAATTTTTTTATACCACTTCATTATCTGTGGTATCTTTTAGCAAAATGTAGTTTCCCTGATTATCTCTTTTAATTGAGTCTATTTTTGCTTTTGCTTTGTCTGAAATTACCTACTGCTTTTTCAATGTTATCCTTAATTTCAAATCACAGAGTAACATTTTATGGACCTGGGCAAGGCAGTCTTAAAATAAAACTTTGTCCTTAACTCTGGATTAAACAAAGAGATGAAATTGCACAACTTCTAAAATCTGAAGCAGGAAAAATTAAGATACTGAGGTCCTTCATTGAAAATCTTTATTTGGATGAAGGGAGTGATAATAGGCATTATTACGGTACACTATTATCCCTATTTTCAGGGAAACCTTATCTAAGTTCTATTAAAAATTACATTTGATGCTTAATTTATTAAGTGCCTACTGTTTGCCAACCATTGTGCTAAATGATATATTATTTCATTTGATTAGAGACATACACCTGCAGAAATTATACCTAATAATGAAATAGATAATAAAAACAATATCTTAGTTATTTCAGAAAGGAGATAGGCATACTTAGACTGGGATTCCAAAAAGCCTTTTAAAAAAATTTGATGGCATGAATTCAATTAGCAGACCAATTATACCAAAACGGAGTAATTCAGAAAAGCTGGTATCCCCTGTAGCCATCGGCATTGGCTCTACCACTTCAGATTGTCACATGAATCATTCATTAACCAAAGGCTTACTGGTTTCTCTCAGGCACAAGCCTGTTTAAGCCTTTTTTTTTTACTGAAGTGTATTTTATTTAAACTTGAACTCTCCAGTACAAAAATTTTCCACACTAACATATCCCCCAAATTATAATGGGAAGAAATAGGAAAATAAAATTTTCCATGTGAATTTCAATTTGTACATATTTTTTTCAGAAGTGATGCACTTGAATAGGAAATCTGTCCCTTTCATCCCCTTCATAAAAGATCCTGGATATGCGTACAAATCATTTCTATCTCAAATTGATTAAAATGGAACACTGTCAACTAAGCTACTACTTTCTTAATTTCTTTTACCCAAATGATCAGGTAAATTTAGCACGACAGAATATTCTTAGAGCAAATATGCAAGAAGAAATCTCCTGTCTTAAACAAGCACAAAACCCAATGGAAGAAAACTCATTTAAAAGATAAAAAATGCTAGACATTTTATAAAACATGATTTTTGTCTCTGACATGCTGGTACCCCCATGGGTCAGCTTGCTTGTTAATGCAATGGGGATCTGTTTCTTGGGCAAAATTTGTCTCTGAATGTTTTAAGCCTTTCTTTTTAAAAAATAAATGTTTATTGATATCTCTGGTCTTTACATCACTGCCATTTCCCAATATATTTACAGCATTCAGTTTCAGGGTTTTTTTGTTGTTCTTTCTATTTACATTGTTATCTTTGTATGTATTTCTTTTTTCTGGTTCTGCTTACTTTACTTTGCATCTGTTCACTTAAGTGTTCCAATACCTGACTGTATTCATAAGTTATTATTTCTTATAACAACTGTATTATTCCATTAAATTCATATATCACACCTTATTCAGCTTTTCCTTAATTAACAGCCATCTTCTCTATTATAGTTCTTTGCTGTGATGAAAAAATGCAAGTATAACATTTTGGCATATGGGATGGGACTTTTTTTTTTAATCATTTACCTACTTGGGGTATTAAGAGTGGAGATCTATTACCAAAATATGTGAACACCAACATCTCTCCAAGTATAAGCCAATTACATATCTCATATAAAGCATTCAAATCTTGTATCAATAAATCTATAAAAACTTATAAGAAAACAACATGTTGGCTCAAAAGCAAAAGTACCAGAAAGTCCTAGGAGAAAAAAAAGAACAACTTATTATTGATTTGGTCATTTTTAATTAATTTTGACTTAGTTCCACACTCTAGGCTTATATACCTCATTGTGGGCTTTTTGTCAATGGAATTCTTCCAGATAAAGAAACAAGGTAGTTGCAGGAGATCAAAATTTGAAGTGTTTTGTTTTGTCCTCTTGTCTAAAAGACTTACATTATCTTAAGAAACTGATTGATGGATGTATTTTACAAAGTTGAGAAAATCACCTTCCACAAGGTCCTAGTCTCATGCTTCCTCACAATGTGAAGGTGACTGTAGGGTCTGAAAGGCCCACAGAGCTTGAGTTCTGGAAGGTTTTACCTTGTTAGGAAGTCTGCGAATGGGCCAGGCACCAGACTTAACCTTTCCAGGCATCAGTCTAGCTAAGTATGGAGAAGCATATCAAAGTAGGTTAGCTATTTGGTGATGAACTCTTTAGCCATGGTAGCCCACAGAAAATGTTCCTCAGTCCTGCATGCCCATATTACTTGTGCAGTGACAAGGACAGAGTAACAGAAAAGAGGAAAGAATTAAAGATTTTAAGCAATATATCAACCGTAACTTGGCTGTTAATACTCTAAGTAACAGCTAGCTGGCGCAGTGACAACTGGGTAACTCATTAGAGCAACGGACTTGGAGTTCACATGTTTTAGTTTCCTGTACTGTAAAATGAGAATGAAAACAGCACCCTCCTTAGAGAGTTATAGTGAGAATCAATGAGATTAGTAACTTGCCTGGCACATAATAGGTGCTATATAAATGCTTATTCACTACCCACCCCTAACCCTTAAATGGGAGACTTAATCCAATTATAAATGAGTAGAATTGGTACTGGAGGAACTGAATCATACTGTTAGCTATCATCACCATCATTCTTAAACCTACAACCAAGGACCAGTTCTTTAAGGGAGTTGAGTTGTGTTTGTTAAAAAGTGAACCTAGAAGCAATTCTGGATTGGAGTAGCTCGAGTCCTACGTGGTCCTGGGTTATCTCCAGTACAAAGGGAATAGTTTTCGTGACTCATCTGGGAAGCATGGCAGTCCACTCTACATGTTCCCAGAGGTAAACCAAAAATATTCCTTGTTCTGCCTTAAAGTAAACTTTAACCTCCAATTTGGCCCTAACTCTCTAACTTCTGGAACTTTCCCAGGCCCACTGCAAATAAAAGTAGCACTTGACTGGTGTCCAAAGTCACAAAGGTGAGGCACCATTCACATATCTGTATTTAGGACTTTATTATTATGGCTAGACATTGACAGAGGAGCCAGAATAAAATCTTAGAACTAAAAAATACTTTCCTTCCCCTAAAGATAAATTTAAAGCCCAAAGCCTGTTTTGCTTTTTTTTTTTAATTAGGAAGTCACTTTATGTCTTTTTCTTTTGAGATACTTCCATTGATGCCAGGCTATAATCATACTAACCCGTTACCCCAGCCTTCTCTGTGAAAGCCTTCCAAGTCCTACATACCACCACCCCTCAGTTATTTACACTTTATGTGTCCCTTAACTCCTTTTAGGGCCCCCTTAGTACAAAATCACTGCTCTTAAAATACCACTAATGATTGAACCCAGAAAGAAAGCATATCATAACCTCAGTTCTACTACTGAAAAGTGAATAAACTGGTTACTTTTTGGAGGTAGGCTAATTTTTTCAGGTGGCACAGAAATTAGTAAGGTAGAAAGGGCAATATAATAAATGAGTCTTGTGACCTCAAATAATTACTGTACCTACAGAAAAGAAACCGTGAACTGATGTGCATAAAAACTGTGCCAGACAGAAACACTACTGTAGTCATTTAGAATAATACAAATGAGCTGATTTTGTATTAAATTGCTTGCTTGGGGAACACGTTCAATTAAATGTCAAGAGCAAAGTGCTACAGACCCCTTTATTTCTCCCTTATGCTTACTGAAACTCTTTAATGTACAACTTTCATGAAAACTAAGGCTGTCCTTTTTGAACCTTCAGTAATCCCTGTACCACTCTTACGTAGATCCTCTGCATTTCATTGTATTTTGTATGCTAATGTTCCTCTACTACAAACTTTGCATCTACCATTAGAATGTGAGCTCCTTGAAGGCCAGGGTCTTGTATTTGCCTTTCTTTGTGTATCTCCAGCATTTAACCCAGTGCTTGGCACATAGTAAGCACTTAATAAATGCTTGTTAATGCACTGACATTATATTATAATTATGTTATGTTATGTTGTATTATATTATATTGTATTATATTATATCACATAATATGGATTATATTATGTGACATAATAGAATAGAACATAGCATAGGCCTGCACAACCTGTCAAAGGATTTTGGGTGGCCTGTGAAAAATGTACAGGAAAACATCTTTTGTATGTAGAGGAAATCCTTTGGTGGGTCGAAGGTTGTGCAGGCCTGATATAAGATAATATATAACATTAACATTAATATAACATATACATGTAATATTACTATATTACATAATATAGTATGACATAATGTAACATAAAATGTAACATCAGTATATATTAGCTATTTTATCCTTTATGTTCTTATGTAGTTTTTAAGGTGTTTGTTTATGGTAACCAAAAGTCAGTCCTTCTAAAGGGAGGTTTAAAACCTTGGAATGATGAGTATTCTAAAGAAAGAACTGAGCTTTGGTTAATGCTTTTAGGTCCAAAATATATTCAAGGCATTGTTTTTTCCTGTGAGCTCCTTAAGAGCAGAGGGCTTTTTGCCTTTTCCAGTATCCCTGGCACTTAGCACAGCACCTGGACAATCCAAGTTGTCCTGTCCAAGTTAAGTAAAATGGGGAATCCTGAGAGAAAAACAATCCCAGTAGCTTCCTGCCACACATCTCTTTGTTTTTGATGACACTTAGACTATTCATGCCCCAGAGGAGAACTGGCTAGTGGAATATGTGTCTTTCAGTTGCAGAGAAGAGAATAGCATTATAACAATTTATTTGTATTTCACAGGATGGGAAAACTGCTGAAGACCTTGCAAGAGCAGAGCAACATGAACATGTAGCCAGTCTTCTTTCAAGACTCAGAAAGGTGGGGAATCCCATGTATTTATCTGCAATGATATTACACTATTACCTATCCTTACTCTTTTATCCGGGATAACAGTTGACCAAAATGATATTTCAGGAATACTACCAACTTCTAGGAATCATCTCTTCCTTTTCTCTTATCATTCCATTTTTTGTTTATTTTTGTTGGTTTTGATCCAGACGTGTAATTTTATCAATCAGTGTGGAAATCCATCCATTAGTTAAATTGTTTTGGTTTTTGTGGGGGTTTTGGAGGCAGTTGGGGTTCAGTGACTTGCCCAGGCTCATACAGCTAGTTAAGTGTTTGAGGCCAGATTTAAACTCAAGTCCTCCTAACTCCACATTAGTTAAATTTTTGACAAGTTGCCTAGGGCCCTGATAAGTTAAATGACTCACCTATGATTCCACACCTCATTTACATCACAGGCAAGATTTGAGGCTAAGTCTTTCTAACTCCTAGGCTGGTCTTCTGCCATTGCTACCTTTTTTGTCAGGATACGAAAAACAAAATGTCTTGATTGCTTACTGTGCATCTACCCACTTATTGCACATTCAGAGTTAAGATAGTTTTGCTACTGTTAGAAGGCTATGTTTTGTCTTTCTGCTTAAAACTCAAAGAAGAAGAAGAGGAAGGGTAGAAAAGCAACCTCCTTCTTTTCTTCTTTCTCCCCTTTCTCAGGTTTTGGAGCTCTCAGGTATCACTTATATTTCCTCCCTGGAAGAGCACTTCTAAAACTGGTTAAAGATTCTTGCTTTTAAGTTGACTGTATATTTGAAATATTTTTAATTCAATAAAATTAGCTGCAAAGGGGCAGCTACGTGGCGCAGTGGATAGAGTACCAGCCTTGGAGCCAGGACAACCTGAATTCAAATCTGCCCACAGACACATAACACTCATTAGCTGTGTTCCTCTGGACAAGTCACTTAACCCCAATTGCCTCATTAAAAAAATAAATAAATAATGAAATTAACTGCTAATTTAAAACAGTAACTCCTACAAAACCAGCAGACTACATTCAAGCTTATCAATAAAAGGGGAAATGACATCTTGACTTTGTATTCACTGTAGAACTTAGAGGCAAGATTTTTACATTTTGGATCCATGTTCTAATGTTTGCAAAGCATAGCAGAAGTAAGAGAGCTGGGAGGTATCTTTGAGATCATGTGTAGTTCAGAATTCATTCCACAGGTGAGTAAACTTAGGACTAGAGAGGTTAAATGACTTGCCCATGTCACACAGCTAATTAAAGGCATGTCTTTTGACTCCAAAGTCAATCTTCTTTCTACTGCATCCCTATTGCCCTTTAAAAAAAAAGATACCAAAAAAAAACCACCCCAAACCTCTCCATGAGCCAAGTTTAAGAAAATGAATGAGGATTAAATAAATATAGATTGAGTTGGAAGAAAAAATATCTAAAGAAGGTAAAGTACGCTGTTACAAACAATACATCCAGGCTCTATTTCTAGCAGTTCTTCACACCGACTATTTAACCTCACAACAGCAGTTTCCCATGAGGATAAGCACTAGTAGCCTGCAGCCCTTTGGTTCCCATGTGCCCATGGCTTCCCCTTTTTACACTCCTTAACTGTTCATCTCACTAAGGAATGAGAATGGAACACCTGGAGCCAGCCATATAGAACTGGAAATTAATGAAAGCACTTTACAGACAAAAAACCTGAGGCCCCCCAAAAGTAAAGGTCTCTTGATCCTTAGACTCATGTCCCAGAATAACTCATTTCATTTTAATCTAGTTGGGAAATGTCTTGTTGCTGTCTCAGGAAGACATTAATATTTGTAAACACTTTCCCCTCATGCACACACTTTTTTCTGTGTAGTATAATCCCATTAGGACAGTTAGGTGATATAGTACTTACTTTCACATAGTTGGTCCTCCCATGTCTAGCTCACCAGGCCTGGAGTCAGGAAGAACTGAGTTCAGATCCAGCCTCAGACTTACTAGCTGTGTGACCATGGGCAAGTCACTTAACCTTGTTTGCCTCATTTTCCTCATCTGTAAAGGTGACCCAGAGAAGTAAGTGGCAAATCACTCCAGTATCTTTGCCAAGAAAACCCCAAATAGGGTCACAAAGAGTTGGACGTGACTGAAATGACTGAACAGCAATAATCCCATTTGGGTTTCGTGTTGTTTGGAAGATCATTCACCTCATTTCCTTCTTTCATTTATTCATTCAAAAATCATTAAGCTTGGGCTGTGTGCCAGGCACTCTGCTAAGCCAGTAGGAATGCAAAGACAAAGACAAGAGTCTTTGCTCTCCAGGAACTTATATCCTGTTGGGAGAAAACATCATATAGGAAGGAAATAAAATGTACAAAGTATATGGAGTATACATAGGGATGTTGTAATTGATGGAGTGAGAGGGATAGGTATAGGCTTCCTGTGGCAGGATACATGAGCTAAACCATGAAGGAAATGAGGGATTCTGTAAAGTGGAGGTGTTAAGGAAGTACATTCCAGACATCAGGGATAGAAAGCCCACATAAAGGCAGGAAGACTGGAGTTAGGATATTGTGTGTGGGAACCAGTTTGGCTGGAATGTAGAATTCAAGAAGAAGAGTAACATGTAATAAACCAGATTGAGGCCAGATTATAAAAGACTTTAAAAGCCAAACAGAAGACTGTACATCTTATTTTGAGTTCACATCTGGCCCAGACACTTAGCGGTGTGACTTTGGGCAAGTCATTTAACTTGTAGTAACTTGCCTCAGTTTCCTCATCTGTAAAACGGGGAAATAATAGCACCTACTTTCCAGGGTGGCTGTGAGGAACAAATGAGATGATAACTGTAAAGTGCTTCGTGGAGTGCCTGGCACATACGAAGCACTATATAAAGTTAGCTCTTATTATCTTATCTCAGAGGCCAGAGAGAACCAGTGGAGTTTCCTGAGTAAGGGGGTGACACAGTCAGACTTATACTTTAGAGATTTAAATTTGGCAGCTACATGGAAGACAAAAGAAAGGAGTGTCTCAATGCTGAGAAATCAGTTAGCAGATTGTTGAAAGAGTTAAAAGTTTTTACTTACAACTTCACTAATGTGAAAATATGTTTAATGGGTATGTAAATGTAAAGCCTATGTCAGATTGTGCGCCATCTTGGGGGGGGGGGAGAAAAAGGGAGAAAAAATGTTCAACTCAAAATCATATGGAAAAAAAATTTAAAAAAAGAAAAAGAAAGAGTTAAAAGGTAATGAGGGCCTGAACTTGAGTAGAATGTGTATGAGTAGAATGTACAGGGGAAATTATCAGGTAGAATCAACAAAACTTGGGAATTTAGAGGTGAGGGAGTAGGGATAGCGTTGAGGAAGATTTTAAAGTTGTGAACATGGACGACTGAGAAGACTTCAGCAAAAACAGGGGAAGTGAAGAAGAGAGAGAATTTGGGGCAAATGATGAGTTCTGTTGGAGACATTCTGAGTTGGAGATACCTATGGGACATCCAGCTGTGGATGTGATTATGTGATTATGGGGACGTCAACATATAGAAAAAAGTCCCCAAGTATAAGGGAAGACGTTTCCCTGAGGGATAAGACAGTAAGCCAAAGAATGAATTCCTTGAAAAAGGAAGGATGATGATCTGGGATCTGGTAGAAAACAGCCACCAGGATCAGGCAAGGGCAATGAATCCAGTAGTAAAACTTAAAGAGAATTAAGTTGCTGAGTGATGATGGATCTGTAAGGGACGGTGTGGGGCAAATAAGCATGACCATTCCTCTTCCTAGCCGAGGGTTTGGAGAGAGGTCATGAGTGAAGGTATATTTAGTACTGGTGAAGGTAGTCAGATGCAGTGTCTTTTGGAGGTAGCCAGACTTCCATGATTGCAAGGAAATAGAAGGTATATAAGAGAAAGGTCTAACGTGAAGGGGGGTGTGTTAGGATAGGTAGTTGGGGCAAGGTCCAAAGGGCGTGATAGAGGGAGAGATTAGAGTATGATTACATAGAAAATATAGGGGCATGAGGAGGAAAAGCTAGAGCTGGGGGAAGGGAAGTTTCCGTGTAAGCAACTTGCAACAAGTATAGGCCCTTTACAGTAACAATAATATTGATGATCTCATTATCATCCTCTGAGCAAATTATTGATGGGAGTGCGTGGGCATAAGGCAATTCCTTGATCCTGACTGATGGTCGAAGGCAGGGATTTGTTCGTATTTGTATAGACCTGAGTCATGAGGCTTGGCTGGTTATAGAAGGATAAAGCATGGTTGAAGTACTCACCCTCCCTTCATCAGTCAGCATTCACTCTGATGTTGAGCATATTGGTTCCTCCGTCGTGGAGATGGGGATGGGATAACTCTGGAATTTCTTTGATACTGACCTAGTGGCTGGTGCATCAATTTATTAGACTTCCACAGGGCTTCTGTTGGAAGAATTTCAGTTGAGGGGACAACCATCCTTCCATTCATCATAGTCCACAATCTTGAGAGTCATCTTTGGCTGTTCTCCCTCCCTCTCCCCCTCCATCCTACTGGTTGCTGAGTCATGTTTCTACCTGTGCATCTCTCACATTTGTTCCCTTAACCCCACTCAGATAGCCTTTCCCCTAATTTAGGCCTACATCTTCTCATCTAGACCATTTCAGCAGCCTCCTTCCATTCTTTCCAGCTCATCCACCACAGAGCTGCCAGACCGATATTCCTAAAACACAAATCTGACCGTGTCATTCCCTTCTTTAAAATTCTTCAGTGGCTCCTTGTTATCTCTAAAAGAAAATACAAAAGGCTGACATTTAAAGGCCTCCATCATATGACTCCACCTACCTCTCTAACTCTCATTTCATATTACTCACCTTTATGCACTTCCCCTTCCTGTCCAGTTGGCCTGTTAACTATTCCCTGTACATAACGTTGCATCTCCCACCTTCTCACTTTCACATAGTTGGTCCTTCCATGTCTAGAATGCACTCCCTCCTGATCTCTGCTTCCCTCAATACACAGTTCAGGTGCTACCCCACACACAATAACTTTCCTGATTCCCCAATTTTTAGTGCTCTCTCCCATTTAAAAGTATTTTGTATAACTTTTATATATTTTATACTTAGTTATTTTTCCACATATGCATCCTTTCCCCTACCAGTAGAATATGAAGGCAAAACTTTTTCACTTCAGTATTTCTATCCCCAGCATCTCACACAAATCCTTGGGTATGGGGAGTGCTTAAAAAGTGTTTGTTGGGGCTGCTAGGTGGCGCAGTGGATAGAGCACCGGCCCTGAAGTCAGGAGGACCTGGGTTCAAATCCAGCCTCAGACACTTAACACTTACCTAGGTATGTGACCCTGGGCAAGTCACTTAACCCCATTGCCTAGCTAAAAAAAAAAATGTTTGTTGAATTGAATTCAGTGGGTGGACCACAGAGTAGAGACTAAAGTTGCCCTGGGGAGTTTGGATGAGTTAATATCAGTCAGCCAATAAGCATTTATTAGGTGCCAGGCGCATTGGGGATACAAAGAAAGACAAAAAAAAACCAATCCTTGCTCTCAAGGAGCTCATAGTCTAATGGGGGAGACAAAATGCAAACAACTATGTAGAAACAAGCTATATTCAGGGTAAATTGGAGATGAAGAAAGGGAAGGCACTACATCATGTCTGAATTTCAGAAAATGAAAGGTTTGAAAAGGTTCATTTTGTCTTCTCTGATGTATGTACGTGTCACATGCCTAAACAAAAAGTGACATGGATTTATTTTTGACTCAGTGTGCTGTGATCCTTGAATAGAAATGTCTTCCCACAATGTTATATTATTATTTGTACTTGGTTATTGTCAGCAGGAATTTTGGCTTGAAATACAAAGGAAACCTCTTATTTAAAAGCAAAGAATAAACGAATGGTTCTCTTTAACCATCAACTATCATAACTCATCTGTATAATTTTATAGTTCTGGACTCTAGGACGATCCATTTGTAAGGCTCTCAGAGTCATAGAATCTCAGAATTACAAGGGACCTCTGAGGGCATGCCACCCAACCACTACATGAAACATGAATTGTTGAATTCTTCCTGTAACATCTGAACACAACTTCATCTCCCGTAGTCAAAAGTGTTAGGGAGCAATAATACCTATGTTCACCTAATTGAAGGGCCCTTACAGAGGAAGAAATAGACTTAGTCAAAGTTATGGAGCTATAAAGAACCTTGGAAAGGACCTAGTTCAACCCTTTTATTTTCAAATCAGGAAAATAAAGTACAAAGAAGTCACATAAAACCTATACGTACCATCAAAGAGCAAAACTAAGACTAATGGAATGGGTAGCAAAGTAAAGAGGGAGAGTACAAAAAAGAATAAAACACCTTCATATAACATACAGTCTTGTAGGGTAGATGATGGACACAAATTACTTTAATACAGGGTCTGATGTGAAAGTGCAGTAACAAAGGCATTTTGTATTATAAGAGTTTGGAGGATCGGAGAAATTACTTCAGACTGAGAGTTTACCAGGGAAAGCTTCATAAAAAAAGATTACATTTGAACTATATCTTTCAGAAAACCTGAAAATTAGATAGGCAGACTTGGGAGTATCAGTATCTATAGACACTGATAGAGAAATAGGAGTTATTACTATTATTAATTTCAGGTGGCTCAATATAAGAGAAGAATTCTTGGAAACTAGAATAGTATGTGATGTACTAGTAGCTGATGAACTTCCCTTCACTAAAAATATTCAAGCACAGACAGATGATCACCTGCCTGAGATTCTGAAGAAGGTATTCTTGCGTTGGCTAGGAAGCTGAACTAGATGACTCCCAGGGTCCCTAATAACTAAGCTTTTGTGGTATATAGCACATAGAAGCTTAAGTAGCTGGAGGTATGAGTGTAGGCAGTAACTAAAATATTCAGAATAGCTTTTTATTTATTTGTATTGAGATCTCACCTGAAGTCTGTATGTGAAACCCAGTAATTTAAATAAGGACCACTTACTTATGGAATAATGAATATGTTCTTTAATACAGGTTTCACTGTACTTCCCGGCATGTGTACATTCACTCAGTTCCCACAATTCCCTCAAATATAAACATTGTGGAATATAATCCACTAGCTTCTAAAGTTCCACTAAACCCTCAAAGAGAGAATAGAAACTCACCCATATAACCTGATGTTTGGATAAATAAGCTCCATAAAACATAAGCATAGTTATTTTCCCCTCGGGTTCTAGCTCATATATTCTTTCCATTGGCCAGAACTGCTTAAGAGAACTTCTCACTTGGTTGTGCAGCTCCATGAAATCCAAGTTTCCACACATTTTCTTATCTTTGTGTGATGTTTACCACTTCAGAAACCCTTATGTTGGTGCAGTGAACCACTGAGAATGTTCTTCCAGTTAATCTTTAAGTACAAATAAACTGCAAAAACATTATTCCCTGTAGTAATTCACATCACCTCAGAGAAACCCTTCCTCTGTAATATTAGCAAGGCTCTCAATGCATACATGCTTTATCGTTTGATTCACCAACTCCATAGGGAAACTTCTTAATTCTATAAAGTTAGGCTACTTCCCAGAGAACTATCCCTTATAAGAAAAAAAAATGTTGGGAGCAAGAGGCAAGAGGGAACAATGCATCAAACTAGTCAACATTTAAAAAGCCTGACAATTATATGCAATGAACCACACTCCTGGCCCCATCTCTTCAAAGAAATAGGATGATGTGACTTTTCATATTTTTCCATATTTGGGAGCCAACTTGTTCATTATAATATCTCATCATTCAATTTTGAATTTAAAAAAAGAAATTCCACCACTTTCTTGTTCTATCTATTCCCAGTTCATAGAGTTGATTTATCTAATGTTGTTAGGCACAAAAAGTAGATGGAGAGAAAATAGAACTCATTCTGGGTTCTGGACTTGTGGCTCCATTAGTGTTGGAAATTCTCAGTGTAGAAACTTCCTACACCCATGCATATTTGCAAATCACAGTAATGTAATATACTTAAAGAGCTGGTTGAAGCACAGGGAGGATAAGTGACTTGACCACAGTCATACAGGTAATGTGTGTCAGAGGAAGGGCTTGAACCCAGGTCTCACTGATTCCAAGGCCAACTCTCTAACCACTAATGATTGGTATCGAGGTAGCACATTGCAAACATTATCTCATTTGACTCTCACAAACAACCCTGTGAAGTATTATGGATACTGTCTCTGTTTTCCAGATGAGGAAACTCAGCCTCTGAGAATTTGCATGGTTGGTCCAGGGTCATACAGAGAGTAAAAGATCTTTCAAACTACAAGCCCATGAATCTCTTCATTGAGCCATACTGCATTAGCATAATAGATAATTTAAAATAGTAAAGTAGTTCACAAGTCATATATTCTTTACTTTGGAAATCACTTGTCTTTCAGCTTTATCTTGCTAGCTGTGGTTTTCTCTGGCTAATGTTAAAATTATAATCGCTTGCTTTCCCTAAGCATACAGCAATCCGATGCTGTGATATTTGGAATGGTAACCAGGACTATACTCAGAAGTGAATGCATATGTGTTTGAGGGGAGAAGAACAGAGGAAGGGTGCCCAAGACTGAAAATGTAACACTGATAAATTCTGTATGGATAAAGGCTACTTGTATTTTGATACAGAAAGAAACATTCATCCTTTTTTGTGGTTGCTTTGTCCTTTCTGCCACATGTGGCCCATCTCTAGTCATGGTTTTCAAATACTTAGCCATCTTTTCCAATGTGAAACTTGAATTACAAGGAAATTAATTCTCTCCTCTCTCCATCTGTCCTTACATAGCTACCACAGAGATATTCTTAAGTCTGACTATGTCAGTCCTCTGCTCAATAAACTGTAGTACAGGGGTGGGGAACCTGTGGCCTTTGAGGCTACATGTGACCCTCTAGGTCCTCAAGTGCAGCCCTTTGATTGACTTCAAACTTAACAGAACAAATCCCCTTAATAAAAGGATTTGTTCTGTGAAGTTTGGATTCAAGGATCTAGAAGGCCACAGGTTCCCCACCTCTGTTCTAGTAGTTCCCTATTATCTCTAGAAACAAATGGAAACTCATCTGTCTGCCATTTAAAGCCCTTCTAATCTAGCTTTAACCTGCCTTTCCAGATTTATTGTACTTTTTTAAAACATTTCTCTTATAATACACCTCAGTATCCTACTGGAGAGAATGATAGACTTGTAGTTCAGAAGACCTGAGTTCAAATCCAGTCTTAGATGTTGATCCAGGTCACATTAATGTGACCTGGGTGATTCACTTAACCTCTCTCTACCTCAGTTTCCTCATCTGTAAAATGGAAGTCATAATAATTATAATAGCACCTGCTCCCAGGATTGTTGTGGGAATAAGTGAGATAATATTTGTAAAACATTTTACAAACCTTAAAGCACTATATAAATGCTAGCCAACCCTAAATGCATGTTCAGTAAATAGAACACTAGACCTGAAGTCAAGAAGAGCTGAGTTCAAATGTGGCCTCGAACATTTAATGGCTCTGTGACCCTGAGCAAGTCACTTCACCTCTCTCTGCCTCATTTTCCTCATCTGTAAAATGAGGATGATAATAGCGCCTACAACCCAGGCTTATTATGATGATAAAATAAGATATTATTGGTAAAGTGCTTTGCAAACCTTAAACCTCATATAAATGCTGGTTAACTCAGTACAGCCAAACTGTCCTCCTTGCTGTGTATCACCCCATCACCCCAATGCATACCCCAACTCCATGCCTTTACCAGGCTGTTCCCTAGGACCTAGATTGTGATCCCTTCTCACTTCTACTTCTTAGAATTCCTAATTTACTTACAAAGCTCAGTTCAAATGCTGCCTCTAATATAAGACATTTACCTATGTCCTACTATCAATACTACTTTCAGGAGCAATCTAGCATAGCTCTAATTGTCCATTTTTCCTTGTATTGAGACTGTGCCTTTCTACAATTTATGCCCCTATTTAAAGACAGCTGTTATGCATATGTCCCCTCCCCCTCAGTCTTCTCTAAGCTAAACATTCCCAGGTCTTTCTGTAACAGGTGTGCTGGGCCATGTGGAGCTGTAATAGTAATATCTGCCTACCACTACCACAGCCCCATTCATTTCCCTCTCTCTGCAAACTACAAAAAGCAGTGTCACTTAACCAGAAAGGGAATGTAGCATGTAATTTGGCCACCAGGTGGTGATAACCTCAAGCTACCAATGAAGTGAATTCACCAGAGGACAGCCAGTGCTCATTTCTTGGCTTTTGCAAAAGGCACTCTCTCCCCATTACTTACCAGAAGATACTCATTCTACAAACCAATTACACTATTCATCCTCCCATGCCAAGGTGGCACAAAGAGGCATGGTAGTAGAAACACTGGCCCTGATTCAATTTCTAGGAATATAGAGAAGAAGAAAAAAAGAAAGAAAGAAAGAAAATAATACTCTGAAATAATAAAATTATGAAAATCTCTGTAATCCTGTCCCCACTCCCATGTGTGGGAAATTTTCTAAATGTGACACAGCTATTAAGTGTCTGAGGCCAGATTTGAACTCACAAAGATGAGTCTGCCTGACTCCAGGCCCAGCACTCTATTCTCTTTGCCACCTTGCTGCCCCTGGCACATAGTAGGTTTTCATAAATGCTTATTGATGGATTGGTTAATGGTGACCATACATATTTTTATTGGATACAGTAAAATTGTAAAGAAATTGTTTCACTCAATCATCTCTACCACAAACTTCCTCCTAGCTCATAGGTGAAGAAAAAAATAAGAAAAAGTATGTATTTGGAACTCTACAAGGGTCAACTCAACAAGCAGCTGGATAAAATAGGAGGGAGATTGCCTTCAATGAATCTAACAACATCTAGGGGTTTCAGTCTAGTCCAAGCACATTTCATTCTGGTCTCACTACATCCCATTCTGCTTTCCCCATGCTGCTCCAGATATCTCACCTTAAGATCTCTGCCATCACTATCACAACTCTAAGACCTGTCTCGATTTTTCTCTTTCACTAACCCCAGCTCAGGCTGGTTACCATCTACTCCCCATCAGGGGCTTCTTGTCTCTAAGTCTCCCTGCCCTCATCCTCAAGGAAATAATGAGAGAGCAGACATCTCTCCAAGGGCAAAGAAAAGGAAACGGGGATTCAGGAGGGTCCCTGTCATACTACAACAGGATACTAGCTTCAAAACATACTGTCATTATTCTTACTTTCTCCCCACAGGAATCTTAATACTCTGCCCCTGAAACCACCGTGGGTTCTGGGAATCAACCTTTTGTCTTTACTTACTCAGAACCACACTTCCATCTTATTTTCTAGTACCTAGCTCCAAACCTGACTAGTGATCTTCTACCTTCCAACTGCCCTTTGTTCTTGTCTTCTCCTCCTTCCTCCTTAAAATGTAAACACCTGGAGGGTGTTTGCTTGCTTGCTTATATTGGAATACCTAGCACATAGTAAGCCCTTAAAAATGCTTCTGTCTATCTTCATTTAACATGATCCTAGATGTCTTCCTTCTGAATGTCCTCCAGTCATTGGCATCCTTCCTAAAATGTAGCACCCAAAACTGAACACAGTGCTTGACCTAAGCAGATTATATTGGGACTGTCATCTCCCTCATTCTGAATACCATGTACCCTAAGATCACATTAGCTTTGGGGATCACAGTGTTTATTTCTATCTCCTGTTTCTGTTGATTGTACCATCACCTGGCTCCCAGTGACATCTGTTCATAACCTCAGAATCGTACTCTTCCCTCCCCTTCAACCTCCCTCCCCTTCATCTACTATGTTGTCAAGGGTTTTTTGGCTCTCTGTCACCTTCTTTCCATTCCCATGGAACACTGGCCAAGTGCAGACTCCTATCACCTCTCACAGACTACAGGAGTAGCCCTGCTTCCAGACCCTTCAATCCATTCCCATTCAATCCCTGCTGGCAAAATAAACTTCAGTAATAAAGCCTTAGTCCCACACTTCACTATACTTAAAAAATTTTCTCACCATTTTCATATTAGCCTTTTGCCTACTCTCAGCTGTATTTCTATATAAACAATTGGGGCACTGCTAGAGAAAAGGAAGAGGGGAAGAACAATGCCATAATCCTAAAGAATGCCAAACCACTGTGTGGCTACTGTTTTAGTGTTTGCTTTTTTTGGAGAAGCTAATTAGCTTTATAGCATTAGCTACTCAGAAAAGATCCCAAAACACAAAATAAAATAAAAATTCCCTCAGTAAAATATAAGCTACTGAAGGGCAGGTACTGTTTTCTTTTTATCTTAGTATCTCACTGCTTTGAACTTGGTAAGCACTTAATGAAGGTTTGCTAAATTCAATCGAAATATTCTTACTTAAAACAAATCAAAATCTAAACAACCAGTGTTTGATATAAATACAGGATAATGATAATAGCTATTATTTATATAGAACTTTAAAGTTTGTAACATGCTTTGTAAATATTATTTTATTCTCACAACAACCCCGGGAGGTAGGTACTATTATTATTCTCATTTTACATTTGTGGAAACTGAGGCAGTCAGAAGTTAAGTAATTTGTTCAGTCACACAGCTGGTAGGCTCCTGAGACTGAATTTGAATTCAGGCTTTCCTGACACTAGTTCCTGCACTTTATCCACTGCATCACCTACTTCTCCAGCTAACCCAGGAGAGCTCTTCTCTTAGCCTTCCTTTGTTACCACAAGCCAGTCCATGATTTCAAGGTGTTCCCAAGTCATCATTTTATTATGGATAATGTAGGATAGATATTTATACTTCCTCATGAAGGAAACAGGGCAGCTAGGTGACAGAGTAAATAGAGTGCTGGACTCGTGTTCCTCAGTTCAAATCTGGCCTTAGTCACTAGCTGTGTGACCCTGGGCAAGTCACTTAAACCTCTTTGCCTCAGTTTCCTCATCTGTCAAATGAGCTGGAGAAGGAAATGGCAAACCACTCCAATATCTTTGCCAAGAAAACCCCAAATGGGGTCATGGAGAGTCAGAGAGGACTGAACAATAAACAGAGGAAACATTGGTAGCAACAAAGCAAAAACAATATGAGGTAAAGTTATTGCAAATAAGAAAAGCTTCTACTAGGGTAATGAAGTTAAGTAACTGTGACGTAGGATGTCTTGAGGGTAGAACTTGAGATACAGAATGAAAAGATGTGGATTGCTACAATTAGCTGTGTGACCTTGGGCAAGATTTTAGATCTCAGCGGTTTTTTGTGTTGTTTTATATGTAAAACGAGGGGATGAAACTAGATGGTCTCAACATCCTATGATTTTGTGGTCTCTGAAACTGGCTTACATATGGACATTTCCTTTGCATATTATTTAGAATTCCTTTCACCAAATACTCATGACTTATTCTAGCATGGAGATGACTGGAGTCTTAAAAGCTGTGCTTTTTAGGTGCAGATTCTAGCAGACTCTAGTAAACTTAAAAATTTCCAAATACAGGTCCAGCAACAACATAGGTATCTCTTGTCTGAGAACGAATCTGATTAAATTCAGAGAAACTCATCAGCAGAAATTTGGCCCCCCCAAACAAAAAATGTGGGCCATAACAACCCATGAAACAGGGAAAAATGCAGAATGATCCTCAAGCATTAAATCATAGGACCACAGAGTTAGAGCTTGAAGAGTCCTTCAAGGCCATTTTACTTCAACCCCCTCATTTTACAGATGAAGAAACTGAGGCCAAGAAAAATTAGATGACTTGGCCAAGGTCACACAACTAGTAAGTAACAGATTCAGGATTTGAACCCAGGTTTTCAGAGTCCTGTTTGACCTGTAGTTTCTGTGGTGGGAAAGAAAAAGTGGTAAAACTTTTAGAACTTTAAGATTTTCAGAACATTTTTAAAAATATATTTTTTTATCCCCACAACAATCTGGGAGGTGAATGTTGTTATTATTATCATTCCCCATTTTACAGATGAGGAAACTGAGGCAGTCAGAAGTTAAGTGGTGGCACAACTAGTCAATGTCTGAGGCCAAATTTAAACTGAGGTCTTCATGACTCCAGGTTCAGTGGTCTGTCCACTGCCACGTAGCTGCCTCTGTAAATAAAATTATGAAGTCAGAAGATATAAAGAAGTAATATCTAAGTTAGGGTTCTTACCTGGGATTTATTGATAGATTTCAGGGGGTCCATCAATCTGGATGGGGGAAAATGATATCTTTTATCTTTACTAATTTTTTATTTCCTTTGTATTTCTATGCATTAAAAACATTATTCTGAGAGGGGTCCATAGAATAGGGCTCAGCTCATTGCCAAATGAATCTATGACACTGAAAAGATTAAGAACCTCTGGGGTAAGTGGATATATGACTCAAAAATAGATGTGTTTGAGGAGCTGGTTTTGTAACGTGTGCAAAGCCAACAAGATGCATCACTCTGTGGGGCACTTAGTCATCTTACCTTGCAATCTACATGATAAACATGAGCGAACTGACCACAATGAAGATGATTGCAGTTTATGCACCAATATCATTTGCAAAAGGGATGAAGTTGTGGGAAAATTATATTAATAACAGCATCCTCTGAGTCGAAATATACTTTGATTCTGACTGAGTGAAAAAGTTGACACAGAGAAGTACCATGTTGGGATAGGTGGGGCTAAGAAGTGAAATAAGGCAAAAGTATTTGGCTAATCAGAAGACTCACATAAGATGTACATGTCATTAATAATTTCTTAAGGAAGAGTTGGGAAATGTGTGTAGTTGAGCACCAAACATGATAAAATATGAAAGACTGCAGTTATCCCTTCCACATCAGAGGGTTAGGAGTGTGGTACCCCTGTGATCTGGAAAATCCACGTGAAATTTTTTGGCCCTCCCTTCATACCAGAGACCTCTGGGTTTTTTTTTCTTTTATGGGGTGTTTACAGTACCTTATTGTAAAATTTGGGTTAAGTATTTGGTTATAGGCTATATTATACAACACAATACACATATTTTATGCATTTCTGAGTTTTTAAACTTTTTCTGTGTCATCAGTTGGCTTTTGCATGTTGCATGTGGCTTCTGCAAAACTCCCCAAAAATTCCCATTTAATTTCTTATGTTGACCTGAGATGTATTGAAGCTGTGATGGGGAAAATCGCAGTGTGGAAGGGATAACTGTATATTATAATAAACAGGCTATTGGGGTTCTTAACCTGAGGTCCTTGAACTTTTTTATCAATATTTTGGTTATTATTTTAATCAATTGGTTTCTTAGTCCTAGATATAGTATTTTATGCATTTAAAAACATTCCGGGAAGGGGTACATGGCTTCACCAGACTGCCAAAGGGCTCTATTACACATAACAGGATAAGAACTCCTGGGTTAAAACAATGATCAGAATAAATACCAAATTAGAAGAAAGGCTTCCTGTAGAAGATGAGCTTTTAGTTGGGACTTGAAGCTAGGAAAAACAGGAGGTAGAGAGGAGGGGGAGAATTTCAGGCCTGGGGGACAGTCAGTGAAAATGCCCAGAGTAGGGAGATACAATGTCTTGTGCAAGGAACAGCAAGGAAAACAGTGTCACTGTAGTGGAGTAAATGGGAGTAGATATAAGAAGACTAGAAAGGTAGGAGGGGACCAGGTTGTGAAAGGCTAGGTTATTACAGTAGTCTAGACAGGGAAAAATTACAGACTGTTCTAGAAAGGTTGCAATGGGAATGGGAAAATGATATTTTGATGCATTAGGGATGCCACTGATATGAGTACTCCCTCCACCAATGCAGATCACAACCCTCTCATCCTGTTTTCTCATAGATAATCCAGTGAGCATCAGATGCTTTCCCCTGGTTCTTTTTAATAACTTGAGGAGTGAAGGTGTACTACTTGGACTTCCTTTCTGTTGTTTTTCATTCTGACTCTATGACCAGTCTGCTTCCTTTTCTGGTGTTACATTTTCCTGATGATGCTAATTTTGGTTGTGGGGGAGAGGCAGGGGAGGGAGGCCTGCCGGGGAGAAGGGTAGAGTCACAAAACCTTAGAAGTTCACATCTCTCTTAATAACATGATTTGGCCGTTGCAAGTCAGACACATGATAATTCTGACTCTTCACATTAGAGGAAACAGGGTTGAGAGTGGTAGTGTTCCTTAAGCATAAAAGTTTTGCATTTTTTTTCCCTTTTCCTTTTTCATGATCACTGACTCAATAATCTTATAGACCTAGCTGCTTATCTTCTTAGCTAGAGTGAAAATGGCATCAATAACTAAGACTAAGCCCTACTTTTGAGAGAAAGGACAAGGAGATTAAGATAGACTAGAGATCATCTTGGGTAGAGAAATAGCTAATCCAGACTGTTTTCTTCTTATTTTCATAAGACCAAGCTTTCTGATTACCACCCTGTAAAATACTGGAATTATGATATGCCTTCCCATTTCTCCTAGCTCAAAAAGAGAGTATTTGTGTATGTGTATATATATGATTGTATGTATTATGTATGTCTATTTGCCTGTGCACATGTGTATGAGAGCCTAGAAAATTACATTCTATAATGCATATTGTAAACTTAGTAGATATTTGTTTATATAAAATATCTTTAAGGTACAGCATTATTTAGGAGATAATTAAATATCACATATATATAATCTTGAACCATTATTTTTATAATGGGTCAGGCTAAGACAACTTAAGAGCTTATCACTAGACCTATGTTTTTGGTGTAGAATTGTAAATCTTTATGGAACCTACCCAAGTGTAGCGTAGCTTGCTCTTCACAGAGCAAAAGATAAAAAAATAAAGCAATCTAATTCATTTGCTTAATAAACGCATAAGTTAGGAGAAGAAGCTAAGATTAGAGGTGACATTTTCTACTGTGAGAATCCAGGACTGAAAGGGTTCTGTCTATTTTCAATTGCTTTTTTTGTAACAAGTATTTATAAATCTCCTTTGGAATTGCTTAGCCCACGCACAAGAAACCAGGCATTAACAGGGGAAGTCGGTTCACAGTGGAATGAGCAGCAAATGATACTACCCATGCATGCTTTAGTGATTCCCAATTCCAAGAAATCTCAGCTTTGGAATTCTGCCCTTCAAGTGTAAATTCTAGTTTATTTCTTTTTTTTTTCTCTTCTAGTCCTAGAGTACTATTTCATTATGGAATGGAGGTGACCTTAAAGTCTAAAAACTAGGCCAATGAGAGATGCATAATCTCTGGGTAATTTCTTCTGAACCGAAAAGCTTTCAAACACTGCCTAGACAACAATGGGCTATGAATCTATCATGAGGAACTAACTAACTAAATTCCAAGGGTCCACCCATGTCTAGAAGGCTAGCCACCAGTGATGATGGTTTGTTTTGGTGACACCTTCTCAAACCATCTACAAAGTATCACAGTAGTGGCTGTGATCTTTATTGACAGGGATTACCAATACTGAGGATTTTAGAAGCAGATTTCAGGGGATTCAAGAACTTGGATTGGAAAAAAAAATTACATCTTTATTTCTATATAATTGGTCTCCTTTGTAATTCTGTGTGTTTTATTTTATGCATTTTAAAACATTATTCTAAATAGAGGTCTAAAAACTTCACCAGAATGCCAAAGGGACCTCATGACATAAAATAGGTTAAGAACCCCTATCCTACACCAAAGAAGTCGCAGATCGTATGACTTTGAATGAAACTTAGCATTTTATTTTGAGGACCCCTTTTTCACATTCAGAAATGGAGTGGAAATGATTCTGGGTTCTCATAGGTTATGCCAGCCAAGTGCCAACTCTTAAATGTTCTATCAAGAAGGTAAGACTATGGGCCTGGCAACAGGCTCTGTTGACTAAGAATCAGTCAAATTGTTTGGGAAGTCTCATCACCAAGAGGTTGGCCCCCAGGTAATTAATTTTTTTTTAGCTACAATTCCTGACACCATCTACTAAAGTATGGCATTTGGGTTCTGCATTGGAAGAGGGAATGCCCCATTGAAATCACAAATCTTGATGCTGAAGTTACTTTGGGGGTTGTTTTCTTTTTTTCAAGTTTAGACTTTACAAAAAAGGACCTCATGAATTAAATTTCACAAATAGGAATGTTTCTTGAAATTAAGTCTAAGCTCTCAATCTGCTACTGGGGACAACAGTGAGAAGCTTTCTTGCCCTCTGCCACAATCCCTAACATAACATATTCCCAGACTATCGATTTAGGGTGGTCAGCAAATCCACAGGAATCCAGTAAAAGTCCTCATCTGAATTTTATAGCAATGGTTCATCAATTTCAGCCTCACAGTCATCATCCTGTCAGCCTCTAAACCTCACCTTTATGAGTCACAGGGAACTCAAAATCGATAAATCACTTTGCTTTGAGATCCCTTCCAGTTCTAAATCTGAGGTATCTGACATTCAGAGCTCTTCCTAATCTGTCCCCACCTTTTAGTCTTCTTACACCTCCCCACCTCCTGCACCCTACTTGTTGATCCAGTGACACTGGGCTCCTTGCTGTTTCTTGTACGAGATGCTCAATCTCTGGGCATTTTCTCTAGCTGTCTTCCACATCCAGAGTTCTCTCTCTTCATTTCTACCTCCACCTGCTATTGAAAGCCTTTCTTTGATGCCCCTTAATTCTGGTACCTTCTTTCTGATGATTACCTTGAATTTATCCTGCTTCTTTGAACATGATTTTTGTGTGTGTGTTGTCTTTCCCATTAGACTATGAGCTTCTTCAGAGCAGGGATTGTCTTTTACCTTTCCTTGTATCCGCAGAGCTTAGCACAGTGCCTGTCACATTAGTAGGCATTTAAATGTCCAGTGACTGACTGATTCTGTGATCTTATGACTCTGACTTTGACCTAAGCTCTGACACTTAGCCACTCTATGACCTTGGGAAAAGTCTGAGCCTTGGCTTCCTCATCTTTAAAATACAAATAACAACAACTGACACATATATATATATATATATATATATATATATATATATATATATATATATATATATAAAATTTTAAAGTTTGCAAAGCATTTTACATACATTCTCATTTGAGCGTCATGACAACTTTAGGGTAAGAACCTTAAGGATTGTTGTATCATGAAATAATTCTGTAAAACATTTTGTGACCATAAAACACTGTGTAAACATATTATTGTTAGTATTGGAGCAAGATATGCCCAAAATGAAGCATAGCAGGAAAGCCAGAAAAAAAGGATAAAATCAATTTCATATTTTTCTTAGTGAAAAAATGTAATTGGCAAAAAAAATGATAGGATTTAAGGCTATGTACTCTTCTTTCAAAAAAGATTAATAAAAAACACTGACCCGTACCAAAGAAGCACATTTGTATGTTTTTATATGTTGCTTAGGCATTTTTCAGTCATGTTTGACTCTTAGTGATCCCTTTTGGGGTTTTTTGTTTGTTTTTTGCAAGGCAATGGGAGTTAAGTGACCTGCCCAGGGTCATACAGCTAGTAAGTGTCAAGTGTCTGAGGCTGTTTTGAACAAAGGTCCTACTCCAGAGCCAGTGCTCTATCCATTGCACCACTTAGCTGCCCCTCTTTGGGGGTTTTCTTGACAGGGTTAGAGTGGTTTGTCATTTCATTCTCCAGCTCATTTCACAGATGAAGAAACTAAGGCAAATAAGGTTAAGTGACTTGCTCAGGGTCATACAGCTAGTAAGTGTTTGAGACTGGGTTTGAACTAAGGAAGAGGAGTCTTCCTCAGTCTAGGCTTGGTGCTTTATCAACCTAGCTGCCCAATTTTTTTTTAATATGGGTGTATTCTTTAAGTAGAAAAGTGTTAAAGCTTTTATTCTGCTATTCTTACTGAAATACGGCTTAAGATCATGATAGCTTAAATTCAGAAGATTTGGATGAGGATGAACTATGTCGGAGATTTTTCTCTGATGTTTATTGGTTTCTGAGTGAGAATTAGGTGATTAGGATTCTGCTACTGTCTAATTGTGTGACCTTGGGCAAATTGACTTTCCCTGTCAGTCTCAATTTCTTTATCTATAAAATGAAGGAGAGACCATTAATTTTCAAATCATCTTGCTGCATTCTGTCTTCAAGTTCATTTGCCTTGGCTTACAATAGCATCAGGTTTTCTTCCAACTTTATTGTTCTGATATTTCATGTTTCAACTCTTCTCTTTTTTGAGTTTGGAATCTGCCAATATCTTTTTGAGTTCCTAATGCTTTAGAGAGATTATACAATGTCTGTTCTAAGAAATCTATTTTTGTTTGTCTTTTTAATTTATTTTTTAAAAATCTGTCAGGCCTAATTCACATCCTTATTTCTTCCTTTAGCTTTTTATTGAGCTTCTAAACCATTCTGAACACTAAGAGTTCTTACGACTATTCTATTATGATTTCTGACAGTCTCTTCTTTTTTGGTAGTATTATCACACTCTATTGTGAATTTCATATTGCCTTTACTCGATGATATTTATTGTATTGGGGCCTCTTTTCGGTTTACTCTTTTTTTTTTTTACTATCTCCCTTATTGTTCATATGAGATTTTTCCTTGTGATGAATTCTTTCCTTTTTCTTCTGTTTTTCTTATTCTTTTTCTTTACTTGATGCATTTCTTACTGTTTTTGAGGTGATAGTGGGAAGCTAGATTTAGACATACCCACACACTCAGCCATCTCACCTCAGATTTCTCAAGACTTATATACTGCTATTGTCATTGTCTACAAGGAAGAAGGGAAAAACAAACAAACAAAAAGTTGTTACTGTTGCTTGTGTAACTTTTTAAAGTTTATAGCTTCTTCAGGACATCCACAAGTAATGAATTGTAGCCCCTTACATCCATATGAATTTTTATTTTGTTGAGCTGTTTTCATATAGTTTTATACTGAATAGAAATAGTTTCTAACTAATCACACAAGGCACATCATATCTTCAAAGAATACTTTTTTAAAAATCATTTTTGGTTCAACCTAATTCATAACTCATCAAAATACAAACAGACGATAGTAGAAGGTACCTAAGAGAACAGGCTACAAAGGGGCAGCTAGATGGCACAATGAGTAGAGCACGAAGACCTGAGTTCAAATCTGGCCTCAGACACTTGACACTTACTAGCTGTATGACCCTGGGCAAGTCACTTAACCCCACTGCCTAGCTGATAGAGAGAGAGAGAGAATAGGCTTACAGAGACCTAGAAGACAGTCAGACGCAGATTCTATTTAAATATATTCACTGCCTTCTTTTTTCCACAAAGTGATAGACCAACAGGTTGGGTTCTTTTGATGTTTAGGATGCACACAGAGGACTCTTCATCCAGCAGCTCCGTCCTACCCAAAATTTACAACCAAGAATAAAGCTGAAGATGTTTGGCCATTCAGGATCTGGAAAAACCACTCTCGTGGAGTCTCTCAAGTGTGGACTCATCAGGAGCTTTTTCAGACGCCGAAGACCCAGACTTTCCTCCACAAATTCCACCAGGTTTCCGCCTTCTCCCTTGTCTTCCAAGCCAACAGGTAAGATAATTCCTGGTTTGGGAGGGGTGTGTGTGTGTGTGTGTGTGTGTGTGTGTGTGTGTGTGTGTGTGTGTGTGTGTGTGTGTTGGTTCACATTATGGTATGATCTGAGGAGCACACTAGTTCATAGTTCATTTGCCTGTGTGTTAATTAGCATACTTCTAGAAAAGACTAGAGCCTACAAAAGAATATTTATGTATAGGGCAGAGAAATGCAATCTGAGTAGAAGTGAAGAATTTTGTTCAGTCATGTCCAATTAATGATACCATTTAGAGTTTTCTTGACAAATATACTAGAGTGGTTTGCCATTTCCTTTTCCAGCTCATTTTACAAGTGAGGAAACTGAGGTAGAGAGGGTTAAGTGTCTGAGCCAGATTTGAACTCATGTCTGCCTGCCTGCAGGCCTGACACTCTATCCGCTGTGTCACCTAGCTGCTTGAAGTGAAGAATAGCAGGAGGAAATAGCCTAATAGTAGCAAAAAAAAAAAAAAAGGCCAGAAGGAGTTGCCTATGAGAATCACCATTCAGGTTCAAGGGGCTAACTTCAAGGCTGGAGAGATGATCAGTTTCTTTTGTCAATTTAGTAACAAATTCCATCTGAGCGGACAAATCTCCCAGAGAAATAAAAAGATAACCTCTCTCCCAGACTTACATGTCTAATAAGTGGACAGCTGTACAGCCAGCTAGGTCCTATCACAGTAGGAGGAAGATGCTGGAACAGAACTAGTTTCAGTGTTCTTCATAGGTATGTAATTAATCTTCAGATTTCGACTATCACATTGAGCTCCCACATCAAGCAAGTAGCTGATGCGATGTCCCAGTGTGGGCTTCTATAACTTAGCAAGCTAACTTCTATTAGTGTTATCTGATTTTCCTCATATTAATCTGGGTTACAAGTGTCTGAAGATAGTAATTAGCTAAAACAGGACTGGCTGGTCTCACCATTGGAATACTTGCCCCTCATTGCTTGACAGCCTTTAATGGAGGGATTACAAATTCCCCTTGTCTATATCTATCAAGAACAAAATAACCCTCTGCCTAGTAAGTTGGCTGTTATTGGGAAGTCTATATTTCATGAGAGTAGAAGCTTAGACCTGGAGACCCCACTCACTGCATTGAGGTCCATTATCCACATATCTACCTGTTTGGGAATTTGGACAAGGAGCTTTGCAACTCAGGCATCAGGGACAGCAAAAAACAAAAGCACTATTAAATTATTCAACAACAAAGCAAGAATAACATATTCATTAATATGTATAATACATAGTTGCAACACTCTACAATTTAAAAAAAAAGAATGTTAGATTTGGAGTCAAAGCACCTCGGTATAAATCCCAGCTCTACCACGTACTAGCTGTATAACCTTAGATAAATTACTTAATCTTTCTGGACCTCAGTTCCTCTCAATCTTCATACACATCTATACATATAGAGAGCAATACACACATATGAATACACATGTGTGTGTATATGGAGAAGAGGAGAGGGAAAAGGTGGTGGGAGGTGGGGTAGGAGGTGCAGCATGGTATGTGTATTATTTCAATACACACATTTCTATGTGAAATTGTCTTATGCAAAAGGCACTTAGTTGGGGCAGCTGAGTGGCGCAGCAGATAGAGCACCGGGCCTGGAGTCAGGAGGACCTGCATTCAAATCCTGTGTGACCCTGGGCAAGTCACTTAAACCCAACTGCCTTACACACACACACACCCCAAAAATTAATTAATTAATTTTAAAAGATACTTAGTTGCTTTTGGAGGATTTCTTTAACTGCCATAGCAATGTCTGGAGGAACTGATTCAGGCTATGATCTTGTGTTAGGGAGACGGACCCAAGCAGATACATGAGAGGAAACCAAAGAGGATACCCATAATAGTCTTCCTCCTGAGAGTACTGCTTAGCCTCACTTGAATCCCAGAGGCCTGGATAGAGGTTGGAGACTCAGCCCACCCCACCATCAGAGTCCCTGTAAAGACATGCCAGACCTTTCTCCTAACCCTTATAAGGAATGATCTTCTCATGACCTTTGTAGATTCAAGCGTAGTTCAAGAAAGCATTTTAATAGTTTCCATACGTAGTCCTACCTAAGTTCCCTTAGGAGAGAGATGTTGGCTAGAAAATAGTATATTTAGGTGGATTTGAAGATAAGATGGGTAGATTTTTAAAAATACTCATTAATGGTTCAATGTCAACTTGAAAGGCCTTGTGCTATTTAACAATTTCATCAAAGACTTAGATAAAGATATAGATAATGTGCTTATCATTTAACAAAGTTACAGTCATTAAAAATAACAAGCTAACACTACACAGTGGATAGCAGTCAGGATTCAAAAAGATCTTGACAGTATAAACTATTGGAGAGAATCTAATGAGATGAAATTAATAAGGATAAATATTAAATCTTACATTTGGGATCAAACAGTTAACCCCCCCCAAAGTGCAATTTGAGGGAGATGTGGTTAGACAACAGTTAATCTGAAAAATATCTAGGGATTTGATCAGACCATAAGCTCACTATAAGTCAACAATCTAAAATATAGTATGGTGTAAGGCACAGAGTGTTGGATATAAAATCTAGAAGAGCTGAAATCCAATCTTGCCCCTGACACGTAGCAGGGTAACTATGGTCAAAGTCCCATGTTATGAGATTCAAGTGAATAGTGTATGGAAAGTACTTTGCAGACTCTAAAGCACTATAGACAAGTTTGGAAATTATTATAGCTGACAAAAAAACTAACATTATCTTAGCATGCATTAAAAGAAAGCATAGGGTCCAGGACAATAGAAGTGATCATCTTATAATCTGTCCAAGGCATACCCCAAAAATTAGTGCTAATAGAGAATCTCTTTAAGTAGTGTATTCAGATTTGTACTATTCAAAATTATGATTATGTAAAGTATGATCCTTGGTTCTAGTCCAGTGGAACTAGGCACTATGAATTTGCATAATGCAGCTGCTCTAGGAGATTTGTTATTCACTATGTCTTTAGTTTGGGTAAAGGGGCTCCAGATGGCACCATGGAAAGATCAGTTGAAGAAACTAGGGATGCTCAGCCTGGAGAAGAGACATGTGGGAAGACCAACTCTCTTCAAATATTTGAAGGTCTCTCATGAGGAAAAAGGTTAGGCCTTGCTCTCCTTGACTGAATGGAGGGCAGAACTTAGGGGCAGTGAATGAGAGGGAATTATAAAGAGGCAGAATGAGGCTTGGCATGACGGAGAAAACTTCCTTAACATTAGAACCATCCAAGAGTGGAATAGGCTGCCTTGAAAGGAAGTAGATTTCCCCTAATTGAAGATCTCTAAGCAAGGCTAGATGACCACTTGTGAGGCATACCAATAGAAGGGGTTCTCTTTTGCTCAAGTATTGATTGACATTTCAGGTCCCATTACAAGCATTTCATAGTCTTGAGATTCTGTGACAAGGTAATCTAAACTGGTCATATGCCAGCACTGGAGGGCCTTCCTCCAGGGTTGAAACACCCATGTTGAGTAAAAGAGGGTATTGTTTCTCCTAAATTCCCTTCCAGAGACAAGGAATTGATTCTAAATAAGTGAGAATTAAGATTCTCAAATGTTTTCATGACGAGTGACAATTTGGTAGTTTTATTCCTCCAAATTCTGTCTTCCATATGGGTATTATAGGAGATTCTCATATCTTGCCAGGAATAAAATTAATAATGAAATACAGAAAATAGTTTATATTTTTATAGCACTTTATGATTTACAAAGTGCTTTCATCACAACAAACCAGTAGCGTGGTTTAAATATTATTCCCAATGATGTGCTGGTGAATATATAATAATAATTCACTGGAAATTGTTTTTTTAGTGTATCCATTACATATTTTTAATTAATTTTTATCTTCATTATTAACATGTCTTCTATCACTATCCAATCAACAGAGCAATAAAAGAAGCCCTGATTTGTAGTATTTGCTGACTTCTGAGGTGTAAATGCAATGGGCTCCAGCATACCCTTAGTTATACGCTTTTTTGCAAATGAGAAAGCTAAGGTCCAAAAATATATGTATATATATACTCCCCCAAGAACAAACAGCAAGTCTGTGGGAGTGCTAGGATTGAAACCCAGGTCTCCTTTTTCTCACCCTAGGGCTCTTTTTTCCCCCCGCATTGCACAAGAGTTCTCTCTACTACCACTCCCTCAAAAAATTGTGATTTAAAGGGGTGGGGGTGGCAAAAGAAATAAACTAAGGCAAACAACCCCTCCAACTTCTTTTTCATGAGGCTGAACTGGTGACAGACCCTTCCACTGATACATATCAAAACCTTAATCTGAAAGAATAAAAGTTCCAAGTGTTAGCCTGAAAAATACAATCTTATTATCAGGTTTTGCCCTGTGTGCTCACTTAATGATTGAAGATATATCAATCAGTGAGCCTCTGAGCCAGCCAGAACCTGCCTCCAGATTACAGCTGAGGTGGGGCCTTAAGGTCAGGGGTATGCGTATGTGTAGATCTCTCTTCAACTACTTCCCTCTCAAAAGAATGAATCGCATTAGCCCTTTGTGCCTTCTAATTTTAGATGTCTGCCTGAGATGATGTCCTTTAAGTAGGTTCTTTACAAAATATGACTCAGAAGTTCTAGTTTATCAGTGAGTACCATATACAAGGTAATGAGCCCCTTCAGGAGGTGTCTAAATACAGCCCGGTCATAAAGTCTAATGGTGTCTAAATTCTTTTAGGAGAAACTGTACAGTAAACTAAGGGATCCACCTCAAGATATCTTGAACACTCAGGAATAAATAGCCTTTCTGAGAAGGTTCCTCCACTTTTTCCTTTCTGCCAATCCATGGATGAGAATGTCTAGCCAGTCTTTACATTTCTACTTCATGCCTTCTTGTTGGTTAGTTCCCTCCCCCCCCCCCCGCCAAGGGAAGAGTTGATAAGAAAGCAGAGTATTTGTATTCTTAAGTTGCATTTGATTGAATTATTTGTAAGCTTTCAGAGTTGCCTCATATTCAGTGTCTCACTCGAGATCTGTCTATCACTTATACTGTGCAATCTGGAATGCCTGATCCATAATTAACAAACTTCCTTTCATCCTAAACCTTTTCCTTTCTCATTCCTTCTGTCTTCTAGTGCTCACTGAAATCTGGCACCTTTCTGATGACACTGCATACTTGACCACACTTTCCAGTATTGTTGTGCTTTTACTCATATGCCACCTACCCACTCAAACCCTACTGTAGCTCATGGTTGGGGAGTTAGAATATTCCTTATTCCTTGTGGTCACCTCTAGGCTCTCCCTCTACTACCATCATTCAACTACATTTTCCATTAAGGTACATGCTGTTATGTGTTGACCCATAGGACACTCTTCTTCCTTCTTCAATCAATTCAGTACATCGTTCATAGAATTTCAGTTCACCTCATAGTAGGCGACTTCAGTGTACAATTCTGCTGCTCTCTCAATCCCCCAACTTCCAAGTTCCTAATTCTACTCAGTTCCCATCACTTATTCCTTACTCTGCCTCAGCCACATATTTACACAGTTACACACTGGATCTTACCATTATGCGTGTGTTCCATTTCCTTTAAAATGCTGATATTGCGCTATCTGATCATAACTTTGTATAATTCTGTATCTCCTGATGCCTCACCCCCTCCTAAAACCATTCTTCCCCCTCATCAAGACCTCCAGTCCATTGTCTTCTCAATGTTTTCTTAGGTTCTTACCTTACCCTGTTTTGACTGTTTCTCTCTCCACTCTGTTACCCAATTCAATTCTCAATACACTATTTACGAATTCCTTGACTTCTTGTCCTGTCACTGATCATGATTTGCCAAACCCCAACCCTGAATCACCTCCACCATCAGCTTCCTTTGTTCTTCTGATTCACATACTACTAAATGGAGCTCAAGAAAATCATGAAACTAATTGGTCCACTACAGATTTTCTATATGATCTCAACTGGGCTAGCAAGGCAATCCTTTTACACCTTTCTGATCCATTGACTGTCTCACATACCAACAACACCTAATCCAGACATTTTCATCCCTCTTCAAGTTTTCTGTCACACCCTATCATCAAGAACCTTGCCTCATACTTCACCAAAAAAAACCTGAAGCTATTTGTTGAAAGCCCCCCCTGTTCTTCCTTTCTCATCTTATATCACTCACTATCCTTACAATCTCTTCTCTCCCGTCTCTGATGAGGAGACCCTTCTCTTTGCTAAGGCAAAGTCTTCAATTGCACCCTTGGTCCCATCTGCCCCAATCTTCTCCAGCAGATTGTCCCCACTATTAACTCCACTGTCTGTGTTATCTTCCATCTTTCCACCATCTCTGCTGCCTGTACTTGTGCCCATGTCTTCTCCCAAATGAAAACAACAGCAGCAAAAAAAAAAAAGAACAAAAAAAACATTATCCAACCACTCATGCTAGCTTTTGCCCTATTTTTCTTTTCTCCTTAATGGATAACCTTCTTGAGAAAGCTGCCAGCACTGGGTGCCTCCATTTTTTTTCCTCTCATTTGCTTCTAAACACTCTGCTATCTGGCTTCTGACCTCAGTCTACTAAAACAGCTTTCTCCAAAGTTTTAGTTATTGATATCTTAATTGCCAGATTTAATGACCTTTTTTCAAATATCATCCTTCTTGACTTCTCTGTAGCCACTGTCAATCACCCCTTCTGTGAATATTCTTTCCTCTTTAGGTTTTTATGACACTGTTCTCTCCTGGTTCTCCTCCTACTTGTCTGACTAGTCTCTCTCAGTCTCCTTCGGTTGACCTTCATCCATGTCGTGCCTGTGAATTATGTGAGTGTCCGCCATGCTAGGTACTGGACCTTCTTCTCTTTTTCCTTCTATACTATTTCACTTGGTGATCTCATCAGTTCCTGTTGTGGAAGATGAAAAGTAAAATGACTGAGGAAACAAAGGTTTGATCATCCAAGCATATCAATTTATTGAGCAATGCATGCCAGTTACCTAAAAAAATCAAGAATAGACCTCCTCAGCTTAAGCCTGTACCATGAATACAGAGGGAGACAAAAATTATTAAAAATAATTAAATAAGCCCAATTAATTAAAAGGAAACAATACAACATTAGGTAATCTGATTTCTAATTGGAAGAAAGATTAGAGATTTTGCCAGTTGGGAGGCAGAGAGTAAACAGGTATAATTCCTTAAATTCAGAAAAAGAATTGTTCTGCTCCACCACCACCCCAAAGTGTCTGTAAGTAATCAAAGGAACATGGTAACAATAACTGATTGAGATGTATTGAGATGTATCAATTATGAGGAAACTCCTTGCATTAGTCTTTGGATCTGACTGAGTTTCTGGTCAGAATAACCTAGGTCCTTAGTTAAGGGGCTCTAAAAAGCAGGTGGAGGTGGTCCAGCTTCCCAGCCATGCAAGACTAGGTTCAAACAATACAATAAAGTTTTCTCCCAGTTCCCCACAACTGAATAGTTTTCTCACAGGACAGAATTTCAACTACACCCATAATTGAATAGAAAGGGAACTGATCTAGCTCCAGAATTGAGTCACAAGATGGAGTCATTGTGGTTTACTCAGTCCCCACAGTTAACCACTTGCTATCCTAATCCCCTCAATTCCCTCACTGTGGAATTCATTTATCATCTTTATGAAGATGATTCTAAAATCTATATATCCAGCCCTAGTCTTGCTTCTGAAGTCCAGCACTGTATCACCACTAGTTATTTGGACTTCTCAAATGAGCTGTCCTAAAGGAATCTCAAAATCACCATGTCCAAAACAGAACTCATCTTTACCCCCAATCCTCCCCTCTTCCCAACTTTCCTATTATTGTTGAAGGCATCACCATGTTACCAGTAACCCAGGTTCACAACCTGTGTCCTCCTCAACTTCTCACTCACACCCCACGTATCCAACATTTTGTCAAATTTTGTTTCCACCATCGCAGTGTCCCTGGTATATGCCCTCTTCTTTCCACTCAGACTGTCATCACCTCAGTTTGGGTCCTCATTATCTTTCATCTGGACTATTACAATAGCCTGCCTTAAGTGTCTCCCCACTCCAGTCCATCCTGCATTCATCTGACAAAGTGATTTACCTACAGCAGAGGTCTGACAATATTACATACACACACCCCCCATGCTACTTAATCTCCAGTGCTCTGTGTGACACTTGAGGCTTTTCATGACTTGGACACTTCCTACTTTTGCATTCTTATACTTTACTGTCCTCCATATATTCTCTGTTCCAACTACATTGGCCTCCTTACTGGAGATGGACAATACTCCATCTTTCCACTCTGTACCTATATGCCAACTATCCCCTGTGTCTGAGTTGCTCTGCCTCCTCACCTCCACCTCTTGGCTTCTCTGACTTTCTCTGAGACTCAGCTCAAACCCCACTTTCTACCAGAAGTCTTTCACAGTCCATCTGTTCCTTTCTTCCTTCCCCACCACCACCAGTGTCAGTGCCTTCCCTCTGATACTTTACTTCTGTACATTTCTTCTATGAACCTAGTTGTCTCTTCCATTAGGATGTGAGCTCCCTTTAAGGCAGGGAGAGTGTTTTTGCCTTTCTTTGCATCCCCAGTGTGTAGTTACCACAGGGCCTGGCACATATTAAGCACTTATAAATGCTTGTTGATTGACTGACTTACTGACTAATTGATAAAGTACATTGGTTTTTCATCTTAAAGATGAGCAAGCATGGAAACTTTACTAAAACATATTCCCTTATTCTCTCACCTAGTTCAGGCAATTCTGTTCTTAATGCTAATCAACAGAAAAGAAATGTCAGGATAGGGTTGGTTTAGCCTATGAAGGAAGTGCCAAAATTGTCCACTATCCCTGGTTGGGAGGGGAGGCTGCAAGAGAGAAAAACAAACATAGAAATCCTAGTTTTAAAGCAATAAGAAGAAAAATAAATCAGTAATCCAAGAAGCTCTTGTGGGTTCCCTGGTAGAGGACCTAAACCAATAAGGAAATCATGTCTTAAAGATGGGTATCATGTTGACTTAAAGCCAAGTGGTTGGACTCTTCCTTCACCACCCCTCCCCTACTCTAAGGGCAATATGCCAATGTAAAGTGGTGTGAAAGTTTTGGCAGATCAAGAGAAAAAAACAACCCAAAATACATTTTAAGAACTGCAACCTAATCAAGGCTTGTTTTTAATCTGACTTTGTAATTAGACAGTTGCCTGAGGGAGTTAGCAAGAAAGGTACATGTGATTTAACCATTAGTGCCTCAGCTGTGTGACCAACCCAAGTATGTGGCCAAACCCAGCTACTCATTCTCTTATCTATCTGTTTCAGGTTCCTTATTTGTAAAATGAGTATAACAATACCTTTTACACATACCTCACACGTTGTAATGAGAAGCCAAAGCATTAATTAAATTTCCTCATTAATTACTGCCACATTTCTGTTTTAAATGGTGATACTCTTTAAAAAATTGATGTCACTTACCAATGACTCCTAAATAAAATCCTCCTTTGTAACAACAACAACAACAAAAAAGTACAGTTGAGCAAAACAGTTCAACACATTGGCCACATCTGAAAATGTGTCTCATTCCGTACCTATCATTTACCCATTCTTTGTGAAATGAGAGGCATGCTTCCACATCAGTCCTCATGAGTGGTCAGTGCATCAGTCAGGGTTCTGAAGTCTTTCTGTTGGGATGCTTGGACGCAAGCCCTCGGATCACATCTCTCCCCAGCCCAAAGACCCTATCTCTGGCAATAATTCAACAGAGAGGCAAACTATCTCTCCCTGTCACAAGAAAAAGCTGATCTCTGTAGACTTTCCCTTGTATGAACAGGACTAGCTTGTACCAGCAGAACTATCATGTACTGATTCCCAGAGTTACCATATACGTGGCATACACCACTCACTGAACTTTTCCTATATTAGCTTTAGCATCACCCCCATTAAGTTGCAAGTTCCCTAAAGAGCTCTGCTCGCTTTATTGGCATTCTAATAAACTTTTTGCCACTTGACTAGAGGATTGCTTGAGTCCGGGAATCCTTTCCAGATAACTCCGCCCTGAACCTTGGTATTTTGAGATACCTGCACCCCTAAACCGCATCATTTCAATGATGTTTTTCTTTATATTTTGTAGTCACCATGTAAATTGCTGTCTGATTTTACTTCCTTCACTCTGTATCACTTCATGTAAGTAGTCTTCCCAAGATCATCTGAATTCTTCGTGTTAGTTCATTATTATGGTGTAGTAATATTTTGGTACATTCATATACCACAGTTTGTTTTAATGGAAACCCATTTTCATTTTACTTCTTTGTCACAACAAAGTGTTCATATAAATTTTTTTTTTATTATGAAAAGCACCATACCTTTTATGTATGATCTCCTTGGTATATGTGCCTAGTAATGATATCCCCAGATCAAGAGGTTTGTACGGTTTACTGAATTTTCTAGTATGATTTGAAGTAGTTTGGAATTGTACTAAAGATTTTATTCCATATTTCTAAGCTACTGTGTGATTTTGGTAGGAATATATTGACCAGTGATTAGAAGAGTTAAGAAATGTCCCTTACAGTTCCAGTAGCATGGAAGGGTCATAGCATACATACTTAGGAAAGACATACTTGGGAAGAAAGGGAAGCCCAGGCTTCTAGGAGCATTGCCTTAGGTTGTATGGCAAGGAGAAAGTCAATGGGAGTAAACCTATTCCTAAAATAATTTAAATCTAATATCACTGAGCATCAGCCTCCGTATACAGTGATTGGGAAATGGTTGATAAACTTGTAGTATAATAGTGTTATATAATGTAGTTTCACCATATGCTATTGACAGATATCATAGAAGTAATATTACTAAGCCCCTCTCTCTCATGAAGTTAGGCTAGTTTTTCTTTAAAAGGTATTAAAACTGCACCTTAAATTAGGAAGTTAAACTAAGGAAATCATTTCAGGTCTCTGATAGGGCTTTCTTGTCTCTTGGGTACAAAATAGTTAGAAGGTGAGGGGCTGAAGTCCCTCCCTGAGGTTTTCAAGACCCAAGATCAGTAATATGACCAAAACTAGGAAGCTGTGTTCAGCCTTAGCAGTGCTTTAGCCTGGATGACTATCCCCTTCCCTTGCAATGACTAAGTACATTTCCTTTTGTTATCTGTCAGGCAGATTCCAAGTATAAAAATTCATCCCAGATTTGGTCCTAAATTACCAGGGGACCAGCCTGTTTCTACAGATATACACAATACAGAGAAACAGGGAAAGAATCCTGTGATGTGATGAAGCAAAGAAAGCAGAATCAAAACATATCACAGGATCACAGAATCTCAGAGTTGGAAGGGACTACAGAAGCCATCTAGTACCAACTACAACTGAGCAAAGATCCCCTCTACAGAATACCCAACAAGGGGTCATCCAAACTTTGCTCAGAGATGTCTAGTACTGTGATAAGAGAGATTTATAAAATCAAGCAAAGGCCTAAAGCATATATGTGTGTAGGAACACACAAATACATATATATATATATACATGTATATACATACACATATATGTGTGTATACATATACAACAGACCTGTTGTATATTCATACATATACCTATATGTATGTGTATATATACATATAATTTCATACATGTAATCTTCCCTTTAAACCACTACCCTAGGCAGGTAATAATATCTTTTCTTAAAGATGAAGAAGCTAAGACCCAATTAGACTTTCCCAAAGTATCATAGGAAGGAAAAGGGCTGCTGAAACTCCCTTTTCCCATCTCCCTGCCATCACCTTTGCCATCTGTCCCATTTACTTCTGTGATGAGAAAGAGAACTGTATAGGTTCTAACTTAATCCTGGAGTACTTACATTAGTGACTCCATTAAAATTGGATATTCTTCTTTCAACAAATAAAGTTTAACTTTTTTTTTTACTGGAGTCACTAATGTAAGTACTCCAGGATTAAGTGTACAGGAAACACACAAAGATTCCTAGTCCTCTTCTCCCTGCAGCCTTGACTATGGCCCACCACCTCACACTAGAAGGGAATTATTTTATGCAGATACAAGGGGACCAGGGATTCTAATCCTAGCCCTACTACTAACTAGCCCTGAGGCCTTGAACAAGGCACTCTCTAATATGTCTCAGTTCCCTTATCTGTTGAATGAGGGGGCTGAAATAACCTCTAGTGTTGCATCCGGATCTAATATTCTAACTCTATACCTTATCCCCTTTATTCTTTTTCTAATACCCAAAACTGCCCTTGGCATTTAACTGGTTTCTCCTTATTGCTTCCCTTTGGGAGTTCCTCTTAAGACAGTGCTATTTTAGTATCCTTTTAGGAAGCCAATCATCCACAAGGTTGCCCAGGGGAAAGAATAAAAGAATCTTTCTCTAAGGTAACAGAATTCCAAGCCAGAAGGGAACTTGGAGAACATCTAACCTGACGTCAGTTTTACAGATGTGGATGTTGGTATCTTTTTTTTTCTTTTCATACACCATAGATATTAATTAAAGTTTACAGCATCTCCTTTAAAAGATCTGGTTCAGTCCAACAAAATGCCCTCCTGCTCTTGTGTGTTAAGTGACTAACCTCCTTTTTTCCTTATGTGCCCTAGTATCAGTGAGCATCAATAACCTGTACCCTGGCTGTGAAAATGTAAGCGTGAGGAGTCGTAGCATGATGTTTGAGCCAGGCCTCACCAAAGGGATGCTTGAAGTGTTTGTGTCTCCTTCCCACCATTCGCACTGCTCGGCCGATGACCAGTCAACCAAAGCGATTGACATCCAGAATGCCTATCTGAATGGTATGTTCCATTTGTGCTTCCTTTGAAGTGGAGCTATTCTTTCCTAACGGGTACTGAGCCCCTTGATTTTTTTTTTATTTGGTGATTGGGGTTAAGTGACTTGCCCAGGGTCACACAGCTAGCAGGTGTTAAGTTCTGAGGCAGGATTTGAACTCAGGTCCTCCTGACTCCAAGGCCAGAGCTCTACTCACTGCGCCACCTAGCTGCCCCTTGACTTTTCTTTTAAAAGAGGATTTATTTCTAAATTTTAATCTGCTACAGAGAGAGATTCCCAAATGTTACTATACTTGTTAGCAATAGGTGAAAAGGCAAAAGAATGCAGTTGAGACTATGGACTAAGTCTAGGGGGAAAAGCCTGGTAAAGGACCCAGTGGAGAGAGTATCTACACTGGCAGAAATCACCAGTTGAATGATCATCCTTTAGAACAAGGTTTGCTTGTTACACTCTACATTTGATCCTCACTACAATCCAGTGAAGTGAGTCCTAATTTTATCCTCAGATGAGGAATCCAAGGCTCAGAGATTAACTGATTTACCCTGGGTACCGCGACTAATGCCTGAGACAGGACCCAAACCCAGGTCATCCTATATTTCAGGTTCAGCCCTCTGTCTACCATTCTGCATTTCCTTAGCGGCCTGATACCACTGACTATTGACTCTGTCCTGAAATTCAATAAAAAAGCAATTCTTTACCTACCCGTGTTCTATCAGGACCAAACCAAGGGCTGGAAAGAGGTATACATCACATATTGTAGTAGATGAAATACTCGTCATACTAAGCTTGAGTTTAAATTATGGGTTCCACACTTTAGTATCTATAAAAACATTTGTTGTTGTTGTTAAGTCATTTTTCAGTCATGCCCAGTTCTCTGTGACTCCATTTGGGTTTTGTTGGGGTTTTTTGGGCAAAGATACCAGGGTGGTTTGCCATTTCCTTCTCCAGATCATTTGACAAATGAGAAATCTGAGGCAAACAGGGTTCAGTGACTTGCCCAGGGTCACACAGCTAATGGATGTCTGAGGCCGGATTTGAACTCAGGAAGATGAGTCTTCCCAATTCCACTCCTGGCACTCTATTCACTGCACTAAGCACTGGCTGCCCTGTAAAATCATTAGGAAGGTCATTTGACCTCCTTGGGGTTCAGTTTCTTTATTCAATAACATGGGAATCATAATAATGTTTGTATCACCTACTTCATAGGGTTGTTGTGAGGAAAGCACTTTACTAACCTTAAAGCATTATATAAATATAGGTTATTATATGTACATGTTGATATGTTAATAGCAGCTAACATTTATGTAGCATTATGCAGTATGCAAAGTAGTTTATATGCATTTGATCCTAGTAACAACCCTGGGAAATAGATACCCATCTTACAAATTAGGACGCTGAAGATAACTTGCCCAGGGTCACACAGGTAGTAACTGACACAGGATTTGAACTCAGATCTTCCTGAACCCAAGTCAACCTCTCTATCACCTATTTCTTCAGTGCCTAAAATGATCCATCGTTTCATTAGTATGCGTACCCTCAACCAGCACAGATCATAACCCTTCTACATGTTTAATGACTGTTTCAGAAATTAATAAGGCCAAAAAATTAATCATAACCAGCCCTCCAGGGATGAGTTGCTCCAAAGTTAATTACACCTATCTGTGGCCAGCACCCATGCTGTCCATCAACAGATTCATATTTAAAACCTTTTCTGCTTGAAAGAAATAGCCAGAGACTATGCTTCATTACCGGAACCTCTCATGTGAGTTCTCTTCTATGCCACAATAGAGTATCAGAATGGACCTTAATATTAATTTTAAATTGCTTTGTTAGGCGTGTAACTTACATATGAATTACAGGTAGATGTACATGCAAGCGTAAATATGCCTACATTAGTGGCCTGGCATTGATATTTATTAATGTTAATAATTTCTATGATTTTACATGCTTGGAATTGCTATTTAGGTAAATAAATAAATAAATGCCGCCTCAAATTCTAGTCTCCTAGGTCATTTTGCTGTTTGAAGACACACAATAGACCTTATTTCTCTCTCTGCAGGAGTTGGTGATTTCAGCGTGTGGGAGTTCTCTGGGAATCCTGTTTATTTCTGCTGCTATGACTATTTTGCAGCAAATGATCCCACTTCGATTCACATAGTGCTTTTCAGCCTTGAAGAACCTTACGAGAGCCAGCTAAATCAAGTGATTTTCTGGCTTAGTTTCTTAAAGTCCCTTGTCCCTGTTGAAGAACCCATAGGTAAGCCATAGGAAACAGTTGTGTGTGTGAATATTTCTTTGATAAGAATGTTGTGGTTTCCTCTTTGATGTTGAATTTCTTTTCCCATGTGTGTCTCCTACCGCTCATGATTCCTAAAGGCATTTCGCATACAGGTAGCATTTCTTGAATGATGCCGGTGGTTTGAGCTGAGAAGTTATGTATTTCTGTACCTGTTTCTATGTTCAGCCTTTCTAATCTCAGGTACATTTTTTGTGCTGAATATCTGATAAAACATTTTTGTTCTCTTAATTGGCTAAAAAGCAATACACTTGTGGGATTTATTATTTATTCTTTTTTAAACCTCTTCTCTCAAACCTTAAATTAATAACTGGCCATTTCTCACTGTCACTTGGACCATATTAGTTAGTCAACTTTTGTAACTTGGAGCTATTGCTTCTGTTTTGTAGAAATCAAAAAGCCTGCGTTAAGGTATACTCCAATATTTCTCAAAGGAGAAAATCCATTGGAACCATAGGAAGCCAGGCAGCAGTACTAAAAGTAATCCTTGCTGCCAATTTTTTATTGTTCTGTCATGTTCGACTCTATGCGACCCTATTTGGGTTTTCTTGGCAAAGATACTGGACTGGTTTGCCATTTCCTTTTCTAGCTCATTTTACAGATGAAGAAACTGAGGCTTGCCCAGGTTCACACAGTTCGTGTCAGGGGCCAGATTTGACCTCAGGAAGAAGAGTATTCCTGATTCCAAGCCTGGTGCTCTCGCCACTGCACCACCTCACAGCCTTTGCTGCCAATATCAGACCCCACACTTTATGAGCTAGAGCAGTTGTATTTCCTACCACCAGGGGGCAATGCTCCATTTCAGAATTTCTCTTCTGTAAAATAATGAAATGTGTATGTGGAGTGTTGTGACCTAGTTAGTGTTTTCAAGTAGGGATAAAGAATCTTCTGTCAAGATCTATTGACCCAACAGGAAAAGGGGGCTATATAAATTTTTTAAATCTATTTTATTTCATTTTTCTTCATCTTCTTTATAAATTTAGAACTGAGGACATAAAACACTGTATAGGAAATATAACAAATTTTAAAAGTAAATATCAGTTTCACTAATAGAGGAGAAAAAAGAGATAGACAAAGAAACACAAAAATAGCATAAAGATGAGTAGGGATACATATATGCAGACATGCTAGAAGACAGAAACAACTACATGGAGAAATTTATGGAGTAACATCTCCATCTTATGGCTATTTAGGATATTACCTCTGAAGGTTTTTCCTTTCATACTACATGTTTAGAGTGATCTGTATCATAATATCACTACTCATTTATTTAGAATTTTAAGATTTGCGAGGTGCTTTCTTTTAGCATTTAGTATTTATCTCAGTATCTAAGTGGAATTAAATTACAGGCCAGATAGAGCCTAAGGATTACCACATTCTCCAGCCTATCTAATAAATACAAAATTCCAAAAGTGAGTCATCCTTCTTTCTTAAATTCTGTCATAGAAAAATTAAAAGGCAAACAAGTTTGAGAGCAGTGGCCAATTTAACAAAAACAGATCATCTGAATGTTGTTACTGAGGAGAGGGAATGAATTGTAATAAAAATCCCTTTTGTTTCTTCATCTAATGGGAGAGCCATTCTTCACCAGTAAAATCTATGTAAATCCCATTCTTGCAGGAAAATAGTAAGAAAATCTATAAGTTTAAAAAGCTACAGTAGGTTTAAATTTTTAAAATGTATGTTTAGTATTATGATCTCATTCATATTGCCATATTGTGTCTTTCTCTTTCTCATTCTTTTTCATGGTATCTTCCAGGCTTTCCTACTTAAACTCTCCCCTAAGTGAGAGTTCATTGTTTGTGTAAGTACTGTACAGTTACATTCATACCAATGTATGAATGTTGTGGACCATCTATCATCATTGTCATTTCTGTAGTACTATGGGGTATCCAAAGAACTTTTCATAGATCTTTTAAAAGGAGTCATCATTGGTGGTTACATCTCCTCCCAAAAGGTAGATAGATACTGGTTGGTGATTTGTTAGATAGGCCTTTTCTTTTATCTAGTATACAAAAGAATAGCATTTCTTGAAATAAAACCTTCTTATTGGATTAGTCATGGGAAACAGTAGCTATCAGAATTAGATCCATCCATGTTACCGCCATATCCAGGGTGATGCCAAGATTTTGAAAAGGGCCTTGTAGATAATATTAGGATAGTCAGTTTGCCATCTTTGAGTTCCACAGACATAATTGTAAGTTTTCTTAGTTTATACCTACCTACAGTTGGGAAGATCTCGGACATTACCTATTTATGAAATGAACTCTGGTTTAGCTGAATGTGGAAAAAAGAAAGAGAGAAAGGAAGAAATGTCTCTCTCCTAAAGTTTTGTTTTGTTTTGTTCCCCCCTCCACCAGCTTTTGGAGGCAGGCTGAAAAACCCACTTCGAGTAGTCCTGGTAGCCACTCATGCTGACATCATGAATGTTCCCCGACCCGCTGGAGGCGAGTTTGGTTATGATAAAGATATGTCATTGCTGAAAGAAATTAAGAACAGGTAAGGAGCCACATTTTCAAGACAGACTCAAATACGTACTTGCTCTAAAGCAAACACTGTTTACGTGAGAAACAAAATCAAAAACACCTCTAGTTGACTTTCTTTTTAGGGGGAAAGGGCGGCTGTCTCCCTAGATCCCCCAAGCTGAAAGTGCAGCAACCACTCACCAGCTCAGTCCTACTACTGACTGGCACAGAAGCACCTGTTCTATTTTGTTTTGTTTTTTACCTGGCTGGGTTTGCCCTTTCTTAGGCAACCTAGTGGTCCCTGTTGTTAGGGCTCACCGTATTCTTGTCATATGAAGTACAGACATCCAATTGGCTTAACACACTGCAGTTGCAGAACTCCTAAGCACAAAAGATACACCAGCCTCAGCCTTCTCCTACTGCAGGAAAAGCAGGTGTGTCCTACCATACCAAGTCCCTTCATCTATACTTTTAGCTATGATGCTTGTTGGGTAGAGAACACAGGGGGTATGTGTGAGCAGGGGTCAGGGTGTTTCTTCAAAGTGTTCCTCCTTCTTTGAACAACTCCTGGAGCTTAGATTTGATATATTCATTCTGAGAATTTACATTCTTGAGCACCCTCTGGCTGTGAGAGAAGGAGAAAAATCTTATTCAGAGCTGAAAGGACCATCCTGGGCTTATCAAATCCACCCCTTAGTCATTTCAGCTATGCAGTAGAGTTATCCCTTCCACATTGTGACTTTCCCCATCACTATTTCAGTATATTGCAAGTCAGCATAAGCAATTAAATGGGAATTTTGGGGGAGTTTGCAGAAACTACAGATGACACGTGAAGGCCAGCAGACAACACAGAAAAAGTTTAGAAACTCAGAAATACTAAGATTATATGTGTAGCATTGTATAATATCAACATATTTTATCTTTCAATACCATAAATATAGCCACCCCATAAAAGAAGAAGAAAAAATTCAGACTTCTCTGGTATGAAAGGAGGGCCAAAACATTTTACACAGATTTTCCAGATCAAGGGAGCAATGCGCCCTAACCCCTATGATGTAGAAGGGATAACTGTACTTCACTTTAAGGGATCTTGAACAAAATCATGTCCGTCTCTTTTTTAAATAGATTTTTCTCTCCATTTGTCCACTACCCCTTTCTCTTAGATTTGGGAATGATCTTCAGATTTCTGACAAGCTATTTGTTCTGGATGCTGGTGCTTCTGGATCCAAAGACATGAAACTACTTCGAAATCATTTGCAAGATATAAGAAGTCAGATTGTTTCTGTAAGTAGGACCTCCCAGAGAAGCCTGTCTAGCCTCTTTAGGTTACAGCCCAAATTTCTGAGAGGATATTGACGATAGATGCCACCTTCAGACGTGGTATACTGAAATGTGAGCCCTCTTTTTATCCTTTCTTGATTTTAGTTCAGCAGGTCGATTAGTATTTATTAAGTATCTATGCAAAGCCAACAAGCATTTATTAAGCACTTATTTGTGCCGGGCACTGCTAAGATATACAAATACAACAAGCAGAAAGGACAGTCTCCTTAGAGTACACATTTATTGCATGTTTACTGATTAATTGATTCCAATGAAGTAAGACAACAAAGAGGGAGCTGAAAAGAAGGGGAAGAGATGAAGACTGCACTAGATGCAGGGTGACAAAGGCACTAATGAAGTCCCCAACCTCAAGGACTTTGAATTCTACTAGGGGAAAAGACATGTACAAAGATAATTAAATAGGGGCAGCTAGGTGGCACAGTGGATAGAGTACCGGCGCTGGAGTCCAGAAGACCTGAGTTCAAATGTGGCCTCAGACCACACACTTGACACTTACTAGCTGTGTGACCCTGGGCAAGTCACTTAACCCTGATTACCTCACCAAAAAGCAAAAAAAAAAACCCAAAGATAATTAAATAGATGACGCAAGTAGGTGGTATATCGGATAGAGTCCTGGACCTGGAGTCAGACCTGAGTTCAAATTTAGTCTCAGTCACTAACTAGCTTTATAACCTCTATCTGCCTAGTTTCCTTATCTCTAAAATGAATATAATGATAGCACCTTCCTCCCATATTTGTTTGTTTCGAAAACTTTAAAAAGTACTACATAAATGCATAGATATATAAAATAAACGCAAAATAATTTCATGAGGGGGGATAGCACATAACAACTGGAAGGCAGAAGGGGAAGATTAGAAAAAGACCCATAAAGAAGATGACTCAGGAGCCAAGTATAAAAGAAAGCTAAAAAGTGGAGGTGAGGAGTGAGTACACGACAACCACATGTGCAGAGTTAAAGAGAAGGAATTCCATGTATTGGGTGGTTAGTTGGCACAGCAGATAGAACATTGGGCCTGGCCTCAGGAAGAACTGACTTCAAATCCAGCTTAAGACACTTACTAGCTCTGTGACCCTGGGCAAGTCACTTAATCCTGTTTGCCTCGGTTTCCTCATCTGTAAAATGAGCTAGAGAAGGAAATGGCAAACCACTCTAGTATCTTGGCCAAGAAAACTCCAGAAGAGGTCATAAGGTATCAGACACGACTGAAAATGACTGAACAACAGGCCAATCTGGCTGGCACAGAGATTGTATGAAGGCAAGAAATGTGAGATCAGTAGAGAAAAGTAAGTTAAAGCCAGATTTACAGGGGTTTAAATGTCAAACATGGAATTTGTATTTCTATCCTAAAGGCGCCTTTGAAGATCCTTGAGTAGTACAACCCTCCCTTAGGAAGATTAAAGTTTGCAAAGCATTTTACATGTATTATCTCATTTGATCCTCCCTAGAAGGGTAGGTGCTATTATTAATCATCATTTTACAAATCTGGAAACTGAGGCTAAGTGTGGTTAAGTGACTTGCCCAAGGTCACACAGCTAAATAAGTATCTGAACAGAATTTGAACTCAAGTCTTTCTGACTCCAGGTCTAATATTCCACCCTCGGGCTCCCTTAACTATATTCAAATGAAGTTTTTTTTTTAATTGCTTCCAAAGCTAAAAAAGTTTGATGGAGTCATGATAATTGTTTGTTAAACCATCCAACCATAAAGTCATTTGTAATGAGCTATGGATTATTGTATTACCTGCCATAATTCCACACGTAGCACGTGCTCTGTAGATGCTGTCATAAGGCTGCTGCGTCTCCCTTCCTTGTAGCCCCAAAGGATTAGGAAACATTTTTCTCTTACTTTAACTCCAACTTACTTTAACACCAAGGCACTCTTCCCCATTGATTATTGGTTGATATCCATCAGTCAACCAGATTTAATTAGCCTTTATTAAGATGGTATACAGGAAGAACAGTTGATACAAAAGATTCCTCCTAAAAGCCTGTGACCCACTCTTCCATGCAGACAGAGGGGGTTTTGGAGAAACTGGGCTCAAGCTTGGAAAGCATTTGAGACAAAGGGGTAATTCACAGCTCCTGGAAATCTTTTTGCTCAAGCCCCCTTAGGTATGATATAGCTTGTTTGCTAGGATTCTTGTAGAACCTTGAATCTGCCTTTCTTCTTGGAGTTTAATTCTCTTTGGCCCTCAAGGCTGGTACTTTGTCATTGTTATTGCACTTCCCATAAGCCGTTGCTGTCCTAGAGACACTGCTGGAGTGCTTAGGAAAAAATCCAAATCCTCTGAAGTTCAGAGGTCATTGGTCATTGGAATGGGAAAGGAAGGCCAAAGTACTCTCCCCACCACCATTCCGTGTCAAGAAATTCCTCCTCAAGGATTATACTAGGAGAAGAAAGGGAGAGGTAGAATGGGGTAAATTATCTCACAAAAACAAAACAAAACAAAAAAACAGAAAAGAAAAGGCTCTTACAGTGGAGGGGAAACAGGGGAAGATGAGAAGGAATGAGTGAATCTTATTCTCATAGGATATGGCTTAAGGAGGGAATAACATACACATTCAATTGGGTATGGAAATCTGTCTTACCCTACAGGAAAATAGGGGGAGAAGGGGACAAGAGAGCAGGGGGCTGATAGAGAGGAGAGCAGAATGGGAAATACTTCTGAGGAGGGACAGGGTCAAAAGCAAGAATAGAATAAATGGGGGGCAGGATAGGATTAAGGGAAATAGAGTTAGTTTTTCACATGTCTAGTATGGAAGTGTTTTGCGTAACTGCACACGTATAACCTATGAGTTGCTTGCCTTTTCAATGAGGGTGGGTGGGGAGGGAGGAAAGGAGAAAATTTAGAACCCAAAGTTTTAAAAACACATGTTTAAAAAAAAGTTTTCGCATGTAACTGGGAAATAAGAAATACAGGAAATGGGGTACATAAGTCTATCCTGCCCTACAGGAAAATGGAAGGGGAAGGGGATAAGAGAAGGGGGGGGTGGAGAGATAGAAGAGAGGGCACACTAGGGGAAGGGGTATTCAAAATGCATGCCATCTTGGGGTGGGGGAGGGGTTAGATGGGGTGAAAATTTGGAACTCAAAATCTTGTGGAAGTAAATGTTGAAAACTAAAACTAAATAAATTTATATAAAAAAAATTCCTCCCTAAGACTATGGCCAGGGGCTTTTACCACTAAGTCCCCAGACTCTTGAATCTCTGCTAGCCCACCATTTTATAGAAAACCCATTGAGTATTACCAAATTTCTTAATTCAATACAAACATCCTACTTGTGTACCATCATTTAAGTTCATCTAATCAATTTCAAGGACACCTAAAATTGATAAAGGATTTTTTTTTACACTTAGTCTAAATCCTTTGATTCAGTAGAGAAATGTTCTTACTTCATTAAGATATCAGGGCATTTCATATTGACCCTTATTTTAAGCAGGGTTGAGTTGATTGAATTGACTGACTCAACCAATCCAACTCTTACACATAGGAACTCATGGCTCGTCCACCAAGCACCCTAGTCTACATAGGAATAAGGGAATACCATTAAATATTAGTCTCTGTCGACTATTCATAAAATCTCCTTCTGGACAACATGTGGGAAGAGTAATTTAGCCTTTCAGTGAACTCCAACAAATGAATTGACAGACTCCCCAATAATTTTGTTTTGTTTACTTAATTATTTTGTTAAAGTTTGTGTCTCATAAGGAACATAAGACTAGCAAAGGATAATCCAAATTCCTCTCCCCATGTGCATTCTACAAACACTTAAGTCTGTGTGTGCAGAATATTTGCTTAAGCACTGGGGGGAGAAAAAGGCTATTGGAGTATTGTGGGATCAGGAAGTAAAGGCAGCAGCAATATGCAAAATCATGCAAGGGTAATAGGAAGTTGCAAGACAGAATACTGCATGAGGCTTAAGGGGGGATTCTTGTAAGAGGTTGCATTTTAGTTCATCTTTAACAGGTAAATGTGGGTTCAACCAGTGCAGCCTGAGGCAAAGAGAGTGTCCTTGGCCTAGAGAGGCAAAAAGGAGCATGGTTAATTTTGTTGGATATTCTATTGAGAAATCTGGATGTGGAGGATGGCAGTAGGAGGAAAAGCTGGGAAGTTAAAGTGGTACAAGATTATAGGAGATCATGAATGTCTAGGAAGGGAATTTGGGCTTTACTCAAGAGACAGGAGAGTGACATGACCATATCTATGCGTCAATAAGATTATTCTGGCAACAGTATGAAAGACAGATTAGAAGGAGGAGAGGGAGGAAGACTGTTCCAGTCAATGTATTATAGTTAGTTTTTTTTTCATTGTGGTTATATGTCAATTATACATCTCTACAAGTTTCATTTTCTATGGATGATTGAACAATGAATGCCAAGTATTTCGAAATAGATATAACTGAAAATATCATCCTACAAAAGTGATGGTCTTTGTTGGACAGAAACTTACCATTTTTGTTTAGAGAACCATCCCCACCCACCCTGTTTCATTGCCCATAAAGTTATTTTTTCTGTTGTTGAGCAAATGAATGAAGTATACCTGCTCACTCAACATTTGTTGTATGAATGAGTCCACATTTGCATGCATTTCTGTTCCTGTGCCTGAAAGTTCTTAAGAGATATTCAGGGAACTGTTAATTCATTTACATTAAGTGGTAGAAATGAAAATTCTTAGCAGAATTTTTGACAAAGATAAAAAGATGATTGGATTCTGATTAGAGTTGGCATTGAAAACTACAGAGTGCTCACTTTAAAAAAAAAGAAAGTCCTTTGCCAAAAAAAAAGTAACATTGGATAAAAATAATTATTACTGAAAGTGTACCTTCAACACCTCCCCAGATTCCTTTGCAGGGGTGAAAGGTCCACTAGTGTGGAGAATTGCACCGGCTGTCAGCAATTTTCAATGTACTGATTGGTTCTTCTGATTTTTTTTTCTCTTCCTCTCATTTTTTCTTTAAAAAAAATTATCTAAGGAATGGCTCTCTAGAAGGAAGGAAGGGAAAAATTAGGCCATGTGAAAACAAAAGATCGATTTTAAAAACTTTAAAATAAAAGAAAGCATATATTCAGTGTGTAGACAACAATTAGTTACACAAATGGATGTTCCTTAGGTTTGCCCTCCAATGACCCACCTGTGTGAGAAGATCATCTCCACTCTGCCCTCCTGGAGAAAACTGAATGGGCCCAACCAGCTGATGTCTCTTCAGCAGTTTGTATTCGATGTGCAAGACCAGCTAAACCCACTGGCAAACGAAGAAGATCTAAGGCGTATCGCTCAGCAGCTGCACAGCACCGGAGAAGTAAGTCGTCCACAGCACGAGCAACCCTCACTTTTCTCTTCTGTTATATGTTTGTTTGCTTGTCTTGAAAAGTCTGTACTTGGAGGTGAGGGAAGGGGATAATTTGTCCACAGTCTTTTAAGTGCTAGATATGCAGTGACGAGCATGAATAGCAGAGCAGGTGGGCAGAACATAGAAGAGGGAGGGAGAGAGAGAAAAAAATAAATAACTTTGTGTGTATATGTGTGTGTACACATACATGTGTGCATATATGTGTGTTTTACATGTAATACATTAATAAATACTTGCTTATATGTGTAGCATTAATATTATTAAAGTGTTTATGTAAATTGTATAAAAATATTTAATAAATGTTTGATGTTTATATGATATTTACAAATATTTTGTACATAAACATAATTATATAAATAAATAAATGATACAAATAAAAATTCCTTTGGACATATATAATCCATATTATATGTCCATGTATGTGAGATATGTATTTATATCTATATTCCTAATGCAGTATATTATTATATATTGTGAATATAGATTTAAATATAAATATATTATATATTTAAATATAGAAATATATTTTTACATATTTGTGTGTATATATACATATATATACATATATATATACATATACACGTATACATATATACATATACACGTATACATATATACATATACACGTATACATATATACATATACACGTATACATATATACATATACACGTATACATATACACGTATACACGTATACATATACACGTATACACATATACATATACACGTATATACATATATACATATACACGTATATACATATATACATACACGTATATACATATATACATACACGTATATACATATATACATATACATATACATATATATACATATATATATATATATATGTATATATATATATATATATATCTCAAACCCAAAGGAATTTTTCTTACCTGCACTGCTCCAATGTCTTCAGTTTCCTGGAGCTTTGTTCATATTTTATGTCATCAGACATAGCATAGGCTTAATTGATATTTCAAAAATTAAGCAAATTCTTCATTGGAACATTTAAGTGCTTGTATTGATGATTTTTTTTAAAATTCATTTTGCCTTTTGCTATGGTTCAGAACAACTTCCACAGGCTGCTGCCCAGTTCTGAACTTGCCTTTTTGCCTCTCACTTTCAAAGCACAGATCGTTGGCCTTCTCTACATAATTTTATGGTCTTGTCGATTCAGTAGTTGAATGTTTGATGGGGCCTGGATCCAACTAATTTTCCAAGAACCACACATTTTCACTGAGCTGCTGAAAGGGTTGATAACCTTGGATCAATGTTATCACTTTGACCAGATCACCTGAGCTCACACTTGAGACCACAGCAGTGGTATGTTGTGGCAGAGAAATTGTAAGATAAGACGCAATGTTCTGTAATGATAATTTTTTAAAGAAATAAATACATTTAAGTTTTGAAACACCTGAACAGTCTTGACCTGGCAGCTACAAGTCCTTCAGAAAGAATTTGTAGCCAGAAATGCATTGGAAATGACTTGTTATTTTAGGTCTTAAATATGTAACATTTGCAATTTGGATTGTCCAGTTCTGGTTGCATCATTGTTCTGTTCCCCCCAAAAAACCATTCATCTATACTTATGAATGAGGTCACATATGAATAAGTTAAATATGTTAAATAAGTTATGAATAAGTTGATATGGCTGACATGATTAATTCTTGGGGTACTACTGCAGATAACCATTATGGATGTTTATATAATGCTTTCAGATTTGCAGAGCACTTTTATATCTTTTTGTCATTTGAATTCCCACCTTACACACAAGGAAACTCTGGGTTAGGATTGCTGATAATAATAATTGAGACAATCACTGATGGTCACATAGCTAGCCACTGAGACAGAATCTGAATTCAGGTCTCCATCCAGGTTCGGTGGTCTTTCCATTATACCATACTAGCGACAACAAAGTTTCTCCTACATGCTATGCTCTGCTGGGTTTTTTTTAGACCACTTTCTAATTCAGAATAAATAAATAAATATGTATATACACACACACCCCCTCTGTAGCTCAGTAGGCTTACCATCCCCCCCATCCTTATGACTGCACTAAGCAAATTAAGATCACAAAGGAAATGAGGAAATCTTCAGTCCAGTGACAATGACTTCATTCAAGTCTGCCCTTGTGCATGTCAGGGAAATGCAGATTTCTCCCTCTAGACCGAGGATTCTTAACCATTTCTGTGGCATAAACTCCTTTTGTAATCTGGTGAAACCCATGGGCCACTTCTCAGAATAGTGTTTTTAAGCTCATAAAGTAAAATACAGAAGACTACAAAGGAACTCACTTATTTTTGAAATACAGTTATGGGGGAATTTTTTTTTTCAAGTTCATGGAACCTAAGTTAAGAAGTCCTGATGGTAGGTGTATTTTTCCTCTATTTTCATTAAAGGGACAGTTTCTACACTTGTGATAACCCAACCCATTCCCATGCAAAGGCTTTCTAATCTTAGGGGAAAGCAATTGATGATAGCACTAACTTCATGGTGGCTTTTATATCCTTTTAACAAATGTCTTGTGAACTTAGATAATCATTTCATGGCACAGCACATGACCCAAGGAGTCAGTGATTTCTCAACTCTGTTCCTAGGCCAAGAGAAAATTGAGCTGCATGATTTGGAATGGGGAGTATTTAGGAAAAATTCCCTAAGCTTCAGGTGGCCAATTTAGAACCCTAAATCCAGAGGACCTCAGATAAGTTCATTTTGTTACCTTTGATTAAAAAAAAATTATTTCAGGAAGAAGGTTGAATTTAAAATATACTTTGGATTTTCATGAAAAAGTAGTACTCTCCCATTGCTGATAATAAAGATTGAAAGCTGGTCATGTTTCAAAGCCTATTAATTGACAATTCACAAATCCCCACACACATTTTTTTAAGTGACAGCATCAGTAAGAAAAAATAAACTTTGAAAAATATTTAAAGAAACTGAATTTCAAATGGTGCTTTTCCAAGAGCTGCAAAGATTCTGGTGCTGTGCTCTAGAATATTATAACCTAAGAGATGCACAACTGATTTATCATAAACCAATGAGAGCAGTATAGTATGTATAAAGTGATCAAAATTTCCGTGGATGGGCAGGTGAATGATATATACCTGCTTGGTCAACATCTGTCTCATGATTAAGTCCATTTGTAAGGCATCTGAATGCCTCCACCTGAAAGGTCCTATGGGAGACATTCAAGGAAATATTATTCATTTATGTTATGCAGTAGAAAAAAAAATTCTCAGCAGGAATTTATGTCAGAAAGAGATAGCAAAAAGGACTTGAACGTCACATACAAGCTGCTAGAGAAATATCAGCTTCTTGGGCCTGTTTCTTTTTCTCCAGGCAGCAAAGAACTCACACAAATGATCCACTGAAGGGCAATCCTAATCAATATAATAGAGACTAATATCTGTATTCCATGGGTGAGAGACAAGAGAGACCCAGGACAGTAGCTACCTGAATTTGTTCTGTTCCATAGCAAAGGGCAAGATGACTTTTTTTTATCACTGATATAAGCATTTCAGTGTATTAAGAAAAAAACCTACAACACACGTTTCTTTCCCAGTAAAATGACTACTCATTGTTCCCTCTGGCAGATTAACATAATGCAGAGTGAGACTGTACAAGACGTCATACTCCTGGACCCACGATGGCTCTGCACCAGCATTTTGGGGAAGCTCCTCTCTGTGGAGACTCCCAAAGCCCTACACCATTACAGGGGGCGGTACACCATGGAGGACATTCAGCGGCTAGTACCAGACAGTGACGTAGAAGAATTAATCCAGATCCTGGACGCCATGGACATCTGTGCCCGGGACCTGAGCAGTGGGACCATGGTGGATATCCCCGCCCTCATCAAGACTGACAACTTGCACCGGTCCTGGACCGATGAAGAAGACGAAGTGATGATATATGGAGGGGTCCGAATTGTCCCAGTGGAGCACCTCACCCCCTTCCCTTGTGGGATCTTTCACAAGGTACAGGTGAATCTGTGCCGGTGGATTCACCAACAGAGCACCGAAGGGGATGCAGACATCCGACTGTGGGTGAATGGCTCCAAAATTGCCCACCGCGGGGCAGAGTTACTCGTGCTGTTGGTGAACCACGGGCAGGGCATTGAGGTTCAGGTCAGGGGGCTGGAAACTGAGAAGATCAAATGTTGCCTGCTTCTGGATTCTGTGTGTAGTACTATCGAGAATGTCATGACCACCACTTTACCAGGCCTGTTGACAGTGAAACATTATCTAAGCCCCCAGCAACTGAGGGAGCATCATGAGCCTGTCATGATTTACCAGCCCCGGGACTTTGTCCGAGCACAGACGCTTAAAGAGACCTCATTGACTAACACCATGGGTGGCTATAAGGAAAGTTTCAGTAGCATTATGTGTTTTGGGTGTCTTGATGTCTACTCTCAGGGTAGCCTTGGAATGGATATTCATGCTTCAGACCTGAACCTCCTGACCCGGAGAAAACTAAGCCGCCTGTTGGACCCACCTGATCCTATGGGGAAGGACTGGTGCCTTCTTGCCATGAACCTGGGTCTCCCTGAACTCGTGGCAAAGTATAATAATGGAACCCATAAGGACTTCCTCCCAAGCCCAGTGCATGCTCTCCTCCGGGAATGGTGCAGCTACCCTGAGAGCACTGTTGGCCTCCTAATGTCCAAGCTGAGAGAACTAGGCCGCCGTGACGCGGCCGACTTTTTACTGAGGGCATCCTCTGTTTTCAAAATAAACCTAGATGCCAATGGCCAAGAAGCCTATGCCTCAAGCTGTAATAGTGGAACATCCTATAATTCAATTAGCTCAGTTGTATCACGATGAGGACAGCCGTAGGTATGGGTAGAATCTCTTCCAACTGCAGAAAGGAAGAAGCACAGTATCACAATGGATTCCGGATGTATTCATTTATATGCCTATATACAATCTTATCCCCAGTGTTTCCCTGCCCCTTTGCCTCCTCCACCGCTTCCCTCTCTCACCATTCATTCTGTTCTATGTGAATAATCTCTCGACCCTGAGAGCAAACTGTTGCTTTTACTTTCGCCGTTAAAAAAAAGCTAGTCTACTTTCAGTGTTTTCAATTCCATATCTAGTCCACCAATGTATTGCTTCCTATTACTAATTAAATTGGAATATCCAACTTTTCAGTGAAATTTTTAAAAAGCTATCATGTTGACTCTTTTTAAAATGTGCATGTATCAAAAATGTGCATTTCTTATGCCAGTTTTATTCCTTAAACCATCTCCTTGGCTTTTTTTTTTATAAACCACAAACTGTTTAATATTAAGCATTCTGTGGTCAGTTTAGCATAATACCACTGTATAATTTATAAATAGGAATTTTGTGAGTGCCTTTTGCAGAAGAGGATGTGTTTGGAATCATCGGAGCTGGCCAGGAATTGTCATAAAGAAAATGCTACCTCTATGTCCCTAACTGCATGCTGATCATTGCAAGTGGTGCTTCACCTCTGGTTTCCCTCCAGTTTGAAGTGTTTTGTTTGACAATAAACAGGGAGAGAGAGAAAAAAAAACCTTTCCTAGGAAAGTTTCGTGTATGACACCTGTTGCTACACAGAGTTGTGTTACCAATTTTGCTTTTGTTTAAAACTCAGTGTGAAGTTCCCCGTTAGCCTCTAAACTGATGTCATGCTTCATTATTTCCTCTCATCTCAGGTAAAAGGTCCATACAGTTGTAGGATAACCAAAACCCATGTAAAGTAGGCGATACCACAGTGATATTCTATAGCTGTCCATCATTATTGGTGCATAGCAGATGGTTTTCAGCATTCAGGCCCTGGTTTGCTTATTTCCAGTACTTGAAGTGTGAACAAAAAAAACAATAAAGGAAGTTTTCCTACAATGATTTTAAATTGTGATACATAGCTTTTAAGTTAATATGAAGAAATATGTCCTATTCTGTCCTGAAAAGCATGTCATGTTAATTAATGGCACAATATATATGTGTATATACATATATATGTATGCAATATGTGTGTATATATGTGTGTATATATTAATACAGGTATTTTTTTCTGAAACTGAAAAATGTAGTAAATTTTAAATTTTGTTTTGTCCTAAGGAGTTTTTGTTTGTTTGGGCAGTTTTGTTTTTGGTTTTGGTTTTCTTTTTTTTTTTTTTCTTTGGTTTGGGGATTTTTTTTTAACAAATAAACTGTTGCTTGTTGCATTATTTTTGTTAGACTTTGTTCCAGAAGAATTTCTCTGAGTTGTGTATTCATCATCACTACTTGTCATATGAGTTTTCTTTTTCTGATTTTGGGTTGTATAGATGTCAATTTTAGGGTATTCTTGATTGGGTCCCCTAAAATATGTCTATGGGGATGGAGGAAGAGGAAAGAACAAAGCTTATTTTTCTCTATGCTCTCATTTTAAAGGGAAAGCATTGCATCTGTCTTCCTTTGGCAGACTAAAAAGACTTGGAGCTGATTACATCATGGAATGCCTAACAGGGGTGGTACAGGTATAAGAAGAGGTGTGTCTACTAAAAGACAAGCCTGGGTGGCTACCTGGGTGACTTCAATCCCCTCATCTACAGCCAGGAATACAAGTATTTGCACTACTTCACAAGGTTGTTGTGAGAATCAAATGACAATGTATGGAAAAGTGCCTTGAAAACCAAACACCAGTATTAAAGCATTGTTTTATAATATGAATTGAATAGGGAAAAAATATGGATGGAATCATTAACAAAAAAAAAACTGATGACATCCACAGCTACTGGCCAATATCTCCTTAAAATCAGTGTGCACTAGAATGATCGAAATGAACATCCAAGATCTCCAGGATAAAAATAAAAGAAGACAACAGGAAAACTTTTGCAAATGATTTTTGACAGTAGGCCACTTCAGTCCCATAATTGAGAGATCTTGAGAATACAATTTCCTACTGTCTGGTTTAAAAACAACGCATTTGACCCAGTAGAGCAGAAATTCCTAACCTTTTTTTGTGTCATGATCCCTTTGGCTATCTGGTGAGGCCTATGGACACCTCAGAATAGTATGTTTAAATGTATGAAATAAAATACAAAAGATTGTAAAGGAAACCAATTGTATTGAAATGCAGTTATCAAAATATTTTTTGAAAGTCCACAGGCACCAGCTTAAGGAACCCTGCGTTAGAATAAAATATGGGGGGTGGGGCACCAGCTAGGTGGCACAGGCTCTGGATTCAGGAGGACCCAGGTTCAAATCCTGCCTCAGACACATAACACTCACTAGCTGTGTGACTCCGGGCAAGTCACTTAACCCCAATTGCCTCACCAAAAAAAAAAAGAAGAAGAAAATATGGGCTCTTCCCACACACACAGGATCTACATGAGATGCTATCAGAGAGAAAACTTTGTTCAACAATCCTAGGGTTGCCAATGTCAAGTGAGACATAAAATAGAGATTTGCCTGACAAAGGCATTCACCTTTGTCATAAACTATGTCTTGTGTAGGGTCACAGTCAAAATGGCATTCTTTATAAATGGTGACTTCTTCCCAGTGCTTCTGCTTGTGAATGATTGTACAGTTATCCCTTCCACATCGCTGCTTTCCCCATGGCAGTTTTGATATATCACAGGTCAGCATAAGAAATTAAATGGGAATTTTGCAGAAGCCACAGAGGACACATGAAGGCCAGAACATGACACAGAAAAGGTTTACAAACTTAGAAATGCATAAAATATACATATGGTATTGTCTAATATCAACATATTTTATCTTTTCATATAAATATACAAAATTTCTTTTTTAAGTTAAAGTAGTAAAAGTTTATGAAAGAACTCAAAAGACACTAGAAGACACAGTTTTACGCAGATTTCCCAGATCATAGGGCACTGCATCCCTAACCCCTGCAATGTGAAAGAGAGAACTATATGCAGTCTCAGAGTACTGCAGGACCTCTTAAATGAATACATGCCTCTTCAAATGATACTCAACAACTCATACAAGAAAAAAGTGGATAAAGGATGTCATTTGCCCAAGGTATGACATGCACTTGGATGGGTTGATCAACACTTGGACTGAAACTACAGATGAACAACAAGCTGGTGCCAGAATTAAATGGGAAGAAGAGAATGAACCAGATTTCAATTGGGAGATTAGGGGTGTTTTCAGTCATCTCAAGCTTCTCCCTTATTCTTAAGCCATCTCTGTTTTTTTAAATATCAGTCACCTTCGAAATGGTACGTGACTGCTAATCATGATACCCCACTGAAAAGAAATAGTAACAGGTAATTCAAAGGGCCATGAGTAGCCATGTGTTAGTAAGCAAATTATGATATATTACCAATCATAACTTCTGCTTGGGAGGTGGGGAAGAAGGGTGATGTAAAAATATATAATCCAGGAAATGTATGATCAGAAAAGGACCCCTAGTAAGAACTAGGTATAACAGATGAACAGATTGAATGTTGCACTAGTACCATGAAATGTTAAAAACAAAAAACACCTTTTCTAGCATGTTGCCTGGGTCATTTATGGAGGATTATGGAAAGACGTGAGCAAGAATTACACAGATGGATAGCTTGTGATCTGCACCCCCAGAAGAAGTATCTATGTTGATAAGGTCCTAGATACATATAAGCATATATTAAAGTCCTACCCTAATGCCTCATTATGGACAGCTAAGTGGCAAAATGGATAGAGTGTTGGGTCTGGAATCAGAAAAACTCATCTTTCCACGTTCAAATTTAACCTCAGATACTAGCTGAGTGACCATAGACAAGTCACTTAATCCCCCCTACCTCAGTTTCCTTATCTGGAAGATGGCAAACCATTCCAGAATCTTTGCCAAGAAGACCCCAAATGGGGTCATGAAAAGTCAGACTCAACTAAAACAACTGAACAACAACAACAATGCCTCATTGGGGCATATAAGGGAACCTGAATTCTCGTGCTAATAGAGCTCACAGGTGGCTGGGCCCTTCCCTCCAATCAAAAAAGGCAGCAACATAAACTCTCTGTCTTTGGAGGGTCAACCTATCTAAATTCAGAAGTATTAATCACCAGAATTTGCCCCTATGTGATGAAGTGGGGGAGGAGGGAGGAGAAGGTGTTGGCACTACAACAATTCATAAACCATGTCTGCTAATCAGGGAGGTATGTGGTAAGGTCACTATCAACATCAGCAAAGAGGAACGTCCTCAGATTCTTAACAAAAATTATTCCCTAGCTAGAGACTAGGACTGCCTAAACCAATACAAAATGCCGTTCACTCATTTCAGTTTTCTGACTTTTTGTGACCCCATCTGGGGTTTTCTTGGCAGAGATACTAAAGCGGCTTGCCATTTCCTTCTGCAGCCTATGTTACCGATGAGGAAACTGAGGTAGACAGGGTTAGGTGACTTGCCCAGGGTCACACAGCTAGTGTCATGTCGGAAGCCACATTTGAACTCAGGTCTTCCTGATTCCAGGGCCAGAGCTCTATCCACTGTGCTACCTAGCTGCCCTACATACAAAATCCTTGATATTAAATCACAAGATATTTAAAGGGCACTTGGTTAAATAACCATCAGAGCACCTGGGCTTCTGGGTCATTAAAATAGGTAGTAGTCGTTACCCATAAATCCTTAGAGTACTCAGCTGGTATGCCTTTATAGATAACTATAAGGCAGTGACATCACGGGAAAGCCTTGTATCTTCAGTAGCTAATTTCTTATGTGCTCCAGTTTCTTCAGTCCTTCATCTTAACAACGTGGTAGCTAGTCTTGTCATCCTGGTCACCCTATTGTGGATGTGTTTGTTAGTCTCCTTCCTAAAATGTGCCTAGAACTGAACTCTATGTTCTAGGTAAGTCTAGAGTTCAGTCTAAAATAAAAAGCTATTTCATCTCCTCTCTTGTGTGAACATTCTGCCTCTCAGTGCAGCCTAAGATCATACACGGCTTGTTCTGGTTTTGTCTGTATCCCTGGCACCTAGCAGAGGAAGTACCTCGCAGGGAACAGGAGCTTAATAAATGTTTCTTGAATTACTGAATTCATTGGCCTATTCTTGACTCATATTGAATTTACAGACCACTAAAACTTCCTCATCTTTTTTACAGTATCTGTAGTCTAGCTGTCACTCACCCATCTTGTAGTTATTAAATATATTTATTTTTAAGTGTAGAAACATAGCAGCAGGAAAAAGCTTATTCAGTGCTTAAGGTAATAAACATCAGGCAAGGCATAAATCAAGGAAATGTGTGCTGGACAGAAGTATTTGCTGTAATGGAGGAGATCCAGGAAAAGAGGAAGCATGGATAAAGGATTCCTTGGATAAAGTGAAGTGCTCCTCACAGACCTGTTTGTGAATGAATCTGCTGGCTCAGTCAAATCCCTGGACATTGTAGAGACTCCCGGAAAAGATTTGCAATCAATTACTTAAAGGAGTGTGGCGTGTCCATCCGTGCACGAAAGATCAAATGGATGAAGAATGTCTGTTGCCCAAATTTCAGCATGAATTTGAATAGATATCCTATAGACAAGAGCTTTTCTGACAGTATATATTTATGAAGAGATGGTATAGTTTAAAAAGGACCTGGGTCCAGAGCTGAGAAGCCAAAGGGAAGGAAACTAGATCATTTTTGGAAAGTTGCAAAGCCCATTTACCGATCCTAGGCATGACAGCAAATGATTGTCTTTTCTATTAAAAAAAAAACTTTTTGCTAGTGTTGGTGTTTGGCAGGGAAAAAACTCCTCTGCCTTCAAAGAACTAATGACAGCTGTCACACAGAAGGCAATAGAAAGGTGTATGGTGGAAGTAAGCAAGCTGCAACACTTAAAACTGACATTTAAAAAGTTTGAGAGGGGCAACTAGGTGGTGCAGTAGATAGAGCACTGGCCCTGGAATCAGGAGGACCTGAGTTCAAATCCAGACTCAGACATATAACACTTAAGTAGCTGTGTGACCCAAGGCAAGTCACTTAACCCCATTGCCTAGCCCAAAAAAAAGTTTGAGAGGCGTAGTTTCTGGGTAATTTAATCATTTTATTAATAAGGCTAGCATGTTATTAATAAAAGAGGTCAGTGGCACTCTCAAATGCCAAAAACCCCTCATGGCTGTGGGCTCACAGTGCATATGCCCTGGAGCAGCTAGGTGGCACGGTGGATAGAGCACCAGCCCTGGAGTCAGGAGGACCAGAGTTCAAATCTGACCTCAGATACTCATTAACTGTGTGATCCTGGGCAAGTCACTTAACCCCAATTGCCAAAAAAGAAAAAAAAAACACAGTGTATATGCCCTTGGAAGAACAGGTGTTCCTGAGGATGGCAATCAACTCTGGTTTACAATTAATGAGAAAATGAATATTACAATGAGAGGTGGGCTATATTACAATGAGGGTCTTGAGGTACATGACACTGAGCATCTAAATCTTTGTCAAAGAGACAGCAATTTCCGTATCACCTGTCTGACAAAAGGGAGAATCCACATTTTCCAAGACCTGCCTGAGTACACAATGAGCAGGAATCCACCCACTTGCCTCCACTTAGAATTTCTTTTACTGTTTTTGGTTACATCTCAGTCATCCTGGCTGAGTAAATCTTTGAGAAAGATTCCCCCATGCTGGTTAAATTCTGGATGAGGAATAGTAAAGAGGGAAAACCTTGGTCTCAATTCAATAGTTTGTTGTTGATACAAGTAAGAAATAATAATTTCTCTCAAAACAATAAGGAACTCCAAAGAAAAACAAGAGGAAAGGATGTCGCGATGGAACAGGAACGTGGGTTGGTCATATGATAAGAGGGAGCAATGACAGGAACATGGCGTAAGAGCTTCACTGATACCCTCAAGATGTCAGAAAAAGGTCAGGAAGACTTCCAGTATGTTGGGTGGACTCTGTTCAGAAGTTTAGGAGAACATGAACCAGTATTACAGAGGATGGGTTGCAGTTTGCAATTAAAACAGATGAGATCACAGAACCATTTGAGTACTTGAATAAGACCTTATTCCTATTCATCTTTATTTATTAAATTCAACTTATTGTTCTAGTCTGTGAGGGTCATTAGGTTTCTTTCATCTGCACACTTTACGAACATGTTATTTGTACCTTCTTTCAAGACTGCTACAAATATTGAATAGCATAGGGCTGAGGATAGACTTCTGGGTCAGTCCAGTTGGGACTTCCTACATTGACACTGAACCATTAATGTCTCCTCTTTGGGTTAAACTGGTTAAAATCTTAAAGTTCCAAATCATCTAGTCCTCATTCCTCCATCTTGTCCCCGAGGACAGCAGATTTTGTCAAATGCCTTTCTGAAATCCAGGTTATGATATGACATTTCCCAGACTTATTAGTTTAGTCAAAGAAGAAAATTAGGCTGGCATGACTTGTTTAGGATAAGCCTCTGCCTCAGTTTATTCAACTGTAAAATGGAGATGGGCCGCTATGTGGTACAATGGATAGTGTTGGGCCTGGAGTCAGGAGGACCCAAGTTCAAATCTGGCTTCTGACACTCACTAGCTGTGTGACCTGAGCAAGTCACTCAACTCTGTTTGCCTCAGTTTCCTCATTTATAAAATGAACCAAAGAAAGAAATGGCAAACCACCATCTTTGCCAAGAAAACTCCAAATGATGTCACAAAGAGTCGGACACCATTGAAATGACTGAACAACAACAAAAAAAAATGGAGATAATAGTAACACCTACTTCTCAGGGTTGTTGTGAGGTGATATTTGGTAAAGCACTTAGCACAGTGCCTGGTACTTTGTAGGTACATAATAAAAGTTTATCCCAAACCCCCCCCCTTTTTACCCTCTTCAATAATGTTTTCAAGTACTTTGTCAGGAATCAAAATCAAGCTCTCAAACCACGAATTTTAAAGAGTTCAACCTCTTCACTTTTTTTTAAACAAAAAAATACTAAGTCACCTTTTATTGCACTTTAAGATTTTAAAAGCATGGGATTACAATAATTCAGACATCATTTGCACACTTCCAGCACTGGAATAGTCTCTTGTTCTCCAGTGTTCTTTCAGAGGTAAGGAGCAAGCCTTCAGCAATCTCATCACTAGACCCAAAGGCTAGCTTACTTGGGACTAGTGACTTGGGAGAACTAATCTGGAGGGCAGTTAAACGTTCTCATTATATCCTCATTTATCTTTAAATTCAACTACTTGTTTGTCATTTTTTAAAAGCCACTTTTCTGGCTTCAAGATTTAGCTCCTACCTTCAGCAGGATCTGTACTTTAGCTCTCCTAACACTTAGTTTAGAAGACTGAGGCAGTTTTTGTATTTGTCCTCATTTATTTTCCTTTGCTTCCATCGCCTGTATTTTTTCTAAAATTTAAATTGGTCAGAGTTGAATACACATCATTCTATCTCGTTTTTTTCCTCTTTTCCTTTTTCGCCAGAATTTATTGTGTTGCAAAACTTTGTTTTAAAAAAAAAAAGGTCTCATTTCTTGCATGCCAAATTTCTTTTGAGAATTTCGGGTCATAGGAATTTTTGTTCTGTCCTTTCTTAGTCAGCATGCGTTAATTATGCCCCTAGCCCTGGGAACTGAGGATGCAAAGAAAAGCAAAAGGAGCCCAAGATCTAGCTGCCCCACAAACACAAGCTATATATAGGATAAATAAGAAATGGTCAACAGAGGAGGAAAGGCACTACAATTAAAAGGGATTGAGAAAGACTTCCTGTTCAGAATCTAACCACCGTGAATCTAAGGTTACTCTGTGCCTGACTTTCCCAGATCATGAACTCTATAATGAACCCTTCAAGGCTCCCATTATTTCACCACAGCACCATGGTACAGTCAAAAGAACACTAAATTTGGAGTCATAGCTTGGGTTCAGATCCTGCTATTGACACACCCTGTATGGCAGATATAAGATTGCAAACTAAGACTTTGCTAAAATGTGGTACGCAGAACTGAACATAATATTCCAAGATGCCTACGCTAACCAGAGGTCTGACTGCTGAGCCCAGAAAGGTGCCGAAGCTGAGGAGTGACCTGCTTGATCCAGCATGCTGGTAGCTGAGATGGTGCGCTCCACAGTGTGGAGGCAATTCCATCAATTGGATTATACCTGGAAGTGAGTTCAGTGGCTACACCTACCTTCTGAGATGTCACAAGGCCCCATACCAAATGAAAGAAGACAGAAACAGAAGGTGATTCCCATCCCAGGCACAGGCTTGCTTGGAAGACCAGGTGCTAGCCCTGTGAAAGGGAAGCTGCTCACCCCACCATTCCTTTGGAGCTCAGAGACACGTCCTCATAAGAGACAGCAATTTGGCCAGTTAGTGTATCTTTTGTATGCAAACTCAGTCCTAGCTGAATCACCAATTACAAGGCTTTTTCACAGGCAGAAACAGTCACACAATTCCCATGCATTTTCTGAATCAAGGAGCAGGAACCCTTCTGTTTCATATTATCATGAATTTTTGGAAACAAACCCCCTTAGTCCCTACATGGCCCCCAAATGCTCCTAGGACTGAGCTTCAGTGGCTAGTCTGCCGTTCCAGATGCATATGACACTCCTCTCCTAGCCTCATTCTTATCAAGAATTTAAATCACTCTTGTGTTGTCTATTTCAAAGGGTCTTCAAAGGTACTGAGAATGGTGATCAATAAGATGACTCTCGGGGCAGCTAGATGGTGCAATGGATAGAGCACTAGCCCTCGAGTCAGGAGGACCCGAATTCAAATCCATCCTCAGACACATAACACTCACTAGCTGTGTGACTCTGGACAAGTCACTAAACCCCAATTGCCTCACCAAAAAAAAAAAAAAAGTGATTCTAAAAGGGTCTAAGGACAGATAGTGGAAGTCTAACACTAACTACACTCTTCCTAGTCATCTTCTTAATGAAGAACAATAAGGAATCTTTAAAAAAAAAATAATGAGTTGGCAAGTTGGACAAGGATGCACAGCAAAGGAAAACATAGGAACATTTCCATAAATGGTGTATAAAGAACACTATCTTCTCCACGATACTTACTAAATCTCAGGTATGGAAAAAGTGTAATACTGCATAGTTTGGCTATGGGATGTACCGACCTCTGTGTACCTAAGAAGGCAACAAGAGCTCACTCCCTCCTCTACGTAGCTTTAAAAATAAATAAAATAAAATAAAAGGTTGTTGTTAATTTGTTTGCTTTTGCCTCGTGAAAGGCCAGAGGTTTTGGTTAAGATTTTGCCTCTTTGTTTGTATATTTATTTGACTTTGGTGGAATTAAATTTAATTTTAAATTTTTTAATTAATAAAAAATTGATTTTTGGAAGGAAAATAACCATTTTATCTCACTAAAAAGATTGGTTTCTCTTACAGTCATTGATTCTTGCTGACTAAGACCTGACTTCTCATTTTCCCATGAGCAAACGGATGATTGAACCACTCACTGGTCTGCTCATGTGCTCCCTTTCCCCCATCCTGAACCCTACCAGGATGAGAGTTTTTGCAGAAAATCTGGTGTTGTTGCTTATTAGGCAATGTAGAGGTTACAGGCATTCAGCACCTCCCAAGGAGTGAATCACAGTCACGAGACAAGGGGAGTGTAGGGAGAAACTGCTTACTTTTAAATTATCTGACCGATATTGGATCTTTGGGGGTGGAGAAGACAGATCAGGGTCTTTGTTTGCAAAGGCCCATGCTCCTAAACTTTGGGTGGGTATAACACGTAAGAATCCAGTACTTGGTGGACCGGTTCATCCCTGCTGGTGTGCTAAATGAGACTTCTCTTTGAGATGAACTTACTGTCCTGGAGCGTTTGTAAATTTGCAGCTCTTCAAAGTCCCAGTCCGCCACTAGCACCATGGAAAGTGGGATGGATTGGAAGTCAGACAGCACTGTTTAAAATCCCAGGTCCTACTTCCTATGTGACAGGAGTAAATTATTTTACCTTTCTCAGCCTCAGTTTCCCCCGGGTGCCTTCCAGCTCTAAATCTCCATCTACTCATTTACATGAACTTCTCCAGCTTCAGTTTCCTCATTTGTAAAATTGACAAGATAATGTCCAATATCCCTTCCAGATATAATGATCTATGAAGTACCATCCCCCCCCAAAAAAAATCCTGAGGGGTTGTTTCTTCATTGGGCAGCCAATCAACACACATTTATTAAGTGCTTGCTGTATGCCAAGCACTCTGCTAGGCTCTGAGGCTATAAAAAAAAAAACCAAAACTAGCTCCTGACCTCAAGGACTTCAAATCCAAATAGAGGAGACAATGTGTAAATACAGCTAGGTCCAGATTTGTACTACTAATATAATGTTCTAATTCACATAGCATATTTTTATTGTTTCCATCTGGCAAGAACCCATTACCACATTTTACCTAATTATTACTTTATTTATTTATTTACTTAGTTTTGGCTAGGCAATGAGGTTAAGTGACTTGCCCTGGGTCACACAGGAGTAAGTGTCAAGTGTCTGAGGCAAGATTTGAACTCAGGTCCTCCTGACTCCAGGGCCTGTGCTCTCCACTGCTCCACCTAGCTGCCGCCTAATTATTACTTTAAATACTGCTCATTTGGATACATATAACCAGACCACTTCACAGGGGTCAGTATTTGCACTAATGAGACCTGGTCTAAGCAGGGCACATAGAAGATAGATCTCAGAGGGGACTAGAAATGATCCCTACAGAAGGTCTTGTTATTGTTGGTGTTGCCGCTGCTTTGTTCTCAGAGAGGACCAATGATATCAGGAGGGCGATGTCTTGACTTGCAAGTGAATTGGATTTAAGTGAGGCAGGGCTGAAGGAAATTACAGAAACTAAGAGGCAGAGGTGAGGAAGGACAACATTCCAACAACTCGTGCAAAAACACGGAAAATGTTGTGTTTGAGGAACAGCAAGCAGGCCAGGGTATAGCTGGAGCTTAGAATCTGTGGTGTGAATTGGAAGGTGTGAACGGATTGAAAAGGTAAGAAGAGGCCAGGCCCAGAAGAGCGTTAGATGCCAAACTGAGAACTCTACATTTGGTTCTAACTATTGCTCCTAATAATCTGGTTAACCAACCATTCTTCTCTTTGGCCCCAGGACTTCCAGATATCCTCAAATCATAATGTTGGGGGCAGTTAGGTGGTGCAGTGGATAGAGCACCAGCCCTGGATGCAGGAGGACACGAGTTCAAATCCAGCCTCAGGCACATAACACTTACTCCTGTGTGACCCTGGGCAAGTCACTTAACCCTACTGCCTAGCCGGAAAAAAAAAAAGTTGAGATTTTGGGGCAGCTATGTAGTGCAGTGGATAGAGTACCAACCCTGGATGCAGGAGGACCTGAGTTCAAATCTGACCTCAGACAAGTAACACTTATCAGCTGTATGACCCTGGGCAAGTCACTTAACCCCATTGCCTAGACAAAAAAAAAAAAAAAGAAAACCAAATCATAACATTGCTTCCAATTTTGGATATGTCCACCTCAGGATACTTGTTTGCCTGTGACCATGAAAAAAACAAACACAAAAGAGGTAAGGGTAAAACCCAGGTCTAGGCTTGCCTTAATTCCCATGGCAACGTGGAGGTGAGAAGAGAGGCCAACAAAGTCATTCTCTCACAAAGCGGTCCATTCTATTTTTGGACAACTCTATTGGAAAATGCTTCCTTATTTTATTATTTTTTTTTTGCTTCCTTATTTTAAACTGAAATGTGTTTCCCAATAATCTCCCAGCATAAATTCTTCTTCTGCCACACAGAGTTACACAGAATCCTAATTCCTTGTCCACATGATGGCTTTTGAAACATTTAGATATTTGAAATATTTGAAAATTAACAGTATGTTCTCTGCTATAGCCTGCCTTCATAAGGTTAAACATCCTGACTTCTTTCAACCAATGCTGATATGACATGGTTTCCAGAGTTCCTCACCGTCCTTTTTTGAGCATGCTCCATGTCCTTGCAACAGAGTTCCCAGAACTTAACCCAATACTAGATTATTCCTATGAGTAAGTACAAACCAGGGAGTTGAGAAGCTGTTAGGGGAATTTCCCCCCCCTCATTTTAGAGGCGACTTTAGTGCCATCTCCTAGAAAAACTATTCTCAAAGGGGGCATCTAGGTAGTGCAGTGGATAGAATGTTGGGCCTGGAGTCTGAGTTCAAATCTGGCCTCAGATACTTACTAGCTGTGTGACCCTGGGCAAGTCACTTAACCTTGTTTGCCTCAGTTTCCTCATCTGTAAAATGAGCTGGAAAAGGAAATAGCAAACCACTCCAGTATCTTGGCCAAAAAAATCCCAAAATAACTAAACAACAACAAGTCTGACCCTCATTTTTCCAGAAGAGAGGTATTTGTGAGAGGTTCTGAGAAGTCAAATAACTTGCCTAGGATTATATAGTCAACTGCAGAATTGCCAAGGAAACCCCAAATAGGATAACAAAGAGTCAGATACAACTGAAATGACTCAACAGTCAAAACAAGGGGAAAATGGAATGGATGTGGGATGGGTTTATAGTCTATCAGTTCAAAGAGAAGACAGAAAAAAATGTTTCTGAAATGCAGTTAATAGAACTGGCCTATAACCAAAAATTGTGGGAGAATTCAAATAGTGAGAGATTTGCTAGAAGCCTAATTTATTCAGAAAAGCATCTAATAAATCCTTGAAGTAACTTACTAATAATTCCATTTCTCAAAAGGCAGAGAAAACAATGAAGAGAACTACTCTCAACTGAATGGTGACAAAATGATAGAAGTGATAGAAACAACTTCATCTTGGAATCTGCAATGGTGAAGGAAATGAATGGTGGACATAGATGTGTACTCCCTTTCACTAAGAGAGCTGAAGTTTAGGTTCTAGGCTCTTAGCAGAGACAGGACAGTTGGGAGAACCAGTGTCTCCTCTCATGGGAAAATGGTAGGTAGCACTCAACTGATCATTGCAGCTGAAACCCATTGGGTGGTAAGGGTAACAACCACTTAGTAGGGAGAAGGGGAGGGAGAGAGGAAGGGGGAAGACAAGGGGAAGGAGAGAGGAAGGGGGAGACCAGAGGAAGGGGAGAGAAGAGGGGGGAGAGGAAAAAAATAGAGTAAGGAGTAGAAAAAAGGAAAGTCAGGGGCAAGATCAAGTGGGAGGGAGACAGGTGCCAGTGGGCAGCAATGCCAGCATGTTGCTCACAGAAGACACCGGTGGCTTTGCAGTATCACAAGCTTAAGGGGTTCCTGTATATCTTTATGTTCTCCATTCATCATGTCTTTTTGTGTTGACTCTTCCCCCAATGGTTTGTCTATTTATAGGAGGGTTGATTCCAGTTTATGAGTCAAATGTTCTCTTATTTTTCTTACTATGTACTATTTCCTAAAATTTTTGTGCTTTGGAGAAGAAAAAAACTCCTCAAATCTTAGAGTGGATCAATAAATTCATAATCAGTTAATTAGCTTTTAGCATATTATTTATGATGCTTCATTGGACTGATTAGAGTTAAGGGAAGACATAAGGACTACCCTCAAAGAGGGTATCATCTAGATTATTATCATAAGTAACTAGCAATTATTATCCCATAAGCCAAAAATTCAGAGAACTGTACGAAAGGAAATAGGTTTATGATTCACTTAGACTTATTTCAGTTCAGCAAATACATATTAAGTAACTAGGATGTGCCAGGGGTTGCAAAGACAAAAATGAAACAGGCCTAGCCCTCAAGGAGGGCTTCAGCTTGGGGACTGAAAGTTGTACACTGACAGGTGGACTCAGAAGCTTAAGGCAAGTGGAGGGGAGGTGGAAATAAGTCCTTTATATAATGTAAATAACCATTTTTTATTTAACTGTCTTTCATAGTTGAATTTCTGTATTCTGGCAACCCCCAATAATCTTGGCTTGCTAATTCAGCTTTACCATAGTGTAATTAATGTATTCTCAACAAATCTCTCTTTAAAGTCACAAAAGCTTAGGGCAGGGTAAAGAGTCATGAATGGATCTAGAATGACTAGACCTATTTCCTCAAACTACGCCCCACACCCCCAGTCATTTTGGGCAAGTCACTTTGCCTATGAAGTAAATATACAAAACAGCTTCAGGAGAAGTTTAACAAACGGATGGGTAAGGGTGTGGTTTGGTTTGTTGGTGGTTGTTCCATCTTTTTCTGTGGATTAAGGCAAACAGAGGTTAAGTGACTTGGCCAGGGTCAGGTAGCTAGTAAGTGCCTGAGGCCAAATTTGAGCTCAGATCTTCCAGACTTCTGGCCCAGAACTCAATCCTCTGCACCACCAGGTTACTATCTGTAAAATGGGAACTTTGTCCGGGATGACTTACCCTCCATTGCCTTCTACCTATAACATACTGTGAGTCGCATCATTGTCCTTTTCCTCACTAACAGAAAGCTCCAGATAAGCTAACCTAAAAGCATTCAAAAGGAAAGGGAAGGAGCTGTTTGGCAGGGAGGAGAGAGGCACAGGAAGGAGGATCAGAAGCAGAATTCTACAATTTTGCCAAGGTTGGGCCCCAATTCATCCATCTTCTACTTTTCTATGAGAAGTTAGTGCTGCTCTAGTCGAACATCTGTGACTGATAAATTTGCTTAGTTGGCTTACAAAATGAAAGATAAAAAATCTGGAAAGGATAATAAGTGTCAGACTGTCTTTTAAGGAACCATTCATTGTCTCACATGCTATGACTGGCCTTGGGTCATTGTGGCCATTCTTCAGAAGGGAGACTTAGGATTTCTCTTTGGAGGATCGTTTTTTGCTAATGATGGGCTTCATTGATCTGCATATCTGGGAGAAAGTGTACCTGGAGGACATAGAACTGCATCAGCAGTGGGTAGCAACAATACTAAACCTGAGGATGATGTGGGATAGGAAAAACGTGTAGAAGACAGGAGAAAAAGACAAGTGACTTCACAAATCAGTGTGTCAATGCATTTTGCGTGATCTCAGAGTTGGAAAACCGGCCTGAAAAACACCCTCTCTAAAAGATCTCCCAAATTGTCATATATCCAGAGCTCCAGTGATCTAGAATCTCCTGAAGCAGCCTCATTCCACTCTGTATAAATGATGATGATGATGATAGCTAACATTTATATGTGCCAGGTACTGTGCCAAATGTCTGAGGCTGGATTTAAACTCAAGTCTTCCTGACTCCAGGCCCAGTGCCCTTCTACTGCAACACTTAGCTGCCTATAAGTTTAGCTAGTTAAAAATAATAATAAATAACATTTATATAGCACTCATTTACTAAGCACTTTATGATTATTGTCTCATTAGATCCTCTCAACAATCCTGGGAGATACTCCTATTTTACAGATAAGGAAACTGAGGTAAACAGAAGGTAAATGACTTGCCCAGGGTCACATAGCTAGTAAGTATCTGAGGCTTCATTTGAACTCAGGTTTTCCTGAGTCTAAGGCTGACACTCATTCCATTGCCACCTAGCTGCCCCCAAGAAGGTTTTTCCCTACTTCAAGCCCAAATCTGCCTTCCTGTGTCTTCCTAGTTTTTTACCTTTTAAGACTGAATGGATGTCCCAGTGAAGACTCTTCAGTGTAATTAAGGTTTGGGATAAGGCTGAGTGGGATGAGGGATCCGTGAAAACTTCTTAGAAGAATAAATGGAAATTGTATTGTGACTCAAGGCAGGCATAGCAGCCCAACAGGCCTAAGTTTCGGTTTACTAGAAATCACCTGAGTTATGGGAATCCAACCCCAAGAACCCCCCCCCTTTTTGGGCCATTGTTATATCAGTAGTTAAAGTCTGCCAAGCCTGAAACTCCTGAAGAAGCCCCCCTCCCCTGCCCTGTATCTTGTTATACCTGTTACTATATTTCAGTCATGGTAACCTGGTTATACAGTACAGTGTCTAGCTTGACTGCAAATCTTTAATTGCTTCTTTGGTATTACTTCAGCAAACTAAGGGGCTAAATACAGACATGTATATTGTTCTGTTTTGTTTTCTGTTTCCATAGATTGTGAGCCAAAACATTGCCAGTTGGTAGGAGGGGGGATTTACCCATTAGGGCTATTTAATCTAGTTCTTAATTCCTGTACTGTCTCTCCCCTCATCAGAGCATTCTGGTGGAGGGACACCCTATTCTCGAGAATAGTAAATAAATTAACTTTCTGTTTCTCCTTGAAAAACCTGTAAGGTGTTTTTCTTAATTTGAGTGGCATCCCACACAAGGCCAATCAAAACAAGATTCTAATCTTTCTTCCACAAAACAAACCTTCAACTCCTAGAATAAATGTAAGGGTGGAGACCTAATGAATCAATCAATTATATACTTCACTTAAAGTAAAAGACAAGATGTTACACTCAGATACCTTTAGGGGTGGGGGTGGGAGGACCAACCAGGTGTTTCTAGTGGATAGAGCACCAGACCTGGAGTCAGGAAGAGTTCAAATCCAACCTCAGACACTTAACTGGCTGTGTGAACCTAGGCAAGTCACTTACTGCCTCAGTTTCCTCATCTGTAAAATGAGCTGGAGAAGGAAATGGCAAACCATTCCAGTATCTTTACCAAGAAAACCCCAAATGAGGTCACAAAGAGTTGGATATGACTGAATGACAGCTAACATTTATCAGGGAAAAATAACCAATCAGATATGAACAAGGCCTGAGCACCTCTATTGACTCAATAAGTCATAAACTTGATATTAAGCAGGAAAATTTTAGATTAGTTTAGCAGTCCTTAATAGCCGATGGATGAAACTGAATTTGCACCAGAAGTGTGTCTCAGATTGGTTAAGAAAATCTGAGCATGTACAAAATGGCAAACCAGTTAGAAACCCAAAGATTGAGTGTCTGCCAACCCAGAGGAATCCTGCCAACACAGAAGGAATCACTGGGAAGGCAGAGTAGGTTTGGAGAAGAACCTCAGCCTCTGGTTCAGTCCTCCTACCCCAGCCCACATGACCAGAGAAGGACCTTATGAACTTCAGAGGGTCAGAGAGGTTTTGGACTCCCACATGTACCCCAGAAATAGCTAACACAGTGTCTCCATCAGGAGCCATAAACAACTTAGACACACTAAGGAAAGGCAGCGTTTCGAGATTCTACAAGACCAGCAGAAAAATTTACACCACGCATAAGGGGAATTTCACGAGAACTCCAAGGAAGAGAGAAAAAGACTTCCAGAAAACAGGAACTATGAGTTACCCTTTTGCTATGCATACACTTCTAACTTAAGCTTTCCCTTGCCTATGTATTTCTGGGTGGGAAAATGTATCAGACTTTTGGGGCTATGTTTTGTACCAACTCTTCTTACTATACTATCTTAATATATGCTCCTTTCTAAAAAAACTAATTAAGTCTGGCAGACTAATTGATATCAATGTTCTATCGGATGAAAGCATGCCAGTAAGGACTTGTGTACTAGAAAAGGACAAATCTGTCTTCCCCCTCTCCAGGCCCTCAGAGCTACCCCAGACCCAGAGGGGTGACATAATAGTAGACCTCTGAGGATGTGACCAGCCAAGTGTGAGGCTGAGCTGGGAGAGTGGCTCTAGAACCTGTGACATAATAATAACTGATATGTAAATAGCCCATTAAAATTCTTTACCTATATTATCTCCTTTGGACCTCATGACAACATTTTAAGGTAAGTGCTACAAGGATGATCACACTCATTTTATAGATGAGGAAACTAAGGCCCAGACAAATAAATTGACTTGCCCTTGATCTCAGAGCTAATGTCAGAAGTGGAATTTGAATCCAAGTCTTCCTGACAACATGCTGCCTCCCTCGGCTCGAAGATGCCGATTCAGTTTTCTCCAGGCTAAATATCCCTAGTTTGTTAAATCCTCCAGTGGCATGTTCTCTGGTCCTCTCACCTTTCTAGTCACCCTTCTCTGGGCTCTCCCCAGCTTACCTCCGCCTCCTCACTGTGACATAGAGGCCCTTGAGGGCATTGTGGGGGAAGAACAAGCTGACAAGTTCTACCAAGCTAGAAAAGTTTTGAGTATGGCCCAAGTGACCAGCTGAGCTTGTCGGCTGAGGACTAGATTAGTTAAGTACAGAAAGGCTGACCATGAGGAGATGAATACTTTGGCTGTGGCAACCCCATGACATTTCAAATGATTTGTGATCTCACTGACTTGCATGCTCTTTCTCATCTTCTGCTACTCTTGTTCATGCCCTCCCATAAATTCTCCAGAGTGGATCCCACCAACCCAGTGGGGGCCTCTGATTGATAAATCTAATAAGGAAAGATCTTCCACGTCCCCTGTATGACTCTAAACTCTGGGCTATACGCCAGAGTGTGGCTATCTATGTTGACCTGATAATTTAGCCACTTCTCAGGAAAAGAGGTTGCTCTGGGAACCTGGTCAGTTCATCAGAACATATCAAGTTAATTAATATTCTAAGATGTTTGGCTTGCTCCAGGAACTTGGCCAGTTCTTGGACCAAGTAAAAACATCTACTAGAATCACGGACACCTCTGGCACAGGGCCTTCTTTGTCAGAGGCACTATTTAAATCCTAATTGGGAAAGCCATCTTTGGCTTAGAGGGATACTCTGGGACTTTCCCAATTGGGACCCTAAAAGCTGCACCCCGGGAATCCCCAGCTTGGACTTCACGTATTGGTACTTCCCCAAATTGGGGATGTTTTCTTATATGATTGCTATCCTTTGTGCTCTTAGCCTGACTATAGTCGTATTGCTAATTGTACGCTGCTGCAAATCTAGCTTTTCTATACCTATATTATAATCTTAATTAAAGCTACCTTCACTTCTCTCTCTAGGAGTGTGTCTTATTGTAGGAACGAATCCAAACCACATTTTTCTTCCTTAATCACACAGCCTCCCTCTGGATCTCTTGGCACTGCGTGATACTTGCAGAGCACACAATTTGTCTATCACTTATCTTTAGCTATGTGACTGACCTACCTCATTTTCTGGTTATAGCTTTCTGATGACATCTCCTATACACCTCTTCATTGGTGATACATTGCAGACTGTCCAATGATGCTCTTTGGGTGGTCCATGACTTTAGTTCTTCAAAGACCATATTGTTCCATGACTTGAAGTCATACAGCATTACTGGAAGAATATTGATGCTAAAATGATAGGTCTCTTGTTTCAGAAAGAAGCTTAGGATGATTAAAAAGCACGGCATGTTTCCCAAAGGCAACCCAGGCTACTCTTCTGTTCATTTCAACCCAGCTCACTCTCCATTTGCAATGTCTCCCAAGATATATGAAATGATAGATCATTCTATGGGTTACACATACAACTGTATGCAAGTTGGCAATCAACAAAACAAAAATATGAAAAGGCTTTCAGCTCTGTGCAGCCCTCCAAAGGAAACAAACATTTATTAGGTACCTACTATGTGTCAGGTACTGCACTAACTGCTTTAAAAGTTTGATCTCACAGCAACCTAGGGAAGGAGGTGCCATTATTATCCCCACTTTATAGCTGAGGCAATTTGAAACAAGTAGAAGTTAAGTGACTTGCTGAGGGTCACACAGCTAGGAAGTGTCTGATGCCAGATTTGAACTTCAGTCTTCCTGACTCCAGGTCTAGCACTCTATCTACTGCACCACTGCCTAAGAGAACTAAAAATGGCTTAGATGTTAGAACATCAATAAACATCAAATGTATTCTAAATGTGAGATCTTTGACCAACTATTCTTACTACTAGAGGAACTGAATCATATCAAAATTGGCATTACTTTATAAATGAAACCAGAAGATAAGAAGAACTCACAGCTAAATGGAAGGGTGACTTACAGGTTCTCTATGGACAGAAAAATGTTAAAAAGTTAGCAGAGTTGGTTTTATCAATCCCTGCGACCCTCAGTCAGCCAGTCATTTAACCTCTGCCTGCCTCAGTTTCTTCAACCATACAATAGAGATAATAATAGCACTTACTTCTCGGGTTGTGGTGAGGATCAAATGAGAAAATATGAGTAAAGTACTTAGCACAGTGCCTGGAACATAGTAGGTACTTAATAAAAGCTTGTTACTCTTTGAGTGGAAGACTGATTGATAGGCAGTGATAGTGATGACAAATCTAATCATTTTAGGGAGGGATATGGTTACTATATGTGGGGATAGGATGTTTAGAATATGTGACTCTTGCTCATTAACCAGCTGGCTGGTTAGAGTAAGCTCTGTACTATGTGGTTAATTAACAATACATGCACACACCCTTGTTCATTCAATGACTGTTGGCATTTTCCATTAGGTCCCAAGCCTGGATTCCCAAGGGTGTGCTTGGCCACATCTATGCAAACATATCCAACATGCCCTGGCTGAATGCAAGGAGTAATCACTTAGAAGCAAAAAAAAAAAAAATTATCTCGTCAGAGGCAGTTCACTGTAGTGAAAAGAGTACTAGATTGGGAATCTGGAGACCTGAATTCTGGTTACAAATAGCTGCCAATAGTGAGAGTATGGCATTGAAGAAGCCGTGCTACCTTCCTAGACTCACACCTCCTCATCTCTAAAGTAGGGAAGTTGAACTAGATCTTCAAAGTCTCTTCTTTTTCTGAAATTCTGATTCATTCTTTCTTTGACCTCCTTAGAGGCCCTCTCAGACCCAGCAAGCCTGCTAGTTACCAGAACCTTTATAGCAGTGTTTTTCCTGGTAGCAAAGGACTAGAAACAAAGTGCACATCCATCATTCAGGTAGTAGGTGAAGAAATTGTGGTATATGAATATAAGTGAACACTACAATGTAATCAGAAAAACCGAATATGAAAAATTCAGAGAAACTTGGTAAGACTTACATGAACTGATGCAAGGTGAAATAGAACCAGGAGAACAATATCCATGACAACAAGTAGGCAAATGAAAAGAAGGCTAAAAAAGGAAGCTAAACTAAGTAATTACAATACTCAATCTTGGTCTTGATGAATAGATAATGAAACACACCTCCCTCCTCTCAGTAGAAAAGTGAAGGATTATAGAGGCAGCCCGTTGCTTATACTGTCACGTGTGATCATTGCATTGATTATTTTTCCTTATCTCTTTTTCTTTGTTACAATCAGTTAACATTTATTGTTTTGTTCAGTCATTTTACCAATCACGTCTAACTGTTTGTGACCCCATTTGTGATTTTCTTGGCAAAGATATTGGAATGGTTTGCCATTTCCTTCTCCAGCTCATTTGACAGATGAGGAAACTGAGACAAACGGGGCTAAGTGATTTTCCCAGGGTCACACAGCTAGTAAGTGTCTAAGACTGGATTTTAACTCGTGAAGACGAGTTCCTAATTCCAAGCCCAGTGCCACCTAGCTGTCCTAACATTTATTAAGTGTCCACTATATGCCAGGTACTCTAAGTCTTGGGAATGCAAAAAGTGGGAAAAGACAGTCCCTGCCCTCAAGGAGTTTATTATCTAATTAAGGAAGAGGAGGATTCAGTGCAGTGTGATAAAGGTATAATCTGAAAATAACCGCAATGTAAACACAAAAGGTCTCTTGTTTTAAAAAAAACTTTTTAAAAAATCTTATTCATACTATGTACTAACCTATAAAAAAAAATCTGCTTCCTAGAGGTTGACAGAGAAGAAAGGAAGGGAATTCCAGCCACCCAACTTTTTAATTGGTTGGTCAATAGGGATCAATAAGTGTCTACTGTCTGATTAGGCTCTTTACTCTGGCCTGGGATCCCATCCATAGTGACATTACTACCTTGCTGCAGACACATCAAGGCTTAATAAATATCATTGATCAAACCATAGAGCCTGGAAAGCCAAGCATCTCCTGGGGATCAGGGAGAACAGGTGGGTGATGGAAGCTCTTTTGTGGTCTAGCTGTGAAAGGAGACTAGGGACTCTTAGCTCTGACTGGAACTTTCCCTACAACAGGTTCCAGGCAAAAGCAAAAGTAGATAAACTTCACCTTTCGTGGGTGCCCTTCCGCCTGTGCTCACCAATTCCTCCTTACTGTTACTTCTACCTCTCCTCTAGCAAAGGCAACTCCTCCAGAGACTCTTGCCCCTGACCCCTTCTCATTCCTCCCCACTAAGATCTCCTTTAGGCTGTCTATCCCATCGTCTATTTTTGCTGTCAGGTGTTGAACCATCTATAAACTGATAAATTCTATTAACAAACATTTATTTAGCATCTTCTATATACAAGGTACTGGGGAATAGAAAGGCAAAAACAAAACATTCTGTATCCTTAAGGATCTCAATGGGATAACCAAAGAATTTGCTCATTAAATTTAAACCTTCCCCATAATTGTTTTATTTTTTTTAAGGATAGTCATGAATATCCTTAATCTTTAAGTCCTAAAGGAATGAAGCTGTGATGAAATGTCAATGCTCATTTTATTTCTTTAATATGGGGTTGGGAAGGAGGGCAGGGAATGCCTTCAAATTACGAGTGGGCAACTGTGTATTAACTGATTTGACCAGCAGACCAAGTATCTCTTGTGCTTTTGCAGCATCCTATTTGCCCCTTGTATAAGATTACTCCTTAACCAAGCTCTAGCATAGGTGCCAATTGTTTCAAACCAGGGACCACATCTTCATTCTACAATGGTAGATGAGGCCTATGTAGGAACTTTTTACCAAGGACATCCCTTCTACATTCCATCCCAACCAGTTCAGTTTATTATAAAACCTGAATAATTATGTGGCCAAGTAAAAACCTGAAGGACATGTTTGCCTTGAAGGGTTAAAAAAAAAAACCAAACACCTAATCTCAAATATCAAATGAAAACTTTCTCCTTGAAAGCCACTCCAGAAACTTCCTTGAAACATCAAATTTCCCTCCAAGACTAGCTAATAGTTGTTTCTTTTCTCCCCTCATTTTTTCCCCACAAAAACCAAAACAAAACAATTATTTCACTGGCTCCTCTTCCCCTTCAAATTATAATAAATATGTGATAGCCAAGATATCATGGCCTACCAACTTTTCTCACTTCCTTCCTCACTAACTACCTTCTGCCTTCACTTGAGCCAGGAAGACTTCCTTTCCAAATCCTACATTTCTTTTTCTTACTCCCACTCCCTCACATTATTTTACCCTGCCCTATATGCCCTTCAGATTACTCATCCTGTTGGGATCCCCCCTCTCTTCCTCCTTTTTGACCCTGAAAGCTCATTACTTGATGAAACACTGTAGGTATTACTAGGCCTTCCAAAAAAATCCTCAATATCTTCTGCCCCACTATCACTTCTTTTTTTCCTGAGGTTTTTTTTTCTCCTTTTTTTGAGTTTGAGTTTCGAACAACATGGCAAACCCCATAGGTAGGCACCATATAACTTGATTTTCTATATGGTGCAGTGCACATTGGCTCTCAGAATCAGAGTTCTTGGTTTCAAATCCTGCATCTAAAGTGTATCATCCATCTGATCTTTGGCTAATCATTTTACCTTCACTTTTCATGGCCATCCATTTCTTGATTTACAAAATGAGACAGTTGTCCTAGATTACTTCTGAAGCCCCTTCTAGCTGTAAATCTATGATCCTCAGTTTTCTGGGGAATAAAAAGGCCATTCTGGTATTTGAGTTCTCAGGAGAGAATGGGGCAGTCAAATAGGTCTGGGCTTCTAAAGTTATTATCCAAAGGGGAGAATTTGATATGAAAACAGGTTGAGCATAAGACCAGAAGCACCTAGGTTCTAAGCCCACCTCTGACATTAACTCTTTGTAATCTTGGCCAGATCAATTAACTTCTTTGAGGCTCCACTTCTGGCAAACAGTAGGACTGAGATAAACAATTTCTAAAGTCCGTCCATAGTTCTGAACTATTCTTGGATTTCTATGTAGATTTCTCCATTAATTCTTTAGGGCTATATTTCTCAATAATTCCCACTTCCAACTTGGAACTCAGGAATAGAAAGGGTTTCCAAGGAAGTGGGGAAGGGGTGAAATGGGCTCTTTATTAAAATTTTGTGGTTGTTCTACAAAGGTACATTACCATCCTGACAGGAAACTCATAATCACAAGGATTTTAATTTTGGCACAGCCAGGAGTTTTTGTTTCATCCTAAAGGACAGGGGATATATGAGGATTGGGGGTTAAGCCCTGTCTTGATTCAGTCATTAGTTAAGCAAACAGCTAAAACAAGTCCTTTCTCTAACTCCATGAAACCACATTTCACTTGGGGATAACATTTGTAAATGGAGGTGAAACAAAAATAAAATGTATAAATAAATTTTTATGTTTTTAAATTGTGACAAACAATGGAACAAGGTTAAACGGGATCTGGAGTTAATCACATTCACTTGTTGGTAAAACCTCAGCCTACCTCTTGACTTGTTTTCCTATTTAAACTCATCATCTGGAATTCCAGGGTAATCCAGGGGCATGTTTGTCTATTTCCTCATTAATTAAGAAAATTTCAACATCTCTCTCCAGCAACTAATCTCAGAACCCCATCCCAGCTCATTAAATATTGTTTATTTAATAAACTAAAGAAGCTTACTTTTCTAATAGTTGTTATTAATATCTCTGTTAAATCCCTTAATCTCCTAGGATCAAATAAATATTAAAGTTACTGAACATACAATTTATTAACAATGAAATATGTGATAAAACAAAGATATGGATAAATTACTTACAGTATTTTAGCTGTGAGAAAAATCACAGCCAGAGCTATGCAAAACCCTCACTGTAACTTCAAATGACTTCTCTTCAATTCTGGGAACATGGTCCCACACCAGTTAGCTCGTTAAGGCTACCAAATGAAGTCTCTTCACTAGAACCCTCTTCCTATGCTTTACAGGATAAAGGTTTACAATAATTTTATCAGAAAAGAAGATTTCTTCATCTTGTTTCTCTCAGTCTTCTCCAGCTTGTCTCCAGTCATGACAGAAAAACACTCTTGAGACTCTTTCAAGTTATCCTCTTAAGAGCCTTCTTTAAATTAAAAATGAAATTTATGATTTCCACAACATTCCATTTGTTGGGCCCTTTAGATGGAGTAATAGTAAGCTGTAGTCTCTGAGGAAGAGCCCAATAAAATATTTTTTTACTCCCCTCCCTCTCCCCTCCCCCCCAAAAAAACCAGTTAAATATGAGCACTGTATTGTAAACCACTACTGATGCTCACTGGTTATGCTTCAGGCAAGTGTGTGGGTTGTGCTTTTTTTTTTAATCTTTTAACTTGTGCAAATAAAGAACTATTATCCTCTCACAATAACAATAACAGGTACTAATCTGGAATAACATGCCAACAATCTCTAGTCACAGGGATAGCTATCCAAACAGACAAAAATAGTGCTAATAATCACCACTAGTTAACCTGTCTGACTAATCCGTACTTTGTAAGATCATCAATCAGAAAGCATTTACTTAACTCCTTGATAGGGATTGTTTCATCCTTTCTGTTTGTATCTCCAGAACCTAGCATAGGGTATGGCAAGTAGGTGCTTGGTAGATGCTTGTGGACTGACTACCAGCTGGTGTGGTTGTCACTGAAGAACTTTATATTTTATTGAGGAATACATATATAATACAAAGAATGCACAAAATACATACAGGGTAATTTGGGAAGGGTAATTCTTCTAGAAGGGCAGCTTGGTGGTGCAGTGGATAGAGCACCGAGCCTGAAGTCAGTAAGATTCCTCTTCCTGAGTTCAAATCTGGCCTCAGATACTGGACAAGTCACTTAACCCTGTTTGCCTCAGTTTCTCACCTATAAAATGAGCTGGAGAAGGAAATGGTAAACCACTCAACATCTTTGCCAAGAAAACCTCAAATAGAGTCATGAAGAGTAGTATACTACCGAAAAGATTGAATAACAACAGTTCTCCTAGAAACTAAAAGAATCAGGAACGCTTTCTTGTGGTAGGTGGCAATTGAGCTGAGGGAAGGGAACCTGAGATTGTAGGCAAAGGGGAAGAGGAAGAATATTCCAGGTGTTTGGGAATGCCCTGTGCTTAGGCTAAGAGTTGAGAGATGGGGCAACGTGTGTGTGTGTGTGTGTGTGTGTGTGTGTGTGTGTGTGTGTGTGTGATGTCTAACCTCACCCCTACCCCACTGCTCCCTGAAACTTGTTCCCACACATGAGGGCTGGGTCCCCAGATGATGACTACTACTCCCACAGATTCTAGGTTACATTGTGGGTCTACACTAATAAGAGTTGTTTTACAGTGTGCTACCCATCAACAGTGAGCCAAGAAGACCAAATTAGTTCTCAAAGACATTTATTAAGATGGAATAGCAAGAATAGTAGCTAGAAAATATTTTCCTCTCTAATCCTAGGGCTCATTGTCCCCCAGAAACACATAGCATCCATGGAGCTAGGTTGCTGTTCTTGTTCAATTGTATCCAACTCTTCATGACCCCATAGATTGTAACACACTAATGCTATCCATGGGATATCCTTGGCAAAGTTTGCCATTTCCTTCTCCAGTGGATTAAGACAAACAAAGGATAAGTGGGCCATTTGCCCAGGATGACATAGACAGTAAGTGTCTGAGGCTAGATTTGAACTCAGGTCTTCCTGACTCTAGGCCTAGCACTCTTTCCACTGAGCCACCTCCCAGACTCCAATGGGGCTAGTTAGTACACACAAAATAAAAAGTATTGAGGTATATAGAGAAGGAATACATATATAGCCAAGTCTTGCTATTTTGGTACTGTAGGGCCCGGAAATACTTTATCTCCTAGTGGAGTCTCAAAGTTTTCCTGTGGGTCCAATGTCTCTGTTGGGCAGATTGCTTAGTTGGTGTTCCATAATCTGCTCCTCTCCTCCTTTCAACTCTTCATTGCCCAGAAGCACTCACTCTTCTCTGTCCTCTGTCTCTGTCTCTTTCTCTCTCATCCATAGCCTTTCTTTCCTGCTACCCGAGGTCTCCCTCAAAGTTGCTTCCTTCCCCAAGTAACAGCCTCTCTGTCAGTGTCTCTGGATTGAAGGTCTCTAACTGGATCTCAAACTCTCTCATCTCTGAATAAGGTGTCTCCTTATGGGAGAGTTGCTCCAATGCAAGAAATCCCTTCCTACCCTCTTCTTCTAATTTATTCAGAGAAAAATGTTAATACTTTCCAAAGTGTGACCACTTTGTTAATGCATTAACACCTCATTATCTTTGTTACCTACTTTTTGCTTCCTGCAATTCTATCACCTATGGCAGAGAGAGGATACGGTTCTCTGCTACTCCTTTATAGAGGAACTACAAGAAGGTCCATCTGGATGGACTATAGAGTGCCTGAAGAGCAATGAATAATAAACCTGCAAAGGCAGATTGAACTCCATTATGAAAGCCATTAATGCTAAACTGAGAATTTTGTATTTAATCCTAGAGAAAATATGTAGCTACTGCAGGTTTTTAAAAAGACCATCAACGTGGTCAGATCCGTGCATTTGCAATATCCCTTTGGTTGCTGTGTGATGGTTTGGATGGAAAGAGACTTGAGGCAGGAAAGCCAGTTAGAAGGCATTGCAAGAGTTGAGGTAGGTGGTTATGAGATCCTTAGCTAGGGTGGGAGATGTGTGAATGGAGGGAGGGAATAGATGTAAGAGATATGGCGAGGGGAGAATAGACAAAACTTGGCAGCCACTTGGTTCTGTGGAGTGACTAAGAGCTTGCAGCCAAGGATGACTCAGAGTTTCAAACCTAGGTGACTGGAAAAGGGATGTTTGGAAAAGGGGTGGGGCTGGGGGAATGGATAATGAGTTTTGTTTTAGATGTTGAGTCTGGGATGCCTTTGGGACATGCAGTTCAAAATGTCAGTAGATGACCTGAGTCTAGGCTTGATTAAAAACAAACAAACAACATCTTGGAGTCATCTGCTTAGAAATGTTAAGTAGAGGGGCAGCTAGGTGGCTCAGTAGATAGAACACTCCCTGGAGTCAGGAAGACCTGAGTTCAAATTTGACCTCAGACATTTATTGACGATATGACCTTAGATAAGTTACTAAACCCCCTTCTGCCTAAAAGAATTTAAAAAAAAAAAAGAAATGAAAAGTAGAATCAATGGATCTTATGAGATCATACAAGATGAAGAGTACAGTGAAAAAAAGAGAGGGCTCAGGACAGTGCCTTGGGGGTATACCTACAGGTAGGAAATTTGTTACAAAAGATGACTCAGTAAAGCAGTTGGACAGGTAGGAGAAGACCTGAGAGAGAAGTTTCACAAAAACCCAGAAAGGAAAGAGAGTGGCCATCAGTTTCAAATGCTATTGAGAGATCAAAAAGAAGGGATAAGGATTGAAAAAAAGGCCATCAGATTTGGCAATTAAGAGATCAATGGTTCCCTTAAAGAGACCAGTTTCAGCTGAATTATAAGATTAGAAGCCAGATTGCAAAGGGTTGAAAGGAGAAGTGTCAGCGGCTGCCCATTTATCTAAAAATTTGGCTTTAAAAAAAAAAAGCACAGATACAAGACAATGACTTGAAGGAGTTAGAGTTTAGTTCCAGTTTTTTAAGGAGGGGATGGGGAAACTAGGGTATGTTCGGTAGGCAGAAAAAGATAATGAACCAATAAATAAGAAAAGATTAATGATTAGAAGAGAGATCGAGGGGGCAATCTTCTGGAGAAAATAGAATTGAGGATTCATGTAGAAGTGTTGGACACGGCAAGGAGAAGGTTCATCTTTTTTTTTTAATTTATTTTGATTTATCAACAATCATTTCCATAAGCTTTTGAGTTTTAAATTTTGAAGGTTCACCTTTTCAAAAAGCCTGGTGTGACAGAGCAGCAAGTGAAAGGATGATACCAAGGGGCTTTGAGATGGAAAGCAACAAAGAATGGAGATCATGGCAAATGGCCCATATTCTCAGCAAAGTATGAAGAAGAGTCCTCTGCTAGGAGAGTGGAGGAAAGGGTATTGTGGGAAACTTGAAGAGAGAGAAAATGTTTGGAATAGCTACTAGAGGGAGTTAGAGAATCAGGGAGGAATAAAAGGATAGCCTTGTTTCAATGATGACCATTGCAATAAGGTTATGAAATTTGTAACAGAGCCTTCACCATCTAGAACTTTCCTGCTATTTATGGGAGTAGCCCAGGTCTCAGTTCTGGGCCATTTTCTTCTTTCTTTATGTTCTATTTCTTGATGAATTCATCAGTTCCCATGGATTCAACTCGATTCTGAGAATGACTTCCAAATCCAGGATTTATCTCTCTCCAATTGGTTTCAGGGCATCTCTAGCTGGACTTCAAAAGAACATCTTGTGTTCAACATGTCCAGAACAGAATTCATTATCTCTCCTCCCTCTTTTTCAGCTTTCCCTTTTTCTGTCCAAGTACCATGATAATTCCAGACATCCAGATTTACAACTTTGAAACCATCCTTGCCCCTCTCACAGCTTGTCAATCACCAAACTTGATATTTCCACCTCCTCCACATCTCTCACATCTGTCCCTCTGTCTTTGCTCAAACCACAACTTCCTAGTTCAGATCTTTGTAACCTCTTATCTGGACTATTACAATAGATTCCTAAGTGTTTCCCTTTCAACCACTCTGTCCTCTCTCAAGTCCATTCTACACACAACTGCTAAAATGATATTTTTCAAGCGAAGTTCTGATTATCTCTTTCAAGACACTTCAGTGGCCAACCAGTACCTCTAGGATGAAATATAACCTCTTTTAATTGACATTTAAAACCCTTCACAATTTGGTTCCAACCTAGATTGATAGGATGAATAAAGCATTTATTAAATGCTTACTCTGTGCTCAGCACCACACTAATGGGAATACAAAGAAAAGAATAAGACAACTGTAATACTCTAAAGTAGTTCGTGGAGCTCATGATCTAATAGGGACAACAGATTTGGAAGGTTTCAGGGGCAAGTCAGATGGAAAGGTTCAATGATCCCTTACGGTAAAGCAATAAAGCAGATAATAATGCTTCTTTTATGTTAATGCTACTGATAAAATGATTTCAGTTTCCAAGACACGTGACAAAGAACTTTCTTTCTTGGGTTTTTAGGCTACTTCTCCACAGATGTTGCTTCCCAGGATGATCCTAGAGGGTGCTAGGCTAGAGGCACTGCTGATCCCAAGGTTCTTGGGTTCAGAGTTCCAGGCTGTCTCCATCAGGATCTGTGGGAAGATGGAGGTCAAGGTGTTGGTAGTGGTTTGATTTGCCTGGCACATGCTTCCTCCTTGCTCTCTGTCAGGCTGTCTTGCCGCTTCAGCTAGCCTAGCATGGCTGTTTAGCAACTGGCAGAAATAAATGGCCCCTTCTTTATAGAAATTGCTTCCTTGGATGACTGCTGTGAGGACTGGATGGGAAGCAGAACCAGTGGTGTGGCAGGTGCTACCATTCCCAGGTACCTTGTGCCTATCTGATTTTTTGGTGGTAGTTGCTCTGCACTTGGTGGTGGTAGTGGTAATGAGAAAGGTGGGCCACAATATAACAAGGAAAAACGACTAAGCAAAATGATCCAAATCAGCTGCCTTTAACAATGCTTGATGGTATTCTGGCCTAGTAGTTAACCTCTCTGCTATGAATTGGGAAGTCTTGCTCCTTTATCTCTTCTCTAAGACCTACTTTGGTTTTAGGATTACTTTTGGTGATCTTTTCATGTACATTATTGGAATCACAGTTTATATTGATCTTTTGGCTCTGCTTATCTCTTTCTGCATCTGTTCATACAGATCTTATTAGTGACTTGGAACATTTTCTCATACAGACATCTATAGTTTATTCTTTTTAATTTTTTCTGATTTTTAATTTTAATCAAATAGTTAAATTATTGATTATTAAGAATTTTAAATTTCTTATAATTTATAATTAATATTGCATTGTTTGAATTATTCTTCTTTTTAAAACAGTTCATATACTTCGACCAGCTATCTACTGTAGCTCTTAGAGTTACATATTTATGTCAATTCCTTGCATGTTTTGGAAATCAGACTTTTGCCAGTGATATCCGATGCAAATATTTTCCCACTCTACAGTTTCTCTTCTAATTCAGTCTTTATTGTTTTTCTGCATGAAAAGCCTTTTAAATTTTATGTAGTCAGAGTTATCTCTTTTAAGCTTAGTGATCTTCTTTATCCCTTGTCTAATTAAGAATTCTCTCTCAGAATAGCTCTTCCAGACCTCAAAATATATCATGAAGCAGCAGCCATCAAAACCATTTGGTGCTGGTTAAAAAATAGAAAAGTAGATTAACTGAACATACTAGATGAAGGAGACACAGAAATAATGTTGCTCAATAACCCAGTGCTCTATAAACCTGAAAACATAAATTACTCAGAAAAGAATTCCTCATTTAATAAGATCTGCTGGGAAAACTAAAAAGTAGTTTAGCAGAGATTAAACTTAGACCAACATCTTATGCCATATTCCACAATAATAAAAATGAATACATGATCCGAATAATAAAGATTGGATCATAAAAAAATTAGAAGAGAAGTAGATTATATATCTTTCATAGTAGGAGATGAATTCTTAACAAAATAAACAATAGAGGTAATTATAAAAAATATGATTGATTATATGAAACTGAAAAGCTTTTATGTAAAAATTAATCCATCTGGAATAAGAAGTGATTGGAGAAAACATCTTTCTATCACATATCTTTGATAAGAGTTTGGTAGCCAAGTAATAAAGACAATTAACAAAAATATATAAAACCAAAAGCCATTTTCCAATAAATGACTGGTCGAAAGATATGAACAAATAGTTCTCAAATGAAGTCTTGCAAACTATTAGCAACCATACAGGAAATCACCTCGAATCATTAATTTTAAAAAAATGCAAAGCAAAATAACCTCGAGGTTTCAACTCACATGCAGTTAATTAGTAAAGATGACAAAAGATGAAACTAGTCAATATTGGAATACATAAGGTTGACACACTGATGAACTGTTAATGGGGCTGTGAATTAGTACAACCATCCAGGAAAGCAATTTGGAATTATGTAAATAAAGTGTTTAATTGTCCATAACCTTTGACCCAGAGATTCCACTGCTAGGCACATACCAAACAAGATCAAAGAGAAAGGGTTCATATGCACATTCATAGCAGCACCTTTTGTCAGTGGCAAAGAAGGGGAAACAAAAGAAATATCAATCAATTAGGGAATGACTAAATAAGTTGTGGCATATGAATATAATGGAATATTTTAGTTCTGTAAGAAACAATGAACGTAGTAAATTCAGATAATCATGAAAAGATGTATATGAACAAAGTGATGTATATGATGCAAAGTGAAATAAACAGAGCCAGGAGGGAAAAAAATACACCAATGGAAATGGAAGGAACAACTACTTAAAAACAATCTAAAACATATGTTTCAAAATTATAAAGAACAAGCTTGGTTCCAAAGAAGAGATATGAGAACACATCTTTCTCCCTCCTTTGTAGAGGTGGGAGGTAGTGGTCAATGAATGTGGAACCTTGTATATAATGTTAAATGTTTTTCAACATATTGACCAGTTTTACTGAATTTTTTCACTTCTTCCATATGTATATTTATGTACATATGTGTGTATGTATATACTTACATATATATATTCACACACAAATGTGTATGCAAATGTTCATTATTAAAGATAACTCTCTGGAAGAGGGAAGGGGAGGAAAACAATGGAAAACTAGGTGATATAAAAAGATATCAATACAAATATATTTTTAAAAGATAATTAACCCCTAACCATACTGTCAAAAGCACCTGATCTTGCACTCTTCTAATATTTAGTGATGTGAGCTTTTATATTCAGACCATATATCAATTTAGAATTTATCATGGTGTAGCCTATAAAACATTGACCTAAATTTCATTTATGTCACGCTTCCCATTTTTTCCAACAGGGTCATCCAGTTAGTAAGTGTCTGAGGCCAGATATGAACTCAGGAAAATGAGTCTTCCTGACTCCAGCCCCAGTCCACTAAGCCACCTACCTGTCTGACACATAGTAAGAACTTAATAATTGTTTATTGTACAAATTGCATCTAGCTCTAGTTTCTGTAATTCAGAATTGATGGCCAAGATGGCTACCTCCTTTTATAAGCCCAGGTTGTTCTGATAGCCTGACCCAATCAGATCATCTCTGATTTACCTCTCTAGAAGATTCTTTGGGAGACTCAATGAAAAGTTCATGGCCTACCCCATCCCATCCCATTCCCACCCCTCATTTGTCAAGGAATCTGATCTAGATTTTCCCACTCATAAAGAAGGGAATCAAAGCCCCAGGCAATACCTTACTTTTTCTTTTTTTAACAAAATTGCCTAGGCTCCCCAGTGATCTCACTTGCATTAAGAAATAATCAAAGAGGATTCTGGGAAGATGGCAGAGTAGGTCAGAAAATTCCAAGTTCTCCAGATTTCCCCCACAAACAAGATAAAATTGCACCCCAGGGTAAACATAGAGTGGTAAAAATAAATAAAAGTAGGGGCAGAACCGTGGTCCTCCTGAGACAATCGGAAATCTAAAAAAAAAATCTCAAGACAGGTTTGATCACTGTGAAGAGTAAGCCTCTCCAGGCTAAGGGCATTTAAACAAGAGGCAAGCCCTAGGGTTAGCTGTGTTGGGAGGCTGCCTCAGCCTCAACCACAGGAACTTTGACCCTGGGGACAGTGAGGGGAATTGGACATCTGACTGGGGGAAGATGAGAGAACCTCTGCTGGACAAGGAACACCAGACCCAGCTGTGCTGTGGAGATGTGGCCCTGGGTAAGAAGGAACCAGCACACACCTGGTGAGCGCAGAAGCAGTGGGGTGGGGATGCTTCTGGCTATAGGCACTTACAGAAAGCTGGAGCTCTTAGTTTCAGTTCCAGGCCAGAGGGGAGAAATGAAGGAGGGTCCGAGGCCAGAGGCATCATCCTCCATACCCCAGGACTACAGATGATTACAAAAACTAAGCTGCTACAAATTTAAAAAAAAATTAACAGGCTAAAGAGAAAGAATCTAACCATAAACTGTGGGTACTGTGGGCAAAGAAACCCTCTTCTACCCCAAAGAGTAATGTCAAATGGTCACCTGTCCATAGAAGAACTTTAAAAAGACTTTAAAAGGCAAATAAGAGAGATTGAGGAAAAACTAAAAAAAAAATAAGAACAATCCAAGAAAAAACAAGTTTATGGGGGGAAAAAATCAACCAATTAGAAAAGGAGATCCAGAATCTTAAGGAAGAAAACTACTTCCTGAAAATCAAAATTGGGCAAGGGGAAGCCAGAGAAGTTATAAAAGATCAAGAAATAATAAAATATAAAGAATGAAAAAATAGAAGAGAATGGGAAACATCTCATAAGAAAAACAATTGATCTGGAGAATAGATCAAGAAGAAAAAACATAAGAATAATCAGACTACCTGAAACCTATGATCAAAAAAAGAATCTTGATACAACAATACAAGAAATAATTAAAGAAAATTGCCCTGAAGCAATAGAACAAGAGGGGAAAGCAGAAATAGAAATCCACCAATCACCACCTGAAAGACATCCTAAGAGGAATACCATAGTCAAATACCGAAATCCTCAGCTCAAGGATAAAACATTAAGAGCAACAAGAAAAAAACAATTTAGATGTGGTGGTACCACAATTAGAATCACACAAGACCTAGCAGTGGCAGCACTAAAAGACCACAGTTCTTGGAACAGCATATATCAAAGAGCAAAAGAGCTGGGGTTCCAGCTGAAAATATACCCAGCAAAACTAAGCATAATCCTGAATGGGCAAAAAAACAGATATTTAATAAACTGTCAAACTTTCAGGATTTTGTTTAAAAACAAAACAAAGAAAAAGAAAAACCCTAAACTTAATAGATTTGACATACAAGAGCCAAGAGAAATATAAGGTACATACCAAACACTAATTACAAGGCATTAAGGACAGACTGTTTACCTTTTATGTGTATAAAATGTAAAACATATGTCTAAGATTGTTATTAGTAATTGGGTAGCTCATAAGAAAGACTGGAGTAGACCTGAGTATGGTATGATTTTAAAACCATTTAGGAATAGCTAAAAAGAATAATTATCTTATACAAATGAGGTATGAGTGGAAGAACTGAAACGGAGGAATTACATGGGGGAGGAGGGCTATAAGTTCTGGAAAGCAACTTTCATCAGGAATGGGTTCAAGAGAGAACAATACATATACTTCTATAAGAATATAAAAGTCTTCTGAACTCAGAAAGAAACAAAATGCCAAGGGGATGGGGAAAGAGGAAAGGATAAAGGAGGGATCTTTAGAGGGGAGGGTGAGGGAATAGGTTAAAGAGGGCACATAGAAGGGTGTTTAGATTTATGGGAATGGGAAGATAGGGGAGGAATCCTTCAAAGGGAGGGGGTAGGCTAAGTAATAGAAAAGCAAGGTAGCAGGAAGAAGTAAAGTAGAGGAGTCAGGAGGGATAAGAAATAAGAAATACATACAAACATAAAATAAAGATCAGGAGTAGAATTTGCTAGGGAAAGTGTATGTCTATATATGTGTGTATATATGTATGCATTTATATATAGATATATCTGTGCTTAACTGTAGCCTGGGAGGGGAGGGGAAGGAAGGGGAGGAAAAGAACAAAGTAAAAAGTGCACAGCAGAGAACAAAAGAAAACTTACAAGGAAGCAAAGCAAAGACAGACAGCTCTCAACATAATGCATGATATTTATTATATGGGCTTTCTTGAAAGGAAATTTATTGCTGTATATTTTGAATCCTCTCTTACCTTCTGCTGTGCATATGACAACGCTTATTTTTCTTTTCTTATTTTGTATTTAAGTTTGTGAGTTTTTTCTTTTCTTATTATATATTTAAATTTTTGCATTTGAGTCTAAAATAAAATTAAAAAAAAGAAATAATCAGCTCTTTTCCATAATGCCATATTCTAACATTTCACACCTAATAATAAGGTAACATTTACATAGCTTTAAGGTTTACAAAGCCTTAAACATATCATCTCCTTTGACTTTGAAAATAGCCCTGTGAAGTAGGTTGGAGAAGTACCATTTAATGTTCCATTCGTCACTGAACACAATCAGCAGAAAGCCAGAACTCAATCCAAATCCTCAGATTCTGCTTCCATGTATTACACAATAAGCAAAATTGTACCAAGACCATAAAAAGGCCAAGGCCTGTGCCTCGAATAAGGTTATCAGGACAAACACAAGCAAGACTGCAAGCAGAGAGGAAAAGTCATGCAAGAGAATTAATGGTTTTGGTGGACAGATAGCATCGCCCATGATCAAGAGATAAAGGTAGTTCAGCAGTGCAACAAGCATTTATGAGCACCTACTGTGTGCCTGTCAAAGAGCTAGAAACTGGAGATAAAAAGACAAAAACAAAACAGCCCCTGCCTTCAAGAGGCTTACATTCTATCCTGATTTTGCTCTTTCTCTGGGTTTTATCTCCATCTATAATATTCATTGTGCTTCTATAATTGTCTAGAGGCTTTAATAGAACAAGAAAATGCCACAGTCTCCACCACCAATGAATCTACAGCCAGGCTTGTTTAGCCAGGTGGCAAACCAGCTGATAGCTAGACTTGTGTTCATCTCCCCAGTGCACCTGGTCTTGGCTGAAGGCAGTGGTGGTAGGGTTGGGATGGGGACATTATGTCAGTCTGACAGCCTAAGTGCTTATTGCAAATAAAAGCTCCCTTGAATTGGTTTTCAAAGGTTTAGCCACTTATTCTGGCTGCTGATTTGGTCTGTGATGGGATAGTAAGTCCACTTCTTCCTGCAGAGAGTTCTAAGAGGATTTTCTAATTCCTCCATGAATAATATGCTCAGCAGTAACCTTGGAAACTCATAATTGTGTCCAAGACAAAGGGGAAGTTAGTATTTGGTGTGACAGACTGAATAGGAGGAAGTAACTTTCCATTTGCATACTCTGTAGTAAGGGAGAAGGGGATTCCTTGGTGGTCTCTGAGGGGGTCCTGCTGAGGTGGTTATCTAGTACAGACACCAAATGCTGTAGAGCTGGCTTTGTGCCTCATCTTAGAATCACAAAACTTCTGGAGACAATAGATCTTCACAAGCTTGAAGCTCTGCTTAGGGAGAGACTGAAGCATAGATAAAAAAACACAGGATGCCCACTATGGGATACCTAAGACTGGGGAACAAACCTGCCCCTAAAAAGAAATTGTTTTTCTTTTTGTCATTTATATGTCTAGTACTTGGCGTCTAGTAAGCACAATGGCAGTTAGGTGGTACAGTGGACGGAGGGCTGGGCTTGAAGTCAGAAAGACTCATCTTCCTGAGTTAAAATCTGGCCTCAGACACTTACTAGCTGGGTGACCCTGGCCAAGTCACTTAACCCTGTTTTGCCTCAGTTTTCTCATCCAGAAAATGAGCTGGAGAAGGAAACAGCAGACCACTCCACTATCTTTGCCAAATGGGGTCACCAAAAGTCCAATACAACTGAAACAACTGAATAACAATAAGAAGCACTATGGCCACAAGGCATAGTGAATAGACAGCAGGCCTTAAAAACCCAAGAAGGCCTGGGATCGATTCCTGCCTCTGACACATGTTGACTATTTGACCCTGGGCAATGATGAGGGGGTGTTATGAGCAAAATATGAGTTATATAAGGTCTAAGATTCCCCTCAATCAATCAACATTTATTAAGAGTTTACTATGTTCCAGGCACTGTGCTACAAAAAGAGACAAAAGACACTCCCCTGCCTTCAAAGAGATTGCAATCTAATTGCTGAGACAACATGAAAAGAAACACATGTGAAGCAAGCTATGTACTGAATAAGTAGCAAATAGTCAACAGGTGGAAAATACCGGAATTAAAAGGGGTTGGGAAAGCCTTCCAAAAGATAGGATTTTTGTCGAGACTTAAAGGAGTAAGGAGAGCATTTCTAGGCACGGTCAACAGCCAGAGAAAATTCCTGGAGCTGAGAAATGAAGTGTCTCGTTTGAGAAATAGCAAGAAAGCCAGTGTCATTGATCAAGGTGGAGAGTGAGGTGTGAGAAGACTGGAGAGGTAGAAAGGGGCAAATGTTATGTAGGACTTTTAATGGCAAATACAGCATCTTGTATTTGATCCTGGAGGCAATAAGGAGCCAATAGAATTTATTGAGCAGGGAGATAACAAAGTTGGACCTGCATTTTAGGAAAATCACTTTAGTAGCTGAATGGAGGATGGATTGCAGTGGGGAGAGACTGGAGGCAGGCAGACCCACCAGCAGGCTACTGTAATAATCCAGGTGTGAGGTGACAAGGAAGGAAGGGAAGGGAAGGGAAGGGAAGGGAAGGGAAGGGAAGGGAAGGGAAGGGAAGGGAAGGGAAGGGAAGGGAAGGGAAGGGAAGGGAAGGGAAGGGAAGGGAAGGGAAGGGAAGGGAAGGGAAGGGAAGGGAAGGGAAGGGAAGGGAAGGGAAGGGAAGGGAAGGGAAGGGAGGAAGGGAGGAAGGGAGGAAGGGAGGAAGGGAGGAAGGGAGGAAGGGAGGAAGGGAGGAAGGGAGGAAGGGAGGACGGGAGGGAGGGAGGGAGGAAGGGAGGAAGGGAGGGAGGGAGAAAGAAAGGGAGGACGGGAGGGAGGGAGGGAGGAAGGGAGGAAGGGAGGGAGGAAGGGAGGGAAGGAAGGAAGGAAGGAAAGAGGAAAGGAGGAAAGGAGGAAGGAAGGAAGGAAGGAAGGAAGGAAGGGAGGAAGGAAGGAAGGAAGGAAGGAAGGAAGGAAGGAAGGAAGGAAAGGGTGGGAAAAAAGAAAGAACGAAGGAAATCATTTATAAACTTATTTTATTTTAAATTTATGGAATAAAATAACCATTTCCATAACATAGTACAAAAAAAAAAAGACGACTGTACACGAAACTGCAAATCTACTATGCTCAACTTGCTATGCATTTCAAAATTTTGATAGTGCCTTGAAAAAGGCATCTAGATGCCACAGTAAACAGAATATTGGACTTGTAGTTAGGATAGACCCAAGTTTAAGCCCATCCTTATACAATTACCAGTTGTGTGGCCCTGAGCTAAGCCCAAGCAAGAGGTGGTGAGCACCTGAATTAGAATAGTCTGAGTACTGAGAAGTGGACCTATTTGCACTATATCGTGGGGGTAGAATTGATAATGCATGGAAACTGATTGGATGTGAGGGGTAAAGGAGAGAGAATAGTCAGAGATGTTTCCTTTTGGGCAAACCTGGGTAACTGAAAGAATGGCAGTTCCCTTGACAAAAACAGAGAAGTCAGGAAGAGGGGAGGGTTTGGGGAGAAAAGATAACAAGCTTGGTTAGGGAAGCACTAAATTTGAACTGCCTATGAAACTCTGCTTCTGGCTTCTGTGGGAGAAGAGTGTGGGAGAAGAGAGAAGGATTTGTGCTAAATAAGATGAAAGAAATTGTGTAGGTGATTTGGAACTAGCAAAAAGGTAACAGATTAAATTGGAGGAGTAGGAATTTGTGAGAATGGAGAAAATTTGAAGGACTATAAACTCCAGGTAAAAATACTGGTCTAGATTATTTCCGTTTCTATGAGAAAAGGCTAAAGGAGGAGTAGGTTTAAGGAGCATTATGGAGTAAAGACCTATAAAGGAATCTTCAACAAGGAAAAGGAGAAAGTAGTTGGCTAGGCCAGGCAAGATAAGAAAAAGTGGAACTATTGGAGGCTAAAGTAAAACGACAGAGTGAATTAGTGGGTGGAACAAATTGTTTTAATGAATAGGAGATTGGTTCCCAGAGGAAGAGGATGTGGTTGTGGAACTGTTACCAAGACTAAGGAAAGGAATTTGGGTGGGGTTGTCACGGTATTTAAGGGCTGCTAAGTGGAATAGACTGCCTGACTCCTTGTGACCTCATTAGGGGTTTTCTTGGCAAGGATACTGGAATGGTTTTGCCATTTCCTTTTCCAGCTCATTTTACAGATGAGGAAACTGAGGCAAACAGGGTTAAGTGACTTGCCCAGGGTCACACAGCTAGCAAGTGTCTGAGGCCAGATTTGAACTCACAAAGATTCCTGACTCCAGGCCCAGGGCTCTATTCACTGCACCAGCTGAGTTTTAAATCCAGCCTCACACACTTATTAGCTGTGTGACCCTGGACAAGTCACACAGCAGTGTTTGCCTCAGTTTCCACATCTGTAAAATGAGCTGGAGAAGGAAACAGCAAATCATTCCAGTATTCTTGCCAAGAAAACCCCAAATGGGGTGTCACAAAGAGTCAGACATGCCTTGACTGAATCAAGGCATTAAAAGTTGATAATGGGCAGCAAAAGTTTTAAACCAGGTGCTCAATATTGAGATATTATGCAAATACTCATAAGTACTTTAAAAATAACAAGCAGACTAAAAATCTCAACCATGATGGAGGGTGGAGAAAATTTGCATGGGTGAGGAATGCTTGCTTTCCAGCCACAGCTGAGTGACTGTTATCCAAAAGCTGGCTAATCTCGCTCCTGGAGGAGAAAGTGAAGGTATTCAAATGAAGTACTTCTTTATCCAAGATTTAGAATGTAAATGAGATGAAGGCCTTCTGGACTAAGAAGAGAAATCTTCTGCATTGTCTGATTCTATCTAGGACCATAGGACCTGTGATTATTTCTAGGATAAGTGTTCTGCTCTCCTTATCTAGAAGGAGGTGAAAGAGCTGTGGTCGCCCCAGAAATGAGAAGTCAGCAAATGCACTGAGCAGAGGATGGGAGGTATTCTTTGGCATGACTGAGGGAGAATTTAAGAGAACAGAGCATCATTTACAGTGGGAGGCTACTCGATACTGCAAAAGCCATAGGGAGCAGATGCAGAATGGCTAGAGATGTCCCTGGTTACTGAGAACGGAACTGGTGGCAATCCTACCTCATTGTCCTTTACTTGGTTTTTGCCTCTCACACTGACCCTGTATCTCCAAACCTCATTGCTTCTAAGAGTTTATTACTTTCTGCATTTGCCAAGTGTTTTCAAAAGAAACCAGTTTCCCTAAAATAGCATTCATAATTTTCATGTGTTCTAGGGGATTTAATGCAAATAAGGATATAGATAGCCAGATATACAGAGAGAGAAAGACAGAAATGGATTCTCTGTCTAATAGCAGAGACTACCAACAGGGAGCTTGAACTGAACAAATCACATGTTGATATTTTGTAGCTCCTTGGAGCAAAGAAGATTAATTAAATACAGACTATTTGGTTAAAGGATAAGCCAGCAGTTTTCTGGTGAAAGGAAGTTAGATAACCAGTAGGAATCAGTAGGGCCAGATCCAGTCACCTCAATCTTGTTGCCTGTTATTTCTCCCTTTGATGTTGTTCAGTCATATAGGACTCTTTGTAACCCCATGGACTATATAACACACCAATAATGTCCGTGGGGTTTTCTTGGCAAAGATAATGGAGTGGTTTGCCATTTCCTTCTCTAATGGATTAAGGCAAACGGAGGTTAAGTGACTTGCCCAGTATCACACAGCTAATAAGTGTCTGAGGTCAAATTTGAACACAAATCTTCCAGACTGCAGGACCAGCGCTCTATCCACTGATCCCACCTGGCTGCCTCCTTTCTCTCCCTAGGCAGATTTAAAAAGAACCTCCTTCCCCCCAAGGAACCGAATGAGGCAGGTGTTGGGAAAATCCCCATAAGCGAAAAAAATCACACTCACAAGAATACTGGTAGAGAGGACCCAGAGGAAAATTAGAGCCAGAGCACAGGAGGTTAAGTGACTAAAGATAGCCCAGTAAAACAACTACCCCCAACCCTGGCTAATTAAACAATGCCTCCCCTTCGGCTTCAGGTTATTGAGAAAACAAAGTATTACTAAACAAAACAAAGCTAAGACTTCCACGGGGGAAAGGGGGGATTTGTGGTGGAGAAGAGGAGATCTGACTCTTCTTGGAAAGTTAGAGCAGGATCAGTATCACACAGAAGAGGAAGGGAAATAAACACAGATTTGAGGCTTTGCTTAAGAGGGTGCCAGGTACTCTGAGGAAGCAGCTTCTTGTCCTCCAAAGACTGATAAAGTAACATCCCAGAAGCTATCAGGTGAGTGAAATGTCATCCAGGAGGGGCCAGAGAAAGAATGGAACAGGAGTGTCAGCCCATAAATGCTTATTGGCTGACTGCATGGGGTTACTGAGGCCACAACTTGTAGACCTGATAAAAACGATTGGGGAAAAAAAAAAGGCCTGTAATCTCACTTGACCATTTATTCAAGATAAAACTGGAGAACCTTATCAAAACAAGTGCTTACAACCCACATCTGGTGAGTCAGGTGAGTACATGTGATGTCGCAAAACCAAAAAATTGTTCTCGAAATGGTCATGAAGTCTTGGACAAGAAATGCAAGGCTATGGGGGGAGGCAGAAATTATGTTTTCCTCACTTCTGCTCATTGAAGTAACAGATACAGAAGAGACCAAGTGAATTGGGAAGCAAATAGCTGATGAAATAGTGCTTGAGAACAAGATTTGGACTTTGGAACTCAGGCTTAAAATATAGAGATGGCAGACTCCTAGACAAGGATGGAATGCTCCTAATAAAAACCGTTAAGAACGCATTTGCTTGGTGTCTTGCAAATCTAATCAAAAGGACTTCCAAAATGATGGCTGAAGAAAAAGGCAGTCTATGTATATCTACCATTAGATACCATAAAAAATAGTTACAATGAAGGAAGAAGAATAAGAGTTGAGATACTCATAAATTCACAGGAGACAAAATCCAAGAGATCCAGTAATTCCTTTAGTTCAAATATTGGTAAACAAATGTCTGATGGTTAGGCAGCAAAGAAGAGGAACTGGAGGTTCTATTTCAAGGAAGCAAATCTGAGCTCACTGAGACTTGGTGAAATGAAAACCATGACTGGATATGGCTCTAGATAGTTATACTTTATCCAAAAGAAATGGGGCAGAGGATGCATCATATGCTTTAAAAATTAATAATGATGTGAGAAAATCCAGGAACCCAAGTACTTCAGGGATGGTTAAAGGAGGAAGAAATTGATGTGATTTTTGTCATTACACCATTTAGGCAGAAAGAGAAAGTAGATCAGGATTTGGAAAACATTAGTAAGCTGGCACAAAAGCATGATACAGTAGCGATAGGGGACTTCAATTATCTGCTAGACATCTGCAGGAGCTTTCTCTATGCCAAAGAGAAAGCAACTAATAACTTTTCAACTTGCATTAATGATGATCTCATCCTTCAATGGGTAGAAGAACCAACTAAGAAGGAATTCTATTCTGGATCTGATTTTCACAAACAAGAAGGTTGCTGGGGTGGAAATGGTGAAAACTGGTGGGGGAAAGTGACCATTACAACTTCGAATCTCTGATATCTAAGGAAGGAAATCCCAGGTATTATCTGTCATAAGCCCTAGACTTTAGGAAAGCAAATTTTAAAGGTTCAAAGGAAGGACATGTAGGAGCCTATGTACTAAAATTCTTCAGAGGAAGTCAATTCAAGATGAATGGGAAGGTCTCAAGGATGAAATTCTGAAGATGAAAAGAGAAATAATTCCATTGAAGAGGAAGGGGGAAATTGTCTAAAGAGACCCATGTGGCTGCACAGAACTCATCGGACAACTTAGCCTTTAAAAATATAGCTGCATAGAGTAGTTACCTGAGACTCCTAAAGTTGAGCCAGTTCCAACTAAGGACTCAGGATCACTAGATTTCTCAAACTCACAAGGTCACCTCCAAACTTGGACATTTCCACCTCAAAATCAATATTCAGTCATCTAGGATCAGGCCAAAATACATAAATCAGAAAAGGCATCCAAAGGCCTAGGCTCAAAGTTGTTCAGCTGAGGCCCTGGGCTGTAGCTGACACGTGGGAGCAATCAACATGCTGCCAGCTAGGATGGAGAAGGGCCATCCATCCTTCACCATTCATGGTTGATTCCAGAGGTTTATGGTACTACCTGGAAGGTCTAAGAAAGAGAAATCAGAATTGAGTTACTCCCTTTTTGTAGAGCAGCTAGGTGGCTCAGTGGATAGAGTGCTGAGACTAGAGCCAGAAAGACTCATCTTTGGGAGTTCAATTCTGACCTCATTTACTTACTAGCTGTGTGACCCTGGGCAAGTTACTTAATCCTGTTTGCTTCATTTTCTTTATCTGTAAAATGAGCTAGAGAATTAAATGGCAAACCGCTCCAGTATCTCTGCCAAGAAAATCCCAAATGAGATCATGAAGAGTCAAACACAACCGAACTACACTCCCTCTTTAAAAGTCCACTGAGCCATCAGATTTTTCCTTCTTAGCAGTCAAGAAGCTCCTGAGCTCTTTAGTGCAAATTGCATAAGGCCAGCAGGATCTCCAAATCATCCCCAAATCATCCCCAAAGCACCCAATCATTAAGCTAACATGTACAGTCTGCTGGGATCAGGCTGGGAAGTTCTGTGCATGCCCTGTTGTATATGTTTTCTTCCTCTTCAAATTACCTTCTTTGTGTGTAGTCTGTATCCCCTAGCTAGCACAATATAAATTATTTAATAATTTTGTTTTTGTAACCTCAGCCCTTAGCATGGTGTCTTCTACAATAGTAGGTACTTGAGAAATATTTACTGAATTGAAGAGAGATAGATTGTAGATGGGTGTTAAAAGGATTGTTATAGAGAAGTGAGTTCTGTTGGAACCTCTAGTGAAAATCGAAGGTCTAGCTTGTGTCCCCAGGTATCAATTCCATTGGACTCAAGCATCCATCCTCAAGCAACAAGCCAGGGCCCTTCAGCAAATAACAGGCAGCATCCCATCCCTCAACTGCCTGGTGAATCACCCAGTCTCTGATAACTGGTGTCCTTATGGTGAGGAGACATCCTGCTGGGACACAGGAGGCTTGTGATTAGACAGTCTTCAGAGATGAATAGTGAAGCTCTCCGGACTAATGGGGTTTCAATAGTGAAGACATTTGTTTTTCTATTTTCTATCATTTTTAATTAAATGTTCTTTTTTTTAATTAACAGAAATATATTTTCCCTCATTTCCCATCCTCCACTCCAATGGGAAAAAAGAAAAACAAATTCCTTGTAACAAACATGCATGCAAATCAAATTCCCTCGTAGTCTGTGTCCAAAAGAACATCTCATTCTGCACCCTGAGTCCATCACCTTTCTGTCAAGAGATGGGTATCGTTCTTCATCATTGGTCCTCTGGAATCACGGCCATTGCATTGATCAGAGCTCTTATAGCTTTCAAAGTTGTTTGTGTTTACGATGTTGTTGTTACTATATGTATTATTCCTCTGAATCAATCAATCAACCAGCATTTATTAAGTGCCTACTATGTCAGGCAATGTGCTAAGTGTTGGAGATATAAAGAAAACAGTCCTTTCTCTCAAGGTGGCCATAATCCAATGGGGGAGAAAACATTCAAATGACCATAGACAAACAAGATATAGGCAAGATAAAATGGGAAAGGTCTCAAAAGGAAGATGCTAAGATTAAGGAGGACTGAGAAGAACTTCTTGCAAAAGGTGGGGCCCTCACTGATGCTTAAAGGAACCCAAGGATGTATAAAATGACTATTTGAAAACATATTTCAAATCACTATAGTAAAAGAAATACAAGGTAAAATAAACTCTTTTTTCTTTTTTTGGGGGGGGCAAGGCAATTGGGGTTGAGTGACTTGCCCAGGGTCACACAGCTAGTAAGTGTCAAGTGTCTGGTCTGAGACCGGATATGAACTCAGGTCCTCCTGACTTTAACCTCGTACCCTGTATATTAGGAAAAATAACCAAAATATGGAAAATCAGGGCTAGAGGGTCTGTGGAAAGACAGGTCACACTAAAACACTCTGGGTAAACCTGTAAATTGGTCCAACCATTGTAGATATCAATTCAGCATTATTTAAAGGAAAATGACAACTGTCCATACTCTTCGACCCGGTGAAGTTCCTACTGGGCATATGCACGAGGAAGTTAAAGACTCAAAAATAAAGTGTGATTACCCTGGTGGGCTCCCAACAGGCCTACAACCCCTACTGGGACCAGATCATTGTATAGATAAGACCCTCTTCCCTCAAGGGTTTTTAGCTAGTTGGGTAAAGGTAACCAAGTACCTATTTTAAAAAAGGGGTAGGGGATTGGGAGGGTGAATAGGGAGGAGACAGGAGTCAGGAAAAAGTAAGATTGTAAAATAAATGCCTTAAGTCATGTGGACCCCGTGGACGATTGCAAGAGCAATCGCAGGTGTGGCTGCCCAACCTTCAGTGTAGGTATAAAAGAAGGGAGAGGTCATTGTTCCTCTATCTAGGCTAGAACTTTACCTTTTACTGACTGTTGTGATTGGGATCTGGGAGGGGTCTCATTGTGGGGAGAGAAGAGAGAGAAGTAGATCTGCTGATTTTAACTGTTACTGGATCTGATGTTGCACAATGTATTTTCACCCTCTCACAGCTGTATCCTTACCAGCTAAGTAAATTTGTTATTTACTTATTACATGCTTATAATTTACATGTGTTATTTCTGTAAATTATGTTATTTCCATGCCCCCTTGTTTCTGTTGAGTTAATCATTTCCATCATTTTTATACCCAAGGTTAGAAAAGCCTCCTCAGCCTCCTGGAATATTATGTATTGTCATATACATATCAAAACATGCAAAGCTATACTTTGTGGTAGTAAAGAACTAGGGGTGGAAATGGATCCTGTTGACTGGGGAACGGCTATTTAAAAAAAACTATGGCAAATGAATGTAACGAACTCTTATTTGACAATAAGAAATGACAAAAATGAGGAATTCGGAGAAACATGGGAAAATTTCTATGAACCTAATACAAAGGGAAACAAGCAGAACGAAAAGAGCAATAAATACAGTGACTGTGACAATGTCGGGGGCAGAGAAGGAACCACTAAAATGAAATAAATGAAAAACCAACGAAGCCCAGCTCCCTCTCTGACTAATCAGAGGCTAGGTAAACACCCCAGTGGCATCTCATGAGCTTTAGGATTGCTGTTGCATAGAATATCTTGGGGAAAGTCATCGCCCAGATGGAACCCAATTTGCAAGTGCGATTTGGGCTGGGAGGGTAGCCCAAAGGTGTATTACACATCTGTTCGATAAAAATATTTTATGTTGTTTCTCCTGTACAATTCTTGGTTGGTAATACAACAGCTGTCTATCCATGCCTACCATATGTCTTTTTCCCTTCTGGGTGGCCTGAAACTTTTCTTCTTTAGAAAATGACACAGCCAATTCAAACTTTGTGTCATATTGTAGCTGAAGCCCTAGAATTGGAATCTGGAAGATACAGATTCAAATCCTGCCTTTGACATTGTGTGAACATGGGCAAATTCCTTCACCTTTCAGTCTCAGCTTTGTGAATTAGATGCCAGTTGTTATTATTATTCTCATTCGGTAGACAATAATGCCACCTGAATGGTTACAGAGTCTTGATGCATATATCAAAAAGATATAAAGATAATTTTGTTTGATAAATTTAATCATTAATATCCAGAGAGATACAAAACAGGGAGATGTATGGTCATTGAAGGTATTTGTAATTGTCATGGAGGACATCTAACAAACAATACAAATGGAAAAGGGATTTCCTATGGAAGGGGGGCTCTTTTTTCCAAATAAGATTTTATTTTTTCCAATCACATGTAAAAACGATTTTTAACATTTGTTTTTTAAAATGGAAGTGGGGCTCTTTCAAATGTTCCTGTTAACAGATGATACTGGGCTCAGTAAATAAAGGTGAAATTTAACTCTTATATTTGGCTTCAAAAATGAACTTTGTAAGTACTGGAGAACAGTTAATCAGAAAAAAAAATCTGGGGGCTTTAAAGAACCACAGACCACAACAGAATGATAAAGCATATAAAAAGAAATGTGATCTTAGCCCGAATTGAGAGATATACTGCATAGTATAAGTAGAGAAGAGGGGCTGTGGATGGAGCATTGAGCCTGAAGTCAGGAAGACCTGAGTTCAAATCCAGCCTCAGATACTTGCAAGCTGTATGACCTTGGCAAGTCACTTTGTCTCAGTTTCCTTATCTGTAAAATGAGGATAATAACAGTACTTATCTCCCAAGGTTATTGTGAGTTTCAAGTGAGATGATGATTATAAAGCATTTAGCACAGAGCTTGGCACAAAAGTAAGCACTAGCTAAAAGTTATTATTATTATTAGGAGTAGTAGAAGTATACCAATAAAACTAAGAATTCCTAAGAATGATCTACAAAATGATCTACAAAAATATAAAATACCCATATCAATAGAAAACCAAACTAAATGAATTATAAAAGAACTACCAAATAAAAAATCCATGATACAGATGGATTAATAGAATTCTATCCATTTTTAAACAGTAATTAATGCCTACATACACTATGAAATTATTCTCAAAAATTGAAAAAGAAAACATTCTACCAAATTCTTTTTATGAAACAAATTGAGTCCTAACAACTACACTACACCAGGGAATGATAAAGCAAAGAAAGAGAACTATAGACTAATAACATCAACATTACTGATGCTAAAAAATTTAAATAAAATTCTGGCAAAAATCTACAGCAATTTATCCAAAAAAAAATCATTCATTGTGAGCAAATTGGATTTATGCTATAAATACAAGGATGGTTCAATATTAGGGGGGGAAACTTAATCATTATTAAAACAAATTAAACATTATTAAAAATCCAGTATCTTGTTCATGGCCAGTGTTACTGGATTGAAAAATACATGTTGAGGAGTAAGGTGTAAACAGACTGGAAAAGTAGGGTGGAGCTAAGTTATAAAAGGCTTTGAATGCCAAAAAGAGCATCTTGTACTTGCTCCTGGAAGCAAGAGGAAGCCACTGCAGTATACTGAGTAGAGGGAGTGACATGAGGAAGCCACTGGAGTGATTTGCCCAGGATCACACAGCTAGTGAGAGTATGAGGCCAGATTTGAACTCAGGTCTTCCTGACTCCAGGCCCAATGCTCCATCCACTGAGCTATCTAACAAGACATGATTACCAAAAATAAAACAGAAAACTTCTGCAACGTGAAATTGAAATGCTTCTGCATAAACAAAATTAATGCAATTAGCATAAGAAGGGAAGTAGTCTGACTGACCAAAAAAAAATCTTTATATCAAAATGCTTTGATAAGATTCTGATATCCAAATTATATAAGCAACTAACAGATATATATAGGCAAAAAACATTCTCTAATTTATGTGAACAAATAGTTCTCAAAAGAATTGCAAACTATCAACATATGAAAGAATGCTCCAGATTACTTATAATAAGAGAAACACAATTAAAAAAAAAAAAAGACTTTACTCCCTGAACATTGGCGAAGATGACAAAACATGATGGAAATAGCAGATGTGGGAAGGGTTATGGAAAGACTTGAGGACAAATGCTCAACCTTTCCATCCTTTATCAAGTCTTTCACCATATCCTTTGCCTTCCCCAACTTTACAAAAGACCTCACTTCATAATTCACTAAAAAAAAATTGAGACCTTTTCTCCAAAAGCTCCTTCTCCTCCTTTTCTCCTGATCCCACATCCATCAGACATCTATTTTCCTTCAGTAAACCTTCATTCCTGCCTCTGATAAAGAGGTGGCCTTTCTCCCTGTAAACCCCTGGACATGCATCTTCTCCAGCAGATTGCCCCAATTATCATCCACTATCATCCTCTCTTATTTACAATCTTTCCATATCTATTGGTATCTTTCATCCCACCTACAAACACATCCATATCTCTCCTGCTTGATCCCAATATTTCCCCACTAGCTGTCCTCCAACATCTCTCCTTCACCTTCTAAGCCAACCTCTTCATGAAAGCCATCTATACTAAACATATCTTCACTTCTCTTCTCATTCACTTCTAAACCCTTTGCCATCTGATTCCCACCCTACTCACTCAACTGAAACTGCCATCTTTAAAGTTACCAATAATATATCAATTGCCAAATTATGTCTGTTCCAAGTCTTCATCTTTCTTGACCTATCTGCAGCATTTGATACTGCTGAATTACCATTCCCCTGGGATACTCTCTCCTCAGTTTTCTTGATACTGCTTTCTTCTGATTCTCTGATTACCCATCTTTTTTTTTCTTCAGGCAATTAGGGTTAAGTGACTTGCCTAGGATCACACAGCTAGTAGGTGTCAAGTGTTTGGTCTGAGGCTGGGTTTGAACTCAGGTCCTCCTGACTTTAGAGATGGTGCTCTATCCACTGTGCCACCTAGCTGCCCCTTCTGATTACCCATCTTACTGCTCCTTTTCAGTTTCCTTTGTTGGATCATCATCAAAATCATGTTCACCAACCATGAGTATCCCTTAAGGCTCTGTCCTGGACCTCCTCTTTTCTCTCCATAAAATCTCCTTTGATATTATGATGATTTGGAATTTGGTGAAATCATTGGCTCCCATGGTTTAAATTACTATCTCTGGGCAGATAGTATCTATCCAGATCTATCTATCCAGCCCTAGCCTCTCTCCTAAGTTCCAATCACAAATTAACAACTGCTTTTTTTTTTTGGTGAGGCGATCAGGTTAAGTGACTTGTGCAGGGTCATGCAGCTAGTATCAAGTATCTGAGGCTGGATTTGAACTCGGGTCCTCTTGACTCCAGGGCCAGTGCTCTATGCATTGTGTCACCTAGCTGCTCCTACCAACTGCTTTTTGTGTATCTCAAACTGGACATCCCATAGACATCTCAAACTTAACTTGTCCAAAAAAGAACTCATTATCTTTCCCCCAACCTTCCTCTCTTCCCAATTTTACTATTACCGCTGTTGTCTCTACCTATGAGACGTGTTATATAAACATGTGTGTGTGTGTGTGTGTGTGTGTGTGGTGTGTGTGTGTGTGTATCCCTTTGTCTCCATTCACATGGCTACCACCATAGGAGAGGCTCTTATCACCTTTGTCCGGACTATTGCAATAGCTTTCTGAATAACTAATTAATTTATGAAATTATGAAATGGGGCAGGCACTCCAGGTTCTTTGGGTCCTCACCAGGAAAGACCACAATGGGAGTGGGAAGTGAGGCTGCAATCAAATGTTAATAAGTCACAGAGGGTCTAGGGGCAAACAGAACAAAAAGTACTGAGACAAGCAGCGGAAAGGGGTACAGAGGCAGATGCAGTGGAGACTGTGATAGGGTGGTGGAGTAAGGCAGGCAGATGGCGGGGGAGGCACACAGAGAATCATTCACATAACCACAGGTTAGAGTTGGGATCATTTGGCAGCATGGACCCGACGAAGATGGAAGACTCCTTGGGTGGCAGGAGTTTGAGATCTCATTTTTTTTCTAGGGTCTTGGCAGGTGAACAGACTCCTATCTGAGCTACCTTGAGTAACGTTAGTTCATTAACATATCCAAATCATACAAAAAATGTTGGTAAAACTTCAAAGTTAACATATCCATTTCAGCTCATCAGTATCAGCACCATTCAGTGCTCTGCTGGTCTCACTGTAGATGTCTGGAATTTGAGATTTACATATCATAGACCTAAAACGCTCTAACAACAACGCCTAGATGATTTCCCCCGATTCAGCACATATTACCAGGGTGTGATTTGGGAAAATATATGACACAATGTGAAAATTACTCTCCTTTGATCTTTGGGATGCTTTGTACATGATTTCTGGGTTCTTTGCAATCTTACTTGCTGCCATGCCACTTTATTTTTGCTGTTCAGTCTTTTTTCAGTCATGTCTGACTCTTTGTGACCCCATTTGGGGTTTTCCTGGAAAAGATACTGGAGTAGTTTGCCATTTCCTTCTCCAGCTCATTTTATAGATGAGGAAACTTCAGCAAACAGGGGTAAGTGACTTGCCCAGGGTCACACAGTTGTTAGTGTTTGAGATTGAATATGAACTCAGTTCTTTCTGGCATTCCATCCACGGTACCACCTAGCTGCCCTATGGCTGCTTTATATTGGCTACTTATAGATTTAATTATTATACTCACTAGAAGTGGGCAAAGGGGGTCAGGGGAACCAGAACAGGACACAATTTTAACACACCTTCCAATTAATCTACCTGTCTCAAGTCTCTACCTTTTCCAACCTATCTAATCAGCTAACACAGCACAAGTCTGATCACGTCACCTCCTTATTCAACAAACTCCAGTGGCTTCCTATTTTAACCAAGATCAAATATAAACATCTTCTCTTTGTCATTGAAAGCCCTTCACAACCTGTCCCCTTCCTACCTTTCCAGTCTTCTTACACCTTACTCTCTTGTAGTCACTCTACAATCCAGCTACACTGGCCTACTTCATCCCCCAACTCTTTTGCACTGGCTCTCTTCCATGCATGGAACACTCTCTCTCCTTTCCCTCCCTTCCTCTATACCTCCACCTCCGATTCCCTTCAAGATTGAGCTCAAATCCTACGTTTAGTAGGAGACCTTTCCCAGCACCCTCTGCAGGGGTGGGGGACCTGTGGCCTCGAGGCCACAGGTTGCCCTCTAGGTCCTCAAGTGCGGCTCTTTGACTGAATGCCAGTCTGTGTTGCTAGAGGGAGTTTCTTCATCCTGGAGTTCCCTACACAGATGAAATTAGAAGTCCATTCTCTATCACTATCATTACCTCCCATCCTCTCTGAATATATTTTGCACGTACATAGTTGTTTATATGTTTTCTCCCAATTAGACTGTGAGCTCCTTGAGGGCAGGGAGAGTATCTTTGCCTTTCTTTTTATTGCTAGTTTTTAAATAAATGCTTATTGACTGAATAATTGACTAATGCACTGTTACTGGTTGGAGTTGGTCCAACCATCCCGAAAAGCAATTTGGAATTATGTTAAGAAAGTGACTAAAATTTCCATACTCCTTAAACCAGAGATCATATTGCTAGACATATAATATATGATAAAAAGAAAAGGCCCAATGTACTCCCCAAATATTTATAGCCACACTTTTTGTAGTAGCAAATAACTAGAAACAAGATGGATTCCATGGATTAGGGTTGGCTAAACAAGTTTTGGCACATGAATGTAATAGGATATTGTGCCATCTCATCATAAGAATCTTTGTAAAATGTTTCACCAGAATCAAGATATCTGTGGCATTTATCCCATCTACAGCCCTATTGTTGTTGTTTAGTCATTTTTCAGTTGTGTCCGATCTTTCATGATCCCATTTAAGGTTTTCTTGGCAACGATACTGGAGTGGTTTGTCATGTCCTTCTTCATCTCATTTTTACAGATAAGGAACTGAGGTAAACAGGGTTAAGTGACTTGTGCAGGGCCACATAGATAATCAGCATCCAAGGCCAGATTTGAACTCAGGAAGATGAATCTTCCTGACTCCAGACCCAGCACTCTATTCCACCTAGCTGTCAGAATGACCTGAGTTCAAAGCCAGCCTCAGATACTTACTAGATGTAACCCTGGACAAGTCACTTAACTGTTTGCCTTGATTTCTTCATCTGTTAAATGGGGATAATAATAGCACCTCCCTCCCAGAGTTGTTGTGAAGATCAAATGAGATAATAATTGTAAAGCACTAAGTACAGTGCCTGGTAAATATTAGCTATTGTTGTTGTTATTATTATTATGAGTTGCCTAGAGCAGTAAGAGGCTAAGTAGCCTTCCCAACGTCACAGAGATAGTACATGCTAGGGCTGGATTTGAACCCAGCCTTCCTGGTTTCAGGGCTACCTCTCTATCTAACCCTCTCACACAGCTAGTAAGTATCTGAGGCTGGATTTGAGCTCAGGTTCTCCTTGACTCCAGGGCTGGTGCTCTATCTATTGTGCCACTTAGCTATCCTATGAAATATCTTTTAAATATTAATGTATATATAGATAAATAATATAAGCTCAATTTAGAACCTCTGTTCTCAAATCAAAGCTACCTAAAGAGGTCAGTAGTGTAGTGGATAGAGCAGTGGACCTGAAGTTAAGAAGACCTGAGTTCAAATTAAACCTCAGATACTAGCTGTCTGACCCTTGCCAATTCATATAACCTGTACCTCAATTTCCTCATCTGTAAAATGGGAGTAATAATCACAACTACCTCCCAGGGTTGTTGTGAGGGTAAAAGGAATTAATATTTGTAAAATAGCAAATCTCCAAAGTGGTCATCTGCATTCAAATTCACACTATTCCAAGTTTATTGTTGTTCAGTTTCATCCAACTCTTTGTGATCCCAAGGACCATAGTATACCAGGCCCTTCTATCCTGCACTATCTCCCAAAGTCTGTCCAAGCTCATGTTTGTTGTTTCCATGACATTATCCATCTTATTCTGTCACCCTCCTCTCCCTTTGCCTTCAATTTTTCCCCAACATCAGGGTCTTTTCCAATGAGTCCCATCTTCTCATTATGTGGCCAAAGTATTACAACTTCAGCTTCATTATTTGTCTGAATTAATTCCTTTAGGTATTGCCTGATTTTATTTCGTGGCTATTCAAGGGACTCTCAAAAGTCTTCTCCAGCACCACAGTTAGAAAGCTCAATTCTGCAGCGCTCAGCTTTCCTTCCACTCCAACTGTCACAGGCATACATTGCTACTGGAAAAACCATAGCTATTCCAAGTTGTAATTATGTGAAGTATGATCATTGGTCCCAGCCCAGTGAAAACATGCAGTGAGAATTCAAGTAATGAAACCACATCAGGGGAATTCATTGTTCACACATCTGGCTAAATTCAATTTGAAGAACTACAATCTTGAGAAGAAGCTGAGAGACTAAATGTGAAACCACTTTCCCTTCAGCTCTGCAATAAGGGCGGTCTTGGGTGGGAGGACAATCCCCCAATTAGGTTTATTCCTTTGGGTTTGGTTGGTGTTTGACTTTCTTCGACCACATCATTTACTCATGCGGTATTTCAAGAGTTGAGTACAAGTTAAATCCAGCAACTGAACCAATGTATTTGTGAGGTGGATGAGTCATTGAAGGAGCCCTGCAAATGGCTGAGGAGCGCTTAGAGAACTATTTTAGCTACTTTAAAGCAGAGGTGTAAACACTGGCAAATCTTAGGGGAGAGAAAATCCACCTTAGTCTTCTCTAGCATTGTAGAAGGCCAAAGTGGGAATAAAAGACCTTGAAGGGAAACCTTTCGGTTAGTCTACCTCCTTTTGTTTTTTTAATGACCCAGAAAAAGACTATTTTTTTACATTTTTTACAAAACTTACATTTTCACAATGTTTTATAGTTTGTAAAGCATATTCATATATATCAACTCATTTGAGCCTCATAACAACCCCGTGAGGTTCTCATTTTATAGATGAGGAAGGACAGGCTGAAAGGTTCCATGACTCTCCCAATTTCACATAGCTAGTAAATAGCCCAGCCTGAACTCAGACAAATCAGGTTTTCTGACTCTAGAGCCAGTCCTGTTTTTATCACACCTCCAAGCTTCAATAAGTGGTTATAACAATTTAAATATCTAAGATGTTTAATTCAAGGTTATAATTAGTGTCTTCCTTGCTATGAATGGATCCTCTCCCCTATTAACCAACTTCAAATCCAAATGAGTTAAGATTAAAAAAAAACAGTCAGCTTCACATGCTTTTGTTGGAGCTGGAGAAAATGACTAATTCTAGAATTTGTATCCTCCTTTGTATTTTTGAAAAGGAAAAATAAACATTGTGTAGATAGTGGTTTAGGCAGAACAATGTGGCAGTATGTGTAGCTGGGTTGACAGTATTTTCTCAACCCCATTATCCAGCAAACCTGAAAAACAGGTTTGTCCCATAGATGAGTGGGAAGAAAGAAGTGTGACATACCAGACCAAAGTGATTTCTGTAATAACTTAGTGGGCACAATGATAGTGATAGAGAATGGACTTCTAATTTCATCAGTGTAGGGACCTCCAGGATGAAGAAACTCCCTCTACCAACACAGATTGGCATTCAGTCAAAGAGCTGTACTTGAGGACCTTAGAGGGCCACATGAGGCCACAGGTTCCCCATGCCTGCAGCCACTGGGCCATGGGACAAAAAAACAAAGGCTAAAAATGAGCATAAGTCAATACATTATGAAAGGCAAAGGAAGAGATATTCAGGCTAATTCATCCCCCCTTTAAACCCATTTCCTTGAATTCTTGGTGTCCTTGCCACTTCCAATAGCACTGGAGACATGATTCTTTATTCACTGTGTATTAACAATAATTAACAATGCTTCCAGGAAACAGGTTAAAGTGATGGTTTTATTTTAAAGTGCTTATAATTGCCACTAAGTAACTCCTTTCTAATTTATACAGTTTTAACACTATGCTGTGAATTAGAACATATAAGTTATAAGACTCTTCCTTTTCACCAAAGCAGGATAAAAGATTTTTTAATATGGACAATGAATGTGCCTTCAGCACAGGCAGCCCCATCCTCACTCAATTTCATCCCATCTCACCTATGCAGCATGATTTTTGGAAAAAATGTTAAAAGATCTAGGTTCAAATCTAGACTCTGCTACTTGTTACCTGTCTGATTTGGGGCAAGTAATTTCACCTCTCTGGGCCTCAGTTTCATTCCGTATCCATTTATTCATTCAGCATTTATTAAGGGATAAGGACTCCCCAACTTCGAAAAATTTATATTCTATTTGGAAAAAATAAATACACTGATATGCCAAATAAGTGCAAAGTGATTTGGGGTAGGGAAGGGCACAAGCATCTCAAGGATTAGAATAGGCCTCATTGAACTTGAGAGGAGGCTTGAAGAAACCTCAGGATTCCAAGAGGCAGATATGAGGAGTGAGTATATTCCAGGACAGATGATGCAAAGAACCTGAGACAAGTAGTGGAATACTTAAGTCTGGGTACAGAAAGTAGGTAAGTTTGGCTAAAACATATCTAGCAGACAGTTGGGAATCCATTAAACATATGGACACTGACTTAACAAGAGATGGATGTGGTACATAAGGAACACAGGTAGGTCAATTTGACTAGAACATAGTTATTGTGCAATAAGCCTGGAAAAGGAAACTGGAGCCAGATGGATTAATGGTTTTAAATGCCAAATAGAGATGTTTTATATTTAATCCGAAAGGCAACGAGGAGTCCCAGACACTTCCCCAAGCAGGGAAGTGACCTGGTCAGACATGTGCTTAAGAAATGCCAATTTGGCAGCTCTGTGTAGGAAGGATCAGAGGGCAGAGAGACTTGAGGGAGGGAAGGCAATTAGAAGATTAATGTAATTGTCACATAGAGAAGTGATCAAGGCCTGAACCAGGCTAGTGGGTATGTAAATGGACAGAAAGGGTTGAGGGAGAAGGAAGAGGCAAGGATGCCTTTGAGGTTTCCAACTTGGGTGGCCAGAAAGATGGTGGCACCCTTGACAAATATGAAAAGCTGTTAGGTCCTTTGGGTAAGATTACATGATCTTTTGGGCCTTTTCCAACCCTAATGTTCTATAGAGGGTGGCTCAACTTCATTAATTTCAATTTAATTTAATTCAACAAGCACTTATCACTTAATAAATACCATATATTATTTATAATAATACACATGAGCTATAGTTCTGAGTGGGCAACTAGGTGGCACAGTGGATAGAGCACCAGGCCTGAAGTCAGGAAGACCCAGATTTCAAATACAGCCTCAGACCCCTACTAGCTAAGAGACCCTGGGCAAGTCACTAAACTTGGTTTGCCTTAGTTTCTTCATCTGGAAAATGAGCTAGAGAGGGAAATGGCAAACTATTCCAATATCTTTGCCAAGAAAATTCCAAATTCGGTAATGAAGAGTGGAATATGACTGAAAGGACTGAACAACAGACAACTGTTCTGGGTACTTGGAACTACAAAGGCAAAAAAAAAAGGCATCTCACTTCATTCTCTGGGCCTGTCTCTTCATCTATAGCATGGCATGGTTAGACTAATGGGCCTCTAAGGTCTCTTTCAGTTCTAAATCTATGATCATGTGCTGTCTCCTCGTTCATTTTAACATTCTTATTGATTATGTCACTTCATGAAGACAGGGAAAACTCAACAAAGTGAAAGAATACAGCTCTCGTCTAGGACTTTGATTAATCCAATACGTTAAGATTCTATGACATAGAGATTGCTTTCTGGTTTGGGGGTTCCCTCCCTCCCCCCGAAGAAAGTGTAAAATACATAAAGTTTCACTTCCAGGCCATAGTAAAGGTTTAAAAAGATTTAGACCATATCATGAAAAGTTGTAACATTCATTTTAGAGATAATGAAACTGAGGCCCAGAGAAGAGATTTGGCTTCACAGTAATTATTGTTTTCTAATAGCATGGTCTTGGTCAGACACCGACCTAAGAATTTGGAAGAGTAGGAGAAATGCTTCCTGGGTCCTTTTTATAACATGCTTCTCAGGGAGAGAATCACTTTGTTTATCAGTATTGGAAAAGGGTGTTAGAAAGAGTAGACATGCAACATAGTAGTTGGGCTGGAGAGTAGAGAGTGAAGTGAAACATAGTTGGGTTCTTCCTGAAATAGTAGGCTAAGAGAGGAAGTCTCCCATCAAGACAGAGAGAATCCAAGGTATAAGAATTCAATTGAACTTTTCATAATAAATGCGTGTATTTATTTTTACATGAATTTGTACTGTTGTTCCCACTTTCCCTCACCCCACTATTGAACAACAACTACCAAAGAAAGAAAGAAAAAGAAAACCTTCCTTATAAATATGCGTAATCCAGCAAAACAAATTCCCAGGCCATGTCCAAAAACATCTCTCTCTCTCTCTCTCTCTCTCTCCATTTTAAGTTTATCATCTCTCTAGGAAGAAGTGTGTAGCATACTCATCTTCAGTCTTCTGAACTCATGATATATTATTGTGTTGATCAGAATTCTAAAGTCTTTTAAAGTTGTTTTTCTCCATGATATTGTTGTCATGCATATATATATATATGCACACACATATATATACATATATATGCACACACATATATATACACATATATACATATACATGTATATATATATACATATATATATACATATATATACATATATATATATATATATATATATATATATATATATATATAAGCTTACTTCATTCTGAATCAGTTCATAGGGGTCTTATTTTCTGGAACTGTTCATTTCATCATTTCTTATTGAGCAATTATTATTGTATATATCATAATATAGTTTTTTCACAATTATTACAATATATTGTAATACATTCCATTACATCAATATTCCACAATTTGTTTATCCATTCTCCTACAGGAAAATACCCCTTTAGTTTCCAATTTTTGGCTAATATGGAAAGAGCTACTATAAATATTTTTGTACATATTGGTCCTGTTCCTGTTTCTTTTATCTCTTTGGGTTATAACTCTGCTTGTGGCATAGCTAGGTTGAAGGTATATGAATTTAGTCAACTTTGGGGGCATTGTCCCAAATTGCTTTCCAGAAAGTATAGACTAATTCATAGCTCCACTAACAGTTCACTAGTATGCCTTTTTACTGAGGGAGATAAACTGTTCGACACTGGAGTGAGTCCTGGGCCAGAAATGACCTAGTAAAAGATTAGAGGGCAAGTATATCAAATATATTCTATCATTTTAAGCAGCAGCAAAATTCCAATATATCACTGACCCTTGTTTTGACCATTAAGTAGGACCAGGGACTCTACCTCACGGGTTCATAGCCATTATTCAAGGATTGTTGAATAATTATTCTTATTCAGGGATTGATAAATCAACATTGCACAAAACAGTTGTATAGATTTAGCTACAAAGTGTTCTACAATGAAATAAAGAACGATTTATATAGCTGGAGTACTCATGTCTGTTCCATGCCAATATAATAAAAATCACCATGCTACCCAAGTTAATTTACATTTTAATACCATACCAATCAAATTATCAAAGAGTATTTTACAGAATTCTATAAAATTATACAAAATTTATTCAGAAAATTAAAAAATATAGAATATCAAAGGAAATAATGAAAAGAAGTAGGGATGAAGGAAGAATAGTGCTTCTAGACCTCAAACTCTATCAGGAAGCAACAATCCTGGAAATCATCTGGTATCAGTTTAAAATACAGCAATCAATGGAGCAGAGAAGCAGAAACAATGGAACTCATTAACTCAGTGGTTGATAAACTGGAAAACAAATCACTTTGGAAAGAACACTCTATTTGATAAAAACTGGAAAGAATCTGGCAAAAAATAGGCTTAAACCAACACCTTATACCATATTCCATAATACATCCTAAATGGATATGTGACTTTAGTATTAAAGATCAAACCATTACAAAAAATAGAAGATAAATCAACATCGGTATTGCTGATTTAGGCTTCACTGTTTGGATTCAGAGTCCCTGTAACTCTTATTAGTAAACTGCCTAGGCTGAATCATAGCCAATCAATCAGAAAACTTATATTAACTTATTATATTAATTTACTATGTGCCAGACACTATGCTAAGTTGTGGGGACACAAGTGTAAAGGGGAGGCATGAGGAGGTCCCCTGAAACCACATTTTGTTCATCTTATGAGGCAAAGAAATATTACATGATTTTTGAAATTATAGCAGGACTTGGTGATCCCTTAAAAGAAAAGAAAACTGAGAAAGAGTTGGAGAGATGATTCCCTTGCCCATGCAGTGAAGTAGATGAGAAACAGCTAAAAATTGTGTATTCATGTTTGTTCTCTCTCTCCCACCTCCCCCTCTCTCCTCCCCCCTCTCCTCTTCCCTCCCTCCTCCCTCTCTTTCCCTCCCTCCCTCTCTCTTTTCCTCCCCCTTTCTCTTTTATTCCTCTCCCTCCTCTCCCTCTCTCTCCACCCTCTCCCTCCCTGCCTCTTCCTAATGATGTGGTGCTTGGATGCTTATGTTTGGGTGCTTATACTTGGACCCCAATTTCTCTCTAGTCTCAGAAACACTAACCCTGACAGTTTCTCCCCAGCCCAAGGACCCTGTGCCTAGCAATTACTCATGAGTGGGCCCCAGCAAGACCCTTATCTCTCTCCCTGGTGTAGTTCCAAACAGCACCTGAAGGATTTATTAGTTTGAACTGGCTTTGCACTGGGTCACAAAGACATTTTTACCCACTGGACTATCTCCTACCACCCTACCTCATTATCTACATCCTGGGCTCCTGATTAACTGTATTCTAGACTTAAGACATATGTATGCTCCCTACATCTATCTTGTCAAACAAGACATTGATTGGTGGCAGACTGGACAACTCTCAGTTACCCCTGAACTCTAGTTAACTTAGTGAGTAGCAGGCCTAAAACCACACCTCCATGTGGCCCACCTGGTGGGCTTTTCCCAGTGAACTCTGGGTAAAATGCCTTCGAAGTAGCTACAAGTCCATGTTTCTTTAAGAACTGCCCACTCCTTAACCACTCCCTAATCCCGCTCTGAATCACCTAGTTAGCATATTTGACACATGTCTTATCATATTTTATACTATATAAACTTTAGCTATACTCTTTTAAGATTGCAGGTTCCTTGAGAATCCTTGCCCACTGCAAAGGGTAACAATAAACTTTTTGCAACTTGACTTAAGATTGCTTGAGTTTGTGAATTCATTCCAGATGACCCATCTTGTACTTTGGTTTTTGAGGGGTCCCTACCTCTCAACCCTTATCACTACTCCCTTCTCTTCCTCTCCTCTTGGTTTTTCAAACTCTTTTTCAGGGGCTCTCCAAGTCCCACTTCCATCTCTAAAATCACATGAAAGTCCCTTCCCTCAGGAGATGAACAAAAATTCAAAATTCCAGCAATCTGACACTACTCTAGTGCAGAGAAGGTGTTGTACATTGAAAGGCAAAGACACAAAAACAGTTCCTTCCCTCAAAGTAATGGACATACTCAATCATGTAAGCTCCATTCCTCCCTTCTCCCTATGCAACTCTACTCTACCCTTCTGTTGCACCTTCTGGAATTCCATTTATATTGTTAACAAACTACCCTTCATTTTGAACCTATGCTCTCCTCTTAGATATTTCTTTTTATCTATTTCGCATTTAATTTTTGCGTATATGAGCTCTGTAATGAGAATATGTTCGAACTTATCTTCTTCACAGAGGAACAGGACAATGGAGTTACACAACAACCAGCCAATTAGAAGGATTTCTGCTCAGAGCTGCTTGACAAACCAGTGATCCTTTGCAAAGTGAACTTAAGATGAACTTGGAGATGGCTGCAGAGTTTGGACCAGCCTTGAATGGCTCAATTGAGGCAGCCTTGAGCAGCAGTTGCAGCCTCGGGGACTTTCCAAAAACCTTACTTCCTGGCTTCTCTGTCTACAGATGTATTCTTTAAACCCCTCCACCCCTCCAAAAGCCTCTAGAAACTAAGTTCTCTCTCTCCTCTCCACCCCACCACCCCTTTTCTTTTGCCTTGGATCTTCTCTCTCCTATAAGTCTTTGTCTCGGACAATAAATGCATTTTAATTGGTATATCAGACTCTGTATCATTTCAGGCCCCCTTTATGAGACTGGGGGGTCATTTGTTAACAATTTTCTATTTACATGCTGTTCCTTCCAATAAAAAGTAAATTTCTTGAGAGTAGAGACTATTTCATTTTTTGTTTTGTATTCCCAGTAACTAGTAACAATGCTTAGAATGTAGCAGGTACATAATACAAGCTTGTTGTCAAATTGAACTAGGTGATTGCTTTTATTTTGTGGTAACAGCCCTCCTATCCTTACTACTGTTGTACATGCAGTCAGGCTGGAGAGAGAACCCATTTGCCCGTTATTTTCTAAGCACACTCTGTTCTGGTTCAGCTGCTAATCAAAGAAATATGCAGTAAGACCATAAACAGTCATAGAATTCCTGCCTATGCTCGGTAGGACCAGGGGGTTACTGGGGCAGTTCAAACTCTGCAAGGGCCAATTGTTAAATTTTCAGCGTAAATATTTACACCTCAGAAATCAGCAAAGGTTACAAATCAAGGCTTGACTTATTCTTTCTGTTGATTATCTAGACTTTAAAAAGGAACAGAGACAATGTAAACCAAGCAAATTAAAAGCAGGTTTTGTGTGCATTTTTTTTTCTTCCCAGAGACCACTATTAAACATTATCAGTCTATGTAGGCCCTTTTATTCTGTATCATGGGCACTTCTAGAAGAAGGCTCACCAAATGCACATGACTCCAGACTCATAGACCTGGCCCACATTACAGAAAATTGGAAAGGATATTAGAGGCCATCTATTACAGCTCTCTCATTTTTACAAAATAAGGGAACTTAAGCCTGAGGAAGGAAGGAAGGAAGGAAGGAAGGAAGGAAGGAAGGAAGGAAGGAAGGAAGGAAGGAAGGAAGGAAGGAAGGAAGGAAGGAAGGAAGGAAGGAAGGAAGGAAGGAAGGATGGATGGATACAAGCATTTATTAAGCTCCTATTATGTCCAGGAACTGTGCTAAGTATTTTATAAATATTATTTCATTTGATCCTCACAATAAACCTGTGAGGTAGGTGCTATTAACCCCATTTTACAATTGGGGCAACTGAGGTTAAGTGATTTGCCCAGTCACCCAGCTAGTGTGTGAGGCCAGATTTGAACTCGAATCCAGGTCCAGTTCTCTATCCAGTATGCCACTTAGTTGCCTCTCTAAGAAGCTAAATGACTTGCCCAAAGTCACATAGGTAGTAATTGATACTACCAGGATTTGAACTCAGGTTCTCTGATTCAAGACATAACTCACCTTTTCCTAATAAGTCGCTTATGCTTTTATCATACCCCTGCTTACTGGTGGATGATAGCAGGACTTTAGGAGATACTGTGAATGTATATCTGGGTGGGGAGTAGAACGATTTTCTGATTAGGAATTTGTGAACCTGTGCCATGACCCAGAGATGCACCCTCCTTCACAAACATAATTTTGTAGACGGACATCTCCAGAAGAGGGTGGCAACCACATCATCTTGTATTAGGACGCAAGGATGAGTTGATTTGTTTGTATTTTTATCTGATTCAGTCAGCTTGCTTCAACCCTTTATTTATTCAATTGCTAACTGGTGATGGAGCCAAGTTTTTGCTTAAGCCAGAATGGAAGGAAGTAGCAATATCTATTGTGGTAATGAGCACCACCCAAAGACTCAGGGTTTCTGCAAAGTTTAGGACGGTTCACAAAAACCATTTCAGTATCAAATGGAAGTCGTGCCTGCTCCCGCTGCTATGCCCATGTAGGTGTATGGTATGAAATTCTGTTAGTGTATGTGACATCATTTCACTATTCCATCCAAGAAATGGAAGCATTAGCTTCTGGGGACCATCCTTCAATATCCTTATCATCATCACCACCAACTGACATTAATAGAGCACCCACACACGTGTAGATGACACTGCATTTGGCATTTTACAAATACAAAACAAAGAAGACACAGAGAATAACCTCATGGATTCATATTTTACATTTGATTATGATAATGATAATGGTGAGAGGAAGTGTGGTATAGTGGATCCAGGCAAGGCACAGCCAAAAGTGCTTACTGCATGCAGCTACTGCACTGCGCTAAGCACTGGGAATACAAATAAGAACAAAAAGAGAGTCCTTGTCCTCAGGGAGCTTACTATCTAATGGAGAAAGATTATACACAAAAGGGAGCTAGAAGAAAGATGTGAAAATATTCAGAGGCCTAGTGTTGAAGTCCAAAGTTGTCATCTTCACTAACTTTTACAAAGCACCCACTATGTGCTAGGCATTGTGCTAAACATATTACAAATATTATCTCATTTGATTCTCACCACAACCCTGAGAGGTACGGGCTATTATTATCCCTATTTTGCATTTGAGGAAACTGAGACAGAGGTTAAAAGAATTGCCCAAGGACATGACTAGTAAGTACTTGAGGTCAAATTTGGATGCAGCTCTTCCTGAATCCAAACCTAGCCCTCTTTCCACTACACTACCTTGTTGCCTGGGAGGGCAATGAAGCCAGGAGAATGAAGGTTGACCAGCCTGGATCCGTGTACCAAATAGTGGGTCCAGGAAGAATTCACCAATGGGAGGTCAAAATAGCAGAGGTACGTTCTGGGGTTAGAAGCTGCAGGTGGATGTTCTAGGTAAAACTGCAGATTAGGCATGATGTTAAAATCCAGAAAGAGGCACAGCTGATGGAGTTTAGGGCCTGGAGTCAGGGAGACTCATCTTCCTGAGTTCAAATCCAACCTCAGACACACTTACTAGCTGTGTGACCCTAGGCAAGTCACTTAACCCTGTTTGCCTCAGTTTCCTCATCTGTAAAATGAGCCAGAGAAGGAGATGGCAAACCACTCCAGCGTTTCGCCAAGAAAACCCCAAATGAGGTCACAAAGAGTTGGACAGGACTGAAAACAACTAAAGGACAACAAAAGTTGAAGTCCAGAAAGAAGCACAGATAGAAAGCTAGCTTTGGAGCTTGGAAGACGTGCCTCTGACATATAATGGTTGTGTGACCCTGAACAAATTGCTTAACCTCTCAGTGCTCCAGGCCAAAGGTGTCAAACATGCAGGTAGCAGGCAGCTGGAAACAGATTAAAATGTAACTGAGAAATATTTAACAGACTTATAAAATTATAAATTATAAATATAAAAATTAATAAAATATAATAAAAAATATAATAGAATATGGATAATGTTACTAGAGGTAACTCTAGAGGTGCCTATACCAATGACATCAGAGATGCAGTCCTTATCCCTAAAGATAGTGAGGATGATAATGAAGATGACAGCTCCAGAACTTCTTGGAATCCTAGGTTTCCATCAAGGTTTAGAACAAGCACTAACTTCTGTTTGGAGCCTTTCCTGACCCTCCCCCACTGTCAATGCCTTCCCCCCATTAAAAAAAAATTAGCTTCTATTTAATTCTGGGACTACTTTCTAATCTCATTAGTAGAACAGGTGCCCAGCCAGTGCTAACTATTGCTCCTTTCATAACTCTAAGAGTAGCCTGAGGGGGTGGGGTTTCTAGTTTTGCTGCTGGTAAGCCCCAACTGCTGGGCTCCTAGTTGATTATCAGACATGAAACTGACAACTCGGTGTTACTTGAAGTCCTCTCTTTTGTCCATAGTCAGCATTATTTTCTGATTCAAGGGCTTTTGAATCTCAAAGCTGTTTGATCCCCCGGTGGATATCTTTCTGGGTCTGTTTGTCATTGGTGAATGTCTCTTTCTGCTCTGAGTTGGATCCAATATCTCCTATTAGTTCTTTCTCTCCAATGACAAGGTCATTGGATGAGGAGATGAGAGAGGGAGAAATTCTCTTTTCCCTATACCCAGAATGGTTCCTTCTCAGGAAAATTGTCTCAAACTGGAATCCTCAACTTCAGAAATGAAATCATCCATTACTAGATCGGACCTTTCTGGACTCAATTCACCAATGGACTGGCTACTATTGCTTATATAAGTCCAATGAACATAAATAGTCCCTTTAGCCAATTTTAGAAAGCCATTGCTTTCTTTCTTGACCCACAGATATTGACACCTCAGAGTATAAACCATCTTTTTAATACATTTAAAAACTACATCAGTAGCAGTTGATTTATTAATTGGGGTGAAGAGAGAACTCTATCTTTATATGTATATTTTTTGTATTTAAATGCTTTTAGTATGGATATTTTCCCCACAATGGGATTCAAGATCCTTGAGGTCAGAGACTGTTTCACTTTCATCTTTGTATCCTCAGTGCCTAGGACAGTGTCTGACATAGTAAGCACTTAATAAATGAGTGAGTTAAAGAATAAATTATAGAAAAATTATTATGTGAAAGAGAATGATAAAATGAGACAAAATTTGTCATGTAGCAAAAGCAATGTCAGAAAAAAATTATATTTATGAAAATATACATTAAGAAGCTAGTGAGAGATTAATGTATGCAATTTAAAGTACAAAAAAACCCACCAGAAAACAAGAGGAAATCTTGAACATTGCAGGAGAATAAAATTGTTTAAGAAGAAAAAGTGAACTCATCAATTCTGATGAAAAGTTCAATTTCATGATTGTTATTTACCTTTCTAGAATAAGTTCAACAAAAAAAAATCACGTACACCAACCAAATTAAGATCATAGAATTTAAAGCTAGAAAGTAACCTATAAGTCAGTAGCTCTGAAAGTGTGGTCTGTGAACCCTTGACAATCCCTAAAAATCTTTCAAGTGGTGTTTGAGGTCAAAACTTTTTATGATAATTGTAAGACATTTATGGCTGTTGAAATACTCCTTCCTTTTCTAACTATGTATCTCTGTGAGCCAGATATTTTTCAACCAAAATAATGTATCGAAACAAAGTGAATGCAGAAGCAGATATGAGGACTGAACTGTCTTCTACTAAGCCAGATATGAAAGAGATTTGAAAATAACTATTTTAAAATTTATCAGTTTTAATTCATAGTATGGTAACCATTGATAAATATAATCCACATAAACAACAGCTCCTTGGGGTCCTCAATATTTTTAAGAATATAAAATATTTAAGAGTATAACTATATTCTTTAAAAGAGTATAAAGGTCGTGAGATCAAAACAACTATGTCCAAACAAGCCATACACAGGATAAATTGGAGATAATCGATAGAAGGAAGGCACTAGAGTTAAGGGGCATTGGGAAAGGCTTCCTGTAGAACGTAGGATTTTTAGCTGAGATTTGAAGGAAGCCAAGGAAACCAGGAAGCAGGGGAAGAGGAGGTTCCAGGCATGGGGAAAACAGCAAGTAAAAAATCTGGGAGTCAAGAGATGGTGTGTCATTGTGAGGAAAAGCAAGAAGGCCAGTGTCACTGGCTTGGAGAGTAATTGGTGGTGAGGTGTAAGAAGACTAGAAAGCTTGGGGGAGTGGGGGGAAGGACAGGGTATGAAAATAAATAATGCCCTAAGACATTGCAGTATGTAGAAGGGCCTAAGCTACCACCCAACAGCCCACCTACTCACAAAATCCTCAGGATAGCTATTGGTAGCTATTGAAGCTTCAGGATACTATCATCAAATCTTCCCAAGACAGGTTAACAGCATTGCTTTTGACTATAAATGCCTTTCAAAATATGTATATATTTTATGCAAATTGAATGTTTAACAGTCAGGTTCAGAAGCAAGTGAGAAGCTGAATTTCATGATTTAAGTTAACAATTTGTAAACTAGTTCAAGTAGTGGGGATGGGGAGGTGGAGGAAATGGAAAAATTCTGTACTTAGGCTCTAGTAATGTTACAGGCATAGCTCAACCTCCAGCACCCTCCTAGTTCAGGTATAGGATGAAATGAGGCATTCAAAAGTCACTGAACACTGAACAAAAGATGGAGTTTACTTTGTCCTAGCATAGCAAGGATATGCAACAAGAATACAGTGGCACTTAGCTTTGTTGTGTTTCCTTTCTTCTCCGTCTGGAAACCTTTCTAGTCAGTAAGGCATCGTGGTATAGATCCTCCCATGATCTCAGGCAACCACCACACTGAGAGACCCAGATTGCACTCAGCTGTGACTTTTGATGCCTCTCAACAGGAAAAGCTGGGAAAGTCAGAGAAGCTGAGGCCAATCAGAGGAGGGTGATGAGGTCAAGGATGGGGTGGGGGAGGGGGAGCTGTCAGGGAAGTTAGGGCCTTTTAGGTAAGCTGGGACCTAAAGAAGTTGCATCAGGAAAACTCTAGTCCTGTCTCTATTTGTTGTTAAGTCATTTCAGTTGTGTTCGACTCTTCACAATCCCATTTGAGGTTTTCTTGGCAAAGGTACTGGAGTGGTATCTTCCCTTCTACAGCTTATATTCCAGATGAGGAAACTGAGGCAAACAGAGTTAAGTGACTTGCCCAGGGTAATGTATCTGAGGCTGGATTTGAACTCAAGCCTTTCTGACTCCAGGCCTGGTGTTATATCCACTATGCCACCTAGCTGTCTCTTTATCCCCCTGCTTTGCCTTCTGACCCTACAGGCAACATGGCCCCACCCCACCCCTCTAGGTCCAGGATCTCATTTCAAGGTGGACTGTATCCCATGCCAATCTCAGAGTCCAGGTGGATTGTATCAATGGTCAAATTGTCCTCTGAACCCAAGCACTGACCCCCTACCTTCACTGTTTTAACTCTACATAAAAAATATTCCTAGTTATGGCCTTGCTTTCCCCTCTTTACACCCCTGCACAGGGTAATTTTGGTTCCATTGATGTTATTAGCGTAGCAGTTATAGTTTCATTCAGGATTTTGAAATAACTAGTTGACACCTGATCAGGTTTGTATATCTGTAGTATGCATACTGGAAATAGGAAGGATGGATTAGGAAACAAATACCTCCCACAAACTAAAAGATAAATAGAAACCCTTTCTTGCTTTATTAAAATGTTAGGTAATGGCCAAGACTATGACTTGTGCAGAAATTATGTAATTTTGACCCTGATGTGGTCCAGGTTTTTACAGGTTTATCTTCTGTATGTGACAATGACCATAACAATGCAAAAGAAAACAACACTAGAAGGTGGTGAAATTTCTGATTAATTATCATGACAGATCTCTGCCCACCAGTGAGACTGATGGGGAAACACACCTCCCATCTCTCAGTGGAGATGAGGAATATAGTACATACTGTCAAACCTACTTAACTGTTTTAATTTTTGGTACAAGGGAAGGGAGTTAAACAGGGAAAATGAGTGCCTTGTGAAAGCAAATAACATCAATAAAACTTTTTAAAAATTATTTAAATCCGATTTTATTTAATTTTCAATTCCAAATTCTCTCCCTCCCTCTACCTCTTCCCCCACCCATTGAGAAATACGATACCCATTATACTTATGAAGTCCTGCAAAACATATTTCCACATTAGCCATGTTCCAGGAGGGGAAAAAAAAATATGCCTCAATCTGCACTCTGAGTCCATCAGTTCTCTGTCTGGAGATGGATAGAATTTTTCGTCATGAGTCCTTTTGGAATTGGATAGATCATTGGATTGATCAGAGTTACTAAGTCTTTCACAGTTGATTCTCTTTACAATAAAACTTTCAAAAGAACAAATTTTCTATTTATGTTTCCAAGATAAAATATATGTTACCCTAATTTCATAATGAAGATTTCAACTTACCAAGGAAATCATAAAACCTATAATCATGTTAACCTGGTGATATAAATACAGAATTTACATTAGGGATGAGGGAGCATAATAGTCGGGTCCTGTGGGGGAAAAAGAAATGAGAAAACTAGGAGCAGCCCAATGCAGTGGGAGTGATCAGGGGACCCTTGATAAATTTAGTGAGTCTCCCAATCAATTTGATAAGATTGTTAGTCCTGATAATTTTCTTGAAGGACACCTCCCACAAATCCAAAAAGAATGATGCCAGGTACTACTTTTCTACCAGCTCTCCCATGTGACCTCCTTGTTTTCTCTCTGGCTGAACAGAAAGCCTTAATTGGTCAGAATTTTTTAATCATCAGCTTTCAACATTTATAGCTGTCTTGTCCACTCTAGTTAATTTCATTAAAACATTAAAAATTCATTAGTCTCCTTTCTTATCCAACCCAAAAGAACAGTAGGATTAAAGAGAATATAAACTCATGTAAAAAAAAGTGTGTGTGTATACATACGTCTTCTACTCCTAACCCACCACTTGTTTGATAAAATGACTATGCTATTTTTAAAATTTCTTTTTAAAAATCAATGAATTTTTTTTCTGTTCTTTCTTCTTTTTTTCCTTTCCTAAATAGAAAAAATGAAAACCACAAACAAAACATCTGTATCTGTTGGGAGACAGCTCTTGTTCTTATGTTCGAATCAGTTCCTTATATATCCTGGAAATTAGACTTCTTAGTCTGAGAATTTCTGCAGAGATTTGTCTTCCAGCCAACTGTTTCTCCTCTAATTTCCATTCCCATCTTCTCCAAGAGATTGCTCCCACTACCACCCCAACTCTATCATTTAGTTTCAGTCTCTCCCTGTCTACTTCCCCTTCCCCACTGCCTAAAGATGTGCTCATGTCTCTGCCATCCTCCAAAAACCCTCACTTGAGCCCTCTGTCCCCACTATTGTCTTATATCTGTTCTGCCTTTTGTAGCTAAACTCCTTGAAAAGTCTGTTTACAGTAGATGCTTTTCAGACACCTCAAACTGGATGTTCAGTAGACATCTCAAACTCAACATGACCAAAACCAAATTAATTCTCTTTCCCCCCAAAGTTTCCAGGGGTGGGGAACCTGTGGCCTTGAGGCCACATATGGCTTCTAGGTCTTTGGGTGGGGCCTTTTGACTGAGTCCAAGTTTTACAGAACAAACCCTTTTATTAAGAGGATTTATTCTGTGAAGTTTGGATTCAGTCAAAGGGCCACACTTGAGGACCTAGAGGGCCACAAGTGGCCTTGAGACCATAGGTTCTCCACCCCTGCCCCAAACCCTCCCCCTATAACTTCCCTATTACTGTCCAGGGTGATGACACCATCCTCTTAGTCCTTTAGGCTAGGTGTTATCCTTGACTCCTCACTATCTCTCACCGCACCCCCTGCCCCCCACTAATCTGGTGCCAACACTTGCCCATCTCATCTTTGCCCCATCTCTCCAATACACCCTCTTCCCTCCTCTGACACTGCCACCACTTTGGTTCGGGCCCCGTCACCTCACACCTAGAGTATTGCAATAGCCTGTTGGTGGGTCTGTCTGCTTCAAGTCTCTCTCCATGCCCATCTAGCCTCCATTCAGCCACTAAAGTGATTTTCCTAAAACCCAGGACCGACCAACCTTGTCACCCTCCTATTCAATAAACTCCAGTGACTCCTTTCTTGTCTCCAGGATCAAATAGAAAATCCTCTCTGGGCTCCAGGCATGTTCTCTGGGCTATCCCCTATGCCTGGAATGCTCTCCCTCCTCTTATCTACTTACTGGCTTCCCAACCTTCCTCTAAATCTCAGTTAAAGCCCCACCTTCTACAGGAAGGCTTTCCCAACTCCTTTTAATTCTAGCGTCTTCCCTATTTGTGTATAGCTCATTTGTATATACTTCTTTGCTCTCTCTCCCTTTAGATTGTAAGCTCCTTGGGGGCAGGGACTATCTTTTGCCTCGTTTTGCATCCCCAGCATTTAGCACAGTGTTGATTGACTGACTAGCTGACTAATATTAACCACAGTGGTTTTGTTTATCACACTGTTACTTTTCAAGGGAAAACATTCAAAAAGAGTAGACTGAAATTGCAGAGAGTTGAGAAGATGGTGAGAGTAGATGAACATCAAGTGAAGACATTTTTAATGTTTGACTAAGAAACGGAGGAGAAATACAGGGAGTTAGTTTGAAGGGATAGTAGGGTCTAATGAGAGGGTTGGGTTTTTTTATTTTTTAGTATAAGGGAGCTTTTTGTTTAGTTGTTTCAGTCATGTCCAACTCTTCACCCCCCCCAAATGGGGAGATCAGCAAAGATACTGAAGTAGTTCACCATTTCCTTCTCCAGCTCATTTTACAGATGAGAAAACTGAGGTAAAAGATTTAAGTGACTTGGCCAGGGTCAGATAGCTAGTACATGTCTGAGGCCAGATCTGAACTCAGGAAGATGAGTTTTTCTGACTCCAGACCCAGCACTCTATCTACTGCACCACTTAGCTCCCCTAAGGGAGAAAGGGAGGCTTATGTTTCGAACAACAGGGCAGAATCAATGGGTTGGGAGAGACTAAAAATTAAAAACAACTGAGGATGATTGTGGAGACAACCTGCTCCAGGACAATCTGCTCTAGGAAGAAATAGGATTCAAGGGTATACACAGTGGAGTTGGCTTTGTGAGGAGAAGGGTCATCTCTTTGTCAAAAGAAGATAGTTGCTGATGATGTCAGGAGGTGAGAAATGTGGAGAGAGGAAGACGAGGGTGCTCCTAGAAATGGTCTTGATTTTCTCAATAAAGAATGAAGTGAGGCCCTTATTCTGGAGGGTGAGGACAGAGGGTGCTGTGGGAGTCTTGAGGAAAAAAGGTTGAGAACAGCAGTGATGGGGAGTAGAATATAGAATAACTAGGGTAGAGTAAGGCGCCCACTTGAGATTAGATAACACAAATTTGTAATGGACTCAGGGAGTAGGAATGCATACATGACTTCCGCAAGCTTCAGTCCTTGCAACAAATGAGTAGGAGTAGAGGAAGCAAATGGTGGAAGTAATGCGGTGTCATGATGTGGTAAGGTATCTTGGATTGAGAGTAGAGGATAGAGTTCAACTGGTTAACTAACCTGTCAAGATTAGGAAAGGAGAAGGCTATTGCCAGAACACGAGGAGAGCCTGGGAGAGTTTTTCGGGGAGACAGAGAAGGTATCATATTGAGGACAAAGAACAGGTCTAGGAGAAGTAATAAACAGGGAGAGATTTGAGATCAGATAAAGGACTTCTTAGTTATGGAACTAGAACCCTTGTATGTGATGGCAAGATTAAGGCCATTTACCTCTATGTGCTGAGGTGGAATGAAGGACTGCTGTGGCTGTTGAGTAGATTGAGGAACTGAGAAGTTAGGATGTTTGAGGGAACATCAGGGTGCGTGGTGAAGTCCCCTAGTGTGAGGAAAGAGGAGAGACTTTGTTCATTGAAAAAGAAGGGAGAATGTCCTGGGGGGCAGATGACAGCCATCAAGATCTGGCTTAATTTAACATCTTTGTATATATTGCTATAAAATATTTGTATAATATGAACCTTAAAGGAAGAAGGGTTGCTGAATGATGGAAGCAAAGGGAGAGTGGAGAAGTGGCACTGAGGAGCAAGAAAAATTCTGACTCCCATTCTGGAACCAATATGTTTCAGGCATCAGTACAGAGGTGGAATGAGTACAGAAAAGGATGGCTAGAGATGCAGTGTCATCTGAGGGAAGACTCTGAAGAAGAGTAGTATGAAAGATAGAAATTGTTGGCTGGAGTTAGATTGTGGAAGACATTGAATGCCTGGCCAAGGAATTTGTATTTCATCTATAGGAAATGGGGAGCCACCGAAGGTCTGCATGGGATGGTAGGGTCTAGAGAGGGTTTGTGTGTTGTCTTTTTTGTTGTTGTTGTTGTTTGTTTTGTTTTTTAAGGATGCAGAGACTTGGGAATGTCCAGAGCAGAGGTTCCCAAACATATTTGGCCTACTGCCTCCTTTTCAAAAAGGAAATTACTCAGTGCCCCCCCCCCGGAAATCTACTTTCTTTAACCCTTTAACATTTTTAAAAATTTTACATAATTTCAAAAAATATAATTTTTTAAAATAACACGTCTTAAATTTAATAATTTATTATGAATTTATGGGTTTTTTTCTGCATTGAAATTTTGATGAAGCAATATTGCTTCATGTAACCATATAGTATAGCATTAAAACAAATCATTACACATACACACACATTCCTGCTGATACATGCTGGACTTCCCGACAATGTGTGACATACTTACCTGCCAACACTTGTTTGTTTGTTTTTTTTAAAATCATTTATTTATTTTTAGTTTTAAACATTCACTTTTATAAGATTTTTAATTTTAAAATTTCTCCCCCTCTTCTTCCCCACCCCCACCCTCAGTGGCATGCAATTTGATATAGGCTATACATGTACAATCACATTAAACACATTTCCACATTAGTCATGTTGTAAAGAAGGCTTGGAACCAAAGGGAGAAACTGCAAGAAAGGAAAAAAAAAGAGAGAAAGAGAAAGTGGCATGCTTCAATCTATATTCAGACTTCTTTCTCTGGATGTGGATAGCATTTGCCATCATGAGCCTTTTGGAATTGTCTTAGATTACTGCATTGCTGAGAAGAGCTAAGTCTATCAAAGTTGGTCATCTGTACAATGTTGCTGTTACTGTGTACAATGTTTTCCTGGTTCTGCTCACTTCACTCCGCATCAGTTCATATAAGTCTTTCCAGGTTTTTCTGTAATTTGCCTACTCATAATTTTTTATGGAACAATAGTATTCCATTACATTCATATACCACAGTTTGTTCAGCCATTCCCAATTGATAGGCATCCCCTCAGTTTTCCAATTCATGGTCACCACAAAAAGAACTGCTATAAATATTTTTGTACATGTGGGTCCTTTTCCCATTTTGGGGATCTCTTTGGGATACAGAATTAGAAGTGGTATTGCTGGGTCAAAGGGTATGTACAGTTTTGTAGCCCTTTGGGCATAGATCCAAATTGCTCTCCAGAATGGCTGGATCAGTTCACAACTCCACCAACAATGCATTAGTGTTTCAATTTTCCCGCATCTTCTCCAACGTTTTTCATTTTTCTGTTTTGTCATGTTGGCCAATCTGATAGGTGTGATATGATACCTCAGAGTTGTTTTGATTTGCATTTCTCTAATCAATAGTGATGTAGAGCATTTTCTCATATGACTATAGATGGCTTAAATTTCTTCATCTGAAAACTCCCTGTTCATATCCTCTGACCGTTTATCAACTGAGGAATGACTTGTATTCTTATAAATTTGACTCGGTTCTCTATATATTTTGGAAATGAGGCCTTTATCAGAGACACTGGCTGTAAAAATTGTATCCCAGCTTTCTTCCTACCTTCTAATCTTGGTTGCATTGGCTTTGTTTGTGTAAAACCTGTTTAATTTAATGTAATCAAAAGTATCAATTTTGCATTTCATAATGTTCTCTCTCTTATTTGGTCATAAATTCTTCCCTTTTCCATAGATCTGACAGTATACACTTGTTTGGTGGACTTGACCACTGATCAGTTACAACTTGCATTTTGTGTGTTTATTTGGAAAATAATGTAATCACTATGACTTTAACTCTTTTACACAACAGATAAAACATGTACGAAAGGGTTTTCAACGTTCTTTTCTATTCTTTCCTTATCCTTCAACCTCCTCCTTATTTTTATTCAATGCCCCCCAATTGCACCTGAGGCTACTACTGTCCCCCATCATTCCAGCACCCCGACAGGGGTTGGTATCGCCTACTTTAAGAACCTATGGACTCTAGAGTATATGATTAGACCTCCTTACCAGGGAGATTACTTTGGCATCTGTACAAAGCATAGATTGATCAAGGGAGAGACTGGAAATGGAGAGGAAAATTGGGAAGCTAAAAAGGACAGACAATGTGGTAGCAGCAAAAGTGATTATGACATTAAGATAGATGTAGTATGAGTAATATAAAAATCTGTTTTACATGATTACACATGTAACCTATATCAAACTGTTTACCATCTTAGGGAGGAGGGAGGGGAGAGGAGGAAGAAAATTTGGAACTCAAAACTTCGTTTTAAAAAATGAATGTTAAAAATTGTCTTTACATGTAATTTGAAAAAATAACATACTATTTAAAAGACAAAAAGAAAAGAAATAAAAGTGCTGAGCCACACATGACCAGAAGCAACAATAACAACAACAAAAGACAGGTGTTGTAAGGGTAGATTCCATTAGATTTGGCAAATAATTGGAAGAAAAAGATCAAGAAAAGGAAAGAGCCAAAGGTTCCTCTAAGTTTCTAGGTCTGGGTAATGGGAAAGATAGTGGTGCTATCAACAAAGATAAGGAAGTTGAAATTAAGATTTAAAAATGACAATTTCATGACAGCATTGTATAAGCATTTGTTAAGCACCTACTATACATGCTTCACAGTGCTCTTCATCACAAGCAACTGTGCCAGAAAAAATGTGTATCCAGTTCTGACCAACTTCAATAAGCTGCCTCCATTTGCCAGCCTTGTTCCACTCAGAGTTGCTATTTGGATGTGGTACCCGCTGAGTTCTCTTACCATAAGAGCTGTTTGTCTTTCAGGTCTACTGGATTTTGTGTTGCCCATGAGCATACACACATTCCACATACCAGTGGTGAGTGGAATCATCTTCGCAAAAATTTTTGTGTATTTTTTTGGGTTTTGATCACAAGGTGGGATCCCTACCTACTGAGGTAAGCTGGCCAGGGTTAGGTGAAGCAGATAATTTTTAGAGGACTTTTTCTACCCTCTTCCTCACACAAGGAGGTGAGCAATGCAGTCCTTAAGAAAAGCTGCATGACATGCCACATCAAAGAAGGCACTGTGCTCTATGAGCAAAGCAGAATCACAGCAATACAAAAGAAATATGAGATGCACAATTCCAGAGACATCTCCATCTCAAATGTTCCAGTGGACTATTTAAGCCCAACCTGTAACAGAGCCTTCTGTGCTAGGCATGTGCTAAGCACTTTACAAATATTAACTCATTTGATCCTCACAACAAAACTTGTAAGGTAGGTGCTAGGATTATTCCCATTTTATAGTTGAGGAAACTGAGGCCACATTTAAACTCAGGTCTTCCTAACTCCAGGCCTAGCTAGGGCTCTTCTACAACACTATCTAACTATCTAACTAGCCCTTAGAGACCATCTAGTCCAACTGCTTCATTGCATAGATGAAACTAATGGAGGAAACTGAAGACCAGGTTAGGGTTAAGTAATTTCCCCAAGAAAACAGTAGATTGAACCTAGATTCCTTAGAGTCAAATGCAGTCATTTCCCCCCCATGTCATGCTACCTTTCAGTTCAATTTTCAACATACTTACTTCGAGAAACCTGGAGCACATCCAAGTGGAAATATTTAGCAAGCAGATGGAAATGTAGGAATGGAGATTAGGGGAGTGGCTGAATTGCTTAGCACAGTGCCTGGCATGTAGCAAGAAGATAATAAATGCTTGTTGACTGATTAATCAGATACAGCTAGATTTGGGAATCATGTTTATAAATATAGCCATTGAAGCTATGAAAATGAATGAGATGCCCAAGGGAGAGAATAAAGAGAGTAGAGCTGAATTTTGGAAGGATGCGCTGGTGCCAGCTCAAACTGGCTTTCAAGAGCCAATTGTTAAATTTTCAGTGTGAACATTTTTACACCCCTGAAATCAGCAAATACCACACGCACATCGGGGTTGACATACTATTTTATTACTTGTCCAGGCTGAGATAAAATGTTGATGCAGATTAAACTTAAAAATATGTTGTGTCTTTTTTCCCCCCTGAGATCCAATTGTTAGACATTTACCAGCACAACCCTGAATTTAAGAGTATACTGCTCATAGGGGCAGCTAGGTGGCACAGGGAATAGAGCCCCAGTCTTGGAGTCTGGAGGACCTGAGTTCAAATCCAACCTCAGACACTAGACACTTATTAGCTATATGACCCTAGGGAAGTCACTTAACCCAGATCGCCAGGCAAAAAAAAAAAAAGAAAGAAAGAAAGAGAAGAAAAGTAAACTCCTCAAAATTAGAGTGAGACAGGGGAACTAACAAAGGAAACAAAGGAAACTAACAAAGGCTCATTCAGACAGAAGGAAAGAGAACCAGGAAAGTGCCAGGTCCCAGAAAGCCAAAGGAGGGGAGAATGAAAAGAACAAGAGCACGGTCAGTCATTTCAAATGCAGCATGAAGGTCAAAGATAGCTAATTGACAGCTGAGAAAAAAACCATTGAATCTGGTAGTTGGTAGGTCAATAATGACCATATTGAAGAGTGGTTTCAACTGCGTAGTGGGCGTGGAAGACAATGCAGGAAATTAAGGAGTGAGTAACTAGTAAAGAAGTAGAAGCAGATTGTAGGATACTTTTTCTTGACTTGGTGACACTTCAAATAGGTTTATACCCCAAAGATCAAAGAAAGAGGAAAAGAACCAATTCATACAAAAATATTTATAGTAACTCTTTTCCTGGTGGCAAAGTATTGGAAACTTGGGGGTGGGGTTGGGGTAATCCCATGGTGGTAATCAATTAGGGGATGGTTAAACAAGTTATGGTATATGTGTGTGATGAAATATTATTGTGCTTGAATAAACAGTGAAAGGAATAATTTCAGAGAAACCTCTGAAGGCTTGTATGAACTAATGTAAAATGAAGTGGTCAGAATAAGGAGAAAATTTATAAAAAAAAAAAAGCAAACCTCAACAATATTGTAATAACAAACAACTTTGTAAGACTTAGCAGCTCTGATCAATACCATGATTAACCTCAGTTCCTGAACACTCATGATGAAACATACTATCCATGTGCAGACAGAGAAGTAATGGACTGTGAGTACAGAGTGAAGCTTTTTTTTTTTGGACATAGCTAATGCAATAACTTGTTTTACTTGACTCCACATGTTTGTAATGGATTTTGTTCTTTTTTGCTTTCTCAGTGGATAGAGGAACAGGAGGTGGAAGAGAGAAGATTCAGAACTGAAAATAAAATCAAATTGAATTTTTAAAAAGTAAATTGTTCATACCAAATTGATATGTGGTAGATGTTTTTGTGGAGAGGTAACAAGAATAATAATTTTAAAAAATAATAATAATAATAACTAACATTTGTATAGCACTTTAAGATTTGCAAAGTGCTTTATAAATATCATTTAACTTTTGGGGGGCAACGCAATTGGGGTTAAGTGAGTTGCCCAGAGTAACACAGCTAAGTAAGTGTTATGTGTCTAAGGCCGAATTTGAACTCAGGTCCTCCTGACTCCAGGACCAGTGCTCTATCCACTGCACCACCTAGCCACCCCCAATATCATTTAGTTTTATCCTCACAACAACCCTGGCAGGTAGCTTCTATTATTATCCCCATTTTACAGATGAGGAAACTGAGGCATACAGTGATTAAATAACTTCAGGGTCACACAGCTATAAGTGCTTGAGGCAGGATTTGAACTCAGGTTTTCCTGACTCCAGGTCAGGAAATCTATCTGCTGAGCCATATAGACCTCAAGCCTTAGCTCCATGTATATACCATGAAAGTCATACAGGAGAATAAGTGCTACCATCAGCCCGATAGTGTTGAAGACTCTCAGTCTCCACCATTACCCTCTCTCTTTTTCATCTAACAGGTCATAAACACATACCCATTACAACCACCACCTCTCCACCCATTTTCATAGCCTTTAAATTAGCCTTTAGCTCCTCCAGAAAAATAAATACCACCACAGTTGCTTCTTGATGTTTCCAAATGCTACAGAGAATTGTAATTCCTCATTCCTTCTTACCATGGAAGGATATGGGGAGGAAATCTTTCTGTGGAAGGAACATTTGTGTCTATCTTCACTACTCAGATCTACAGCTTCCCCTCTTCCTGATGCTAATTTTCTCCAGGTGATGTCCTATGACTTCAAATCATGGGACACCACAGTAGCAAAATAAAGCCATAAGTCACCTAAAAAAGCAATGGTTTGCATAACATACAGCATATTACCGATACGGTTTTCATGTAAAAATTGGCATAAGGGGCATTACTGAGTCAATAAATAATAATCAAGCACCTCCTATGTTCCAGGAAGAGAAAATGAAAAGACAACAATAAAACGGTCAAAGCAACCTCCAACCTATTGAAAAAAATAACATGTACACATTTAAGTAAAATACAAAATTTAAATTCTGCACCCCCACCCCCACCCCATGTGGGTTTAGGCAGTCCTCCAAAGACAGCAGGGAGAAGGAAATCTTGATTGGCTGGGATATTTCTAGGAGGAATCAGAGAAAGGAAAGAGCTGATGAAAGGCCACAAAGCCAGAGGCACGTGGAGAGAAGCCAGCAACACAACACACACCTTGATTTCAAGCCCTAAACCACAGAGACTGCTATAAGCTTGTGAGATCATGTCTTCTCAGCTGAACTGATTTCATTTCACTTCTGAATGAGAATGCCCTTAAATTCTTACATGTTTTACCATCTAAACCAGGGGTGGGGAACTTGCAGCCTCCAGGCCACATGTGGCCCTCTAGGTCCTCAAGTGCAGCCCTTTGACTGAATCCAAACCTCACAGAACAAATCTTTGGCCTCAAGACTACATGTGGCCCTCCAGGTCCTCAAGTGCAGCTCTTTGACTGAATCCAAATTTCATAAAACACATCCCCTTCATAAAAGGATTTGTTCTGTAAAACTTGGACTCCATCAAAAAGCCACACGTGAGGACCTAGAGGGCCACATGTGGCCTCAGGGCCACATGTGGCCTCAAGGCCACAGATTCCCTACCCATAGTCTAAACTAATCTGTACCCTTTTATTGTTTGTTTAGATAAAGTGTTTTCTTGCTCTCTGTAGTTACCTTTTGTGTAATAAGCATTTTGTGGGAATAAAGTCAAGATAGTGGAGATTAAACCTGCTATCATCCAGGTCTGAAACAGGACTATCTCCCCAATCTCCTGGTATGATCATGCAAGTATGGTCAGTGAAGTTGGATCCTACAGTTGATGGAGGGAGTCAAGGAAGGAGGACCTGATTTATGAGGAGTATTAAGTGAAATGCCCCTCAAGGTGATGGGAAGTCACTGGAGCTCATTGAGTACGAGGATAATAATGGTCAGACTTATGCTTTAGAAAAAAAACCAAAAACCCGCCTTGGCAACTGGGAGGATGATGGATTGAAATAGAGAGAGGTGAGGCAGTTAAAAGGTTATTGCAAGGCAGCTTGGTGGTGCAGTAGATAGAGCACCTGCCATGGAGTCAGGAGGACCTGAGTTCAAATCCGGTGTCAGACATATAACACTTACTAGCTATGTGACCTTGGGCAAGTCACTTAACCCTGATTGCATCGCAAAAGGAAAAAAAAAGTTCTTGCAGTAGACCAGAGGACAGGGCATGAGGGCCTGAATTAGGTTTGTGGCTATATGAGTGAGAAGAAGCGGATATATACACAAGAAGTGTTATGAAGGTAGAAACAGCATTAGTATTAGTGTTAGAGAATAGCAGTCATTTTAAGAATATTGAATGGGAATGTGAAGATCATATAGTCATCTCTACCACAGAGTTTCCATTTGTCTTTTTCTGAAAGCTGGTCCATCAGTCAATAGTCAATAAGCACTGGGAAGACAAAGAAAGGCAAAAGATGGTCCCTGATCTCAAGAAGTTCACCTTCTAATGGGGGTTAGGGGGAGACAACATGCAAATAACTATGTACAAAAAAGATACGTACAGGATAAGTCGGAGATAATCAACAGAGGGAAAATATTAGCATTAAAGGGGGACGAGGAAAGGTTTCTTGTGGGAGGTGGAGTTTTAGCTAGGGATCTGAAGAAAGACAGAGAATCCAGGAGGTGCAGATGAGGAAGAGAATTCCAGATGTGGTGGAGAGCCAGTGAAAATGCCTGGAGTCAGGAGGAATATCCTTTGTGAGTAACAGCCAGTGTGACTGGGTCACAGGGTATATGGGGGGAGGAAGAGAGATAGGGGGAGTATAGCATAAGAAGACTGGAAAAATAAGAAGAGGTAAGATCTCAAAGAACTTAAAATGCTGAACAAAGGATTTTATATTTGATCCTGCAGTGACAAGTAACCACTGGAATTTATTGAGTAGAGAAGGTGACATGGTGACTTGGGCAAGGACCCAAGGACATGGTGAAATCTATGCTTTAAAAGTAAGATAACTTTGACAGTTGAGTGGAGGATGGACTGGTCCAGTCACAATTTCAATGTGAATAACCATGGCTCTAAATCTATCTATCTATCTATCTATCTATCTATCTATCTATCTATCTATCTATCATCCACCCCTCAGTCAGCTAGTAGTGGTCATAAAAGCTCCATTCTAAGAAATCTGTATTAAGCATATAGTTTGTGTCCTTTCAATTAGACTTGCTCTTGGACAGAGAGCTTACTTCCCTGGTGGAGAAATTATCTCTTCCTCTTCTTCCTTCTTGGTAGATTTTTTATAATTTCCACAATGAAGTCAGGAGTTATAATAAGTTTGAGTTCCTACTCTTAAGTTTTCTGACCCTCTGACCCTAAATGCCCACAAGACACTGTTGTTAATATTGAATGGGACCATGATACCATCATTGAATTTCCAGAATAACTTGGTTTCTGCCCTATGTTTATCCAATCCCCAATCTCTAGATATTTGAAAAGTATTTATGTTTCTGGATTCTTTCTTTTCAATCTGATCAGTCAGGAGTTCCTTAATTTGTCCCCTGAAGTTATAGGGTTCTCTTCCCGATATACACATACCTGACATGACAGAAGTGGCTCTGGAAAGTCTCTGCTAAAGGCTGGAGATAAAGGAGGGGGAAGGGCCTGAAGGGCAGTGGGGCAGAGCACCTTGGTTGTGGGTCACAAGAGTTGCAGTTATAAAGCCATGACTTTGTATAGGGGAGGCAACTAGGATGGCAAGAGGATTCAGTGTGCTTTAAAATATATATATATATATATATATATATATATATATTTATTTATTTATTTTTGTTTTCGACATTCACTTCCATAAGATTTGGAGTTTTAAATTTCTCCCCCTCCTTTCCCTCTCCCCTCCCCAAGACAGAATGCAGTCTGATATAGGCTTACATATACATTCATATTAAACATATTTTCACATTAGTCACATTGCAAAGAGGAATTAGAACCAATGGGAATGAACCATGAGAAAGAAGAAATGAAACAAAACAAAAGAAAACAAAAAGAGAACAGATAGTATACTTTGATCTGCATTCAGACTCCATAGTTCTTTCTCAGTATGTGGACAGCATTTTCCATCATGAATCTTTTAGAGTTGACTTAGATCCTTGCATTGCTGAGAGGAGCCAAGTCTATGAAAGTTCGTCCTCACACAATGTGGCTGTTACTGTATACAATGTTCTGCTGGTTCTACTCACTTCACTGAGCATCAATTCATATAAGTCTTCCCAGGTTTTTCTGAAGTCCATCTGCTCATAATTTCTTAGAGCACAATATAGCACAACATTACATTCATATACTACAACTTGTTCAGCCATTCCCCAATTGATGGGCATCCCTTCAATTTCCAATTCTTGGCCACCATGAAAAAAAACTGCTATTGGTTTGCTTTTTTTTCTTTTTTGGTTTGTTTTGTTTTTGTTAGGCAATGAGGTTAAGTGACTTGCCCAGGGTCACACAGCTAGTAAGTGTCAAGTGTCTTTGAACTCAGATTTTCCTGACTTCAGGGCCCCATGCTCTATCCAATGCACCACCTAGCTGCCTCCTATCAGTTTGCTTTTTGATGGTGATTTAGGGAAAATTGACAAGCATTTTTTTTAAGTGATACATTTTTTAAAGTGGAAGCTCTTTCTTTTTTGGGGGGCTGTTTATGACTATATGTTTACAATTGTCTCTCAATTTTCCTTTTAGCCTTTTCTAATTTCTGTAGTTTTAGGAGTATGGAAATAATTTTGGTGCACTAACTCCTGGAATTGTTTCTGAGAGATTATTCCAGGGATTCCCTGTTTATTCTCAATATTATGTTTTTTAAAAGTATTTTTCTTCATTTTCATTTTCCTTCATTAAAAAGTAGCTTATCCAGACTAGCTTGGCTTCATACCCTAACTGATGCTACCATGAAAATATTGTTATGCAATATGTATATTCCTGAATTTATTAGTGTGCTATGTGTTTATAAGCAAGTTTTGAATACCTTGTATATGCATCATTGTGTATTGTATGTTAATCTGTGAATAAGTTAATGAAATTGTTTTCACAGTTTTGAGTTCATATGTGTTGCTTTAAAGCTTTGTTATGTACCTTATATTAATTGCATAGAGCCGTGTTTTCTGTTACGAATATTTATTGCTTGCATTAATATTTCAGTATTGATGTCACACATGGTGCAATTTCTTTTAAAAAAAAAGCTGAAACAGTTTAATTGTGTTTCGGTGTGTCTGGTATAAAAAAAGCCTAGTGGTCTCCTAATATTTGGGAGAAATCTAGTCAGTCCACAGGCATTTATTATATGCTTACTATGTGCCAGGCACTTCTAAGTACTAAGGATACAAAGAAAGGCCGAAACAACTCCTCCTCTCAAGGTAGATACATTCTAATGAGTGAGATAACATGTAAACAACTGGGAAGATACAGACATAGTCAATGAAGGGATCTGAAAAGGGAAGCCACTAGCATCTAAAAGTCTTGCACGTACAAGGTGAATTTTGAGCTGAGTGTAGAAGGAAGCCAGGGAAAATAAAGGTCAGATGTGATGGAACAGACCATTTCAGGCATGAGAGATAAGCAACTGCTAGTCTGGCCAATGTAATTGGATCATAGACTACATGGAAAGGGAGGAAGGACCCAGTTTATGAGCGTTAAATGCACTCACCCTCAAGGTGATGGAGCTCACTGAACAGGAAGATGATGTGGTCAGACCTGTGCTTTAGAAAAAAAAAACTCACCTTGGCAGCTGAGAGGAGGGTGAATTGAAGTAGAGAGAGATGAGGCAGGAAGACGAGTTAAAAGATCATTGCAATAGACCAGAGGAGAGGTGATGAAGGCCTTAACTAGGGTTGTAGCTATATGAGTGGGGAAAAGGGGATGTATACATAAGAAGTGTTACGAAGGTAGAAACAAGGTTAGGGTTAGTGTCAGAGAATAGCAGTCATTTTAAGAATATTGAATAGGAATGTGAAGGTTGTATGGCTCAAGTCACTAAGTAAAAGCAAGAAAGACAACAAAGGAACTTATTAGGAGGCAACTTGAGACATTTGAATATGGATGCTTCTCTGAGGAGCAATACCTGGAAACAATACATACTATTTTTTGCAGCTGGGTGGTACAGTGGATAGAACACTGGGCCTAGAGTCAGGAAACTCATCTTCATGAGTTCAAATCTGGCCTCAGACACTTACTAGCTGTGTGACCCTGGGCAAGTCACCTAACCCTTTTTGCTTCAGTTTCTTCATCTGTAAAATGAGCTGGGGAAGGATATGGTGAACCATTCCAGTATCTCTGCCAACAAAACCCTAAATGGGGTCATGAAGAGTCAGACATGACTGAAAAATGACTGAACAACAATGATACAGATTAAGCTGTTGAAGCTTAACGTTGGACTAAGACTTTTGAGACAGCACGTATAATGGTCCACCATCTGAGAAGGAGCTACTAACACAAAAAAAGACTGCCTCACAGAAAGTAGAGGTCACAATTAAGTGTGAAAATATCACTCTGCCTGTGGCCAAGATGGAGGCCATATTCTATGTGGTGATCTGATACCACCAAAACCCAAGGCTAGCATTTCTTTACACAAGAATTGTGATTTCCCAAGATAACAGCACTGAGAGGCTTAAGTTGGACAAGCAATGGTGAGTCTAAAACAATGGAAGGTGCCTGAGGCAGAGACAGTGACAAGGCTGACTGAGAGCTTAAGAAGGAAAATCTCAATGGTAGTAAATACACCTCACTGGAACACACCTAGATACCAGCTGGGGTAAATGCATGCAAAACTTTGGCTGCGTGTTTGAAGATGGTCAATATAAGAATCTTATGCTAACTTTGGGTCTAATATAGTGACATAAAGGTGAAAAGGCCTGCTGAGTCGCTACTCAGGGATTGATGCGGGCAGGTCCTGAGAAAGCTGTTGTGGTTGGTCCTTCGTTTTCTTTTTCTTTTTTTGGCAAGGCAAGTGGGGTTAAGTGACTTGCCCAGAGTCACACAGCTAGAGAGTGTTATGTGTCTGAGGCCAGATTTGAACTCAGGTCCTCCTGACTCCAGGGCCAGTGCTCTATTCACTGTGCCACCTAGCTGCCCCCATATCAATTCTTTGTTAGTTTATTCTTCCTGGAATCAAAAGACTTCTGATGATGGTAAAGATATTGAGAATGTGGATCATTTTCCAATCTTTTTATGACATATTTGAGAAAAATGCCTTTAAAGTCTATGATGAGGCATCTTGGTGGCACAGTGTATAGAGCTCTGATGTTGGAGTTAGGAAGACCTGAGTTCAAATCTAGCCTCAGATATTTAATACTTACTAGCTGTGTGACCTTGGGCAAGTCACTTAACCCCAATTGCCTCACCCCCCAAAAAAAATAATGAATGAATAAATAAAGTCTATGACAAGGATGGAAGTTGATGGATTGAATGATAAAGACTATCCATCCCTTGGATACATCAAGGTGAAGTTGAGATTCCCTAAGGAAGTTTTTGGTTTCAACAACAAAGTAGACACTGTAACTTTGCTAAGTTTAGACTTACTGATATTCTCTCAAATGAAACTAACTCATCCTTTTCAAAATTCTATCAGAATACTGCAAGCAACAGAGCTAAGGCTCAACGTGCACACTTGATTGTCCACGCAGACTATGCAGAGGCTCACAAAAGGACAGAGAGGAGGGGCCAATGACCATTTACAGGATCTCCTGACTTTTTAACCTCCGGGTTGAATCCTCAGATATTTAACTTTGGTGAGTCCTTTGGGTCAGAAGCATGGATGAATTAGTTGAGGCAGAAAATCAGCAAGAGGATTGGTTCATATTCACTGAATGAACAAAATGTGGGATATGTCTGTGGTAAAACCTACAAAATACAGCTCCACATATGATTATTCTGAGAAAGATTTGGGAAGATTTCTTTATGAGGGAAAATCTCAGAAACCATTCCAAAGAAATCCTAGCATCATCACAGAATCCAGCAACTCTGTACCATTGGTAGTAGTGATATGTAAGAAGAATGGGAAGATATGAAGGTGAGGTGTGACTACCTACTGACATTTGTTTGGGAGTTTCAGGTGAAGGAAGCAATGGAAATATTTACCATCAGTACATTTCTTAAAGGAGAGAAGCCTGTGAAAGTAACCACTCCTTTAGCTCAGATGAATAAAGATAGACACAAGAGATCTTCAACAAGGAAATAGAGGTCATCTGAAAAAGCCTTAGTATTCAAGGGAGTCACAAATTAGCTGATTTATTAGTAACAGATCAATACAACCCTGGTCCAATGCCCCTCTTGAAGACAGGAGAGGAAAGGAGTGATTGCCCAGTCATGGATGTCCTCCTACTTTTCACAAAGGTAGAACTCCTGTTTCCGTGAGATGTAGGGTGAGGCGTTCCCTATCTATCCCAATCTATACATGCAGGCTACCTGGTCCCTGTTACATGGTACCTGCTACTTAAATATCCATACCTGTTCTGCAGTTAATAGTATTAGAGAGTTTCTTGGGGTAATAAGTTCCAGAGTCACACAGCCAGTATGTATCAGAAGAGCGCCTCAAGTCTGGGTCTTACCAATGCCATAAATAGCTCTCTATTCACTATTCCACATTCTCCCTCTAAAGGCAAATATAGCTATCCCTTCCACATCATGATTTTCCCCATCCCAAGGGATATGTCTCAGGTCAGCATAAGAAATTAAATGGGAATTTTGGGGGAGTTTTCCAGAAGCTGCAGAGAACATGTGAAGATCAGCAGACAACACAAAAAAGGTTTAGAAACTCAGAAATGCAGAAAATATGTGTATAGTACTGTATACTATCAACATTTTTATCTTTTAATACCATAAATGTACAGAATTTCTTTTAAGTTAAAATAAGTAAAAAGTTAAAGTTTGTGAAAAGAACACAAAAGCCAGCAAACAATACACAAAGGCTAGAAATGGAGAGCTGTCACATTGATGTACATATTGCCTATGACCAAATCCTAAACCCAGATTTTACGATAAGGTACTATAAACACCTCACAAAAGAAAAAGAAAAAAATCAGACTTCTCTGTTACAAAGGGAGGACCAAAAAATTTTATGCGGATTTTCCAGATCAGAGGGACTCCACACCCCTAACCCCCATGATGTGGGAGGGATAAATGTATATATAAACTAAAGACAAGATGATGTTGGAGGAGGGGTGGGAGAAAGATACTAAAAGCTGTGAGAGGATCATTAAGGTCCTCTTAAAGGAGATGTGTTTGAGTTGAGTTTCTGTTCTCCCCTACTGTGGCTTTCAGCTCTGTTGTTCCACCAGCTATGAGGATGAGATAGATGCTCTTCAGCTATCTTCAAGAAACGCTTTTGTTCATGAATTCCCCTTTTCTTTATAGATTAGATTAGATATAGATTAGATCTTTGAACTTGAATTTGAGTTTACTCTCAAAGCAAATCCCAAAAAATCTCCCTTCTCTTCTAGAAAGCTAAATCCTGTGCAATTTTAAATGTAAGCATAAAAGGTTTTTTTGTTTGCTTTTTAGGCAGTTGGGGTCTAATTTCCTCCAGGGTTGCACACAGCTAATAAATGCCTGAGGCCGCATTTGAACTCACGTCCTCCTGACTCCAGGGCTGGTACTCTATCCATTGTACCACCTAGATGCCCCTGTATAAAATTTTTTTCTGTCTGTTAGGAAGTTCACAGGGAAAACGGAGAGAAAACTTCTTTAACCCTTTCCTAAATTCTCCGCAATAGAATTATGTTCCTCTTCCCCAAGGATTCACTCAGGTGGTCTCAATGAAACTAAGGACAACCATAGGCAAGTGTAGAGTATGAGCTAATGTGCCCACCTTGGCCTACCAGGCTTTATGGGAACATAAAGGGACAATGCTTGTTACATGAAGTATGTTGATTAATGAATAGAAATCAGAATGCAGTTAAGGAGGTTATATTTGTATGTGTCAATTGAGGGAGGGACCCGAAAAAGGCACATGCAGTAACAGAGTCAGACAATGATACCTAACAATTGGAGCTGCCCAAAAGGGAAGCCAGCAGTTCTCAGAGGGGGTAGGCTAATCCTTAATGGGTGTCTTCAAGCAGAAGAAGGAAGCTGGCTGACAGCTTGTCAAGAACATTAAGAATGTTACAATGGGGATTCCTTTCCAAGGATGAGTTGGATTAGTTAGCCACTGAGTTGTCTTCCAATTCTGTGATTCTATGTTTCTGTGACTTAGAAAGCATGAGCACAAAACACCTGAAATGTATGTAACTAAGTATGGGGCTTAGGAAAATAATTTTCCAAGTACAATTCCACTGCCCACCCAAGTAGGGAGCAGAGATAATCATGATCTCCATTAAATGACTTGGACAAGAAAGATAAATAAGGAAGATGCTGCTTTTAATCACAGTTCTGTATATTCTGTAATTAAGTCATTTGAATTTTTCTTTTAGATGGGTTGCAATATACTTCACTAAAGCACTACAGAATTTACCTTTGTGTATAATTGTTACCTTAAAAAAATTATAAGAGGGACAGCTAGTCACTTAACTCCAATTGCCTTACAGAAAAAAAAAAAGCTTAACTTTGGGCAGCGAGGTGGTACAGTGGATAGAGCACCAGCCCTGGATTCAGGAGGAACTGAGTTCAAATCCGACCTCAGACACTTGACACTTACTAGCTGTGTGACCCTGGGCAAGTCACTTAACCCCAATACCTAGCCAAAAAAAAAATTATAAGAGATCAATCTTATTTATAGTGGATGCCCAATGGTAGAAGTTTGGTTAGTCAGGATTTCCAAATGGGTTCTATGACTGTGTCATAAGCTAAAGGACAGAAATCTAGCTAATGGTAAAAAATTTGAAGAATAAAAAAACTGAGCTGCAGCCATTATGGGGGGGGGAATCACATCATCTGAATCACCCTTGATTAGGCAAGGAGTCAGAAAACAATTGGGAAACAATTGGTAGTAGAATTAAACAGGCTGTCAGTTAATTAGCATTTATTAAGTACCAAGTGTGGGCTGGACACTATACTAAGCACTGGTGATACATAGAAAGATTACAGGCAGATTCCTCCTGCCCTCAAGAAGCTCACAATCCAGTAGGGAACAACATGCAAACAACTATGTGCAAATAAGCTCTAGACAGGATAAATCTGAAATTATCAACAGAGAGAAGGTGTTAGAATTAAGAGGAATTGGGGAAAGCTTCCTTTAGAAGGTGGGATTTTAGATAGAATTAGAAGGAAGTCAAGGAAGTCAGAAGGTAGAGATAAGGAAGGAGATCATTCCAGGCATGAGAGACAGCCAGAGAAAATTACCTGGGAGTCAAGCATAGTGTCTTGTGGGAGAATGAGCAAGAAAACTGGTGTCACTGGATGGCAGAGTATGTTGGGTATATGTGTTGAGGAGGGTGAGGGGTTGGGGGGAGGAATAGGGGAAGGATGTAAGGTGCAAGAAAATTGTAAAGGTAGGGAGGCTAGGTTATAAAGGTCTTTGAATGCCAAACAGAGCATTTTATATTGTATGCTCAAGGCAGTAGGGAGCCATGGAAGTTTACTGAGGGGTGGGGAGTGACAAACAATGAAAGGATAATATATAATATACAAATCATATACGTGTATGTATACATATATATGTGTGTGTGTATGTATATATGTGTTTATCTATCTACCTATAATACACACACAATGTACTTAATTTTTTTTTTCTTTTTGGTGAGGCAGTTAGGGTTAAGTGACTTGCTCAGGGTCATATAGCTAGTAAATGTCATGTGTTTGAGGCCAGATTTGAACTCAGGTCCTCCTGTCTCCAAGGCTGGAGATCTATCCACTGTGCCACCTAGCTGCCCCCATACTTCAATTCTAAGCTCAAAAATCCCAAACCTACTCTAGCAATTCTACTAAGGATTATTTTGGAAAGATGTCTCTCATTGATATATTTGAAGGGAATTATACTAGAATGGTAGGGAATTTTCATTAAATTTATTTTACTTTCCTCCAAGGGAAGAGCTTAGATGGACATTTTTTCCTATCAAACATGTATACTTTGAGGGTGTCCTTTTTGAGCTGATGAAGATAAAATGAGCATATCTCATCAAGGCATTTTCATCCAAATGATCAAATCTTGAATTCCAATGTTTTGTCCCTGTCTGAGGCACAGAGAACATTCTGTCAGAAATAAGAATGCTGATGTAGGAGGGGAAAAGTATGTAGCAAGATCCAATTTGCTGAGCAACATGCTTTCTTTATAGCTCACCTGCCTCCTCCCTGTAACATAACAGTCAACTGATACTGAGCCCCCCTCCTCCAAAGTTACCACTGATCTCTTAATTACCAAATCCAATAGCCTTTTCTCATCCCTCACCTTCTTGACTTATCTCCTCTGCAGCTTCTGCCTACCCTCTTTGTTGCTGGTCAGTCATTTCAGTCATGTCCAACTCTATATGACCCCATTTGGGGTTTTCTTGGCAAAGATACTGAAGTGGTTAGCCATTGCCTTCTTTAGCTCATTTGACATGTGTGAGGAAACTGAGGCAAACAGTTAAGTGACTTGCCTAGAGTCACACAGCTAGTAAGTGTCTGAGGCTGGATTTAAATTTAGGAAGATGAATCTTTCTGACTCCAGGCCCAGCTCTCTATCTACTGAACTATCTAGCTGCCCCATCTGATTCCCTTCTTCTCCTGGATAATTTCTTCTCTCTAGAATTTAGGGACACTGCTCCTTCTTCACTCTGTCTCATCTATACATGGAGAAGGACTTACCATCACCTAGAAATGTCCTACTTTTATAATTAAGAATTCTGAAATTCCTTTTTTCAGCCATAAGCTCCTATCATTTCATGTCTCCTCTTTGGAACTCATTCCTCCTAAACCAATCCTTTATCCTTACCACGTCCTTTGCACGTGCACCCTTTAATATTCTCCTAGGCCATCACTCCAACTGCAGCTTCATCGTTGTCCTTTCCTAACCTTCCTCTATAGTTAATCAATTCAATTTTATTCTTTTCTCTACACCAGAATTCCTTTATTCCCCTTGTCCGATGGCTGCTTATGCCTTTTCAAAATATAACTCTGGATTACTTCCATATACCTCCTTTGTTCCTATTCATATGCTGCTAAGCGGTGTTTAGGAAGTCACCCAAACATACTTTCTGGGTCTTCTAAAAGTTTGGGTAATCTATCTTCTTGGATCTTTGCTACAGCAAGACAATCTTTTTTTTTTCTCACCTGATTTGTATCCCTAGCACTTAGCGCAGTGTTTGACACTGTGTAGGCATGGTAGGCACTTAGTAAATCCGTTGACTTGACTTGACTTGACTTGACTCTTACTACTTCCTAATGGATTCTATACTGCATTCTCAACTGCAATTATTTTAAACCATCTCTGCTTTTCTAAAGCCTCCTCTACTTCCTATTCTACTTGCCACCCTCTCAGTTCACTTTTTAAAGATTTTTATTTAGTATTTTATTTTTCCCTAGTCACAAGTGAAAACAAATTGTTTTTAAGGCAACTGGGGTTAAGGGACTTGCCCAGGGTCATACAGCTAATAAGTGTCAAGTGCTTGGTCTGAGGCTGAATTTGAACTCAGGTCCTCCTACCTCCAGGACCAGGGCTCTATCCACTGTGCCACCTAGCTATCCCTGTGAAAACAATTTTTAACATTCATTTTTAAAACCTTGAACTCCCCCAAAGAAACACAAATGGGAAAAGGACCCACATGTACAAAAATATTTATAGCAGCTCTTTTTGTGGTGGCAAAGAATTGGAAATTTTGAGAGAATGCCCATCAATTGAAGAATGGCTGAACAAGTTGTGGTATATGAATGTAATGGAATGCTATTGTGCTATAAGAAATGATGAACAGGCTGACTTCAGAAAAACCTGTAAAGACTTGTATGGTCTGATGCTGAATGAAGTGAGCAGAACCAAGAGAATATAGTACACAGTAACAGCCACACTGTGCGATGACTGACTTTGATAGACTTAGCCCTTCTCAGCAATGCAAGCATCTAAGACATCTCCAAAGGTCTCATGATGAAAAATGCTACCCACATCCAAAGAAAGAACTATGGAGTTTGAATGCATCTCAAAGCATACTGTTTGCTATTTTTCTACTTCTGTTGCATTTTGTTTCCTCTTTCTGGTGGTTCCTCCTATTGTTTTTAATTCTTCCTTACAACATCTCTAATGTGAAATTCTGTTTAATTTAAATTTAATTTAAATTCTGTATAGCCTGTATCAAATTGTACATTGTCTTGAGGAGGGAGAAGGTAGGGAGGGGGAGAAAAACTTAAAATTTAAAAGCTTATGGAAGTGATTGTTGATAAATCAAAATAAATTAATAAAAAAAGATTTAAAAAACTTTGAACGCCAAATTCTCTCCCTGCCTCCCTTCCTACCTCCCCTTATTGAGAAGGCAAGCAATTCGATACAGGTTATACAAGTATAGTCAAGCAAAACATATACATAATAGTCGTGTTGTGAAAGAAAACACAAACCAAAAAAAAAAAGTCAAGAAAAGTAAAGAAAAAATTTTTTAAAAAGGTACATTTCAATCTGTATTCAAACATCAGTTCTTTCTCTGAGGATGAATAGCACTTTTCATCATAAGTCTTTCAGAGTTATCTGGGCTCATTGTATTACAGAGAATAGCTAGGTCATTCCCAGCTGATTATCTTAAATATTGCTGTTACTTTGTACATAGTATATTTCACTTTGCATCAGTCCATGCAAGTCTTTCCAACCTTTCATATGCCTATAGATAACTTTGATTACTTCACCTAAAACTGATATCTTTTGATCATTTATCAACTAGAGAATAGCTCTTATTTTTTATAAATTTGATTCAGTTTTCCATATGCTTTAGAAATGAGGCCTTTATCAGAGAAACTTGCTTCAAAATGTTTTTCACAGTTACCATTGCTAACTGTATTTCCCTCCATCTTATTCCACCCTGTTCCCACTTATTCTATTCTCTCTACTTTCACCTGTCTCTCCCTCCTCAAAAGTGTCTTGCTTCTTAATATCCTGTCCCTCAGTCTGCCCTCCCATCACACTTCCCCTATATGTCTTGTAATAGACCAGGCCAGGTACCCGGAATCAATATCGGAATGAAATGACTTATATTCTTTCTCTTCTGACCTAGACCTGACACTGGGCAGCGCCTTGGCAGTTCAGGTTTGCCTTTAATATGAAATAAGACACTCCAAGGTCTTTTAACAGTTAACAAAAGATGTCCTTAGTTATGCATAGCACAGGAGGGATATGTATCAAACACACCCACTACAAACTGATTCAGCTGAACAGAGCTGCCTTCCCTCTGAGTTGTGATTGTAATCTGTCTACTGGCCAAGAATTAGAGGGTGAAGATATTGTAAATAAAACCTGGGTTAACCTTACAGAATAGAGCAACCATGCCTTCAGGAGACAGAGGGAGGAGATTGCCCTTAGGACAATGATCACTGTGGGCATCACATGGGAGGGAGAGGCAGGAAGGCAAAGTTCTTATCTAGGTACCCTTTGTTAGGTTTCAGGTTATTACCCTTAATCTATTCCGCCTACTAAAGGCCTTTTTTCCTTTTGTCCAGATCTATTGCACTCAATTTTCCAAGGAACTTTTCTTAGGTGTCTGGAAAGGGCTGTAGAGAAAAATACACTTTCTTAATATTTCTGGAAAAACTAAAAAGGAGCAATGACTAGATAGTTCAATGGATAAAGCACTGGATCTGGAGTCAAGAAGACCCAAGCCCAAATCCTGCCTCAGATACTTACTAGCTCTGTGACATTAGGCAAATCATCACATACTCCCTGCCTCAGTTTCCTCCTCTATAAAATGAGGATACCAGCACCTCACCTCTACTGAGGATAAAATGAGATAATATTTGAAAAGCACTTTGTAATCTGTCTACTGGCCAAGAATTAGAGGGTGAAGCTACTCCTGATTTTGTTCTCAGGCCACTAGGAAGTCAGGTATATCAATAGCTTGAGTCTTTCATCTCCCGAGGCAAAGAAAACTCAAGGACACTATATAAAGGCTATTTATTTTATTATTAATAATAGTAATTTCAATATGCTCCCATAGTTAATAAATCTTATCCATTCTACCCACACATTTCTCAGGTCAATCCCCTTCTCTCTACTAATGGGACTACCAACCGTAATTCAGTCCTTTGTTACTTCTCAAATAAACTATAACAAATAGTCTCTTATTTGGTCTCCCTGACACAGGAAGTCTCTTTTTTTTCTACCCACCAAAGTCATATTTCTAAAGCACAGGCCCGACCATGGCACTCTTCTCAAAAAGCTCCACTGACTGCCTATAACCATCTCTAAGATCAAACACAAGCTTCTCCCTTTGGTACTTAAAGAAAGTCCTTTACAATCTGGTTCAAATGTAAAACTTAGTTGGTGTGTCAGAGACAGGGTCAGACTTGGAGGTAGGAAGATCTGACTGTGTGACCATGGACAAGTCACTTAGCTTCCCTCAGTCTCAGTTTCCTCATCTGTCAAATGGGGATAACAGTGAGATTCAAATTCGATAACACATGTCAAGTGCCTTGCAACCATTAAAATTATATTAATTTTAATTATTATTATTATTACCTTTCTAGGCTTACTGTACATTATTTTTCCTCTCTTCATACTCTGCTAACCAGGCAAAGTGACCTTCTTGTCATTCCTTGTATGCAATATTACAACTCTCTTCTCAGTGCCTTTATGGTGGTCCTCCTCCATTTCTGGAACTAATCAGTCAATAAGTATTCGATTAAGTTGTTTATTGACTTTGGCAAATTGCAGAGCTTCTTTGATGACACCCACCTTCCCAGGGAAATGAAAGCCATTCTTCTTAATATCAACATTCTCCTTGGTGTTACTGTATGCTGGTCGCAGGACATGGAAGAACTGGGTCCAAAGAATTTAAAAAGAAGTATCACACAGCAGGCAAAGGAGAGGTATAGGGTGGGTTTGAGCAGTCTGCTACGTATAATTAATGAGGAACTCTAAAGAAGAACAGGAGGTCAACAAAAAAGGTCGACAAAGAAATGCATGATAGGAAGAGAGGATGGGATGGTCAAATGGTAAGAGAAAGAATGACAAGTGCTCAGAAAGTGAAGAGTGTCTCTTGCACGTTTGACAGACCTTCTCTATTAAACTACTGAGAAGACATCCACAAGATGGGAAGGAATGGGTGGATTGCAGCATTCATCACTGCAGGGAACTCCCAAATGAGCAGGATTATAGATCCATTTGATTATCCTTTCTTGACCTTCTCTCAGCATTTGACACAGTGGATCACACCTCATCTCCCTTGGCTTCTTTGACACAATTTATTAGTCATTTAGCATTTATTAAGTACCTACTATGTGCTAGATGCTGTACTGAGTGCTGGGGATATAAAGAAAGACCAAAAAAAAAATTCTTGCTCTCAAGGGGCTTACAGTCTAAAGGAGAAGACCACATGCAAACAACTATGTACAAATAAGATATATGCAGGATAAACTGGAGGTAGTCTAAAAGCAAGGCAATAAGATTAAGGAGGAATGGGAAAGAAAGATTCTTACAGAAAGTGGAACTTCAGCTGAGACTTGAAGGAATCCAGGGATGGCAGGAGACATTAGGCTTTATCTTTTTGGGGTTGTTTGTTTTATTTGTTTTATGGAATTATGGGCACCTGTATCTCTCTTCCAGGATCCCTTTAGGCTACCTTATTTCTGTAGGACTCTTCAGGAGGATGCCTCCGAGAGAGAGAGAGAGAGAGAGAGAGAGAGAGAGAGAGAGAGAGAGAGAGAGAGAGAATAAAAGAAGAGAGAAGATATGAAAAGAATCTTTTCTTTTCTCCTCTCTCTCCTCTCCTCTCCCCTCCCTTCCCCTTTCTTCTCTTCTCTTCTCTTCTCTTCTCCTCTTCTCTTCTCTTCTCTTCTCTTCTCTTCTCTTCTCTTCCTTCCTCTTCTCTCCTCTGTTCCTCTTCCTCCTCCTCCTCTTCCTCTCCTCCTCCTCCTCCTCCTCCTCCTTCTTCTTCTTCTTCTTCTTTCTTCTTCTTCTTCTTCTTCTTCTTCTTCTTCTTCTTCTTCTTCCCTCTCTCTCTTCCTTTCTCTCTCTCTCTCTGTCTCTATGTCTCTCCACCTTTTGCTTGTTGAACTCTTTCCCATGGTTTCAATTTTTACCTCCGGGTTAGTGCCCCACAAATTTTTAAAGAAGCACTAGAAACACAGAATCTCAAAATTTGTGTAATCTAATCCCTGTCTGAGTCCTTGGGACATGATAAGAAACTATTAAAGGTATGGCAAAATAGTCATTGCAAAGGCATAGAGACATATGAGAGAAATAGAGAGAAGTCCAAGTTGGCTGAATCTGAGTACAGGATGAAGAGTAGTATCCAATAAGGTTGGAAAGAAGGCTGGAAAGGCTTTAAAAGCTAAACAGAGTAGTTTGTATTTTATCCTAGTGGCAGTAAGGAACCACTGGAGTTATTTGTTTTTGTTTTTTGTTTAAAGGGGGAGGGCTCATAACTAAATATGTATAACCTGTATCAAATTGCTTACTGTCTCAGGAAGGAGGGAGGGAGAGAGAAAATTTGAAACTCAAAATTTCTTTTAAATGAATGTTTAAAATTGTCTTTTCTTGCATGAACTGATGCTGAGTGAAGTGAGCAGAACCAGGAGAACATTGTGCACAGTAACAGCAACACCATGTGACGACCAACTTTGATAAACTTAGCTCTTCTCAGCAATACAATGATCTAAGACAATCCCAAAAGACTCATGACGGCAAATACTATTCCCATCCAAAGAATGAACTATGGAATCTGAATGCAGAATGAAGCATATTATTTTGACTGTTTTTTGTTTTTTCTTTTTCCTGGTTTTTCCCTTTTGTTCTGATTCTTCTTTCACAACATGACTAATGTGGAAATATGTTTGATATGATTGTACATGTCTAGCCTATATGAGATTGCTTGCTGTCTTGGGGAAGGGGGAGAGGAGGGAGAGGGGAGAGAGGGAGAAAAAATTTGGAACTCAAAATCTTATAAAAATGAATGTTGAAATCTATCTTTATATGTAATTGGAAAAATAAAATACTACTAAGTTTAAAAAAGAACCAAGCTTAAAAAATAAAATAAAATTGTCTTTACATGTAACAGGAAAAATAAAATATTACTTAAAAATAATAAAAATAAATGGGGATGCTTGGTCTCCCCGCCTCAAGCCTCTCGCTGCTATAGGTAAGAAGACGTTCACTAAAGTGGTGGTTTCATGAGCACAAAGAAGGGTTATGATGTGAGAGATGTTTGGGACAACAAACAGCAAGTCTGGAAACTGATTAGATATGTGGGGGCAAGGGAGAGTGAGAAGTCAAGAATAATGCTGAGGTTCTAAACCTAGGACACAGGAGGGATTGTGATGCCTTTAACACAAATAGTGAAGTTTGGTAGAGGGAAAGGGTGGGGGTAAAGATAATGAGCTAAGCTTGGGTTTATGTTGACTTTGAGATGTCTCAAAAATGTCTCTTTTGAAATATCTAATAGGCAGTTGATGATTCAGGACTGCAGCTCAGAGAAAAGATTGTAGCTAGCTAAATATCCATCTATCTATCTATCTATCTATCTATCTATCTATCTATCTATCTATCTATCTGTATATGTATGTATGTATATACACACATATATCTATCTATCTATCTATCTATCTATCTATTATCTATCTATCTATCTATCCACACATATACATAGTGGGGGGAGTGTGTCTGTGTGTCTCTGTGTGTGTGTAGGGTAAGCTCTTTATCCCAAGCTCAGGGATCTAGGGGTACCCCCTCCAGGTTCTATAGAGTACCCCTGAAGGATTAGGATATATTTCTTTACTGTTATCCCTTCAAGCCGCCATTCTAGGTATGTTTCCCCCCTGTAATCCACCAGTGACAAACATCCCAGTTCCATTAAATTAATTAGCATCACTATATTTTACACAGATATATTTGCTTTGAAGATACAGTGAGAACAGAAGTATAGACAATCTTTTAGAGAGCACACTCTTCCCTAAACTACCTTGGTCTCTGTGGACAGTAGGCTCAGACTTAACAACCATTTCTGCCTAACAGTGGTTCCGCCAAGTTGACCTCCCAACACTGCATCAATGTCATAGTTTTTAACTACCTTTGGACTAAATCCTGAAGGTTGGTCCTCAATCCTTGGGCATTAATGCTGGCATCTACAAAACCCAGCAGAAGTCCTGGTACACAAATATAGCACTGAGACCAGGGAAACCATGACCCCTCCAGAGGTTTAGTTCTCACTCCATCTTCATTTCCACACTCAGGGCTGAGACAAGATCCTAAGACTATTTCTTGTGCCATCTGCCTCTAGTTTCAGAGTTCTTCCAGAGATGCTGCTTCTGCTTGGGATGATTAACTGTGTTAGAGGAATGAGTCAAACATCTTGTGAGAATTGTGTCATTATGCAGACCTTTACCCACTCTTGAGGGAGAGAGGAGATAAAGCCACTGAAAAATTTAAAAGCTAAATTGTGCTTGCTCTAGAGCTTCTAGGTTGAGATCAATACTATGTCTGGAGGGACTTTTGCGGTTTAGCAGAGTGGCAGCCTCATAGCTTCTTCATAGATGCTGAATTTGTTTTTATGCATTGCCCTCTAGTTATTAGACACTGTTTACTTGCTTACTCATCTCAAGCAAAGAGAAAATGTTGTATGCCATATTCAAACATGTGTCAACTATCCTAGAGAGTACCAACAGCATTATACCAAGGTCATGTGACTAGCACTCATTGAAATACAGCCAGTTTGAAAAGGAAGTGGTGCTTAACCAGTGGGTGAGAGCTCAGAGTTTTTTATACTGAGCAAATCATACATAACTGCCCCACAGAAAGAGGCAGAGCCAAAGGATAGAAGACCACTTATTTTCTGGTACTTTTATGGCACTTACTCAACACTGTTGTCCCATTATGGCATATTTAAACAGCCAGGGGACTACTCCATAAATGGCTACCAATTGTGGTCGTTGTTTAGTCATTTCAGTAGTGTCTGACTCTCCATGAACCCATTTGGAGTTTTCTTGGCAAAGATACTGGAGTGGTTTGTTATCTCCTCCAGCTCATTTTTACAGATGAGAAAACTGAGGCAAACCGGGTTAAGTGAGTTGTCCAGGGTCACACAGCTAGTAAGTGTCAGAGGCTAGATTTGAACTGAGGAACATCAGTCCAAGTCCAGTGCTCTATCCACTGTGCCACCTAGCTGCCTTGTACACACACACATACACACACACACACACACACACAGAGATATGTGTGTATGTATAGATGAAAGAGATTAAGTAATTTGTCCATGGTCAGTCAGTAAATTCGGAGGTAGAATTTGAACACAGGTTTTCCTTACATCAAACCCAACCTACATCTACTATACTACATCCTGCTACTTTACTAAAGCAATTAATCATCTTGGTGATATTTTTTCCTAGGATACTCTCGATAAACCATCACATTGTCTGCAAATACAAATAATTTTGCTCGATTATGAATATTCATTACAAAAGATTTTCCCCCTCTTCTTTTTGGTTGATTAAGGAGGGAGCCAGAAGAGAGGGACCTGTATAGGCTACCCTTGTCCTTTCAGTCAACCAGAAATATAACCTTGGTTTATCCTTGACTCCTCACTCTGACCCACATATCCAGTTAGTTACCAAATCTTGTGATTTCTATCTCTATAGTATCTCTAATTTGGTCCCCTTCTTTTTATTCACATTTAGGATTTCAAGTCTCACCTGGATTATTGAAATGGACTTCTTCTTGGTCTTTCCTAGACTCCCAAATCCTGGGTCAGGTCATTCCACTTCTGTATAGTTCTAACTATTAGGAGGTTTTCCTGATATCAAACTGAAAATTGCCTCTTTGTAACTTTTACTCCTACCTCTTAGCTCTACTCTCTGGGAGCTGAACAGAATAAATACATCCCTCTTTCACATAACATCCCTTCAAATACTTAAAGACATTTATCACATCTCCTATAAATCTTCTCTTCTCTGGGCTAAGAACTTTTCTGATACAGTGCAGGTACTAATACGTATGATTTTTAATTACATGGGGCTGCTCAGATTTTCCTGTCTGAAAACATCATCATCATAACATTTATACAGAACTTTAAGGTTTGCAAAGTACTTTACAAATATCTTATCTGATCCTCACAATACTAGGAGGCAGCTTCTACTATCATTCCCATTTTACAGATGAGGGAATTGAGACAGAGATTGTAACTTGCCCCAGGTCACACATCTAATCAGTATCTGAGGCTGGAAACATCTCTGAAACTGCAATTGATGTCAATGGGGAAATAATTTACCCTGTAACTATCCGTTTTATATATAGTTATGCCCATGTAAATCACCAGAAGTGGGCAGCAGTCTTCTAGTTTGAAAAGTTTTCAGAAGGTTCTTTGTCATAGCTTGGATACATACCCTATTTTACTATTTTACTACCCTATTTTCTATATTACTGTTTCTCATTGGACCACTGCTCACTCACCTGACAGCACCTTAAAGTGTGTATGACATGCTTTAAAATTTAATCTTAATTATTAATTTGTTTTCTACCACTTTGTTAAGTGTACAAATCAACAAAACAATAAATCAAGCTCTAATTTGTAGTTTGTCAATTTCTGAAACATAAATACTCATGCTGAAAATTTGACAATCTCTCTCCCAAGCCAGTACAAATTGTTGCCAGCATACTACTGCTCTGGAGTCATCTTAGTAAGGTAGCTGAGAAACCATCACCCTCTTGCATATAGCCTGTACAGGTTCAAGAGTCGATACTGGTTTATTCCATAAATTAAAAATAAAATTTTTTTAAAAGTCGGTACCAGAATCACTCTAGACTACCCACTCAGCGTTTCCCAGCACACAAATAAGGACATCGCTGTCCCCTCTCTCCCCCAGAAGATGGGGTGATACCAGTTCTTTGCCTTTTAGCTGCCTCTACTAGGGAATTATCTCCTTGGCTTATTCAGGGCTGGATAGACATTTTCACCTCCTCCCTTGTCATCCAAAATTAAGGCACATCCCCCAAACTCCATCAAAGGATGGAGTTAGAACAAAGGTTCTTTTAAGCAAGAAGTTCTGAACCTTGCTTGGGTGATGGAGCCCTTTGGCAACTTAGTGAAGCCCATGGACCCCTTATCAGAATGATGTTTTTAATTGCATAAATAAAATATATAGGATCACAAAGTAAAACAATTATCTAATATATAATTTTATATGTATGTTTTTTATTCTGTGGATATGTGTATACACATAAAATTATGTGTGATGTAATATGTGTTTTATATGTGTGTGTATAGACACACACACACACACACACACACATACACACACACATATACAGTTTATAGTTAAGATTAACCAAGTTAAAAACATCTGTATCTACATCCTCCCCGGGAAGGAATTTATCATTGACTCCTGACTACTGGATTGGCAGCAATGTCAAAGGGGGTCATCAGTTCCATATTACCACAAGCAGTGGTCTAGCACAGGCCTGTCTATATCACTGCCCGTTCTGATGCCCATTTCTCTGAGACCCTTCATGCTACCCACTCTCCTGTCTACTTCCATTGTTGCTATACTGGGACCTTAGTGCTACCCCTCTGTGCCAGAACCCAGTGAAGCCCACCTCAGACAGACAAACCAGTGACTTCTGTGCTACAGCTGAGTATCGCCCCCATGTGCCAGGGTGTATCAGTACCATGTTGTGGTAAGTACTGGACCTCACAGGAATGTCTATTGCAGGGTACTGTTGCTCACTTATGTTTCCTCCCTCCCACCCTCCCCACCTCCCCAAAAGAAAAGGAGGGAATAAGCATTTATATAGCACCTACTATGTGCCAGGCTCTGTACATAATAAGCAATTTATCTCATCACAACAACCCAGGGAGGTAAATGCTATTATTATCCCCATTTATTATTTGTTTACTATTTATTATCCTTATCCCAGTTGAGGAAACTGAGGCAAACAGAAGTTAAGTGACTTGCCAAGGGTCACACAGCTAGTCAGTATCTGGATTCAAATTTGAACTTGGGTCTTCCTGACTTCAGGTCCAAAGTTGTATCCACTGTACCACTGAGATGCCTCACAGAGGCATAAAGAATTAAGAGATGGCTCTCACTCTGAATAAAGGAACAGAAAAATAATTTTAAAGGTTCTAGATATCATCAATTTAAATAACTTAATCTAGAGGCTGTCCTACATACATTTTAAAATAAATTGTTCATTGTTACTTTGAATTTCAATCAATAAAATGGCATGTTTTTAGTCATTGTGAGTTTCCATCAGGAATCTTTTTTTTTTGTACATTCATTCTCATTGACTTTTCCTCTTATTCGGTCATAATTAGCATAGTTAGCTCTCCATTCCTCTGTTTATGCTATTTTTTACTTTACATTATTCCATAAAGGTTTTTCCATATTCCCTCCCCCAAAACATTTCTTTGTATTCTTTCACAAGTGCATCTTAATTCCATTACATTAACGTACTATAATTTATTTAATTTGTTATTAAAGATTTAAGCTGCTTCCTTTTTTTTTCAATTATAAATAACTACTTGGTCTACTTCCAAAGATAATTAGAGAAAAAGGACAAGAACCTATTTGTTCTAAAATGTCTATAGCAGTTCTCCTTGTGGTGGCAAAGAACTGGAAATCGCAGAGATGCCCATCAATTTGAGAATGGCTGAACAAGTTGTGGTATACGATTATGATGGAATATTACTATGCTTTAAAAAATTAAGAGCAAATTAGTTTTAGAAAAACATGGAAAGACTTGCATAAAATAATGAAGAGCAAAATGAGCAGAACCAAGAGAACATTGTATATAGTAATAGCAATATTGTTTTAAGAATAACATTGAATAAATATTTTAACTATTATAAATACCCAAATTAGCCATAAAGAACACATAAAGAAAGACATTATCTGCATCTAGAAAAAGAAATGATAAATAGAAGAATAGAATAATTTTACATGTATATACATATACATATACATATATGTATATACATATATACATATACACACACGTATACATATACATACATATACATATATATATATGTAGCTATCTCTAGGGTGGGAAAGGAGGGAAGAAAAAAATTATATGATAATTTTGTTGTCTATTTGAAAGGAATAGAAAGTTGTACATAGTTGATTTAAAGTTTCATACACATTCATCTTTTTTATTGTACTATGTTATGGAAATGCTTGTTTTATTCGATAAATTAAAAATATTTTTTTAAAAAAGCAAAAGAAAATCTGTGAACAAATAACCTTTTTTTCCCCCTTTTGATAACAATCTAAGCATATTTCCAATGATGTGATTATTAGGTCAAGGGATATAACCATTTTTATTTTTCCTCTTTTTAAAATTCCATTTATATCCTTTCACCATCTATCCATTACCACCTGGGAGGAATATTTTAACTATTTCCTTATATATTTTAAATGTCAAGTTTTTACCTTTCCTATTTGTCACCAATTTTTTTTCCCAGTTGATATTTCTTTAATTTCATTGCTGTTGTGTTCAGATTTCTTTAAAAGGTCAACTAACGGTTAAAGGTTAGAATCAAGTACTTATGTCTCTTAACAGAATATTTCCATCTTTATAAGATTCTTCATTTAAATAAAATTCATCACCATGTTCCTGGAAATGACACATCTACACCAGCAAAGTTTGATAAATATCCTTTAATGTTAACTCTATATTCAATTTTTTTTAAAAAAGAATTTTCCCTTATGGCATCTGAAATGGAGATTGTAGGACAAAAAGGATAATTGCGACCTCACAAGATCCACAAAAAAGAAAAGAGAAGCATGGTATATAATACTGGGGCAAAGATCAAAGAAGAAGAAACAGATTACACATAATGGAGCTGAAATAGAGTACTCTGATAATAATAGCAGCAGCTTATGTTTATGTATAACTCTAAGATTTGCTGATTACTATAGCCTCTGAGATAAATAGGAGTATTATCTTTAGTTTACAGATTTAAGACTGAGGCTCAGAGGTATAAAATGAGATTTGTTCAGTCATAGGATTAGGAAGTAATAGATAGAGGAACCCAGATTGTTTTATAGCATATGCAAGTAAAAATGTTTTATAGGGGACAGCATTCAGCTATTCAACTTGGGATATCAGTAGTGCATGTCTTTTATTGTTGCAATGGAAAATGATGTTGATTTTTCTCTCTCGTCAGATAGCTGGTTAATATAAAGACTCTGGTGTGAGAAATGGAAAATGAGCTCAGAGTTTTGGGATAGAAAGTACAGAGAGGGAGGGTCAGGAACCACAGGGTCAAGGTCTCCTGCCACCATCAAGTCTGGCAGATACTGCTAGGTTCTGAGTTGACTCCAAAGTCATTCTGTTTTCTTTCTTTTGTAAGCCTTGGGGATTAGCCTGCTTATTTACTTTTCTACTTTTTTTTCCCCCTAGGCAATCAGGATTAAGCGACTTGCCCAGAGTCACACAGCTAATAGGTGTTTGAGTCCAAATTTGAACTCAGGTCCTCTTGACACCAGGGTTGGTGCACTATCCACTGTGCCATCTAGCTGCCCCCATTTCTACTTTAGATAGGGGTTTAAAAGTGTTCTTCCTATTCTTGTTCACTCAGAAAGACCTTTCTTTTCCCTTAGATGCCATAAGAAATATTTACACCGAGCTTGTACTAGGTTACGTGGCTATAGGAAAGAATAGAAGTGAGCCATTTGTTTTTCAATGAAAAAGTAAGTTCTGGAAATCTTGAGCATTTTCCCACAGGACACAGGTGGAAGTGGGAGCTCTGTGGTAAAAATTAGAAAAGAGCATTTTCACTGGAGACTAAGGGAAGCCCAGCATTAGCATTGGGAACAATGGCAGTGGAGAAAAAGGAAGAGCAGGTTTTGAGATCTGACTTTTGGGTCCATTTCCCCCTCTGCCACCTCACCAGGCATCAGTGCTATGGCCTGAAAACCCACTCTGGATCGAAGTAAAGAGAGTCCCAGGTTACAGTTGGGACAAAGGGGCAGGATGAAAAACATTCCCAATAGAGATGGGGGTTCTTAGGGTCCCTAGTTCAGTTCTTCCAGGGTAACCACAGTTAGAAAAAAGGACACTTCTAAGTCAGACAACTAGCTAAGGACTTTGACTTTATTTTAGATTTCAACTGATCAGATCTTCCTGATGTTTCTCAGGGAATCAGAGAGTGCCTTAGGGCAGAGGGTCAGTTTGTTTTGCTTTAAAAATTGCTTAGCACAAAATCCAGCACATAGAAGACACAGAATAAATAAATACTTTGCATGTTCTCACAGAGAGATTGAACTAATACATCCTGAACACATGGCAAGGGTTCAAACTTGTAATGGTACTCAGTTGTAGAACATGTTAGTACATTTACCCCTTCCACGGGTTAGGGGTGCAGAGCCCCTGCAATCTGGAAAATCGATATAAAATTTTTCAGCCCTCCCTTTGTACCAGAGAAGTTTGATTTATTTTCTTTTTCTTTTATGGGGTGTTTACAGTGCCTTACTGTAAAATTTGGGTTAAATATTTAGTCATAGGCTATATTATACAACACTATACATATATTTTATGCATTTCAGAGTTTCTTAACTTTTTCTATGTTGTCTGCTGGTTTTCACCAGTCGTCTGCAGCTCCTGCAAAACTCCCCCAAGATTCCCACTTAATTTCTTAGGCTGACCCTTGATATAACAAAACTGCCATGGGCAATGTTGCCATACGGAATAGTATTGTGTTAAGTTTTCTTTTCTTTTTGTTTCTTTGTTTTTGTTGTTTTAGGCAATAAGGTTAAGTGACTTGCCCAGGGTCACACAGCTAGTAAGTGTTATGTGTCTAAGGCCAGCTTTGAACTCAGGTACTCCTGAATCCAGGGCCAGTGCTCTATCCATTGCACCACCGAGCTGCCCATGTGTTAAGTTTTCTTGAAGCTTAGTTAATGTTTCTTTTATGAATTTGGATCCTAAGCATTTGGAGCACATAAACTTATTACTAATATTGGTTAAGAAACCAGACAATATTCTATGGTTCCTTTCACCATCATGTAGTTTCCTTGTTTATTAATTTTCCTTGTTTATTTAATTTTCTGGATATTTGCTTTTGCTTTGTCAGAGAGCATGACTGCAAGTTCTGCCTTTCCGGATTCACTTGACACATAGTAAATTTTTTTCCATCCCCTCAGTTTTATTTTGTGTAGATCTTTGTTTTATAAATGTGTTTCTTTAAACAACAGATGATTGGATTTTGTTTTCTTTTCATATCATTAAATTCACATTTTAAATTGTTAACATTATGTTTATATTTTCCTCCATTTGTCTCTAATGTTGGGTTGTTTCAAGGTATAATTATTTTTTTTTACTCTCTGTTGTAAACACAGTATTCTGTTCTTTCAGTTATTTTGGTTTATTCTTTTAAGGTGTCCTATTCTCAATGGCTCTCTTCCTGTCACCAGTGATTACATTTTCCCCATTAGTTACCCCTCCCTCTTGGGGGTTTTGCTAATTAATTCCAATTTCTTTCCTGCTTTTATGGGATTATTTAATTCTTCTCTTTTTTTTTCTCTTAGTCAAATAGATTCCCACTTCATAGCCAGCTCTTCCACTTGGCCTGTTCATTATTTTTTCGTATGTCACTTTTGGCATCCCTTTCCAGAGAGGGTTTCTCTCACTCTCTCCATCATTCATCTTCTCTTTGTGTCTGCTCTGGGCCCTCATGATCTGGTTCCTAGCCTCTCTATATTCCTTATGAAATCATAAATTCTAAGATATCCATTCTGAGCTTCTCCCCTCTTGGCAGTTTCTGCCACTGCTTTGTAGAGATTACCCAGAAGGCTCCCCTTTTCCATTGTGTTTTACTCCCAGGACTTTGATAATTCCTACATGAGACAGAGAAGACACTTCCACAGGGTAGGGGAACCCCCCCCCAACTTCTCTGATTTTGCAGCCCACCACTGGTATATAACCTCTTCCTAGTTACCATGTTTTCTCCATTTGCCTCAAAACTTATCCATTCTCTCAGGTGCCAGTTGCCCCCAGGATATCCAAATCCCTCCCTCCCAAGGTAGAACAAATGGTCTTTTCAAGCACAAAATACATACAAATACAAACATCAAAGACCACCCTCAGTACAAGGTCCCCACCTCCCCCCACAGAATATCTCTCTTCACTCAGAGAAGCCTTCATCAGTGGAACCTCCTCCCACTACTAAAGCAAGACCTCTCTCCTCTCCTTTTCCCTTTTCAATCCTTTTCCTCAACTCCTCTCCCACTCCTCTGCAGTTTCTTCTCTTCCTAAGACTGCCTGGGTTACCTTCCCCTCATTGCTAACTCTCAATTTGATTTGACTTATGCATATCACACACTCCCTTCTTCCCCTTTCATTCATCCTCCCATTTTTGGAATATTGTTGTTCTATCATGTCCAACTCTTTGTGACACCATTGAGCTTTTCTTGGCAGAGATACTGGAATGGTTTGCCATTTCCTTCTCCAGCTCATTTTACAGATGAAGAAACTGAGGCAAATAGAGTTAAGAGACTTAATCAGGGTCATTCGGTGAGTAAGCTTCTATCTGAGGCTGGATTTGAACCTAGGTCTTCTTGACTCCAGACCCAGTGCTCTGTCCATTTACCACCTAGCTGCCCATTTTGTGATGTAATTTTACACACACACACACACACACACACACACACACACACACACACACACACATCATTGATTTATCTGTAGGGAAGGTATCACCAAATTCTGTCTATAATGCCTCTTAACTGTTACCTCTACCTGTCCTCTATCTTCACTCCTGTCTTTTTGTGTACAGTTAGAAAGAAATCTCTAATTCATCTCTCTGCTAGGGCTATTCTTGGCTGCCACATTTATTCATTCCTCCTAAATTTCTGTTGTTTGGTATATATGAGAAGCAAGTAATACCTTCAGGTCTAGTTTTCTTGTGTGTGTGTTGTGTGTGTGTGTGTGTGTGTGTGTGTGTGTAGCAAAACCTTTATTTGATTTCTGTCAGCCTCTTATTCTCTGGCCTTTGGAGCAGCGTTTTCTGAGCGGGTCCCTTCTTGGCTGGGGCCTTCTGGACAGAGGCTTTCTGACCCTTCTGCCCCTTCTGGCCACCGGTGGTCTTCTGACCCTCAGTCTTCTTCAAGGGGATCTTCTTGGCAGAGACCTTTGTGGCCAGCAGCTTCTGGGCAGCCCCCTTCTTAGGAAATCCCTTCTGGGTGGATGCCTTCTAGAGCTTCTTTAAATCATGCTTCATAATTCAGTTTCTCATTGTCTTGGCCTTCATGACTTTGTAATGGTCAAAAACTGTCATCTTAACTTTCCTTTCTCTGGCTTCAATCTTCTTGGTCCATGTAGTGGCTTTCCATTTTGTTTTGATCTTTTCTTTCTCTCAAGCATCCCAGACACATTTCTGACGAGCTCTGTGTGGGAACTTCAGCACGAAATCTGTAAGTTGCATACGTTCAAATGGCATGGCCTGCCTCCTCACACCACTGCATGGGACATCAACCAAAGCCCTGTTCTGATCAATAACACCCACAATAGCTACCAGCTTGCTGGCATGTGGCCCAAAGGAAATGTAGGCCACCTGGCCAATTTCCACATAGCATTTGAATACCATGTTGGTGGCACTGAATGAAAAGTCTAGTTTTCTTTTTAAAAAATGTCTCAAATACTTATTATTGTTTGTCCACCAATTTAAATTTATGGTTAAGCTCAGATTTGTAGGTTAAGTCACCCTGGACTGCATCCTGAGCTCCATTACTTTTTGGAACACATTATTCCATTCCTTCCTGTGTTTTCTAACAGGTGCAAAATAGTCTTGGGTCATTTGGATTTCTTTTCCTTTATGTTTGAAGGTCTTTCTCATTTTTTGCTTGTAGAACTTGTTTCTGAATTGAATTGCTAAATTGAACCATCACATATCTTGCAGTTTGAGGCCTTGGGTTTTTGCTGTTGTTATTGTTGTTTTATTTCATTTTTTTTTCTGGAGGTAATATATGAATTCTTTCAATTGGCATTTCATTCTGCATGCTCAGAAGTTCTGTCTGCTCCCTTCTATTATTTCCTGCATTATACTGTTAATTTTTTTTTCCTGACATATTCTTCTTTGGAATCTGTGATCCTTAGGTTGTCTCTATGTAGCCTTTCTTCAAGATCAGTATGTTTTGCTTGCATAGTGAGAATTTTTCTTTTAATGTCATTGTTTTATCTTTTGTTCTTCTGGATTGTCCTTCACCTCAGTGTTTTGCATTCTCTCTTTTGCTTCTTTGGTGAGATTTGCCATTACAGATTCCAGTTTCTCTAGTCTGTTAATTATTTTTCCTTCACAGGCGATAAATTCTGCTATCATAATTCTCATTTCTCTTTTAAACCACTCAGGAATAGCATATTGTTTTCCCTTGTTCTCCTAAATAATTGATTGACTAGTACAGGACCAGATAAGACATATGGGTTGCTTGAGATGTATAATTGTGAAAAAACTTGCATCAATCTTTAAATCTGCTGGGCTTTCCAGTCAGCAAAACCTGGGTTTTGTTTAACTTCAGGCTCTCTAAGCAGCAGATAGAGGTAGTAGGTAGAGGAGCTTCCTAGCCACACGGGGTTAGGTTCAAATAACACAAAGTTTCTCACTATTCACATAATGGAATAAAGTTTTCTTACAAGACAGAAATTGACCTAGACCCATAACTGAACAGTAATGGAACTGAGTTAGGTCCAGAATTTGAGTCAGTGTGATTCAATCAATTCCCACTACAACTTGCAGTTCGAATCTCCTCAATTTCCTCACCTCATACTACTATCCATATGTTTTAAATTCCAGTGAAACTAACACAGTCTCAGTCAATTCACTAACTAGCATTTATTAAGCACCTACTTACTATATGCCAGGCACTGTGCTGAGCATTTCGGATACAAAGAAAGTTAAAAAAAAAAAGAAAAGAAAAGAAAACATAGTCGAAGCTTTCAAGGAGTTCACAGTCTAATAGAGGCTAGGGAGGTGTAATAGCATGCCAACAACCATGAATAAATAAGATGCTCAGTCGTGTCCAACTCTTCATGACCCCATTTGAAGTTTTCTTGGAGAAGATACTAGAGCGGTTTGGTATATCCTTCTGCAGCTCATTTTACAGATGAGGAAACTGAGGTAAAGAGGGTTAAATGACTTGCCCAGGGTCACACAGCTAGTAAGTGTCTGAGGCCAGATTTGAAGTGGTAGAGCATGGGTTTGAATCACTGCGCTGCCATTGGCTGTTTGACCTTGGACAAGTCCTTTAGACCTTGAGTCCTTCCAGCTCTACCTCTATGATTATTCTCTAAATGTTGAAATAAATGAATTCATGGATATACAAGTGGTTTATCCAGGTCACCTCGGCCAAGGTACTAATCGCAGTCCTGCATGGTGACTAGGCTATTCCTTCCTCCCTCCCACCCAGTTCCCAACTCTAACCTCCCCGGGCCCTTTAGAAGAATCCCGACCCTTTTCACCTTTCTACAAGCAAAGTAAGATAAAGCAGCCTCCCAGATCACCAAAACCTTCCCTTGCCCTCCCCCAACCCCTGTGAGTCTCCGTCCTTAAGGGAACAGCAAAACCCAACAGATTGAGATACTGAAGCCTCAAGCCCCAGGGAGTCTCTGACCCACCAGTGGCCCCACCCCTTCATCCCGGCACAGCCAAAGGCTGAGGGGGGCGGTGGGACCAGGCAGACTTAGTCTTGGACATTCTGATAAAAAAGAGGAGCCATCAGACCCAGGGCTAAGCAACCTCCCGCCCGGACCCTCAAGTTTGCTTAGAGGTCCGGCTTTTCCCAGGTGCCGCCGCTGCTGAGACGCTCAGGTGAGGGTGGGCGACCCGCGGCTCCCAGGTCCGAGGGAGGGGCTCGGAAAGGGGTAAAGTCCTCAGGCTCCGGGGCACTCCCTAGATGGGAAGGCGAAAAAGAGGAGGGCAGAGCCCGGGCTTGAGAAGGGGGATGGATGAGGAAGAGGTAGTTGCTGTTGCTGCTGGCAGATGTGGGCAGAGCTTGGCCGGGTGTGTGTGTGTGTGTGTGTGTGTGTGTGTGTGTGTGTGTGTGTGTGTGTGTGTGTGTGTGTGTGTTGTGTGTGTGTGTGTGTGTGTGTGTGTGTGTGTGTGTGTGTGTGTGTTGGGGAAGGGGGGGGAGCAGTTGAGTTTAAGGCAATGTACCCTTTCTCGGACTCACCGTGAAACCAGGACAAATTAATAGCATCTACTTCCCAAGAAGGTTGTTAGGAAGCTCAAAATGGGGAGCACCTGTACAGCCCTCTGCAAACCTTAAAAAGCGTTAAAGGAATGTCTCCCTCACTTTTTATTACCATTACTATTACGGAAGCGCAGGGAGTTGAGTCCGCAGCTTATGGAGGCTGGGGTGTGTTTTTGGCCCGCATTTAATGGGAGAGGAGATGATAGGGAGGAGGGAGCGTTGAGTAGGGTCGCGTTTTAGATTGATTTGGGGATGAGGAGTGGCCAGCCCCGGGATGATCTGTGACTTCTTTTCCGAATCTGATCTGGGACTGTTCTGCCTCCCTTTCCCAGGTTTATTCATCCCCATGACCTGGAGCGGTTCTGGATTTACTCTTGTTGCAAATGCTATAGATATCCCCGGGGTGAGGGTGGAGGGCTAGGAAAGTGTAGACTTACTGGCTTATGATTGTGTATACCATTCTGCTCTAGAGGAGGAGGGGAAAAAACTCCTCCTAGGGCCTGCTTAAAAGGCCCCTTACAATGCTCTGCAAACTCTCCCATCCCCCGGGAGGTGCCCCGGAGCTGAGGGATGGGGCTAGTACTAGGAGGGATGGCTCCTGGCCTCCAGCTAAGAAGTCTTTCCCCCTGGCTAGTGGTGTTGGGGGTCCTGTCTCTCTTGGGCGCCTCCACCTGACCTCCTTTCCCGACTTGGAGAGGTGGACCTTCTTAGGAGAGAGGCAGGCAGGAAATTGTTTTAGGATGCAGGATTAGATGCCCTGAGTTTATTTGACCTGCTTCCCTATCCCTGTGCTTGTAAAAGATGGATTTTGACTTGCAGGACCTTTAGATCTAAGTAAGGCCCACAGGATCTGAAAGTCTGGAGATGGCTATGTTACTCTTCTGTAGAAAAGGCAGAAAAGGTTTCCTCCTCTCCATTCCCTCCATCAGCAGCTGATTGTAAAGTCTTACCTTTAGACTCTATAGGATCATGGATTTAAAGCTGGAAGGTACCTTAGGGAAACTGAGGCACAGAAGTGAAGGGACATGCACGTACATACCCATATGGTAGTAAGTGACAGAGGTCAGGGTTGAACCTGGTCACTCAGATTTCCAATACAATTCTATTCTAGGCTAGTATGTTGCTTGATTATGCCCCTGAGAAATGGAGTTGTTTTGAGTTCTGGAGAAGGTGCATTTGGTGATTAGGTTAGAGAGAAGCTTAGAAATGTGGTAGTGGCTTTAAGGAAAACTTTATTTAGTACCTATTATGTGCCAGGCATTGTGCTAAGCACTGAGGTTATAAAGAGTCAAAAGACAGTCCTTGCACTGAATAAAGCAATAATCTGCAGACTTTTCCTAGGACACACCTCCCATTAGGAAAAAAAAAATTGTGAGTACTCTCCTAACATATATATGTATATGTACATTCACTTCTATAAATTTTATGTGTACTCATGTTCTGGTAAACACAAATGTAGGCTTTTAAGGTATCAAATAAGAATGAAATGATGTAATCCTGGGGCAATAGAAACACTGGAGTATACTGGACATGATAAGAGCAAAATGGTCACTTTAGAATGGTTTTGGCTGCTGTGTGAGGATAGGATGGAATGGAGGAAGACCTGGGGAGGGGAGATGAGTTGGAATGATATTGCAAAAGTCCATTGGAGAGGTGATTGGGCCTGAACTAGACTGTTGTGAATACCAAAGAGAGAGATTCTTCGGCAATTGATTGGATGAAAGACTGATGTATCCTTGATAATAATAGCTATCATAGTTTGGAAAAAGGATGAGTTGGAGGAGGAAGATAATGTAATAAAATGTGCTTATCCCAAACACCCTTACCTCCTCCTGTGGGACTTACAGGAAGAAAGAGTCTTTTGCTAGTCACAGTTGCAGCTACAACTTCCTCCCTTCCCCCATTTTCCCAAATGGTGCTGCTTGGTATTAGTTTCATCACAGCTGCCTTTAGTTTGGAGAGGTTGGGAACATGAGAGAGAAGGTTGAGCAGAAGATTATTAGTGTAATTGTATTAGAGACAAACCTTGTAGGTTGACAGTAAGTGGGATGTGGACTAACCTCAAGATAACAATAATGATAATAATAAAAAAAAATACCTAATGCTTTAAGGTTTCCAATGCCCTTTGCAAATATTATTTCACTTATCCTTACAACAACCTGTGAGGTAGGTGCTATTATTATCCCCATTTTACATATAAAGAAACTGAGGCTGAGTGATTAAGTGATTTACCCACAGCCTCACAGCTACTACTAAGTATCTGAGTCAGGATGTGAGCTCAGGTCTTCCTGACCCTAGGTCCAGAACTCTATCCACCGTGCCACCTGCCTCTAACCTGTTGTGGTCAGACCCTGGCTTCCATTTTGGGAACCACTGCCATAAAATTTAGGAGCACATTTCAGCTTCTAAAAACAGTTACAGCTTTTGAACTTTTATTATTTGTACTATTAATTTTGGCACTTAATCAAGCATTGTCTCTGGTTTTAATGTTTTTATGTCAATGTCTAAACTCCCTGAAAAACTGTAGATCAGCATTACATCTCTTGTATTTACCCTCACTCCACCCCAACCCACACAAAGTGCTTCCCATATAACTAGATAATATATGAATATTTGGTGAAATGAATTTAGTTTTTTCCACTAGGAAGGTTGTGTTTTTTTCCCAAAGAAACAAGAGCTTGGATTTTTGGTTTTGGTTTGGATTTTTAATCATACACGTTTTCTGTCTCTTTCTTTTTTTCCCCCTTAAGGTTTGAAACATGAATCTGTACACGTGTTTAGCTTGCCTATGCTTGGGGATAGTAGCTGCTGCTCCACAACTTGACCGAACTTTAGATGCTCAGTGGTACCACTGGAAGTCACAACATGGAAAAACCTATGCAGCAGTAAGCTTTCAGCTACTTTTTTCCCCAGCTAGGATGAATACATGTCCTAGGTGGACTAATGAAATGGCCTTTCCCCAGAAGCCAAAGATTATCCAGATAAGAGCTTCATTTGCTCAAGATTGCTGCTTTTCCCACAGAAGTTCAGAGGATGGGGATGTCTATAGCATCAGATTTGAAAACCTTTTTGGGAAGGCAATGTTTGGGTATGGTCAACATCCCAGCTAGATGCCAAGGGAATGATTGACAGTGGATTTGGTTTGAGGATAGTTTTACTTGTGTGTGTAATAATATAAGCAGAAGCTTATTGAACCTTACTGTACTTGCTTCTAGAATGAAGATAATTGGAGGAGAGCAACATGGGAGAAGAATTTGAGAATGATTGAAAAGCACAATCTGGAATACAGCGCTGGTAAACATAGTTTCCACATGAAAATGAACAAGTTTGGCGATATGGTGAGTGTGTTGTAACAATCTGATGTTAATGCCGAGTAGTCAGTTACCTTTTACTCCCAATATACTTCATATAAATCATCTTTCTTTTCGTTTTAGACCAGTGATGAATTCAGGCAAATGATGAATGGCTTTAGACAAAACAGATTTCTAAGGAAGAGCAAAGGAACTCTGTTTCATGAACCTCTCCTTGAACAGACCCCTAAATCTGTAGACTGGAGAGACAAAGGCTATGTAACTCCTGTTAAGAGTCAGGTATGAAAAGTTGCTTAAGCTTGATCCATAGATAACCCAGATAAAACTCAGTGAAGCTTATGGTTGATAATGCAATCTCTTAAATAATGGAACTGCATCTCAGATCTGTGACTGAGTTCCCTTCCATATTTAAAACTGTTTAGATCTGCCTGAAAAAGATACGTAAGATGAACTTGTACACTAACCAGTGCTTCCTTTGGACTTTTTCAGGGTCATTGTGGTTCTTGCTGGGCATTTAGTGCAACTGGTTCCCTGGAAGGCCAGTGGTTCCGTAAAACAGGCAAACTTGTTTCACTTAGTGAACAGAATTTGATTGACTGCGCTACAGGTGGCGGTTCCCAAGGCTGTAATGGTGGCTTCATGGATAGTGCTTTTGAATATGTGATGTTAAATGGAGGCATAGATACAGAAGAATCCTATCCCTATGAGGCAATGGTAAATATAGTTATTGGATTCCCATCATTTTGGTTTAACTATATTTGAAAGGAGAGTCTCAGTTTGGGGGATGGGAGCTGAGGGGGCCTGCAAACACTGAAGACCTAAATAATCACCTTCCTAACTAAAGAAAATCTCTAACTGAATCCAAAATATATCAACGCTAAAAATTAGTTGCCTTCACCATGAATACAATCACCCATTCAGAGGAGATCTTAGGAAGTATATAGACTGTTGTCTTAGACACTTTAGAGATCATTAGCCAGACATCATTTTACAATGACTTGCTCAAGATCACAAACATAGTAATAAGGGGCAAAGTCTGGATTGGAAGCCAGGTTCCCTGAACCTAAATCCATTCTAGCCTTTGTAGGGCTACGCTTGTGCCTCCCTGACACCTAGCTCCCACAAGTGCCTCCTTAGGAGCAGGGAATTAAATGACAATTGAGTCTAATTTTGCATAATAACTGCTGACATTTATATCATCCTTAAGGTTTACAAACATGTCCTTCCTTTAATCTCTTTTGATCCTCAAACAGCCCTGTCAGGGGGAGGTATTATCCTGATTTTTCTGCTAACTTCTCAACCTCAGTCTCATGATCACAAAGCTTCTATGCCACTACTAGGAGGCTCTTAGAGTTGCTAATTAATTGGTTTTTTTATGCCAGTGGTATCAAACTCAAGTAGAAATGGGCCACTGAACCATACCTTAGAATCCATGTGCAATGCATATTGACTTAGCAGTGATGTGTAGGAATGTTACCAGCCCTCTGCTTTACACTATGCTGCCTTCTTTCAATGGGACTTTCAAATAGTCCTTTACCCACCCATATCCAGTTCTCTTCTTGAGCTGTTCATCTAATAAATTGATGGGAAAACATGGTCCATAGATTTATTTATTTCATGACTATTAATTTTAAATTCATCTGGGCAAATACCACTGATAAAAGTAAACCAAACTTTTTGTCTGTTTCATTTTAAAAGGATGGCGACTGTAGGTATCAGCCAGAAAACGCCGGTGCAAATGTCACTGGATTTGTGGACATCCCATCTGGGCAGGAAATGATTCTCACAAAGGCTGTGGCCACTGTGGGTCCCATTTCTATTGGAATTGATGCATCACTTTTCTCCTTCCAGTTCTATCATGGTGGTAAGCATTTTTTTTCTTCATTATTTCTGCCAAAATCCACTTAACCATATTATTGCCATTCAGTAGTTAGTATTTCTCAAGTTCATGTTTCACTTGACTATCCCAGGTGTTTATTATGACCCGCTCTGCAGTAGTGAACAGCTAGATCATGGCGTGCTGGCTGTGGGCTATGGTGTTGATGAAGAAACTGGAAACAAATACTGGATTGTCAAGAACAGGTAAACCAAGGTCTTGCCTGCAATGTCACTGAACTGCTTGTTGCCAGTTTCTGATGATTTCATTTTGAAGGAGGTAAAGGAAAGAAGGGTGCAGTTCTTGGGATCCTGTGAAATGGAGAAGGGATGTTCATGGAAGGAAGGGGCCCTGTTTTTAGGATCCATAGTAGATTGAGAGTTCCCCAGTGGTTCCTCATAGTTTCTATGACCACTGATAACTAGAGAGTACAGAAGATTTCCTGTTGCCTGGTTTGTTGGACTGTTCTAATACAGTTATTGTCAGACTGACTCACAAAGTGCTATGGGGAAGCACTTGACTTGGAAAACCTGAAAGTGCTTAGTGCTGAGTGAGTGGCTGTTATGAATAGGGCAGCTAGGTGTCACAGCGGCTAGAGTGCTAGCCCTAGAGTTAGTTATTTGACCTGTGTTCAAACAGGACCTCAGACATTTCCTAGCTGTGTGACCCTGGGCAAGTCCCTTAACCCTGTTTGCCTCAGTTTCCTCATCTGGGAAATGAACCAGAGATGTAAGTGGCAAACCCATCCAGTATCTTTGTAAAGAAAACCTAAAAATGGGGTCATGAAGAGTCAGATACAACTAATCAACTAAACGACAGCAAAGTCATCACCAACAACTATTTTCATTGCTTTCTGAAAGGTCCAACTCATGTTCTGAATTCAGTCACAATGTGTATCAGAATGCTTTACACCCCTAAAGTAGAAAGGTATTTTTGAATGGTGCTCTTAAACTTAATACTTCACTCTCTTTTCAGCTGGGGTGACCAGTGGGGCAACAATGGGTACATTTTAATGGCCAGGGACAAGAGTAACCACTGTGGAATAGCGACAGCTGCCAGCTATCCTGAAGTATGATGTGATTGACAGAGGACCACTTCACGGAGATGTGATCTGACCTTTATCATTTGGGATCAAACACTTGAATCGCCCAGGATCCAAGTTGTAATTTGAGTTTCTTCTGACGTTTTTACACGTGTGAAATGTAAACACTACTTTGTTATAAATAGCTTATCATATTGCTTAATTCAAAGATGTAAATTTTCATTTTAAAATTGTATATATAAAGATTTGCTTTTTTAAATAAACTTTGATTCATTCTATATGAACTTTGGGAGAGTTGATTTCCATCAATGTGTTTAATTTTGTAGCAAGAGAGAAGAGAGTTAGGTTTCTGGTTTTTTTGTCCTAGGATGGGGAGTCAGTTAGTGGCTACATATAGTTTCTGGGATTGAATCCAATATTTTGTACCCTACTTCATTACACCTTACTGATTGAAGTGCAAATCAAGGGCAGCTGGGTGGCGCAGTGGATAGAACACGGCCCTGAAGTCAGGGGTACTTGAGTTCAAATCCGGCCTCATATCAAACACTTAACACTTACTAGCTGTGTGACCCTGGGCAAGTCACTTAACCCCAATTGCCTAAAAAAAATTTAAATAAAATGAAGTGCAAATCAATAGGTCTGGCTGTTGCTTTGACATTGCATTAGTCCCTTGAAAAGTAAAACATAGGACATTCTATGCCAATTTTCAGGAGCCATTCATAATCAATAGACAAGTTTGTTATCTGACTCTCAATCTGTTTCTGATCTAAATGGAGAAATAGATGTATAGGCCTAAAGTGACATAGAACTGACATGAGCCATCTTTAGGTTCAAAGAGTTTTTCAGGGTAATCTAACCATAATATCATAATGAAGTCTGCTATTAAACATGGCTTTTTTTGTATATATTCTATCACCAACTTAAGGTCTTTGAATAAAATGACAGTTTCTATTTTAGAGTTGGAATAAATCTTAGATGGCCACATGGTTCACATTTATCTAGCACTTTAAAAGGTTGTCAAAGTCCTTTATATAATACATTCAGTTAACCAATAAACATTAAGTGTCTACTATATGCCAGGCTAAGTGATGGGGTTGTAAATGAGAAAAAAGACAAGCCTTGCTTTCAAGGAGCTTACAATCTTAATCAGGGAAGACAAGACAAAAATGAGGTGAAAAGGAGATAGGAAGGGTGCCAGGGAAGGCACTGGATTTAGAAGCATAGTAGAAAAGTCAAAAGCCCCAAAGTAGTTCACCCAGGTTACAAATGAGGACATAGAGTTAACTCTTCTGATCCTTACCACCATGTGAGTAGCATTTATGTCGTGGACTCGGTAGACTGGTGGGCTTGAAGTCAGGAGGACTTGAATTCTAATCCAGCCTCAGACACTTACTAGCTGTGTGACCCTAGGCAAGTCACTTAACTCTGTTTGCCTCAGTTCCTCATCTGTAAATTGAGCTGGAGAAGGAAATGGCAAACCACTCCAGTATTTTTGCTAAGAAAACCTCAAATAGGGTTACGGACAGTAGGTCTGGGCTGAAATGGCTCGACAACACCTTGTGAGGTAGGTGCTATTATCCCCATTTTACAGAGTGAAGCTGAGGCCAAGAGAGGTTAAGTAAATGACTTGATTAGGCTCACCTCCCTAATAAAGTATCCATTGTAGGATTTGAACTTGGGTCCTCTCCACTTTAGGCCCAACAGCCCATCACTAAGGAATAGTGGTTAGTGGGATCAAAAGCATTCTGCCATAAAGAGGGGAAGAACACACAAAGCAACACCAATTTGAGTGCTCAGATTGTCCTTAGGAATGATCAGCTCAGTTCTATTTGTCGTACAGATGAGGAATCTCATTAGACTCATTAGAGCCACTGCACAAATGACTTGTCTGATAGGACAGGCTTTGGTTGACAGATGGTTGGTGGTGGGCTTAAAACTTGAAGAGGACCAAAATGACATCACTATACTACAGTCAACTTTCAGTGTGTCTAACTGTGGCTGATCAGACCAGTGCTAGCTGGGAATGCTCTACACAGGTTGGGCACAAATAGTCCATGAGAACATTTGGGGTGAATTCTCTAAATTTACGCATTAGAATAGGCAAAGAAGAAACAAAGCTATCACTCTTTGCACGTGATATGATGATGTACTTAGAGAATCCTAGAGAATCAAGTAAAAAAATACTTGAAATAATAAACAAATTTAGCAAAGTAGCAGGATATAAAATAAACCCACATTAATCATTGACATTTCCATATTTTACTAACAAAGCCCAACAGCAAGAGACAGAAAGAGAAATTCCATTTAAAGTTACTGTCGACATTATTAAATATTTAGGAGTCTATCTGCCAAAATAAACCCAAGAACTATATAAATATAATTACAAAACTTTTCACACAAATAAAGTCAGATCTAAATAATTGGAGAAATATCAGTTGTTCATGGGTAGGCTGAGCAAGCATCTACTTCTCAAGGTTCAAATGAGGATCAAATGATATATTTATAAAGTGCTTGGCAAACCCATCTAAATGTTGTCATTATCATTATTATTAATATTATTATTATTATTACTACTTCACAAAATCCACTGATGGATATTTTATTCAAAAATATTTCCTCACATATTTTAGATGTCAAGGTTATACCTGTCCTATTTGCCACCAATATTTTCTCCAGGTGATATTTCTTTAATTTTACTGCTATTGTGTTCAGATTTCTTTAAAAGGTCAATTATGCTGTTAAAGCTTAGAGTCAAGTACTTGTGTCTCTTAACAGAATATTTCCAATTTATAAGATTCTTTATTTAAATAAAAATTCATCACCATAGTCCTGGAAATGACACGGCTACACTAGCAAAGTTTGAAAAATATCCTTGAATGTTAATTCCCTATTATATTTTAAAAAAATATAACTTCCCTTCCTGGCGTCTGAAGTGAAGATTGTAAAGCACAAAATGATAATTGTGACCTTACAGGATCCACAAAAAAGAAAAATGCAGCATGATATGTAACACTGGGGCAAAGTCAAAGAAGAAGAAGCAGACTGCACATAATGGAGCTGAAATAGAGTACCCTAGTAATAATAACAGCAGTTTATGTTTATGTATAGCTGTAAGGCTTGCTGAGCACCATGTAATCATTACAGTAGCCTCTGAGATAAATAGATTGAGTATTATCTTTAGTTTACAGATTTAAGACTGAGGCTCAGAGGTAAAAAATGAGATTGGTTCAGTCATAGGATTAGGAAGTAATAGAGATAAGAACCCAGATTGTTTTATAGCATATGCAAGTAAAAATGTTTTATAGGGGAAAGCATTCAGTTATCCAACTTGGGATACCAGTAGTGCATGTCTTTTATTGTTGCAATGGAAAATGATGTTGATTTTCCTCTCTCTTCAGCCAGCTGCTTAATATAAAGACTGGTGTGAGAAATGGAAAATGAGCTCAGAGTTTTGGAATGGAAGGTACAGACAGGGAGGGTCAGGAACCACAGGGGCAAGGTCTCCTGCCACCACCAAGTCTGGCAGATACTGCTAGGTTCTGAGTTGACTCCAAAGTCATTCTGTTTCCTTTCTTTTTTGAGCCTTGAGAATTAGCCTGCTTATTTACTTTTCTACTTTTTTTTCCCAGGCAATCAGGATTAACTGACTTGCCCAGAGTCACACAGCTAGTAAGTATCTGAGTCCAAATTTGAACTCAGGTCCTCCTGATGCCAGGGCCAGTGCTCTATCTACTGTGCCACCTAGCTGCCCCCATTTCTACTTTAGACAGGAGGTTTAAAAGTGTTCCTCCTATTCTTTTTCACTCCAGAGCCACTTTTCTGTTCACATAGCTCCCATAAGAAATATTTCCCTGTAGGGTTAGGTTATTTGGCTATAGGAAAGAATAGAAGTGAGTTACTTACATTTCAATGAAAAAGTAAATTCTGGAAAACTTGGTCATTTTCCCACAGGAGAGAGGTGTAAATGGGGGCTCTGTAGTAAAAGTTAGAAAAGAGCATTTTCACTAGAGACTAAGGGAAGCCCAGTATTATCACTGGGAACAACAGCAGTGGAGAAAAAGGAAGAGTAGGCTTTGAGGTCTGAGTTTTGGGTCCATTTCCCCCTCTTCCACCTCCCCAGGCATCACTGCTGTGGCCCGGAAACCCACTTTGAGTCAAGTAAAGATAGTCCTAGGTTACAATTGGACAAAGGGGTAGGATGAAAAACATTCCCAATAGAGATAGGGGTTCTTAGAGTCCCTAGGTCAGTAATCACAGTTAGAAAAAGGACACTTCTAAGTCAGACAGCTAGCTAAGGACTTTGAATATCTTATAGTTCAGCTGATCAGATCTTCCTGATGTTTCTCAGGGAATCAGAGAGTGCCTTAGGGCAGAGGGTCAGTTTGTTTTGCTTTAAAAAGTGCTTAGCACAGAATCCAGCACATAGGAGACATAGAACAGATACTTTGCATGTTCTCACAGAGAGAATGAACTAATACACCCTGAACATATGGCAAGGGTTCAGACTTGTAATGGTACTCAATTGTAGAACATATTAGTACACTTATCCCTTCCACACTGAGGGACTTAGGGGCTTAGGGGTCCAGTTTCTCCAAGACTTAGAAAATGCACATAAATTTTTAAGCCCTCCCTTTGTAACAGAGAAGATATCTGAATTATTATGGTATTAAAATATAAAATATGTTGATATTATACAATACTATACATAAATTTTACGCATTTCTGAGTTTCCAAACTTTTCTGTGTCATCTGCTGGCCTTCAAGTGTCCTTTGTGGCTTCCTCAGAACTTCCCCAAAATTCCCATTTCATTTCTTATGCCAACCTGTGATATATCAAAATCACCATGGGGAAAGTAGTCATACTGAACTGCATTGTGTTATTATTTAAGTTTTCTTGTAGCCTTAATGAATTTGGATCCTAAGGCATTTGGAGCACATAAACTTATTACTAATATTGGTTAAGAAACCAGACAATATTCTATGGTTCCTTTCACCATCATGTAGTTTTCTTATTTATTATCCATTTTAATTTTCTGAATATTTGCTTACACTCTGTGAGACAGCATGATTGCAAGTTCTGCTTTTCTGGATTCACTTGACACATAGTAAATTTTTTTTCTGTCTCCTCAGTTTTATTTTGTGTAGATCTTTGTTTTATAAATGTGTTTCTTTTAAGTAACAGATGATTGGATTTTGTTTTCTTTTCATATCTTTAAATTCACATTTTAAATTGTTAACATTATGTTTGTATTTTCCTCCATTTGTCTCTAATGTTGGGTTGTTTCAAGGTATAATTATTTTTTTTTTACTTTCTGTTGTAAACACAGTATTCTGTTCTTTCAGTTATTTTGGTTTATTCTTTTAAGGTGTCTATTCTCAATGGCTCTCTTCGTGTCACCAGTGATTACACTTTCCCCATTAGTTACCCCTCCCTCTTGGGGGTTTTGCTAATTAATTCCAATTTCTTTCCTGCTTTTATGGGATTATTTAATTCTTCTCTTTTTTTTTTTCTCTTAGTCAAATAGATTCCCACTTCATAGCCAGCTCTTCCACTTGGCCTGTTCATTATTTTTTCATATGTCACTTTTGGCATCCCTTTCCAGAGAGGGTTTCTCTCACTCTCTCCATCATTCATCTTCTCTTTGTGTCTGCTCTGGGCCCTCATGATCTGGTTCCTAGCCTCGCTATATTCCTTATGAAATCATAAATTCTAAGATATCCATTCTGAGCTTCTCCCCTCTTGGTAGTTTTGCCACTGCCTTGTAGAGATTACCCAGAAGGCTCCCCTTTTCCATTGTGTTTTACTCCCAGGACTTTGATAATTCCTACATGAGACAGAGAAGACACTTCCACAGGGTAGGGGAACCCCCCCCCCCACTTCTCTGATTTTGCAGCCCACCACTGGTATATAAACTCTTCCTAGTTACCATCTTTTCTCCATTTGCCTCAAAACTTATCCCCTCTCTCAGGTGTCAGTTGCCCCCAGGATATCCAAATCCCTCCCTCCCAAGGTAGAACAAATGGTCTTTTCAAGCACAAAATACATACAAATATAAGCATCAAAGACCACCCTCAGTACAAGGTCCCTATGTCCCTTCACAAAATATCTCTCTTTACCCAGAGAAGCCTTCATCAGTGGAACCTCCTCCCACTACTAAAGCAAGACCTATCTCCTCTCCTTTTCCTTTTTCAATCCTTTTCCTCAACTCCTCTCCCACTCCTCTGTAGTTTCTTCTCTTCCTAAGACCGCCTGGGTTACCTTCCCCTCATTGCTAACTCTCAATTTGATTTGACTTATGCATATCACACACTCCCCTCTTTTTCTTTTTTTGGCTAGACAGTTGAGGTTAAGTGACTTGCCTAGAGTCACACAGCTAGAAAGTATCAAGTGATCAAGTGTCTGAGGCAGGATTTGAACTCAGGTCATCCTGACTCTAGAGCCTGTGGTCCATCCACTGTGCCGCCTAGCTGCCCCAATCCCTTCTCCCATTTTCATTCATTCTCCCATTTTTGTAATATTGTTGTTCGATCATGTCCAATTCTTCATAACCCCATTTGGGGTTTTTTGGCTGAGATACGGGAATGATTTGCGTTTTCCTTCTCCAGCTCATTTTACAGATGAAGAAACTGAGGCAAACAGGGTTAGGGATTTAGGGTTACACTGAATCCCATTTTATAATGTTATTCCTCAAAAAAAATCATCAATTCGCTTGTAGGAAGTGTACCACCAAGTTCTGTCTGCTGCATTTATTCATTCTCCCTGAATTCCTGTTGTTTAGGATATTTGAGAAGCAAATAATACTTTTAGGTCTAGTTTTCTTTCTAAAAAATGGTTCAAGGAGAAAATATTACAGGCAGCCAGAAAGAAACAATTCAAGTATTGTGGAAACACAATCAGAATAACACAAGATTTAGCAACTTCTACACTAAGGGACCAGAGGGCATGGAGTATGATATTCTGGGGGGTAAAGGAGATAGGATTACAACCAAGAATCACCTACCCAGCAAAACTGAATATAATCCTTCAGGGTAAAAAATACTCATTCAGTGAAATAGGGGACTTTCAAGCATTCCTGAGGAAAAGACCAGAGCTGAATATAAAATTTGACTTTGAAATACAAGACTCAAGTGAAATATGGAAGAGGTAAACAGGAAAGAGAAATCATAAGAGACTTATTGTTTATATTCCTGCATGGAAAGGTAATATTTGTAACTCATGAGTCCTTTGTCAGTATTAAGGTATTGGGAGGGGAAAAAATTATATGTATGTATAGATAGATAGATAGATAGAGGGCACAGGATGAGTTGAAGATGAAGGGTTGATATCTGGAGAATAAAATTAAGGGGTGAGAGAGGATTATACTGGGAGGAGAAAGGGAGAAGTAGAATGGGGCAAACTATCTCACATGAAACAGACAAGAAAAGACTTTTACAGTGGAGGGGAAATGGGGGAAGGTGAGAGGGAATGAGTGAATCTTATTCTCATAGGTTTTGGCTTAAGGAGGGAATATAACATACACATTCAATTGGGTAAGGAAATCTGTCTTACCCTACAGGAAAATAAGGGGGGAAGGGGACAAGAGAGCAGGGGGTTGATAGAAGGGAGGACAGATTGGGGGAGGGGATAATCAGAAGCAAACACTTCTGATAGGGTCAAAAGAGAGAATATCATAAATGGGGGGCAGGATGGGATGAAGGGAAATATACTTAGTTTTTCACAACATGATTACTATGGAAGTGTTTTACATGACTACACATCTATAACCTGTATCAATATGCTTGACTTTTCAATGACGGTGGGCAGGGAGGGAGGAAGGGAGAAAATTTGTATCCCAAAGTTTTAAAAACACATGTTAAAAATTTAAAAAAAGTTTTTTTAATTTTAAAAATGGTTTAAATACTTATTATTGAATGCCCATCATTTCAAATTTATGGTTAAGCTCAGATTTGTAGGTTAAGTCACCCTGGGCTGCATCCTGAGCTCCATTACTTTTTGGAACACATTATTCCATTCCTTCCTGTGTTTTCTAACAGGTGCAAAATAGTCTTGGGTCATTTGGATTTCTTTTCCTTTATGTTTGAAGGTCTTTCTCATTTTTTGCTTGTAGAACTTGTTTCTGAATTGAATTGCTAAATTGAACCACCATGTATCTTGCAGTTTGGGGCCTTGGGTTTTTGCTGTTGTTATTGTTGTTTTATTTCATTTTTTTTTTCTGGAGGTAATATATGAATTCTTTCAACTGGCATTTCATTCTGCATGCTCAGAAGTTCTGGCTGCTCCCTTCTATTATTTCCTGCATTATACTGATAATTTTTTTTTGTCCTGTCATATTCTTCTTTGGAATCTGTGGCCCTTAGGTTGTCTTTCTTCAAGATCAGTATGTTTTGCTTGCATAGTGAGAATTTTTCTTTTAATGTCTTTGTTTTATCTTTTGTTCTTCTGGATTGTCCTTCACTTCAGTGTTTTGCATTCTGTAGCTATTATTCTCTCTTTCGCTTCTTTGGTGAGATTTGCCATTACAGATTCTAGTTTCTTTAGTTGCTTATTATTTTTGCTGCACAGGCTATAAATTCTGCTCTCATAATTCTCATTTCTCTTTTAAATCACTCAGGAATGGCATATTGTGTTTCCTTGTTCTCCTCAAATTCTACAGGGTTTTCTGCCTCATCAAATGGGATCATTTTCCTTTATTTTGCTGCATTGATTCATAGATATCTGAACTAATTTCCTAAATTTAAAGATCATATTTCTTTCTACTGTTTTTGTTTCCATGGTTATTTATCTGGGTATGTTCAGAGGCTTTGAGTTTTCTTCTTTCTGATAGCTTTGGTAATTTCAGTCTTTTTTTCCTTATTGTTCACTTTCTGACTCTCTCACTCACTCTTCTCTCTTTTTTTAAACTTTATTATTATTTTTTAATATTTGTTGTTAAGACTTTGCACTACAAATTCCCTTTCTCCCTACCCACCCCATCTCATTGAGAAGGCAAGCAATTCCATATAGGTTATATATGTGTAGTCATGAAAAACATATCCAAAATAGTCATGTTGTGAAAGAAAACACAGATTTAAAAAAAAAAACTTAAGAAAAATAAGGAAAGTGAAAATAAAAGTTGCTTCAATCTGTATTGAGACACCTTTAGTTCTTTCTCTGGGTATGGATAGCATTTTTCATCATAAGTCCAGTTGTCATGAATCATTGTATTGCTGAAATAGCTAAGTCATTCACGTCTAATTATCCTACAATATTGCTGTTACTTTGTACACAGTGCATTTCACTTTGCATCAACCCATGTGAGTCTTTTTAGGTCTTTTCTAAGAGCATCTTGCTCATCATTGCTTATAGTACAATAATATTCCTTCATAATTACATACCACAACTTACTCAGTCATTCCCCAATTGATGGGCATCCCCTCAATTTTTAATTCTTGGCCACCACAAAAAGAGCTGCTATAAATATTTTTGTATATGTGGGTCTTCCCTGATAATTTCTTGAAAGATGATGTCTAGACTCTTTTTTAAAATCATATCTTTCAGGTAGTCCACAAATTTTTAAATTATCTCTCCTGGATCTTTTTCTAGGTTAGTTGTTTTTCCAGTGAGATATTTCACATTGTCTTCCATTTTTTTCCTTCTTTTGGTTTTATTTTATAATTCTTTGATTTCTCATAGAGTCATTAGCTTCCACTTGCTCCATTCTAATTTTTAAGGAAGTATTTTCTTCAGTGAGCTTTTGGACCTCCTTTATCATTTGGCCAATTGTGCTTTTTAAGATATTCTTCTCTTCGTTGGCTTTTTGGACCTCTTTTGCCATTTGGTCTAGTCTATTTTTTAAAGTGTTATTTTCTTCATTATTTTCAGAGGCCTCCTTTAGCATGCTGTTAACTTTTTGTTCATGATTTTCTTTCATTACTCTCATTTCCCTTCCCAATTTTTCTTCTGCTTCTCTTACTTGATTTTCAAAATCCTTTTTGAGCTCTTCCATGGCCTGAGACCAATTCATATTTTTTTTTGGAGACTTTGGATTTAGGAGCTTTGATTTGTTGTCTTCTTCTGAATGTATGTTTTGATCTTTTTTGTCACCAAAGTAAGTTTCTAAGGCCTGAGGTGTTTTTTGTTGTTGTTGTTGTTGTTGTTGTTGTTGTTGTTGTTGTTGTTGCTCATTTCCCCAGCCAATTACTTGACTTTTTAACTGTTTGTTAAAGTAGAGCTCTGCTTCCAGTGTGGAAGGTGTACTGTCCCTAGCTTTGGGGGTTTTGTGCAGCTATTTTCAGAGATACTTTTAGGAACCTGTAAATTTTCATTTCTTCCAAAGTGATGTGATCTAATGAGAAGTGTGCCTGGTCTGTAAGTAACCACAAGCACTCTTTTCTGCCCTGGGACTGTGAAGAGGGTTCCTTCTGCACTGCTGCCACAAGCTCCACTATGCCAATACTCCTCCTTGCCCCAGGATTGCCACCCAGGACTGTGACCCAAATCCAAGTATGGGCAAAGCAACAGAATCCTCCGTCAGTGCCAGCAAAGAGATCCTTGTAATCTCCTTCTGATCACTTGTTCAATACCCTGACCGTCTGTGAGCTGAGAGCTCTGGAAGCAGCCACTACCACCGCCACCACCATTGCCTTTTAAGGAAAAACTAGCCTAGCCTTGATGGGACACCTACAGAGTCCCCAAGGAGCATTTCTTAAGCATTTACAACATGCCAAACACCATGATAAGTACTGTCAATACAAAGAAAGGCAAAAATGAGTCTCTATTCTCAAGTAGCTCACAGTCTAATGGGAGAAATAACATACCAGGTACAAACAAGAGATCTTCTCTTGTCTTGTTGAGTCATTTCAGTCACGTCCAACTCACTAAGACCCCATTTGCAATTTTCTGGGCAAAGATACCAGAGTGGTTTGCCGTTTCCTTCTTCAGCTCATTTTACATATGCAGAAACTGACACAAACAGGGTTAAATGACTTGTCCAGGGTCACACAGCTAGTAAATATCTGGGGTTAGATTTGAACTCACAAACATGAGTCTTACTGACTCCAGGCCCAGTGCTCTATCTACCACGCCACCTACCTGCCCAACAAGATATAGCCAGCATAAATGAGAGATGTCAACCGAAAGAAGGCACTATAATTAAGGGGGATTCATAAAGGCTTCTTACAGAGGTAAGGTTTGAGTTGAGTCTTCAAAGAAGCCAGGGAAGTCAGGAGATTGAGAAAAGAAGGGTGAGAATTCTGGAAGTGAGAATAGCCAGTAAAAATGCAGAGTCAGGAGATGGAGTATGATGCTTGAGAACTGACAAGGAGCCCAGTGGCATTGCATCACAAGCATATGGATATAGTTAGGTATAAGAAGCTTGGAAAGATAGGAAGAGGCCAGATTACAAAGGGTTTTAAAAGCCAAACAGAGCATTTTATTTTTAATCCTTGGAGTAAAAGGGAATCACTAGAGTTGATTTAATAGTGGGATGATATAGTCAGACCTGTGTTTTTGGAAAATCAATTTGACAGCTTAGTGGAGGATGGATTGAAATGGAGAGAGCCTTGAGGGAAGGAGACCAAGCGATAAGCCATTGAAATAGTCTAGATGAAGGGTGGTAAAGGCATGAATCAGGGTGGTGGCAGTGTCAGAGAAGAGAAGGGGGATATATGAGAGATTTATGAAAGTGGAATCAATAAGACATGGCAACAGTTTGGATATGGGGGAGTGAGAGAATGAAGGAAGGAAGGAAAGAATGAAAAAAGCATTCATTATGCTTACTATTTTCAAAGCATTTGACATAGAAAAGTCAGACAGACTCTGCTCTCAAAACACTGCCATCCTAATGGAGGAGACAAAACATAGAAGGTCAGATGCAAAGGTACCATAGTCCTTAGGGCAAAATGGCAAACAAAAAATATTGTCTCTTCTTGGATGTCATTTCCACTGATAAAATTACAAAGTTTTGATGTTAAAGCTTTTGCTTATATGAAAGAATTTGATGACAAGAACTTGATTTTTCTGGGACTCTGGTAGCTATGGCTGTAGGGTCTTCAGGAGCAGCAGCCAGGCTGCATCTCCATAGGGATTGCTTTCCCAGGATGATGGCTTTAGGCACTTGGAAGGAAACACTGACATTCCCATGCCTCTTGGGCCCAGGATTATGGGCTGTCTCTATCATGGTCTGAGGGGAGATGATAATCACCGTGGTGTTGCTGGTGGGATTTGACTTTCCTAGCGCCTGCAGACTCACACCTTTCCCCCAAGGATGCCTCATTGCCTAGATAAGTAAATATGAGAATCAGCAGAGAGATGATCATTGAAATCATGGGAGGTGGTGAAATTACCAAGTGAAATAGTATATGTAGAGAGAAGAGTAGAGGGCCTATGAGAGAACCTTGGAGGATACTCTTAGAAAGAGTGACAGGCAAAGGACACACTGACAAGACATAGTCAAACAAGTAGACAGAGAACCAGGAGAGTGTTACTAAAACCTAGACAGTATGAAGGATAAGAGAGTGATCAACAGTGTCAAAGGCTGCAGAGAGGTCAAGTTCGAGGAGAACTAAGAAAAATTTGAGTAATTAAGGGTTCATTAGCCACTCTGAAGAGAACAATTTCAGTTGAAAGATCATGTCAGATGCCAAACTGCAAAGAGTGAAGAGAGTGAGAGGAAAGGAAGTGGAGGGAGCAGCTATAGATGGCCTTCTGAAGGAGTTCAGCCATGAAAGGGTTAAGACATACAGGACAATAGTTAGCAGGGATGGACAGGTCAATAAAGGTTTTCTGTAAATTAAAGAGCGATTGAATGAATCAAGTCAACTAATATTTATTAAGCACTTTTTGTACGATAAGGTACTATAAGAAGGGCTGAGGATACAAAGGTCAAAAATAGTCCCTGCTCTCAGGGAGTTTATAGTCCAACGGGGCAGACAATGTGCCAACAACTATGTTGAACAAACTGAATATAGGATAAATTGGAGATAATCAACAAAGGGCACGTGCTAGCATTAAGAGGTATTGGGAAACCTAGGACTAATGACCTGGTGTCACGTGCTGGGGATTCAAAGACAAAAATCAGGTTGTCCTCGACCTGAAGGATCTGACATTTAATGGCTTTGAGTTAAGGGAGGAAATATGGACACATATGTGAAGATAAGTTCAAAACATTGACAAAGTAAAGGCATGCAAAGCAATTTTGAAAGAATGTAGGGGTATGAGGGTATAGATAACACTAATAACTGAGAGAAGCAGGGTCAGGTAGCAGGTTGTACCTGAGCTCAGCCTTGAAGGGAATTCCCATTCAAAGAGGTAGAGGTGAGTTCTGCCCAACCTAGTCAACCAGCAGGTGCCTAGGGGGCTGGGAATAATCTCTCCACTCAGCCAAACCCTTCAGATACTATGACTGACTTTTTCTGAAGATAGGTCTCAACCAAAATAGAAGGAAAAGGGTATCCACAAATTAATAATTAGTTATTAACACAATAGCATAATATTAAGTTCTCTAACATGGGTAGGTGTGCACTTCAGGAGTATCAGATTGACACCTATGTGGCAGATAGATAAAGATAATAGGAAAAAAGAGATAAAAATAATAATAAAGATAGAGAAGAAAAATCAGAGGCAGGTATGCCAATGAGGAGGCAATTACACTTCAGCTCATCTCTCCCTGTATCTCAAACCACATGAAACCAGTGTTCAAAACTTTTCCTCAAAATTCTGTTGCTCCCAACTGTCATTGTCATTCAGCCAGCATTTCCTGTTCCAAACCTCGATGTAAGGTGTAATTTTTTTGTCTCCCTCTTCTTCCACATGGGGTCAGTTCAATCCTGTTAATCACATCTCTGCAACATTTTTCCCATTATTCCTTCCTTTCCAGTCCCATTGTCACAACTCATAATTTTCCTCATACACTTATGATATAATTTCACTGCTCAAATTTTGGTGATTCCCAATTACCTAAAAATACAGTTCTTTGTAGAATGTTTTTAGTCTAGAGGAGACTTTAAAGATTATCTATTCCAATCCCCTTATTTAACAGATAATGAAATTTGTCTTCTTCCCCAGAGAGTACAAGTGACTTGCTCTCAAGGAGATGGTATGGTGTATGAGCTGAGTTATTGGAGTCCTTGATTCATTGTTCTTTTCATTTGGATTCTACTTCATCTGGCATTCAAGGCCCTCCAGAAACTGATTGTCACTCCAATCTTATCTCTGGTGGGTGAAAGATGAAATCACTGAAGAAATAAAGGTTCGAGCTTCCGAGTATGTGACTTTATTAAGCAATGCATGCCAATTGCTTAACAAATCAGTTCCAGGTCTCTCAGCTTTGGTAATGGACCACTGAATACAGGGGGAGACACACTTTTATGCATGAAAAATAATTCATCAAATAGGACATCAAAAAATAATCATCAGATAAGAAAACAATTAATCAGGAGACAAAATCAGATAACCTGATTTCTAATTGGAATAAAGAGTAGGGAATTTGCAAGTTGGGAAGGGGAGATCAAACAAGTGCAATTATCCAAAATCAGAGAAAGAGATGTCCCACTCCCCTCAAGTGTCTGTATTCAATCAAAGGAATATGGAAGCCATAATGGATTGACCAGTAGAGGGTCAATTTTCATATAAGACCTATGAGTTGCTTGAGATGTATAATTGTGAGAAAATTTGCATCAATCTTTGGATATGCTAGGCTCTCTGGTCAGCAAAACCTAGCTTTTGTTGAAGTTAAGGGTCTCTAAGCAGTAGGTAGAGGTGGTTCAGCTTCCTAGTCACACAGGGTTAGGTTCAAATAACACAATAAAATTTCTCACAATTCACATAATGGAATAAAGTTTTCTTATAAGACAAAAATTGATCTAGACCCATAATTGAACAGTAATGGAACTGAGTTAGGTCCAGAATTGGAATCAGTGTGGTTCAATCAGTTCCTATTACTACTTCTTGTTTTAATCCCCTCAATTTCCTCATCTCATACTACCATTCATATTTTCTAAATTCCAGTAAAACTGGCACAGTCCCAATCAGTTCACCAACTAGCATTTATTAAGCACCTACCTACTTTATGCCAGGCACTGTGCTGAGCACTGGGGGCACAAAGAAAGTTAAAAAAATAAAGAATACCAAACATAGTCGATGCTTTCAAGGAGCTCCCAGTCCAATACAGGGTGAGGAGGTAATAATAGCATGCCAACAACTATGGACAAATAACACGTGGTTGTTGTTCAGTCGTGTCCAACTCTTCACGAATCTGTTTGGAGCTTTCTTGGCAAAGATACTGGAGTGCTTTGCCATTCCTTCTCCAGCTCATTTTACAGATGAGGAACCTGAGGCAAAGCGGGTTAAGTGACTTCACCAAGGTCACACAGCTAGCAAGTGTCTGAGGACAGATTCAGACTCAGGAAAATGAGTCACATATGATGTTGCCCGCAACCAGATTGTACACCAAACGGGGAGGCATGAAATAACTTGTGACATGGGCCAAGCAGAGCAGAATTACTGACTCAGTTTATTCAGCTGAGGGTACAGGATATATAGAGAAAATCTAGCCTAACTTCAAAGAGTCCTCCCCATGAGATACGCCCCAGAACATCTGCTGAGGATGTGACAACATGAATTTCCTCGTTATCAGGGTTCTTAGATTGGGTTGTATTTTCCAAGGTTTTCCCAGGGGCCTTGGCGCCACCTGCATAGAGGAGTGAATGTGTAAATCTAAGGTTCAAAGAGTGAGAAGGAATGTCTCAGGGACCTCCTAATCAGGAAGGAATTGGAGAGCTGTACCACTTAATCATTGAGCCCTTTCAGGTAAAAGCCTGGGCAGAGGTCAAACTCTGCCCTGGATCTTAAACCCTTATCAGACTCTTAAGATTGGCCCTCAACAATTTCCTCCCTTTTCGAATTAGCAAGCAGTTTGAGGTGGTGAGCATCCGTTCCCAACACTGTGAGCCTTGATTTAATTAAGGTAACAATACAGGGGATAATAACACTGCCCAAGAAAATGCATGAAGTAACAAGGCAGGTAAATTCTTAAATATATTAATCGCACTTAATTTCTCTAAGATCTCTACAGCCAGATTTTTTGGGTTAATCCCTGGGGAGTGACTATCTGCAATCACCCAGGTGGTATTTAGAATTGTGCCAGGCCCCCAGTAGGCAGGCACTTGTCTTGTCTCATGAGATATTAGGATCTAAAGCATCATAGGGTAGCAGAATACTCTATAAATATATGAATATCTGTAATCACATTGCAATAGCAACCTTGTTTTCAAGGGTTCTAACTTATCTGCTAAATACAATACTGATTGTTCTAATAAATTGACTTTATACAATGTATCAATAGCTTCTTGTGCATTAAGTACTAAACATATTTTTTGCTAAGTCATATACAAATTATGCAGTTTAGATTTCAGATTGTAGCATAACAGATGAAACAGCAGTAGATACAATAAAAGAAGCAACAATGATTAAACCAATAATAAGGAGACAAATAAATTGTTTTGATTGACTTAAGGAGGAAATGATAATTTTAGGAACATGTTTACCAGAGTTCTGGAACTATTCATGTGTAATATTAGTAGGGAAAATAACAAATGATTATTGTCTTACCAAAAGTACAATATAGTCATTATGATCAATACATTGTTTGAGAGCACAATTGATACAAGTATCATATCAATTCAAAAATAGTATTAGATTGAATAAAATTTACATATCCAATAGATAAGCTGGTATTAACAAATGATGTAACAAGGAACGGACATGATTCAATATTGTTGCTAAATTTTAAAAAACATATAGGTGTCCTGGATGCTAGAGATCTGAGGGTAATTGTAACATTGACTTTGTCCTGGAGATAGGGATCTTCTTGTCTTCCAAATATACAGGTGTTATTAGTATATATGTAGTCCCAATTTGTCCATATATGTGAGAGGTTGCATCCAGGGTGGAAAAGGAAAAATAAGTCCAGTGCTGAGCAGTCTGTACATTACACACTTGAGCAGAAAGTAAAGCTGCTATTACTAAAAATACAAGTTCAGGAGTCTTCCATCACTCGGTGAGAGGGAGCTTTCACTGGAGCCCATGTGGGAAGGTGACTGTCACTGTAGATCGGCTCCTTCTGCACTTTCCCAGAATCCTCATACTTTGCATTCAAGCTGTGAGTTTTTATGCATGCTCTGACATCTTTCTCCGGTATCCGGACAGGTTTATCAAAGTTTTCTGAAAAATTATAAGTACACCCTCATCCCCTCGTTAATAATGGATCCAGTAATGGATCTGGGCCTCTGGATGTTTTTAGGCTGGAGTGTACTCATCTTTGTTCATATTTAGAAAATTAATAGCCAATTATAAAAATTAATAGCTAATTGTCAAAATTGAATAACCAATTATCAATGAGGGGTAATAACCCAGATTCCCCCTTTTTTTAAATAAAAAGAATAATTTTAATATCTTTGTTTTTAATTATATAAAATGTTTGTGACCAGAGAAATATTATAAAAAGCATAAAAGGCAGAAGAATGTTTTGCTAATGCAAGCTCCTCAGGAGCATTATCTGTTTTAATTTGTTTAAGTACACTCATAACTGTGAAGGCTTGTAAAATATGATTGATCACATATTTAATTGTACCACTTGTTTGTAAAGTGGCAAAAATGAAAGAAAAAAGTATCCATTATAACATGAATATAAGAAAGCTTTTCAAAAGAAGGCATATAGGTTATATCCAATTGTCAAATATGTTTGGGAGAAAAGCCTCTTGATAGATTTGGAACAGGCTGTTAATTTTTAAAAAATCATTATTCTTTATACTATGTTTCTAATACTGTAGGAGTTTATTCAAAAAGTAGTCACAAAATGTTTTCTTCTCTACAGTTAAGGTTGTTGTATTGGCAGAATATAGTTAATAAAAGGCTCAATAAAAGCTTAATAAAAGTTAAGTGGCAGCATTGAAGTTAAGAATATAAATCTTTGAGACTGAAGAGCTTGTTAAAGTTCACACATTAATAAGGAAAGTTCGCCAGTAATAGAACAACTGCAAAGTTTATCATCCATATAATAAATTATTTTTGTCTGGGAATATTTCTGCTTAACAAGTTTAAAAGTGGTATGAACAAAATTTTTGCACATGGTAGAAAACATTCCTTCTTAAAGGAACATAATAGGAAAACTTCAAATACTGATTTAATGGAGACAACTATACTGAAATTCAAACTCAAAACAAAATTACTTATAGTCCTAAGAGTGTTTTACCTCAAACAGCAAGTTTCACTAATATTGACTTAAAGCCAGGTACAGTTAATTTTACTCCCATGGAGTTGTAATAAGTAACAAAGATTTACCATGAGTCACATACATAATAGATTTCACTTAACATCTTTCTTTCTCAAATTTAAACTTGTTCTGGTAAAAAAGCCAATTATTAGAAATCATTCCTATCTATTGTACATACAGTTGCAACTTCTCAGCAAGTTAAGTTCATTGTTTAGGAACTGCATAATCCTAACAAGTTCTCTCTCTCTCTCTCTCTCTCTCTCTCTCTCTCTCTCTCTCTCTCTCTCTCTCTCTCTCTCTCTTTTTTCTTTTCAGGGCAGATGACCTTGCCCACAACAGATAGTTTCCAGGAGCCCTGGCAAATTTACAAAGTAGAGGGAATTGCCTTGTGCCTCTCCTTTTCACTCATAAGTAATTTAAATTTCTAGGTGTTAACATTAAAACAGTAACTTCAAATAACTTAATTAACAATCTGGTAATTTTCATAAGTGATAGTCAAATTATTTTAACTATAAGCTGTTCTTTGATTACAGGTAAAGACGGAAATACCTGACTTTCTAATTGACAGTTATAAAACATTATGAGACAAAATTAACTGGACTTGATAAAATAATTTAGCTGGTTTTTACACAGCTTTCCCACTGTCTTTCAGTCTTTTTTAATTCACATTTTAATAACATCTAAATTATTAAAAATTGTTTGACATAGCACAAAACAATACAAAAGTTTACCAATTTGTAACGATACTAGATTTTTAAAATTTGAAACAAGCATATTACTAATTTGAATGAGCTAAATTATCTTTTGATTGCATTCCAAATACATAAAAAACTTTGCTTTATGAACTGAGGGGGTGCACCCTCCTTTTCACTATTCTCATTCTGTCTCTCACACCCCAACTTGGCCAGGGTTGGAATGGAGAGAAAGGAAGAGAATATTTTCCAACAACTTATCTTTCATAATCTTTCAATTTTGCATCCAAAAGCTTTGGCCAGAGCTTTAGAATGCAAAAAAGAAAGAGAATTTCTTCCTAATAACTCTTCAAAAGTTTTCAAATCATTTATTCTCAAATCCTCTGTTCATGCTATTAATGCAGACAGATTATGCTATTCTTTCTACCCCTACTTCTCTCATTATTGCATGCTTAAACTTTCTTGTCTTTTATCAATCATATAATGTAAATAATAAAATATTTTTTCTCTCCATCTCACCCCCATCCACCCACTCCCGGGAGGTGGCGGGAGGGGGAAGGAGAGAAAGCTAGCTAGCTGCAAAAGGTTTCAGATTACACACATAACACACAGACACTCACATAGAACAGATAACATAATGACAGGGAGACTAGTCAGAAATCCCCTATACAAATCAGACAACTCCTTGGAGAATGAGCTTTCTCCAGTTCTGTTGTTTAAGAGAAAGGGAATACACCTTTCACCTCATCCTCTTCTGCAATTCTAAGCTTCTCATCAAATAGTCTATTCCTCTCTTCTTCCTCTGTTCCCACCCCGACATTTACCCTGGGTACTTTTGTTGTTAATGGGGCATTCTCTGGAGGAGTGAGATATAGTTTTAGCATGTTCCAAAATTTCTGTAGCTGACTATTTGTAATAAATAAACCCCTTTCTGTCACTATTTCCTTGAAAAGTTTTAGATAGCATTCTTTGTCTATGATTCCGCTTTGTGTTTGACCCATACTTTCGATCCCAGGCACGCCTCCCAAAACCGAAAGTAAGTGCCATGTGGCCTTTCCAAAGCAACACTGTATCTTATGCTCTAAGTACCGAGCCTGTTTCTAAACTTTTTTTTAATCACTTTCTTGTAATTTATAATCTCCCACATAAGCCTCGGGATTTTTTCTCCCCCTCTTAGCCTTAATATTTCTAAGGGGAAACCTGTAATGACCCTCGTTCCTTTTTACGTTAGTACCGCAGCGTCGAGCCACTTCAGAACCTTGTTTCCTGGCATAGTGACCAGCGAGGGTTTCTTTTCCTCAGGAGCTTTTTTCAAGGAACCGTACTCCCTCTGACTTTTTGTCCCTGTTCGGGCACCAAATGTTGCCCAACCAGATTGCACACTGAACGGAGAGGCATGAAATAACTTGTGACATGGGCCAGGCAGAGCAGAATTACTGACTCAGTTTATTCAGCTGAGGGTACAGGATATATAGAGAAAATCTAGCCTAACTTCAAAGAGTCCTCCCCATGAGATACTCCCCAGAACATCTGCTGAGGATGTGACATGAATTTCCTCGTTATCAGGGTTCTTAGATTGGGTTGTATTTTCCAAGGTTTTCCCAGGGGCCTTGGCGCTACCTGCATAGAGGAGTGAATGTGTAAATCTAAGGTCCAAAGAGTGAGAAGGAATGTCTCAGGGACCTCCTAATCAGGAAGGAATTGAAGAGCCATACCACTTAATCAATGAGCTCTTTCAGGTAAAAGCCTGGGCAGAGGTCAAACTCTGCCTTGGATCTTAAACCCTTATCAGACTCTTAAGATTGGCCCTCAACAGTATGAGAAGCATGGAAAAGTGGGAAAGAGACAGGTTAGGAAAGGTTTTAAAAGACAGAAGTTTTATTGCCAAATAGTGGTGCAATATGGTCAGACCTACATTTTAGCCAAATCAGTTTGACAGCTTGAATCAAGGATGGATTGGAGTGGGGGAAGACTTCAGGCAGAGAGACCAAACATCAGCCTGATGCAATAGTCCAAGCTTGAGGTGATGAAGACCTGCACTAGCATGGTGGCAATGTCAGAGGAGAGAAGGGGGCATAAGTAAGAAATGGATGAAGGACTTGACAACTTATTGGCTATGGGAGGTGAGAGGAAGAAGTTGAGGATGATATTTAGGTTTTGAACTTGAGAGAATGGGAGAATGGTATCCTTGAGAGTAAGAGGGAAGTTAGGAAGGGGGGAGGATGTAGGGAGAAAGGTAATGAGTTCCGTTTGGGACATGTTGAATTTAACATGTCTACAGGATCCAGCTCAAGATGTCTAAAGGGCAGTTGCAGATGCAAGACTGAAAGCTAAGAGAGAGGTTGGGGCTGGACAAGTTGATCTGAGAGACATCGACATAGAGATAATAACTGAAACTGTGGGAGCTGATGAGATCCCCAAATGAAACAGTACAGAGGGAAAAAAAGGAGCTAGGACAGAGTCTTGGGGGATCCTCAAGGGCAACAAATGTAGGAAGATCCAGCAAAGGAGATTGATCAGGAGCAGAACCAAAAGAGCTGTGTGTCATGAGACCCTAGAAAGTATCAAGGAAAAGAGGGAGAATGATAGTGTCAAAGGCTACATGGCGAGGTCAAGAAGGATAATGATTGAGAAAAGGCTGTTAGATTTGTTAAGAATAAGAGATCACTGGCAACTTTGGAAAGAAGAATTTCAGTTGAGTGATGAGGTCCATTGTCAGGCTGCTAATAGTCAAGAACTGATGGAGAGGAGGCATCAATTGTAGATGACCTTCTCAAGAAATTTGGCCACTAAAGGGAGGAGAGATATAGAATGATAGCAGGAATCAGGTTTTTTGAGGATAAGGGAGACACAGGCACTTTTGTGGTCTCTAGTGGAAGCAGCCAATAGACAGAGAGCAACTGAACATTAGTTTTCTCTACTGGAGAAGACAGCTTTCACTACAAAAGTATGGCTTTCCCTCCTACAAGCTTTTCTTATGCCTAGAATACTGTCCCCATCACATGGTCAAATGAAACCCTCTCTGTCCATTGGGTTCAATTCCAATGTCATCACTACAATAAACTCTGCCTGTGACCCAACTTCACACCCAAACCCTCACTTCACAAAGTGGTCAATTTGGTTACACTTCTCTGGTGCATCTATCATTAATTAGAGCATATCATATTTTTCTGCCCATAGCTATCACCCCCCTTCAAAATTAAGTTTCCTAAGGACTTAGATTCCTGTCTTATAAATCTCCTGGCTGAGAGTCTTCACAAAGAAAATATCAGAATTTGGAGTGATAGGGCACGGGTTTGAATCACAGTGCTGCCATTTGCTGTTTGACCTTGGACAAGTCCCTTAGACTCTGAGCCTCAGTTTCTTCATACAGAAAATATAGGGCTGAAAGATCCCTTCCAGTTCTAACTCTATGATTTTCTATAGGTTGAAATAAATGAATTAGTGAATATACAAGTGGTTTATCCGGGTCACCTCTGCCAAGACACTGATCTCACTCACATATGGTGACAAGGCTATTCCTTTCTCCCACCTACACACTTCCCAACACTAACTCCTATCCAAGTAGAGGACCTTTAGGAGAAGCCCGGACCCTTTTCACCTTTCTACAAGCAAAGTAAAGTAAAGCAGCCTCCCGGATCACCAAAGTCCTCCCTTGCCCTCTTACAACCGGTTTGAGTCTCCATCCCTTAGGTAACAGCAAAACCAGACAGGTTGAGACAGAGAAGCATCAAGCCCCAGGGAGTCTCTGACCCACCAGTGGCCCCATCCCTTCATCCGGCACAGCCATAGGCTAAGAGGGGAGGTGGGACCAGGCAGGCTTAGTCTTGGACATTTCGGATAAAAAGAGGAGCCGCAGGATCCAGGACAAAGCAATTTCCCTCCCGGACCTCAAGTTTGCTTAGAGGTCCGGCTCTCCCCAGGTCCCCGCTGCTGAGAAGCTCAGGTGAGGGTGGGCGACCTGCAGCTCCCAGGTCCGAGGGAGGGGCTCGGAAAGGGGCAAAGTCCTCAGGCTCTGGGGGACCCCCAAGATGGGAGGGAGAAAAAGAGGAGGGCGGAGCCCGGGCTTGGGAAGGGGGATGGTTGGGGAAGAGTTAGTTTCTGTTGCTGCTGGCAGTGCGGCTGAGTGGGCAGAGCTTGGCCAGCTGTGAGTGTGTGTGTGTGTGTGTGGGTGGGTGGGTGGGTGGGTGTGGGTGTTGGGTTCTACCTGAATGGGGCATGGAGGATGGTAGACTTTAAGGGCGTTGTAACCTTTCCCGGAGTCACCATAAAACCAGGACAAATTAATACCATCTACTTCCCAGGAAGATCATTAGGAAGCTCAAATTGGAGAGCATCTGTAGAGCCCACTGTAAACCTTAAAAAGTATTAAAGGAATGGTTGCCTTTTTTAAATTACCATTACTATTACGGAAGCGCAGGGAGCTGAGTGCGCAGCTTATGGAGGCTGGGGTGTGTTTTTGGCCCGCATTTAATGGGAGAGGAGATGATAAGAAGGAGGGGGCGTTGAGGAGGGTCATCTTTTGGATGGATTTGGGGATGAGAAGGGGCCCACCCTAGGTTGGCCTGTGACTTCCTTCCTGGATCTGATCTGCAACTGTTCTCCCTCCCTTTCCTGGATTTATTTATCCCGGGTGACCTGGAGTAGTTCTGGATTTCCTCTGGCTGCAAATTCTACAGCTATCCCTGGGGTGGAGATGGGGGGCTTAGGAAAATGTAAATGCACTGGCTTGTGTCTGTGTGTACCCCTCTGCTCCAGAGGAGGAGGAAAACAGCTCCTCTCAGGGCCTGCTTAAAAGGCCCCTTAAGATGCTCTGCAAACTCTCCCATCCCCCAGCAGGTGCCCCAGGGATGGGGATAGTGCCAGGAGGGGTGGCTCCTGGCCTCCAGGTGAGTCCATTCCCCCTGGCTGGTGGTGTTGGGGTTCCTGGCTCACTTGGGTGCCTCCGCTTGAACTCCTTTCCGGCTTGGAGGCGTGGACCTTGTTAGGAGAGAGGCAGGCAAGAAATTGTTTCAGAGGCAGGAAGTTTAGATGCCCAGAGTTTGTTTGACCCACTTCCCTATCCTTGTACTTGTAAAAGATAGATTTTGGCTTGCAGGGCCTTTAGATCTAAGGCCTATAGAATCTGAAAATCTGGAGATGGCTATGTTACTCTTCTGTAGAAAAGGCAGAAAAGGCTTTCCTCCTCTCCACTCCATCCATCAGCAGCTGACTGTATAACCTTACCTTTAGACTCTATGGGATCATAGATTTAAAGCTGGAAGGTGCCATAAAACTGAGGCACTGAGGTGAAGTGGCATGCCTATGTACGCCCATGTGGTAGTAACTGACAAGATCAGGATTGACCCCAGTCACTCTGATGTCAAATCCAGTTCTATTCCAGGCTAGTATGTTGCTTGGTTATGCTCCTGAGAAATGAGGTCGTTCTGAGTTCTGGAGAAGGTGCATTTGGTGATTTGGTTTAGAGAGAAGCTTCAAAATGTGGTAGTGGCTTTAAGGAAAACATTTATTTAGTACCTGTTGTGTGCCAGGCATTGTGCACTGGGGTTATAAAGAGTCAAAAGGCAGCCCCTGCCCTGAATAAAGCAGTAATCTGCAGACTTTTGCTAGGACACACACACCTCCCATTAGGAAAAAAAATTTATGAGCACTCCCCCAATATATATGTACATTCACTTCTATAAATTTTATGTGTACTCCTGTGCTAATAAACACAAATATAGGTTTTTTAAGATATGAGATAAGAATGAAATAATATGAGCCTAGGGACAATAGAAACCCTGGAGTATACTGGACATAAGAGCAAAATGGTCACTTTAGAATGGTTTTGGCTGCTGTGTGAGGATAGGATGGAATGGAGGAAGACCTGGGGAGGGGAGATGAGTTGGAATGATATTGCAAAAGTCCACTGGAGAGGTGATTAGGGTTCTTGGGAAGACCAAAGAGAGAGATGCTTTGGCAATTGGTTGGATGGAAGGCTGATGTGTTCTTGACAATAATAGCTAACATGGTTTGGAAAAGGGATGGGTTGGAGGAGGAAGATAATGTAATAAAATGTGCTTATCCTAAACACCCTTACCTCCTTCTGTGGGACTTACAGGAAGAGAGATAGAGTTCTTTTACTAGTCACTGCTGCCACTACAACTCCCTCCCTTCCTCATTTTCCCAAATGATGCTGCTTGGTATTAGTTTCTCACAGCTGCCTTTAGTTAGGGGAGGTTGGGAACATGAGAGAGAAGGTTGAGCAGAAGATTATTAGTGTAGTTGTATTAGAGACAAGCCTTGTAGGTTGACAGTCAGAGAGTGGGATGTGGACTAACCTCAAGTTAACAATAATGATAATAATAAAAAAAAAATACCTAATGCTTTAAGGTTTCCAATACCCTTTGCAAATATTATCTCATTTTATCCTCACATCAACCCTGTGAGGTAGGTGCTGTTATTATCCCCATTTTACATATAAAGAAACTGAGGCTAAGAGTGGTTAAGTGATTTACCCATAGCCTCACAGCTACTACTAAGTGTCTGAGTCAGGATTTGAGCTCAGGTCTTCCTGAACCCTAGGTCCAGCACTCTATCCACCATGCCACCTGCCTCTAACCATTGTGGACAGACCTTAACTTCCATTTTGGGAACCACTGCCATAAAACTTAGGGGCACATTTCAGCTTTAAAAACAGTTACTGCTTTTGAACTGGGTATCCATTTTTTATCATTTGTGCTATTAATGTTGGCACTTAATGAAGCATTGTCTCTGGTGTTAATGTTTTTGTGTCAATATCTAAACTCCCTGAAGAACTTTAGATCAGCATTACATCTCATATCTACCCTTACTCCATCCCATCCAACATACAATACTGAGCAAATAGCTAGATATTGTATGAATATTTGCTGAGATTAGTTTTGTTTTTCCACTGGAAAGATTGTGTTTATTTCCCAAAGCAACAAGAGCTTGATTTTTGGTTGGCTTGATTTTTTAATCACACACGTTTTCTGAATATGCCTTCCTTTTTCCTCTTAAGGTTTGAAATATGAATTTATATGTGTGTTTAACTTGCCTATGCTTGGGGATAGTAGCTGCTGCTCCACAACTTGACTGGACTTTAGAGGCTAAATGGCATCAGTGGAAGTCACAACATAGAAGGGGCTATGGAGCGGTAAGCTTTGAGCTACTCTTTCCCCAACTATGTTGAATACAACATGTCCAAGGTAGCCTAATGAAATGGCCTTTACACAAAAGCCAAAGATTATCCAGATAAGAGCTTCACTTGCTCAAGACTGTTGCTTTTCCCACAGAAGTTCAGAGAGTCAGGCTGTCTCCAGCATCAGAACTTGGAAACCCTTCTGGGGCAGCAACATTTGGATGTGGTCACCATCCCAACTGGATGCTAACCAAGTGATTGAGAGTGGATTTGGTCTGAGGATAGTTTCACTTGCATGTATAATGATATAAGCAGAAGCTTATTGAAACTTACATTTTTGTACTTGCTTCCAGACTGAAGATCAGTGGAGGAGAGCAATGTGGGAGAAGAATTTGAGAATGATTGAATTGCACAATCAAGAGTACAACACTGGCAAACATAGTTTCCAGATGGAAATGAACAAGTTTGGCGATATGGTGGTTGTGTTGTAACAATCTGATGTGAATAGTGAATAGCCAACTATCTTTTGCTCCCAACACACTTCATATAAATTCTCTTTCTCTTCATTTTAGACCAATGAGGAATTCAGACAAGTGATGAATGGCTTTAGACAAAACACATTTCAAAGAAGTACAAACGAACTCTGTTTCATGAACCTCACTTTGTGCAGATCCCTGAATCTGTAGACTGGAGAGACAAGGGCTATGTAACTCCTGTTAAGAATCAGGTATGAAAAGTTGCTTAAGTTTGATCCCCAGATAAGCCAGATGAAACTCGGTGAAACTTATGATTGATAGTCTCTTAAATAATGGAACTCCATCTCAGATCTGTGACTGAGCTCCCTTTCATATTTAAAACTATTTAGATTTGTCTGAAAAAGATGAGTAAAATGATCTTGTACACTAACCAGTGCTTCCTTTGGACTTTTGCAGGGTCGATGTGGTTCTTGCTGGGCATTTGGTGCAACTGGTTCCCTGGAAGGCCAATGGTTCCGTAAAACAGGCAAACTTGTTTCACTTAGTGAACAGAATTTGATTGACTGCTCTAGGAATGATGGCAACCGAGGCTGTAATGGTGGTTTAGTAGATAATGCCTTTGAATATGTGAAGAAAAATGGAGGCATTGATACAGAGGAATCATATCCCTATGCAGCAATGGTAAATATAGTTATTGGATTCCCCATCATTTTGGTTTAACTATATTTGAAAGGAGAGTCTCAGTTTGGGCATGGGAGCTGAGGAAGCCTGCAAAGACTGAAGACCTAAATAACCACATGCCTAACTAAGGAAAATCTGTAACTGAATCCAAAACATATCAACACCAAAAATTAGTTGCCTTCACTATGAATACAATCACTTATTGAGAGGAGATCTTGGGAAGTATATAGACTGTTGTCTAAGAGATCATTTGATCAGACATGTTCATTTTACAATGACTTGCTCAAGATCACAAACATAGTAATAAGGGGCAAAGTCTGGATTGGAAGCCAGATTCCCTGAACCTAAATCTATTCTTGCCTTTGTAGCCTACCCTTGTGCCTCCCTGACACCTAGCTCCCACAAGTGCCTCCTTAGAAGCAGGGAATTAAATAACAATTGAGTAATTTTGCACAATAACTGCTGACATTTATCTCCTCCTTAAGGTTTACAAACATGTCATTCACTTAAGCTCTTTTGATCCTCAAACAGCCCTGTCAGGGGAAGGTATTATGCTGAACTTCAGTCTTATGATGGCATAGTTTGTAAGGCGAGAGCTAGATTGGAACCTTGGTCTCACTGGGCTATGTCACAACTAGGAGGCTCTTAGAGTTGCTAAAATAATTGGGTTTTTTATGACAGTGGTATCAAACTCAAGTAGAAATGGGCCACTGAACCATACCTTAGAATCCATGTGCAATGCATATTGACTTAGCAGTGGTGTGTAGGAATGTTACGAGCCCTCTGTTTTATACTAAGCTGCCCTCTTTCAATGGGACTTTCAAATAGTCCTTTATCCACCTCCAGCTCTCTTCTTGAGCTGTTCATCTAATAAGTTGATGGGAGAATATGGCCCATAGATTTATTAATTTCATGACCATCAATTTTAAATTCATCTGGGCAATACCACTGATAATAGGAGACCCAAACCTTTTATCTGTTTCATTTTAAAAGAATGGCTACTGTAGGTATCAGCCAGAAAACTCTGGTGCTAATGTCACTGGATATGTGGACATCCCATCTGGGCAAGAAATGGAACTAGCAGAGGCTGTGGCCACAGTGGGTCCCATCTCTGTTGCTGTTGATGCAGGACATGCATCCTTCCAATTCTATCGATCTGGTAAGCATTTGTTCCTCATTATTTCTGTAACAATGCACTTAACTGTATTACGGCCATTCACTAGCCAGTATTTCTCAAGTTCATGTTTCACTTGACTATCCTAGGTGTTTATTATGACCCACTCTGCAGTAGTGAACAGCTAGATCATGTCATGCTGCTTGTGGGCTATGGTGATGATGAAGATACTGGAAAGAAATACTGGATTGTCAAGAACAGGTAAACCGAGGTCTTGCCTGAAATGTCATTGACCTGCTTGTTGCCAGTTTCTGGTTTTGGGGTTTTTTTTTTCATTTTGAAGAAAGGAGGGGGAGGAGGAAGAAGGGTGGAGTTCCTGGGATCTTGTGAAATGGAGAAGGATGTTCATAGATGGAAGGGGCCCTGTTTTTAGGATCCAGAATAGATTGAGGGGCAGTTAGGTGGTGAGGTGGTGAGAGCACTATCCCTGGAGTCAAAGAACCTGTGCTCAATTAGGACCTCATTTACTTCCTAGCTGTGTGACCTTGGGCAAGTCACTTAACCCTGTTTGCCTCAGTTTCTTCATCTGGGAAATAAGTCACAGAAGGAAAGGACAAACCGATCCTGTATCTTTGCCAAGAAAACCTAAAAATGGCATCATGAAGAGTCAGACACAACTAAGCAACTAAACAACAACAAAGTTAACACCAACAATTATTTTCATTGCTTTCTGAAAGCTCCGACTCATTTTCTGAATTCAGTCACAATGTGTGTCAGAAGGCTTTGCCCTCCTGAAGTAAAAGGCATTTTTGAATGGTGCTCTTGAACTTAATATTTAACTTTCTTTTCAGCTGGGGTGACCAGTGGGGAGACAATGGGTACATTTTAATGGCCAGGGAAGAGAGTAACCACTGTGGAATAGCGACAGCTGCCAGCTATCCTGAAGTATGATGTGACTGAAGGAGCTTTACAGAGAGAGAGGATCTCACCTGTATCATATGGGATCAAACACTTGAATCACCCAAGATCCTAGTTGTAACTTGAGTTTCTTCTGACATGTTTACATTTGTAAAATGTAAAAATTACTTTGTTAAAAACCAACTTGTAATATTGCTTAATGCAAAGACACAAATTTCTATTTTGAAATTGCAATGATGGCATTACTTTTGTAAATAAACCTTGATTTACTCTGTATGAACTTTGGGAGAGCAGATTTCCTTCAAAGTGCTCAGTTTTGTAGCAAGAGAGAAGAGAGTTAGGTTTCTAGTTTTTTGTCCTAGGATGAGGAATCAATTAGTGGCTACAGATGGTTTCTGGGATTGAATCCAATGTTTTGTACCCTGCCTCATTAAAATACACTGATTGAAGTGTAAATCAATAGTTCTGGGTGTGGCTTTGACATTACTTCAGTCCCTTCAAAAGCAAAATTTTATGCCAATTTTCAGGAGCCATTCATAATCAATGTACAATTTTGTTCTCTGACTCTCAATCTGTTTTCTGATCCAAATGGAGAAATAGATGTATGGGCCTAAAGTGACATAGAACTGACATGAGCCATCTTTAAGTTCAAAGAGTTTTTCAAGGTGACCTAACTGTAATATCATAATGAAAGCTGCTATTAAACTTGACTTTTTACATCTTTTCTATCAGCAACTTAAAATCTTTGAGTAAAATGATCATTTTAATTTTAGAGTTGGAATGAATCTTAGATGGCCACATGGTTCACATTTATCTAGTACTTTAAAATGTTGTCAAAGTCCTTTGTATAATACATAAATTTATTTATTTATTTTTGGTTTTCAACATTTACTTCCACAAGATTTTGAGTTCCAAATTTTCACCCCATCTCACCCCTCCCCGCACCTCAAGATGGCGTGCATTCTGAATATCCCTTCCCCTAGTCTGCCCTCTTCTATCTCTCCCCCCCTTTTCTTATCCCCTCCCCCTTCTTTTATATAATACATTCAGTTAATCAATAAACATTAAGTGTCTACTATATGCCAGGCTAAGTGATGGGGATATAAATGAGAAAAAAAAAACAAGCCCTGCTTTCAAGGAGCTTACAATCTTAATCAGGGAAGACAAGACAAAAATAAGGTGAAAAGAGGGTGGGAAGGGTTCCAGGGAAGGTACTGGATTTAGGAGCATGGCAGAAAAGTCAGAAGCCCCAAAGTAGAGCACACAGGTGACAAATGAGGACAGAAGGTTAACTCTTTTGATCCTTACCACCATGTGAGCAGCATTTATGTAGTGGAGTAGATAGAGTGGTGGGCCTGGAGTCAGGACTTGAATTCTAATCCAGCCTTAGCTGTGTGACCCTAGGCAAGTCACTTAACCCTGCTTGCCTCAGTTCCTCATCTGTAAATTGAGCTGGAGAAGGAAACAGCAAACCACTCCAGTACTTTTGCTAAAAAAAAAAAAAACCCTAAGTAGGGTCATGGAGAGTAGGGCTGAACTGAAATGGCTCAACAAACACCTTGTGAGGTAGGTGCTATTATCCCCATTTTACAGAGTGAAGCTGAGGCCAAGAGAGGTTAAGTAAATGACTTGACTAGGCTCACCTCCCTAATAAAGTATCCATTGTAGGATTTGAACTTGGGTCTCTCCACTTTAGGCCCAACAGCCCATCACTAAGAAATAGTGGTTAGTGGATCAAAAGCATTCTGCCATAAAGAGGGGAAGAGCACACAAAGCAACATCAATTTGAGTGCTCAAATAGTCCTTAGGAATGATCAGCTCAGTTCTATTTGTCGTACAGATGAGGAATCTCATTAGACTCGTTAGAGCCACTGCACAAATGACTTGTCTGATAGGACAGGCTTTGGTTGACAGATGGTTGGTGGTGGGCTTTGTCCCTCTTTCTTGAAGAGAACCAAAATGACATCACTATACTACAGTCAACTTTCAGTGTGTCTAACTGTGGCTGATCAGACCAGTGCTAGCTGGGAATGCTCTACACAGGTTGGGCACAAATAGCCCATGTGAACATTTGGGTGGATTCTCTAAACTTGGGAATCCTGTGTGTCCTTTGAGCTATTTGAATTTTGTTTTGCTCATAGAGCACCACACCTTCTCTGCTGTGGGCACACCATGCTGAACAGTGCTGTGCCAGTATCTCCCATGTCACACAATCAACTCCAGACTTCTTAAGAAAGACCTTGAGAGTGTCCTTGTATGGATTCTTCTGACCACTAGGTGAATGCTTGCCCTGTGTGAGTTTTCCATAAAATAGTCTTTTTGGCAAGCATACATTTTGCGTTAGAACAACATGGCCAGCATGTTGCTCTCTATTGCAGAGTCTGAGAGCTTGGCAGTTTAGTCGAAGAAAGAACTTCAGTGTCTGGTATCTTATCCTGCCAGGTGACCTTCAGAATCTTCCTAAGACAATTCAAATGGGAGTAATTCAGTTTTCTGATATAGTGCTGATATGCTGTCCAGGTTTCACAGGCATACAACAATGAGGTCAGCACAACAGCTCTGTAGTCCTTCAGTTAGGTTGTCAATCTACTACCTCTTCTCTTCCATACTTTCCTTTGGCGCCTCCCAAACAGTGAGCCAGCTCTGGCAATGCCTACTTCAACCTCATTATTGATGTGTACATCGCTGGAAACTATACTCCCAAGGTAAGTGAACTTATCCACAGCATTCATAACTTCTCCATTTGCTGTAACCAATGGTTCCACATATGGATGGTGTGGTGGTGGCTGATGGAGCACCTGGGTTTTCTTGGTGTTAGTTCTCAGCCCAAAATCAGCACAAGCAGCAGAGAATCGATCCATACTTTGTTGCATTTCAGCTTCAGAGGCTACATTGAGTGCACAATCATTTGCAAACAGAATCATGCACCAACACTCCCTCCACTTTGGCCTTGGCTTGTAGCCTTTTCAACATGAAGAAGTAACCATCAGCGTTGGTAGCTGACTTTGATGCTGTGTTCATCTCATTGAAAGCATTTGACAACATCACTGAAAACATCATGCATGGGAGTGAGCATACAGCTTTGTTTCACTCCACTGGTGACCAGGAAAGCATGAAAGCATTGCCCATTAATCAAAACCCAGGCAAGCATGTTGTCATGAAATTGACGTAAAATGTTGATGAACTCTGGGCAAACAAATTTTGACATAATTTTCCATAAGTCCTCATGACTGACACTATCAAAGGCCTTGGTCATATCTATAAATCTGGTATACAGGACTCTGTTCTGTTCCTGGCATTTCTCCTGGAGTTGTCCAGCAGCAAACACCCTATGGACCATTCCTTGGCCTTTTCTGAAGCCACACTGGCTCTTAGGTAGATGACCAACTTCCAGGTGAAAGATTAGCCTATTAAGGAGGACTCTAGCAAGAATCTTGCCAACAATGACTAAGAGAAAGACCTCCCCTTGTGATAGTCACGGGACAATCTACTTCCTTTACCTGTATAGAGATGCACAATGGCAGCATCCTTAAACTCCTGGGGAATAACCTCCTCTTGCCATATAACCTGGAAAATTTCAGTCAGTTTTTGTATGAGCAATGGACCACCCCCCACCTTGTAAATCTCAGCTGGAATAGAAACAGCACCAGGTGCTTTGCTACAAAAAGGAGCCTAAAGGCATTCAAAGCCTCTTCTTCAGTTGGAACTTCAGCTAGGGAGGGATTGACTTCAACCTGAGGTAAACAGTCAATGGCTTAAGCATTGATTGATGATGGTCTGTTGAGAACACCATGAAAGTGTTCAGCCCATCTCTCTAGGATCATTCCCTTATTGCCAATCAATGCAACTTCATCAGTACTGAGTAGTTGAGATGTACCATAAATCTTTGGCCCATAAATAGCCTTCAAGGCATCATAAAATTGTTTTGGATTGTTATTATCAGCAGAAAACTGAATTTCATCTGCCTTCTTACTGAGCCAAAGAATCCTGCATTTCTCTAAGCTTTGCTTGTACTTTACTTTTGATGGAATTAAATGCTGCCTTCGTAGAGATGGATGAACTATCCTGCTGGTAAACCCTGTGGAGTTCTTTTTCATTTAGTAGCTTCTGGATTTCCCCATCATTTTCATCAAAGCAGTCTTGATGATTGTAAGTGTTCTGACCCAGATGAGAAAATCCAGTGCTGTATAGGAAATCTCTGAAAGCTGTCCACTCCTTTTCTGTTCCACTGTTGCCAACTGTGTGTTGGCTCAACTTTCCCTCCAAGTTAACAGCAAACTGTTCCTGTTCAGAGAAGAGCTCTAATCTGCTGACATTAATTCTTCTGGTAGTGATTTTGCCTTGGGGCCTCTGCTTTTGTTCAATGTGAATATTAAGCTGGGAGAGGATACACCTATGATCAGTTCAGCACTCTGTACCACACATTGCCTTTGTCACATCCTTTCACTTCTCCTTATAATCACATGTTCTATTAAATGCCAATGTTTGCTGTGAGGGTTCATCCAAGAAGTTTTATTGCATTTAGGTAAACGGAAGACAGTGTTGGTAATGAGAAGGTCATGAGATGCACAAGTCTTCAGTAATAAGTGAACATTGCTGTTTCTGTTTCCAACCCCGTTCCTCCCTAGGGCTTCCTGCCGAGTCTGGTAGTCTGAGCCTACTCTAGCATTAAAGTCTCCCAGAATTATGAGCTTGTCCTCTTTTGGCACATTGATGATAACGGTCTCCAGGTCTTCATAAAATTTTTCTTCGACCTCATCAGGGTTCACCATGGTGAGAGTGTAGGCCCTGATGATGGTGGCATGACGTTTTCCTGCAAGTGCCAAGTGCATTGTCATGAGTGTGTCATTCACTACTCTTGGTAGGCACATAAGCTTCTTGACTAGATTAGTTTTGATTGCAAAACCTACTCCAGCTTCACAGCACTCCCCTTCACTGTGGCCACTCCAGGAATGTGTATCCAGCTCCAACTTCCATAAGCTGGCCTTCATTTGCCAACCTTGTTTCACTCAGGGCTGCTATTTGGATGTGATACCTGCTGCGGTCTCATGCAACTAGAGTTGTTCGTCTTTCAGGTCTACTGGATTTTGTGTTGTCTATAAGTGTGCACACATTCCCTGTGCTGATACTGACTGGAATCATCTTTGCATATATTTTTGTACTTTTTTTGTGTGTTTTAACTGCAGAGTGGGATTCCCTGCCTGCCTCTAGGGTTGGGTAAGCAGACTATGTTTAGGGTACCTTTTCTATACCCTTCCTCACACCAGGAGGTGAGGAGTGCGATCCTTAAAAGGCTGCTCAGACACTCAGGGAGTTGATAAATGCCACTGCTGCTTCCAGTGAGAAAACGACCCTATGGCTTAGGCTGCCCATGTGCAGGACGGTGACTACAGCTCCCAGTGTATCTTCACCTGCTGGTTCGTCACTTGCCTATTGCCATAGGACTTTGAGATAGGTAAAATAGTAAAATGATATGGGTGATGTCTTTTGATTCATGCATAAATTGGATTCAGTTGAGGTAGAGTTGTACAAAGTTTTCACCTCACTCTCTCCTTCAGAGTAATCACAGTCCAGTGGCAGGACAGAATTAAGATGACTGGTGATGGCTCAAGATGCAGTGGATGACTCTGGCATCTTTGATGTCTAACCAAGCTCTAAGCACTCCACAGCGCCTGCTTCAGCTGCCTTCATGGCCATCGGAACAAATTTTTTCTCATCTATCCATTTGACCAGGAGAAGTCTTCACATGCTTGGGGTAGACACCCCCCCAACTCACTAATGGGTTTGAGACCTCTCAGTTACCCTCATAGTGGGTTAGCCCATCTGCTGAAACTATGTATTGAGGTGTGGCCACTGCACATGCTATAGCTTCTTGGAGCTACTGTTGAGAGTTAGATGGAAGAGGTGGACACCAAAGGCAGAGAGCAGCCTTGAAAAGGGCTAGGCAGTCATCACACCAGAGGTATTAGTCTTCCCTGAACACACCCTACCCCCCCAGTTGGTTGAGAGAATGCTCCATATGGATTCAGAAGCACTGGACTCTTCAGTCTGGCCTCTGCTGTGTACTAATGGGATTGATTGGACGAGTGACTAAGTCTCCTCATCTGCAATATGATGAAGGCATTAGACTAGACTACTTCTAGGTCCTTTGAGATCTAAACCTGTGATCCTATGACTTCCAGTTAAGTGTATCTTTTCTTCTGTCATAGAATGGGCAAAAATACAATGGGAGAAGTAGATAAATCAGGATTTAGAGTCTCAGTGACCTGGGTTGTCATCTTGGCTCTGCTATGTATGAGGTAGTGAAGTGGTACTTTAGTAAAAAGGTTAGGCCTAGACTCAGGAAGACCTGAGTTGAAGCTTGCCCTCAGACACTTACTAGCTGTGTGACTTTGGACAAGTCACTTAACCCTATTTGCCTCCATTTTCTCAACTGTAAAATGAGGAAAATATCTTGCTGGGTTATCAAATGAATTTATATTTGCCAAGTATTTAAGACTGCCTGACATATAGTAGCACCAGATAAATGTATAGTCTGCCCCAACTTAGAGGCAACTAGATGACACAGTTGTTAGAACACTCATCCTGGAGTCAGGAAGACCTGAGTCAGGCCTGCCCTGAGACACTTTCTAGTTAGGTAACCCTGGGCATGTCACAACTTTTCTTTGCCTTGGAGGCAGCTAGGTGGTTCAGTGGATAGAACACTGGGCCTGGAGTCAGGAAGTACTCAATTCAAATCCAGTTCAGATATTTACTAGCTGTGTGATGCTGGCCACATCATTTAACCTCCATTTAACCTGCTGGTGAAGGAAATGGTAAACCACTTCAGTATCTGTGCCAAGGAACTCATGGACTACAACCCTACCTCACTCCCATGTCCCGGGGTTGGAACATTAGATAAGTAACAGTGTCTCTGGGGCCTTCCACTTGCATTCATTTCTAAAACAAGGGGACAAGACTACATGATCTCTCAAGTTCCCTGCTGGCTCTAAATCCATGATCTTGTGATCATCCATTTCATCTGTTCACTTGTAAGTGCAAGATTAGAATAACTCCTTTAAAATGAGAATTGCAAAGGGCCTTCCAGGAGCCAAGATGGCAGAGTAATCAGTAAGTTGCTCTCACTCTCATTTATCGACTTCTGAAATCCCAGAGAATATCGCCCCAGGAAAAACTGTGGAACAGCTGAGCCAGCAAAAAAAAACCAGGCTGCATCAGTGTTTTAGTACAAGAAGATGAGGGATTAAAGGGAAAAGTCCTTCTCCCTCTGGTGAAAGGGAAGCAGTACAGGATGCAAGGCTTGCCAATAGCAAGCCCCTCCTCAGGAAACCAGTGAAACATCCTGAACCCCAGGGTGATGGAGTAGGCAAGCACCAATAGAACCCCCTAAGTACCTTGGCACAGGCAGGGGAACTGGTAAACTCCATGTTGGAAGCCACCTTGTACACCAGCTGACAGGCATCCTCCATCAGCCAAACCTCCCCATGCTTCACTACAACTCCAGGAGGCACAATCCCAGGCAGGTGAGCATCCTCTAACAGCCAAATCTTCTGGGTTTCAGAGCAGCTGGAGGACATAGACATCCTCCAGGAGCCAGACACCACCACCCAACCCTGAGAGCTTCAGTGTTGTTAATCTCAGCTCAGCACCAGGTAAGCTGCCAGAACCCTACAGCCTCCAGCACACAAAGCCAGTGACCAGGTCCCTGACCCCCACGCAAGAAGGTTGAGTCAGTGCCCCCTTTGCTCCAGCAGGAGAGCTCAACTTTAAAAGCCAGAAATTAGGCAAATATCATGAGCAAAAAACAGAAACAGACAATGACCATAGATTCTTTCTATGGAGACAGGGAAGATCAAAACACAAATTCAGAAGAGGACAACATTGTCAATATGCCCACATCTAAAACCTCAAAGGGGAATATGAACTGGTCTCAAGCCTAAAAAGCCTTCTTGAAAGAGCTCAAGAAGGATTTTAAAAGTCAAATAAGACAAGGAAGAAAAAAATTGGAAAAGAAATGAGAGGTATGCTAGAGAGAGTCAATAGCTTGGAAGAGAGAGGACAAAAATTGACTGTAGAAAACAAGTCCTTAAAAAAATACACATGGCCAAATTGGAAAAAAATACACTGAAGAAAACAACTCCTTAAAAAGTAGAATTGACAAAATGGAAAAGGAGGCACAAGAACTCACTGAAGAGAAAATTCCTTAAAAAGTGAAATGGGCCAACCCACACAAATCATCACTATTTCTATATATTACTAACGAAGTCCAATAGCAAGAGATAGAAAGAGAAATTCCATTTAAAATTACTGTAGACATTATAAAATATTTGGGAGTCTGTCTGCCAAAACAAACCCAGGAACTATATGAACACAATTGTAAAACACTTTTCACACAAATAAAGTCAAATCTAAATAATTAGAAAAATATTAGTGGCTCATTGGTAGGCTGAGTTAAAATAATAAATATGACAATTGTACCTAAATTGATTTACTTATTCAGTGCCATACCAACTAAACTACCAAAAAAGTATTTTATATAGCTAGAAAACACAATAACAAAATTCATTTGGAAGAACAAAAAGTCCAGAATATCAAGGAATAAAGGAAATACTATGGAAGGTGGCCTAGCTGTACCAGATCTTAAATTGTATTATAAAGCAGCAATCACCAAAACTACTTGGTATGCCTAAGAAATAGAGTGGTAGATTAGTGGAATAAGTTAGGTATGCAAGACACAACAGTCAATGACTATACTAATCTACTATTTGATATACCCAAAGACCCCAGCTTCTGGGATAAGAACTCACTATTTAACAAAACTGCTGGGAAAACTGGAAAAGAGTATGGCAGAAACTAGGCATAGATGAAAATCTCACACCATATACCAAAATAAAGTCAAAATGGATTAATGGTTTAGATATAAAGGCTGATACCATAAGCAACGAGGATAGCAAGGAATAGTTTACCTTTCAGATTTATGGAGAAGGGAAGAATTTATGACTGGACAGGAGAAAGAGAACATTATAAAATGCAAAATGGATGTTTTGATTACATTACATTGAAAAGGTTTTGCACAAACAAAGCCAATGCAACCAAGATTACAAGGGAAGCAGAAAGCTGGGAAACCATACTTACAGACAGTGTCTCTGATAAAGGCCTCATTTCTAAATATATAGAGAATTGAGTCAAAATTTACAAGAATACAAATCATTCTCCAATGGATAAATGGTAAAAGGATGTGAACAGGCAGTTTTCAGATGAAAAAATTAGAACTATCTATAGTCATATGAAAAAATGCTCTCAATCACTATTGATTAGAGAAATGCAAATCCAAACAACTCTGCCGAAACGAATGTATTGTTGGTGGAGTTGTAAACTGATCCAATCATTCTGGAGAGCATTTGGAACTGCCCAAAGGACTATAAAACTCTGCATACCCTTTCACTCAATAATACCAGTTCTAGGGATGTAGCCCAAAAAGATCACAAAAATAGGAAAAGGATCCACATGCACAAAAACATTTGTAGCAGTTCTTTTTGTGGTGGCAAAGAATTGGAAATTGAGAGGATGCTCAGCAATTAGGGAATGGCTGAACAAGTTGTGCTATATGAATGTAATAGAATACTATTGTGCTATAAGAAATGATGGGCAGATGACTTCAGAAAAACCTGGAAAGACTTGTATGAACTGATGCTGAGTGAAATGAGCAGAACCAGGAGAACACTGTACACAGTAAGAGCCACACTGTGTGATGACTGACTTTTATAGACTTAGCCCTCCTCTGCAATGCAAGGATTTAAGTCAACTCCAAAAGACTCATGATGGAAATGCTATCCATATCCAGAGAAAGAATTATGGAGTCTGAATGCAGATTAAAGCATATTATTTACTCTCTCACTCTTTCTTTTTTTTGTTTTGTTTCTTCTTTCTAATGGTTCCTCTCATTGGTTCTAGTTCTTCTTTAGAACATGACTATTGCTAAAATATGTTTAATAAGAATGTATATGTAAGTCTATATCAGATTGCACACCATCTTGGGGAAGTGGGAGGGGAAGGAGGGGGAGAAAATGTAAAACTCAAAATCTTATGGAAGTGAATGTTGAAAACTAAAAATAAATAAAGTAATTAAAAAATAAAATGAGAATTTCCTGTTATATTTAAACAAAGCATATATTATGCAGCAAGGATTTTGAAAATAAAATCTTGCATTGTAAGAGGCAGGTAGGTGACTAGGCAGTGGATAGACTTTGAGTTCAAATCCTTCCTCAGATGTTTACTAGCTGTGTGACCCCAGGCAAGTCATTTAACCTCTGCTTCAGTATCTTCATCTATAAAATGTGGATAATAATAGCATCTTCTCAGAGTTGAAGTGAAGCTCAAATGATATATTTGTCAAGTACTTAGTAATCCCATCTAAATGCTGTCATTATCATAATCATTATTATTGTTGTTGTTATTGCTTCACAAAATCCACTGCCTGAAATTGTATTCAAAAAATATTTCCTTATATATTTTAGACGTCAAGTTTACACTTGTCCTGTTTGCCACCAATTTTTTCTGCAGATGATATTTCTTTAATTTTATTGCTGCATTCAGATATCTTTAAATGCTCAAGTATACTATTAAAGCTAAGAGTACAGTACTTGTGTCTAAGAGAATATTTCCATCTTTATACGATTCTTCATTTAAATAAAAACTCACCACCATGTTCCTGCAAATGACACAGCTACACTAGCAAAGATATCCTTTAATGTTAACTCTCTATTCAATTTTTTTCTTTAAACTTTCCCTCCTGGCACCAGCATCCACAAAAAAGAAAAGAGAAGCATGGTATGTAATACTGGGGCAAAGATCAAGGAAGAAGAAACAGATTACACATAATGGAGCTGAAATATAGTACTCAAGTAATAAAAACAGCAGCCGCTTATTTTTATGTATATATACATATATAAAGTGTGTGTGTGTGTGTAAATATATATATATATATATATATATATATATATATATATATATATATATATATATATATATATATACTTTTATACTGAGTGCCATGTAATTGTTACAGTAACCTCTGAGATAAATAGATAAAGTATTATCCTTAGTTTACAGATTTAAGACTGAGGCTCAGAGGTATATAACGAGATTTGTTCAGTCATAGGATTAGAAAGTAATAGAGAGAGGAACTCAAATTTTTTTATAGCATATATAAGCAAAAATGTTTTATGAAGGAAGGATTCAGTTATTCAACTTGGGATACCAGTAATACATGTCTTTTATTGTTCCAATGGAAAATAATGTCGATTTTCCTCTCTCTTCAGCCAGCTGGTTAATATAAAGACTCTGGTGTGAGAAATGGAAAATGAGTTCAGAGTTTTGGGAAAGTGTTGGGGATCGGTAAGGATGTAGAGGGCCACAGGCTGTTCATGAGGTCTCACTGATGGGCGGAGGCCCCTCTCAGGTGACTGATCTATGAGCAAAGGTCACCTGGTTCGGTGCTCCATTCTATGGATCTTTAACAATCTTTAACTCCCCTAGTTATTGTATGGACATTAGCAGTTTATCTGGGATTGGAGTCAGATAAGTGCACAGGATGTGCATGCATTGTCCTTAGCACAGCATGAGCTCTACGTCATCCTCATCGTGACTTAAGAAGAAGTTCCTGTTACTTTACTATTTAAGTGAATGCTTTATTAAAATTAAACGGAGTTGCTTCCATCTTGTCTCCCGCCTCATCGATGCGCATTCGAAATAGAAGGTTAAGCTGGTCTTATCCCTTCAGAGTTAGTATAGGATCCTTGCTCTTGTGGTGAGCTGAGTTAGCTGTGCACAACAGGAAAGAAGATACAGAAAGGGAGGATCAGGACCCACAGGGTCAAGGTCTCCTGCCACCTTCAAGTCTGGCAGATTCTAGGCTCTGAGTTGACTCCAAAGTCATTCTGTTTTCTTTCTTTTGTAAGCCTTGGGGATTAGCCTGTTTATTTACTTTTCTACTTTTCTTTTCCCCTAGGCAATCAGGATTAAGTGACTTACCCAGAGTCACACAGCTAGTAGGTGTTTGAGTCCAAATCTGAACTCAGGTCCTCCTGGTGCCAGGGCCAGTGCTGTATCCACTGTGCCACCTAGCTGCCCCCATTTCTACTTTAGACAGGAGGTTTAAAAGTGTTCCTCCTATTCTTTTTCACTCCAGAACCACTTTTCTGTTCACATAGCTCCCATAAGAAATATTTCCCTGTAGGGTTAGGTTATTTGGCTATAGGAAAGAATAGAAGTGAGTTACTTACATTTCAATGAAAAAGTAAATTCTGGAAATCTTGGTCATTTTCCCACAGGAGAGAGGTGTAAATGGGGCTCTGTAGTAAAAGTTAGAAAAGAGCATTTTCACTAGAGACTAAGGGAAGCCCAGTATTATCACCGGGAATAACAGCAGTGGAGAAAAAGGAAGAGTAGACTTTGAGGTCTGACTTTTGGGTCCATTTCCCCCTCTGCCACCTCATCAGGCATCAGTGCTATGGCCTGAAAACCCACTCTGGATCGAAGTAAAGAGAGTCCCAGGTTACAGTTGGGACAAAGGGGCAGGATGAAAAACATTCCCAATAGAGATGGGGGTTCTTAGGGTCCCTAGTTCAGCTCTTCCAGGGTAACCACAGTTAGAAAAAAGGACACTTCTAAGTGTCTAACTAGCTAAGGACTTTGACTTTATCTTACAGTTCAGCAGATCAGATCTTCCTGATATTTCTCAGGGAATCAGAGAGTGCCTTAGGGCAGAGGGTCAGTTTGCTTTTGCTTTAAAAATTGCTTAGCACAGAATCCAGCACATAGAAGACATAGGATAGATACTTTGCATGTTCTCACAGAGAGAATGAACTAATGCACACTGAATATATGGCAAGGGTTCAGACTTGTAATGGAACTCAATTATAGAATATGTTAGTACACTTATCCCTTCCACATGGAGGAGCTTAGGGGACACAAAGCCTCCAAGACATTGAAAATCTGTATAAAATTTTTCAGCCCTCCCTTCGTACCAGAGAAGTCTGAATTTTTTTCCTTTTTCCTTTATGGGGTGTTTACAGCACCTTATTGTAAAATTTGAGTTAAGTATTTGGTCATAGACTATATTATACAATATTACACATATATTTTATGCATTTCTGAGTTTCTAAACTTTTTCTGTGTTGTCTGCTGGTTGTCATGAGTCGTCTGCAGCTCCTGTAAAACTCCCCAAAATTCCCATTTAATTTCTTATGCCAACCCACAATATATTGAAACTGTGATGGGGAAAGTCACAATGTGGAAGGGACAAGTGTACTTAAAACAGTCCTAGAGTTAATAGTTTATGGCACTTGTTAGGACCTGAATATCATCCATTAATGGAAAGTTATTGGGTTAGCAACTGCCATGAATTTGAGTATATATTTAGGTGACTGGATTATAAAACTAAAGGTATTTAATTGTGTTCAAACCTTCTTTGCTTCAGTTTTACTGGAGACTTCGCAGTCCTTTAGTGACTCTCTCTTCTGCAGCCTGAGCTTTTCTTCATTGTCATATAAATAGGGAATGAGACACAAAACAAGAGGTGACCAAGGTGGCATTTAATGCAATGCTTATGTTCTAACTTCCAAGTGTGAACAGTTTACCATTTCTGCCAGGATTGGGCATGGGGTAGGGAGACACCTGAAGCCCATGCCCATGGTCACTCCACGATGGTCCCCCACTTGTCCCTTCCTAGAATTTCCATTGAGAGAGTTATAGTTCACAGTTCTGGGTGAGAGAAAAAGTGGTTTCTGTTTTTAAATTGACAAAGCACATCCTTGTCCTCAGTAAATCAGACGGGGACAGTTGGCACATTTATCCATATCACCAACTCTGGAAAAGTCTCTAGAATACCAGAAAGATTCAAATACTGCTCCTCCAAGTACTTCCCCAGTGTCCTCTATCAAAGAGTCTCAAGTATGCTCACAGCCTTCAATGGCCTCCCAAATGGAGTCTCTAGTTCAAAGGGTATGGACATCTTAGTTTCCTGTCACTACAATCATCCCTTCCACACTACCAGGGGTAAGGGTTCAGTGCCCCCTCAATCTAGAAAATCTATGTTAAATTTTTTGGCCCTCCCTTCTTACTAGAGAAGTCTGAATTATTATGATACTAAAAGATAAAATATGGTTACATTATACAATACTATACACATATTTTATGCATTTCTGAGACTCCAAACTTTTTCTGTGTCATCTGCTGGCACTTGCATGTCCTCTGCAGCTTCTACAAAACTCCTCCACAGTTCTCATTAAATTTCTTATGTGGATCCGTGATGTATCAAAACTGCCATGAGCAAAGTCACTATATGGAACTGTATTGTGTTATTGTCTAAGTTTTCTTGTAGCTCAGATAATGTTTTCTTTATGAATTTGGATACTGTAGCATTGGAAGAAAATTAATTTATTATGAATATTGGTTAAGAACCAGACAACAATCTATGGTTCATTTCACCATAATGTATGTAGTTTTCTTATTTATTATCCCTTTCAATTTTCTGAAGATATGCTTTCACTTTGTCAGACAGCATGATTGCAACTTCCGTTTTTTGGATTCACTTGACACATAGTAAATTTTTTTTCTGTCTCCTCAGTTTTATTTTGTGTAGATCTTTGTTTTATAAACATGTTTCTTTTAAGCAACAGATGATTGGATTTTGTTTTCTTGTCATATCTTTAAATTCACATTTTAAATTGTTAACGTGTTTATATTTTCCTCCGTTTGTCTCTAATGTTGGGTTATTTCAAGGTATAATTGTTTTTTTTAACCTTCTGTTGTAAACACAGTATTATATTCCTTCAGCTATTTTGGTTTACTCTTTTTTAAGGTATCCTGTTCCCAATGGCTCTCTTCCCTTCACCTTTTTCCCATTAGTTACATCTTTTCCTTTGAGGTTTTGTTAAGGAATACAAAGAAAGGCAAAAATGAGTCCCTATTCTGAAGGAGTTCACAGTCTAATGGGGGAGATAACATGCTAGGGACAAACAAGAGATCTCGTCTTGCGCTGTTGAGTCATTTCAGTCACGTCCAACTCATTGTGACCGAATTTTGGATTTTTCTTGGCAAAAATACTGGAGTGCTTTGCCATTTACTTCTCCGGTTCATTTTACAGATGCAGAAACCGAGACAAACAGGGTTAAGTGACTTGTCCAAAGTCACACAGCTTGTAAATATCTGGGTTAGATTTGAACTCACAAACATGAGTCTTTCTGACTCCAGGCCCAGTGCTCTATCCACCACGCCATCTACCTGCCCAACAAGATATAGTCAGTATAAACAGGAGATGTCAACAGAAGGAAGGCACTATAATTAAAGGGGATTCATGAAGGCTTCTTATAGAGGTAAGGTTTGAGTTGAGACTTGAAGGGAGCCGGGGAAGTCAAGAAATTGAGAAAAAGGGGATGAAAATTCTGGAAACAGGGACAGCCAGTAAAAATGCCAAGAGTCAGGAGATGGAGTGTGATGCTTGAGAAATGACAAGGAGGCAGTCGCACTATATCACTAGCATATGGAGGTAGCCAGGTATAAGAGACCTGGAATGGGAGGAAGGCGCCAGGTTATGAAGGGTTTTAAAACCCAAACAGAGCATTTTGTTTTTGATCCTTGGAATAAAAGGGAATCGTTGGAGCTGATTGAATAGTGGGGTGATATGGCCAAGCCTGTGTTTAGGAAAATCAGTTTGACAGCTTAGTGAGGGATGGATTGGGGAACTGGGGAGAGCCTTGAGGGAAGGAGACCAAGCGATAAGCCATTGAAATAGTCTAGATGAAGGGTGGTAAGGACTTGCATCAGGGTGATGGCAGTGTCAGAGAGGAGAAGGGGGATATATGAGAGATTTATGAAGGTGGAATCAATAAGACATAGCAACAGACTGGATATGGGGGAGTGAGAGAATGAATAAATGAAAGAATGAAAAAAGCATTGAATAAGTGCTTAATATTTTCAAAGCATTTGAGATAGAAAAGTAAAACAGATTCTGCCCTCAAGAAGTTTCCATCCTAATGGAGGAAACAACACATGGAAAGCTTCAGCTGCCAGTCAGATGCAAAAGTCCTTAGGGCAAAGCGGCAAACTGAAGATATTGCCTCTTCTTGGATGTCATTCCCACTGATAAAATTACAAGGTTTGGGGGCAGTAGGTGGCACAGTGGATAGAGCACTGGCCAGGATTCAGGAAGACTTGAGTTTAAATCCAGGCTTTAGACACATAACACTTACTAGCTGTATGACTCTGGGAAAGTCACTTAACCCCATTGCCTAGCCCCACCAAAAAAAAAAATTTTTTTAAGAGTTCATTTAAAAAATTACAAGGTTTTGATGTTAAGGCTTTTGCTTGTATCAAGCAATTTGATGACAAGAACTTGATTTTTCTGGGACTTTGGTAGCTGTGGCTGTAGGGTCTTCAGGAGCAGTGGCCAGGCTGCATCTCCATAGGGATTGCTTTCCCAGGATGATGGCTTCAGGCACTTGGAAGGAAACACTGAAATTCCCATGCCTCTTGGGCCCAGGATTATGGGCTGTCTCTATCCGGTCTGAGGGGAGATGATAATCATAGTGGTGTTGCTGGTGGGGGTTTGACTTTCCTAGCACCTGCAGCCTCATATCTTTCCCCAAGGATGCCTCATTGCCTAAATAAGTAGATATGAGAATCATCAGAGAGATGCTCATTGAAATCATGAGAGGTGGTGAAATCACCAATGGAAATAGTGTATGTAGAGAAGAGCAGAGGACCCAGGAGAGAACCTTGAGGGATACTTTTAGAAAGAGTGACCAGCAAAGGACACTGACAAGACATGGACAAACAAGTAGGCAGAGAACCAGAGAGAGTGTCATTAAAACCATAAAAACATTAAAAGTCACTAAAAATTTGGGTAATTAAGAGTTCATTAGTAACTTTGGAGAGGGACAATTTCGGTTGAAAGATCGTGTCAGATGCCAAATTGTTAAGAGTGAAGAGAGTGAGAGGAAAGGAAATGGAGGTAGCAGCTATAGATGGCCTTCTCAAGGAGTTCAGCCATGCAAGGGTCAAGACATACAGGACAATAGTTAGCAGGGAAGGGCAGATCAATGAAGGATTTTTGTAAATTAAAGAGCACTTGAATGAATCAAGTCAACTAATATTTATTAAGCACTTTTTGTATGATAAGGCACTATAAGAAGGGCTGAGGATACAAAGGTCAAAAATAGTCCCTGCTCTCAGGGAGTTTATAGTCCAACGGGGCAGACAATGTGCCAACAACTATGTTGAACAAACTAAATATAGGATAAATTGGAGATAATCAATAAAGGGCACATGCTAGCATTAAGAGGTATTGGGAAACCTAGGACTAATGACCTGGTGTCATGTGCTAGGGATTCAAAGACAAAAATTAGGGTGTCCTCGACCTGAAGGATCTACCTGACATTTAATGGCTTTGGGTTAAGGGGGGAGATATGGACACATATATGAAGATAAGTTCAAAACATTGACAAAGTAAAGGCATGCAAAGCAATTTTGAAAGAATGTAGGGGTATGAGGGTATAGATAACACTAATAACTGAGAGAAGCAGGGTCAGGTAGCAGGTTGTACCTGAGCTCAGCCTTGAAGGGAATTCCCATTCAAAGAGGTAGAGGTGAGTTCTGCCCAACCTAGTCAACCAGCAGGTGCCTAGGGGGCTGGGAATAATCTCTCCACTCAGCCAAACCCTTCAGACACTGTGACTGACCTTTTCTGAAGATAGGTCTCAACCAAAATAGAAGGAAAAGGGTATCCACAAATTAATAATTAGTTATTAACACAATAGCATAATATTAAGTTCTCTAACATGGGTAGATGTACACTTTAGGAATATCAGATTGACACCTATGTGGCAGATAAAGATAATAGGAAAAAAGAGATAAAAAGAATAATAAAGATAGAGAAGAGAAATCAGAGGCAGGTATGCCAATGAGGAGGAAATTACAGTTCACTCAACACTACCTGTATTTCAAACCAAGTCAAACTCACATTCAAAACTTTTCCTCAAAATTCTGTTGCTCCTGTCATTTTCTTTCAGCCAACATTTGATGTTCAAAACCTCAATGTAAGGTACAGTTTTTTTGTCTCCCTCATTTTTCACGTCTGGTCAGTTTAATCCTGTTAATCACATCTCTGCAATATTTCTCCCACTATTCCCTCCTTTCCAGTCCCATTGTCACAACTCATAATTTTCCTTATCTTCTTATTATGTAATTTCTCTATTCAAATTTTGCTGATCCCCAATTACCTAAGAAATACAATTCCTTATAGAATGTTTTCAATTAAAGAGACCTTAAAGATTATCTATTCCAACCCTATTATTTAACAGATAAAGAAATTTATCTTCTTCCCCAGATTGCACAAGTGACTTGCTCTCAAGGAGACTGTATGGTGTATGAGCTGAGTTATTGGAGTCTCTTGATTCATTGTTTTTTCAACTGGTTTCCATTTCATCTGGCATTTAAGGCCCTCCACAGTCTAATTGGCACTCCAATCTTATCTCTGTGGTGGGTAAAAGAAGAAATGACTGAGGAAACAAAGACTTGAACTACTGAGTATGTGACTTTATTAAGCAATGCATGCCAATTGCTTAACAAATCAGTCCCAGGTCTCAGTTTTGGCAATGGACCCCTGAATACAAGGGGAGACAGACTTTTATGCATGAAAAATAACTCATCAAATAAGACAAAAAATTAAAAGAAAATGATTAACCAGGGTACTACATCAGGTAATCTGATTTCCAATTAGAGGAAAGAGTAGGGACTTTGCAAGTTGGGAGGGGGAGATCAAACAGGTGCAATTCCCCAAAATCAGAAAAAGAGGTGTCCCACTTCTCTCAAGTGTTTATGTTCAATCAAAGGAATATGGAAGCCATAATTGACTGACCTATACAAGGCCAGTTTTCAGGTAAGAACTATGAGTTGCTTGAGATGTATAATTGTGAGAAAATCTGCATCAATCTTTAGATCTGCTAGGCTCTCTGGTCAGCAAAACCTAGCTTTTGTTGAAATTAAGGGTCTCTAAGCAGTAAGTAGAGTTGATCCAGCTTCCTAGCCACACAGGGTTAGGTTCAAATAATGCAGTAAAGTTTCTCACAATTCACATAATGGAATAAAGTTTTCTTACAAGACAGAAATTGACCTAGACCCATAATTGAACAGTAATGGAACTGAGCTAGCTCCAGAATTGGAGTCAGTGTGGCTCACTCAATTCCCATTACCATTTTCTGTTCTAATTCCCTGAATTTCCTCATCTCATACTAAGATCCATATGTTCTAAATTCCAGTGAAACTGGCACACCCCAAGTCAGTTCACCAACTAGCATTTATTAAGCACCTACTATATGCCAGGCACTGTGCTGAGCATTGGGGGTACAAAGAAAGTTAAAAAACAAAAGAAAAGAAAACATAGTCGATGCTTTCAAGGAGCTCACAGTCTAATACAGGGTGAGGAGGTAATAATAGCATGCCAACAACTATGGACAAATAACATGTGGTTGTTGTTCAGTCGTGTCCAACTCTTCACAACGCCATTTGGAGTTTTCTTGGCAAAGATACTAGAGTGGTTTGCCATTCCTTCTCCAGCTCATTTTACAGATGAGGAACCTGAGGCAAAGAGGGTTAAGCGACTTCACCAAGGTCACACAGCTAGCAAGTGTCTGAGGACAGATTTGAACTCAGGAAGATGAGTATTCCTGATTCCAGACTTGATATTCTATACACTGCACCATGCAGCTGCCCTGTAAACAAGATTTAACAGGATAAATTGGACATAATCACATGGAGAAGGACCTAAGTTTAAGGAAGACAGAGAAAGACTCCTTGCAGAAAGTGGAACTTCAGCTGAAGCTTGAAAGAAATTGAGAATCAGAGATGAAGAAGCAAAGAGTCTCAGGCATGCAAGACAACCAGTGAAAATGCAAGGAGCTGGGAGATGATGTGTTTAGCTCAAGAAACCCAAAGGACTCCACTGTCACTGGTTCACGGAATATGTGGAGGGAGTCTGGTATGAGAAGCCTGGAAGGGCAGTTAGGGGGCAGGTTAGGAAAGGCTTTAAAAGACAGAGGATTTATTGCCAAAGAGTGGGGTGATATGGTCTGACCTACATTTTAGCCAAATCAGTTTGACAGCTTGAATCAAGGCGGACAGACAAACCATCACCCTAATGTAATAGTTTAACCTTAAAGTGATGAGGACCTACACCAGCATGGAGGCAATGTCAGAAGAGAGAAGGGGGCATAAGTAAGAAATGGTATGAAGGACTTGACAACCTATTGGCTATGGGAGGTGAGAGGAAGAAGTTGAGGATGACATCTAAGTTTTGAGCTTGGCAGAATGGGAGAATGGTATCCTTGAGAGTAAGAGGGAAGTTAGGAAGGGGGAAGGAGGTAGGGAGAAAGGTAATGAGTTCCGTTTGGGACATGTTGAATTTAACATGTCTACAGGATCCAGCTCAAGATGTCTAAAGGGCAGTTGCAGATGCAAGACTGAAAGCTAAGAGAGAGGTTGGGGCTGGACAAGTTGATCTGAGAGACATCGACATAGAGATAATAACTGAAACTGTGGGAGCTGATGAGATCCCCAAATGAAACAGTACAGAGGGAAAAAAAGGAGCTAGGACAGAGTCTTGGGGGATCCTCAAAGGGCAACAAATGTAGGAAGATCCAGAAAGGAGATTGTCAGGAGCAGAACCAAAAGAGCTGTGTGTCATGAGACCCTAGAAAGTATCAAGGAAAAGAGGGAGAATGATAGTGTCAAAGGCTACATGGCGAGGTCAAGAAGGATAATGATTGAGAAAAGGCTGTTAGATTTGTTAAGAATAAGAGATCACTGGCAACTTTGGAAAGAAGAATTTCAGTTGAGTGATGAGGTCCATTGTCAGGCTGCTAATAGTCAAGAACTGATGGAGAGGAGGCATCAATTGTAGATGACCTTCTCAAGAAATTTGGCCACTAAAGGGAGGAGAGATATAGAATGATAGCAGGAATCAGGTTTTTTGAGGATAAGGGAGACACAGGCACTTTTGTGGTCTCTAGTGGAAGCAGCCAATAGACAGAGAGCAACTGAACATTAGTTTTCTCTACTGGAGAAGACAGCTTTCACTACAAAAGTATGGCTTTCCCTCCTACAAGCTTTTCTTATGCCTAGAATACTGTCCCCATCACATGGTCAAATGAAACCCTCTCTGTCCCATTGGGTTCAATTCCAATGTCATCACTACAATAAACTCTGCCTGTGACCCAACTTCACACCCAAACCCTCACTTCACAAAGTGGTCAATTTGGTTACACTTCTCTGGTGCATCTATCATTAATTAGAGCATATCATATTTTTCTGCCCATAGCTATCACCCCCTTCAAAATTAAGTTTCCTAAGGACTTAGATTCCTGTCTTATAAATCTCCTGGCTGAGAGTCTTCACAAAGAAAATATCAGAATTTGGAGTGATAGGGCACGGGTTTGAATCACAGTGCTGCCATTTGCTGTTTGACCTTGGACAAGTCCCTTAGACTCTGAGCCTCAGTTTCTTCATACAGAAAATATAGGGCTGAAAGATCCCTTCCAGTTCTAACTCTATGATTTTCTATAGGTTGAAATAAATGAATTAGTGAATATACAAGTGGTTTATCCGGGTCACCTCTGCCAAGACACTGATCTCACTCACATATGGTGACAAGGCTATTCCTTTCTCCCACCTACACACTTCCCAACACTAACTCCTATCCAAGTAGAGGACCTTTAGGAGAAGCCCGGACCCTTTTCACCTTTCTACAAGCAAAGTAAAGTAAAGCAGCCTCCCGGATCACCAAAGTCCTCCCTTGCCCTCTTACAACCGGTTTGAGTCTCCATCCCTTAGGTAACAGCAAAACCAGACAGGTTGAGACAGAGAAGCATCATGCCCCAGGGAGTCTCTGACCCACCAGTGGCCCCATCCCTTCATCCCGGCACAGCCATAGGCTAAGAGGGGAGGTGGGACCAGGCAGGCTTAGTCTTGGACATTTCGGATAAAAAGAGGAGCCGCAGGATCCAGGACAAAGCAATTTCCCTCCCGGACCCTCAAGTTTGCTTAGAGGTCCGGCTCTCCCCAGGTCCCGCCGCTGCTGAGAAGCTCAGGTGAGGGTGGGCGACCTGCAGCTCCCAGGTCCGAGGGAGGGGCTCGGAAAGGGGCAAAGTCCTCAGGCTCTGGGGGACCCCCAAGATGGGAGGGAGAAAAAGAGGAGGGCGGAGCCCGGGCTTGGGAAGGGGGATGGTTGGGGAAGAGTTAGTTTCTGTTGCTGCTGGCAGTGCGGCTGAGTGGGCAGAGCTTGGCCAGCTGTGAGTGTGTGTGTGTGTGTGTGTGTGTGTGTGTGTGTGTGTGTGTGTGTGTGTGTGTGTGTGGTGTGGGTGTGGGTGTGGGTGTGGGTGTGGGTGTGGGTGGGTGTGGGTGTGTTGTGGGTTCTACCTGAACGGGGGGCGGGGGGAGCGGTTGAATTTAAAGCGATGTACCCTTTCTCAGAGTCACCGTGAAACCAGAACAAATTAATAGCATCTACTTCCCAGGGACGTTGTTAGGAAGCTCAAGTTGTGGAGCACCTGTAGAGGCCCCTGTAAACCGTAAAAAGCGTTAAAGGAAGGTTTGCCTTTCTTTTTATTACCTTTACTGTTACGGAAGAGCAGGGAATTGAGCCCGCAGCTTATGAAGGCTGGGTTTGTTTTTGGCCCGCACTTAATGTGAGAGGAGATGATAAGGAGGAGGGAGCGTTGAGGTTCACTTTTTGGATGGATTTGGAGATAAGGAGTGGCCCGCCCCAGGATGACCTGTGACTTCCTTCCTGGATCTGATCTGGGACTGTTCTCCCTCCCTTTCCCGGGTTTATTCATCTCCGATGACCTGGAGCGGTTCTGAATTTCCACTCCTTGCAAATTCTGCAGACATCCATGGGGTTGCGGGGGGGGGGGGGGGGGGCGGGTTAGAGAAGTGTAAATGCACTGGCTGGTGTCTGTGTGTACCCCTCTGCTCCAGAGGACGGGGAAAAGAGCTCCTCCTGGGGCCCACTTGAAAGGCCCCTTACAATAACCTGCAAATCCTCTACAGCTGGTGCCCCGGGGATGGGAATAGTGCTGGAGGAGGTGGCTCCTGGCCTCCAGCCAAGTCCCATCCGCCTGACTGGTGGTGTTGGGGATCCTGGCTCACATGGATACCTCCACCTGACCTCCTTTCCCAAACTGGAGAGGTGGACCTCCTTAGGAGAGAGGCAAGCAAGAAATTGTTTTAGGATGCAGGAGGTTTAGATGCCCAGAGTTTGTGTGACCTCCTTGCCTATCCTTGTACTTGTGAAAGATGGACTTTGGCTTGCAGGACCTTTGGATCTAAACCTGATAGGATCTGAAAGTCTGGAGGTGGCTATCTCACTCTGGTGTAGAAAAGCCAGAAAAGAATTTTGTCGTCTCCCACTCTCTCCATCAGCAGTTGACTGTTTTAAAGCCTTACCTTTAGACTTTATAGCATCAAAGATTTAGAGCTGGAAGGGAGCTTAGAGAAACTGAGTCCCTGGGGTGAAGTGACAGGTCTATATATGCCCATATCCTAGTAACTGGCAGAGGTCAGGATTGTACCCATGTCACCCTGATGTCAAATCTAGCTTTATTCTAGACTAGTATGTTGCTTGGTTATGCTCCTGAGAAATGGAGTTGTTTTGAGTCCTGGAGAAGGTGCATTTGGTGATTAGGTTTAGAGAGAAACTTAGAAATGTGTAGTGGCTTTAAGAAAAACATTTATTTAGTACCTATTATGTGCCAAGTATTGTGCTAAGCACTGGGGTTATAAAGAGTCAAAAGACAGTTCCTTCCCTCAATAAAGCAGTAATCAGCAGACTTTTGCCAGGACACACTCTCCATCAGGAAAAAAATTTGTGAGCACTAGCCCAATACATATGTATATTTACTAGTATAAATTATACATGTACTCCTGTGCTAATAAACACAAATAGAAAATTTTTAAGTATCACATAAAAATTAAATAATATAATCCTAGAGGCAATAGAAAAACGGGAGTGTACTGGAGATAATAAGAGCAAAATGTGTGAGGATAGGATGGAATGGAGGAAGATTTGGGGCCATTTGATGAACTAGAAGGCTATTGCAAAAGTTCATTGGAGAGGTGATTAGGGCCTGAACTAGGATCTTGTGAAGACCAAAGAGAAAGATGCTTTGGCAACTAATTGGATATCTGGGGTGAGGGAAAGTTGAATGTGAGACTGAGGTTGAAAACTTTGGAAGGACAGTGGTATCGTTGACAATAATAGCTGTCATGGTTTGGAAAACAAATGGTTAGAGGAGAAAGATAATGTAATAAAATGTGCTTATCCCAAACACCCTTACCTCCTCCTGGGGAACTCACAGGAAGGGAGATAAAGTCCTTTACTAGTCACTGCTGTAGCTACAACTCCCTCCCTTCCCCCATTTTCCCAAATGGTGCTGCTTGGTAGTAGTTTCATCACAGCTGCCTTTAGTTGAGGGAGTTTGGGAACCTGAGGGAGAAGGCTGAGTAGGAGATTATTATTGTGATTGTATTAGAGACAAGCCTTGTGGGTTGACAGTCAGGAAGTGGGATATGGTCAAACCTCAGCCTCTGAGGTTAATCATGATAATAATTTTTAAAAATAGCTAGTGCTTTAAGGTTTCCAAAGTCCTTTGCAAATATTATCTCATTTTATCCTCACAACACCCCTGTGAGGTAGGTGCTGTTATTATCCCCAGTTTACAGATAAAGAAACTGAGGCTGAGTGTTTAAGTGATTTGCCTACAGCCCTACAGCAACTTCTAAGTGTCTGAGGCAGGATTTGAGCTCAGGTCTTCCTAACCCGAAGCCCAGCACTCTATTCACTGTGCCACCTGCCTCTAACCCACTGTGGTCAGACCTTTGCTTCCATTTTGGGAACCACTGCCATAAAATTTAGGAGCACATTCCAGCTTTTAAAGACTGGGGCTTTGAACAGGATGTCAGTTTCTATGATTTGTACTATTAATATTGGCACTTTATTGAGGAATGTCTCTGGTTTAATGTTTTTGCATCTATGTCTAAACTCCCTGAAAAACTCTAGATCAGCATTATATCTCATATTTACCTTCACTCCACCCCACCCCACACAATACTGAGCACATAACTAAATAATGTATGAATATTTGGTGGAATGAAATTTGTTTTTCCACTGGGAAGATTGTGTTTATTTCTCAAAGAAACAAGAGCTTAGATTTTGGTTTGGCTTGAGTTTTTATCATACACGTTTTCTAACTATTCCTTCCTTTTTTCCCCTTAAGGTTTGAAACATGAATTTGTATGTGTGTTAAGCTTTAAGCTACTTTTTTCCCCAGATGTATTAAGTACCACATGTCCAAGGTAGACTAATGAAATGACCTTTCTCCAGAAGCAGAATATTATCCAGACAAGAACTTCATTTGCTCAAGAGGGCTGCTTTGACCACAGAAGTTCAGAGAGTAGAGACGTTTCTAGCATCAGAGTTTGGAAACCCTTCTGTTTTAGCAATATTTGGGTGTGGTCACCATCCCAACTTGATGCTAACCATAGTGGATTTGGTCTGAGGATAGTTTCACTTACACGCGTAATGATATCAGCAGAAGCTTATAGAACCTTACATTTTTGCACTTGCTTCCAGACTGAAGGTCATTGGAGGAGAGCAACATGGGACAAGAATTTGAGAATGATTGAAATGTACAATCAAGAGTACAATGCTGGCAAACATAGTTTCCAGATGAAAATGAACAAGTTTGGCGATATGGTGGGTATGTTGTAACAATCTGATGTTAATAGTGAGCAGTCAGTTATCTTTTGCTCCCAATACACTTTACATAAATCCTCTTTCTCTTCATTTTAGGCCAATGAGGAATTCAGACAAGTGATGAATGGCTTTAAACAAAACACGTTTCAAAAGAAGTACAAAGGAACTCTGTTTTGTGAACCTCTCCTTGAACAGACCCCTAAATCTGTAGCCTGGAGAGGTAAGGGCTATGTAACTCCTATTAAGAATCAGGTATGAAAAATTGTGTAAGCTTGATCCACAGATAACCCAGATAAAACTCAATGAAGCTTATGATTGATAATATAATCTCTTAAATAATGGAACTTCATCTCAGATCTGTGACTGAGTTCCCTTTCATATTTAAAACTGTTTAGATCTGCCTGAAAAAGATAAGTAAGATGAACTTGTATACTAACCAGTGCTTCCTTTTGACTTTTGCAGGGTCGATGTGGTTCTTGCTGGGCATTTAGTATAACTGGTTCCTTGGAAGGACAGTGGTTCTGTAAAACAGGCAAACTTGTTTCACGTAGTGAACACAATTAGATTGACTACACTAGGGATGACGACAACCAAGGCTGTAATGGTGGCTTCATGGATAGTGCTTTTGAATATGTGATGTTAAATGGAGGCATAGATACAGAAGAATCCTATCCCTATGAGGCAATGGTAAATACAGTTATTGGATTCCCATCATTTTGGTTTAACTGTATTTGAAAGGAGAGTCTCAGTTTGGGGGATGGGAGCTGAGGGGGACTGCAAACACTGAAGACCTAAATAACCACCTTCCTAACTAAAGAAAATCTCTAACTGAATCCAAAATATATCAACGCTAAAAATTAGTTGCCTTCACCATGAATACAATCACCCATTCAGAGGAGATCTTAGAAAGTATATAGACTGTTGTCTTAGATACTTTAGAGATCATTAGCCAGACATCATTTTACAATGACTTGCTCAAGATCGAAAACATAGTAATAAGGGGCAAAGTCTGGATTGGAAGCCAGATTACCTGAACCTAAATCCATTCTTGCCTTTGTAGCCGCTCCCACAAGTGCCTTCTTAAGAGCAGGAAATTAAATGACAATTACGTCTAATTTTGTATAATGACTGCTGACATTTATCTCATCCTTAAGGTTTACAAACATGTCCTTCCTTTAATCTCTTTTGGTCCTCAAACAGCCCTGTCAGGGGGAGGTATTATCCTGATATTTATGATAACTTCTCACCCTCAGTCGCATGATCGCATAGTTTGTAAGTGGAGAGCTAGATTGGAACCTTGGTCTCACTGGGCTACATCACAACTAGTAGGCTCTTACAGCTGCTAATTAATTGGTTGTTTTATGCCAGTAGAAATGGGGGCCACTGAACCATACATTAGAATCCATGTGCAATGCATATTGACTTAGCAGTGGTGTGTAGGAATGTTACCAGCCCTCTGCTTTACACTATGCTGCCTTCTTTCAATGGGACTTTCAAGTAGTCCTTTTTCCACCCACATCCAGCTCTCTTCTTGAGCTGTTCATCTAATAAATTGTTGGGAGAACATGGCCCATAGATTTATTAATTTCATGACCATCAATTTTAAATTCATCTGGGCAATACCACTGATAATAGGAGACCCAAACCTTTTATCTGTTTCATCTTAAAAGAATGGCTACTGTTGGTATCGGCCAGAAAACTCCAGTGCTAATATCACTGGAAATGTGGACATCCCATCTGGGCCGGAAAGGGCTCTTGCAAAGGCTGTGGCCACAGTGGGTCCCATCTCTGTTGCTGTTAATGCAGGACATGCATCCTTCCAATTCTATCTATCTGGTAAGCATTTGTTCCTCATTATTTCTGTAACTGTATCACTGCCATTCACTAGTTAGTATTTCTCAAGTTCATGTTTCACTTGAATATCCTAGGTGTTTATTATGAACCTACATGCAATAATGAAAGGCTAATTCATGCCATGCTGGTTGTGGGCTATGGTGTTAATGAAGAAACTGGAAATAAATACTGAATTGTCAAGAACAGGTAAACCAAGGTCTTGCCTGAAATGTCATTGACCTGCTTGTTGCCAGTTTCTGATGATTTCATTTTGAAGAAAGGGGGAGGAGGAAGAAGGGTGGAGTTCTTGGGATCCTGTGAAGTGGAGAAGGGATGTTTGTGGGAGGAAGGGGCCCTGTTTTTAGGATCCAGAGTAGATTGAGAGTTCCCCAGTGGCTCCTCATAGTTTCTATGACCACTGATAACTAGAGAGTACAGAAGATTTCCTGTTGTCTGGTTTGTTGGACTGTTCTAATGTGGTTATTGTCAGACTGACTCGCAAAGTGCTATGGGGAAAAGCACTTCACTTAGAGAACTTTGAAGTACTTTTTATTGAGTGAGTGGTTGTCATGAATAGGGCAGCTAGGTGGCACAGCGGACAGAGAGCACTGGCCCTGGAGTCAGGAGGACCATGTTCAATTAGGACCTCAGACACTTCCTAGCTGTTTGACCCTAGGCAAGTCACTTAACCCTGTTTGCCTCAGTTTTCTCATCTGGGAAATGAGCCAGAGAAGTAAATGGCAAACCAGTCCAGTATCTTTGCCAAGAAAACCTAAAGATGGGGTCATGAAGGGTCAGACACAACTAATCAACTCAATGACACCAAAGTTGACACCAACAATTATTTTCATTGCTTTCTGGAAGGTCCTATTCATTTTCTGAATTCTGGCACAATGTGTATCAGAAGGCTTTTCGCCCTAAAAGTAAAAAGGTATTTTTGAATGGTGCTCTTAAACTTAATACTTCACTCTCTTTTCAGCTGGGGTGACCAGTGGGGCAACAATGGGTACGTTCTAATGGCCAAGTATGAAAGGAACCACTGTGGAATAGCGACAGCTGCCAGCTATCCTGAAGTATGATGTGACTGAGTGAGGACTCCTTCACAGAGAGAAAGGATCTGACCTGTGTCATTTGGGATCAAACACTTGAATCGCCCAGGATCCAAGCTGTAATTTGACTTTCTTCTGACATTTTACATGTGGGAAATGGAAACACTACTTTGTTATAAATAGCTTGTAATATTGCTTAATTCAAAGTCTTACAGATTTCCATTTTAAAATTGTATGTATAAAAGTTTCACTTTTTTAAATAAACCTTGATTCTCTCTATATGAACTTTGGGATAGCTGATTTCCTTCAATGTGTTCAATTTTGTAGCAAGAGAGAAGAGAGTTAGATTTCTGTTTTTTTGTCTCAGGATGGGGAGTCAGTCAGTTCCTACAGATAGTTTCTGGGATTGAATACAACATTTTGTACCCTACCTCATTACAATATACTGATTGAAGTGCAAATCAATAGGTCTGGGTGTGGCTTTGACATTACTTCATTTCCTTCAAAAGCAAAACAGGAGAAAGTCTATGCCAATTTTTAGGAGCCATTCATAATCAATGTACAGGTTTGTTCTGTGACTCTCAATCTGTTGCTGATCTAAATGGAGAAATAGATGTATAGTCCTGTGTGGGATGCCACTCAAATTAAAAACACACTTAGAGGTTTTTTTTCAAGGAGAAACAGAGAGTTAATTGTTTACTTGCTATTCTCGAGAATAGGGTGTCCTTCCACCAGTATGCTCTGATGAGGGAGACAGAGCACAGAAACAAACAAGCTCATTAAATAACCCTAATGGGTAAAGCCCCCTCCCACCAACTGTCCACTTGGCTCACAATCTCAACTCAAAACTCCATCATAAACAAAGGAAACAATATACATATCTATATGTCTTAGTTTGCTGAAATAATATCAAAGAAGCAATTAAAAATGTGCAGTCAAGCTAGACGCTATGCTGTGTAGCCAGGTCATCATGACTGAAACATAGCAACAGAAGTAACAACAAAATATGGGAGGGGGAGGTGGGAGTGTTTCAAACTTTAACTGCAGAGATACGTTGTACTGTATAGCCAGGTCACCATGACTGGAATATAGCAACAGATACAACAAGATGGGGAAGGGGGAGGGGGGCTTCAAGGGTTTCAAGCTTGGCAAACTTTACTGATATAACAATGGCATGGGGGAGGGGGTACTTAGGGTTGGATTCCCATAAATCGGGTGATTTCTAGTAAATTGAAACTTAGGCCTGTCGGGCTTCTATGCCTGCCTTGAGTCACAATACAATTTCTATTTATTCTTCTAAAAAGTCTTCACAGGACCCCTCATTCCACTCAGCCTTATCCCAAACCTTAATTACGGTAAGGAGTCTTCACTGGGATATCCTATTCAGGCCTAAAGTGACACAGAGCTGACGTGAGCCATCTTCAAGTTCAAAAAGTGTTTCAAGGTGACCTAACTATAATATCATAATGAAGGCTGCTATTAAACTTGATTTTTTTTGCATCTTTTCTATCAGCAACTTAAAGCCTTTGAGTAAAATGATAATTTTAATTTTAGAGTTGGAATAAATCTTAGATGGCTACATGGTTCACATGTATGTAGTACTTTAAAAAGTTATCAAAGTCTCTTATATAATTCATTCAGTTAATCAATAAACATTAAATATCTACTACGTTCCAGGCTAAGTAAGAAAAAAGACAAACCCTGGTTTCAAGGAGCTTACCATCTTATTTAGGAAAAAACAAGACAAAAATAAGGTAAAAAGGGGGTGGGAAGGGTTCCAGGGAAGGGAACTTAGGGAGCAGGGTAGAAAAGTCAGAATCCCCAAAGTAGTGCACCCAGGTGAGAAATGAGGAATTTCACACCATATACAATATAAAGTCAAAATGGATTCATGATTTAGATATAAAGGCTGATACTATAAGCAAACTAGGAGAGCAAGGAATAGTTTACCTCTCAGATCTATTGAGAAGGGAAGAATTTGTGACCAAACAGGAGATAGAGAACACTATGAAATGCAAAATGGATAATTTTGATTACATTAAATTGAAAAATTTTGTGAAGTGAGCAGAAGCAGAAGACCATTGTAACAGTCATATTGTGTGATGACTAACTTTCATAGAATTGGCTCTTCTCAGCAATGCAAGGATCTAAGACAACTCCAAAAGACTCATGTTGGAAATTGCTACCCACATTGAGAGAAAGAACTATGGAGTCTGGTTTTTTTTGTGTGAGACAATTGGGGTTAAGTGACTTGCCTAGGGTCACATAGCTAGTAAATCTCGAGTGTCTTGTCTGAAACCGGAATTGAACTCAGGTCCTCCAGATTCTAGGGCCGGTGCTCTATCCACTGCACCACCTAGCTGCCCCTAGGAACTATGGAATCTGAATACAGATTGAAGCATACTAGAATTTTCTTTTGTTGTTTTGTTTTGTTTCTTCTTTCTCATGGTTCTTCCCATTTGTTCTAATACTTCTTTACAACATGACTAATGTGAAAATATGTTTAATATGAACGTATATGTAGAGCCTCTATTAGATTGCATGCCATCTTGGGGAGTGGAAAGGGCAAGGAAGAGGAGAAAATTGAAAACTCAAAAGCTTAAGGAAATGAATGTTGAAAACAAAAATTTAATTAATTAATTAAAAATTTTAAAAAAAATCCCACTGGGGACTAACTGGAACTGGCTTGTTAGGCAACACAGTTCTTTCTTTCTTCCTTCCTTTCTTCCTTCCTTCCTTCCTTTCTTTTTTTCTTTCTTTCCCTTCCTCCTCTCTCTCTGTCTCTCTGTCTCTGTCTCTCTCTGTCTCTCTGTCTCTGCCTCTCTCTCTCCATTCCGTCTGTCCACATAGGATATCCTTCCCATTACTTGTGGGTGCTCTGCCCAAGGAAATCTAAATTTTGACCACTGAAACCTTTTTGCTTAATGGCCATGCCTCAAACCCAAATCCCTCTGGCTCTATTTTTGATTGGCCAACAATAGGTCCCAGGCCAAGACCTACTTGTTCATTGTTTGGACACTAATTGGCTCAGAGTGAATGTAAGGAGCAATTGTTTCTATTTTGGCCAGAAACCCTGAGAGTCTTTCCCTCCCAGATTGAGATATATCTATAACTATATCTATATCTATATCTATATCTATATCTATATCTATATCTATATCTATATCTATATCTATATCTATATCTATATCTATATCTATATCTATATCTATATCTATATCTATATCTATCTATATCTATATCTATATCTATATCTATATCTATATCTATATCTATATCTATATCTATATCCATATCCATATCTATATCCATATCTATATCTATATCTATATCTATACCTATATCTATATCTATATCTATATCTATATCTATATCTATATCTATATCTATATCTATATCTGTATCTATATCTGTATCTGTATCTATATCTATAGCTATAGCTATAGCTATAGCTATAGCTATCTATACCTACTAAAGAGGCCATTCTCTGCCTCATTTCTTACCTAGCCTTTATCACTGAATGAAGTGTTGCCTCAAACAGAGACCTGTTAAAAGACCTTAGCTTAAAAAGGCCAAGGTCTCCTCCTGTATCCAAGGCTATCTCCAGTCATCTAGATCTATATCTCACCACGGGAACCAGATCCTTTGGAGGAGAAAGTGAGGCTGGTGACTTTGCACAGCCCTGCCTCATTTAAATCAATTCACTTGCATGTCATGGCATCACCTCCCTGATGTCATAGTCCTCTTCAAGAACAAAGGACAAATAATATCCAAGTTACATATTAAGATTTTCAAATCATGCACATACCAGACAATAAAGAAAGTCACGATGATATTGTGGCAGAAAGTGCATGAACATCAAGCGCTTTCACCAGCAGACCCAAAATGCAACCCTATGAAACTATGGTAGTATAGTCAGGACCTGATTTCAACAGTTTTAAAAAGTAAACATTTAGTACTTCCTGGAGCCACGATGGTGGTATAAGCAGTAAGTTGCTCTCACTCTCTTTTACTGACCCTGAAAATACTACTCCAGGAATCCTGGGACAGTGGGGCTGGCAGAAAGATGGGGTACAGCATTTTGTTAGCTTGTGAGGCTAGAGGGGTTAATGGGAAATGTCCCTCTTGCTGTGGCTGAAGGGGACCAGTACAGGGTGGGAGATGTCTGGGCAAGCCAGCAGCAAACCCCACCTTAGCAAACCAGTGGGAGATCCTGAGCTGCAGGAAGGTGGAGCTGGCAAGCACCAACATCACGACACCTGCGCACCTTTGCACAGCCAGGAAAACTGGCAGACACCAGAGTAGAGAACAATCAATTGTCTGGCAGACAGGTGTCCACCAGTGTCTGAACCTACTGTGCTCTATTGCAGGCCTGGATGAGGAGGCCAGACCACCCCGACCCTCAGACCCCACCCCGGGGATCTTCAGTACGATGCAGGGGAAATGAAGAAAAACCCCACCTGGCCTCAGTTCACACCAGCTGCCACCACCACCTCCAGCTCAGCACCAGGTAAGCTACAGCCTCTGTAGCCTCCAGCTGCTAGAACCTGAGGCTCCAGCACACAAAGTCAGTAGCCAGGCCTCTAGCATTCAGCACAAGAAGCTTGGGACAATACCCTCTGTGCCCCAGAAGCAGAGATAACTTCAAAAGCTGGGAAAAAGGCAAACACCATGAGCAAAAAGAAACATAGGAAAAACAAAGACCATAGAGTCTTACTATGGGGACAGGGAAGATCAAAAATAAATTCAGAAAAAGACAGCATTATACCCACATCTGAAACCTCAAAAGGGAATATGAACTGATCTCAAGCCCAAAAAGCCTTCTTGGAAGAGCTCAAGAAGGATTTTAAATGTCAAATTAGAGAGATAGAAGAAAAATTGAATAATTCCTTCAAAAATAGAATTGATAAAGTGGAAAAAGAAAACAACTCCTTAAAAACTAGAACTGGCCAAATGAAAAAGGAGGTATAAAAGCTAACTGAAGAAAACAATTCATTATAGAATTGGGCAAGTGGAAGCTAATGACTCTATGAGACATCAAGAATCTGTGAAACAAAATCAAAAGAACAAAAAAAATTGAAGAAAACATAAAATATCTCATTGGAAAAACAGCTGACCTGGAAAATAGATCCAGGAGAGATCATTTAAGTAGTATTGCGCTACTTGAAAGTCTGAATCAAAAAAAGAGCCTTAAAAGCATATTTCAAGAAATCATCAAGGAAAACTGCCCTGAGGTGCTAGAACCAGATTATAAAATAGTCATCAAAAGAATCCAACAATCACCTCCTGAAAGAGATCCCCAAAGAAAACTCCTAGGAATATTGTAGCCAAATTCCAGAGTTCCCAGGTCAAGGAGAAAATATTGCAAGCAGCCAGAAAGAAACAATTCAAGTATTGTGGAAACACAATCAGGATAACACAAGATTTAGCAGCTTCTACATTAAGGGACCAGAGGGCTTGGAATATAATATTCCAGAGGTCAAAGGAGATAGGATTACAACCAAGAGTCACCTGTCTAGCAAAACTGAGTATAATCATTCAAGGGGAAAAAATGGACATTCAGTGAAATAGAGGACTTTCAAGCATTTTTTGATGCAAAGACCAGAACTGAATAGAAAATTTGATTTTCAAATACAAGACTCAAGAGAAACATGAAGAGGTAAACAGGAGAGAGAAATCATAAGGGACTTATTAAGGTTGAACTGTTTACATTCCTGCATGGAAAGATGATATTTGTAATTCATGAGACCTTTGTCAGTATTAGGGTAGTTAAAGGGAAAAAATTATATGTATGTATATATAGATAGGTAAATAGAGGGCACAGAGTGAGTTGAAGATGAAAGGGTGATATCTGGAGAATAAAATTGAGGGGTGAGAGAGGATTACATTGGGAGAAGGAGAAAGGGAGAGGTAGAATGGGGTAAATTATCTCACATGGAAACAGACATGAAAAGGCTTTCACAGTGGAGGGGAAATAGGGGAAGGTGAGAGGGAATGAGTGAATCTTATTCTCATAGGATTTGGCTTAAGGAGGAAATGCCATACACACTCAATTGGGTATGGAAATCTATCTTACCCTACAGGAAAATGGAGGGGGGAAGGGGACAAGAGAGCAAGGGGATAATAGAGGGGAGAGCAGATTAGGGGAGGGGGTAATCAGAAGCAAACACTTCTGAGGAGGGACAGGGTGAAAAGAGAGAATAGAATAAACTGGGAGCAGGATAGCATTAAGGGAAATATACCTAGTTTTTCACAGCATGACTACTATGGAAGTGTTTTTCATGACGACACAAGTATAACCTGTATTGAGTTGCTTGCCTTCTCAATGAGGATAGGTGGAGAGGGAGGAAGGGAAAAAAGTTGGAACTAAAAGTTTTAAAAACAAATGTTTAAAATTGTTTTCACATACAACTGGGAAATAAGATATACAGGCAATAGGGTATAGAAATCTATCCTGCCCTACAGGAAAATTGAAGAGAAAGGGAATAAAAAAAAGGGGGGGGGAGGGCGGAGATAGAAGGGAGGACAGATTAGGGGAAGAGGTATTCAGAAAGCATGACATCTTGGGATGGGGGGAGGGACAAGATGGGGAGAAAATTTGGAACTCAAAATCTTGTGGAAGTGAATATTGAAAACTAAAAATAATCAATTAAAAAGCAAAAAAAAAGGAAGAAACCATTCAAATATTATGGAATCCAAGTCAAGATTATGCAGGACCTTGTAGCTTCTACATTAAAAGATCAGAGGTTGTGGAATACAATATTCCGTAAGGCAAAGGAGCTTGGATTACAACCAAGGATCAGCTACCCAGCGAAAACCAAGCATAATCTTTCAGGGGAGAAGATAGACATTCAACAAAACAGGGGATTTACAAACTTTCTTAATGAAAAGACCAGAGCTTAACAGAAAATTTGACCTTCAAATACAAGATTCAAGAGAGGTATAAAAAAGTAAACAGGAAAGAAAAACAACATGTTATTATTAATAAGGGCAAATTGTTTATATCCCTACATGGGAAGATGATACTTGTAACTCTTAAGAACTGTATCTTTATTATGACATTTAGAAGGGATATACATGAAGATGTGAGAAAATTGGAACACTAGTGCATTGTTGGTAGAGTTGTGAACATTCTGGAGAGTAATTTGGAACTATGCCCAAAACACTATAAAACTGTGCATACCCTTTGACCTAGCAATACCGCTTCTAGGGCTGTATCTCAAAGAGACTATAAAAATGGGGGAAAAGACCCACATGTACAAAAATATTTATAGCAGCTCTTTTTGTGGTAGCTAAGAATTGGGAATTGAGGGGCTGCCCATCAATGAGGGAATCTTTGAACAAGTTGTGGTATATGAATGTAATGGAATATTATTGTGCTATAAGAAATGATGAGCAGGTGGACTTCAGAAAAACCTGGAAGGACTTATATGAACTGATGCTAAGTGAAATGAGTAGAACCAGAAGAACATTGTACATAGTAACAGCCACATTGTGTGATAACTAACTTTCAAAGACTTGGCTCTTCTCAGCAATGCAAGGATCTAAGACAACTCCAAAAGACTCACGATGGAAAATGCTACCCATATCCAGAGAAAGAATAATGGAGTCTGAATGCAGATAGAAGCACACTATTTTCTTTCCCCTTTTTTTGGTTTGGTTTCTTCTTTCTCATTGTTCCTCACATTGGTTCTAATTCTTCTTTACAACGTGACTAATGTGAAAATATGTTTAATAAGAATGTACATGCAGAGCCTATATCAGATTACACACCATCTTGGGGAGGGTGGAGAGTAGGGAGGGAGAGAAAATTGAAAATTCAAAACACTATGGCGGTGAATGTTGAATATTAACAATAAATAAATTAATTTTTTAAAAAAGTGAATATTTATAATTCAACCACTGTTAAAATTGTTAAATTTAATTGTTTAAAATTACTAAATTTTGTTATAATTATTTTTAAAATCTCTATTTAAAAGTCATACTTTTAAAAAAATCCCACTTCATATTTTATTTAAATAACAATTTTCCTTGTACTTTGGTATCTCAAAAGGCATGTGAATTCTTCAGTATTGGTGATCTAGGGAGGCAGTGAGATATTAGTACCCAGAGTTCTGAAGTTGTAATCCAAAGATACCTAGGTTTAAATCTTGCTTGTTTAGGGACACTGGGTCTTGCCGAACCACCTCACTTTACAGATGAGATAACTGAGGTCCAAGGGGATTCAGTGACTTGCCCAACATCGCACATGTAGTGTGCGTCCAAATGAGATTTGAATCTATGTCCCTTTGATTTCAACATCAGTGGTCTCAACTAAAACCCTGCCTTCTGCAAGAAGTCTTTATGATTCCCACTTAATGCTTGTGCCTTCTTTCTGAGATTATCTCCAATTTGTACTGTATATAGCGTATTTGCACATAATTTTTTGCACGTTGTATTCTTTCATTAAACTATGAACTCACTGAGAAAAAAATAAATGAATTAATGCACACTGAATACATGGCAAGAGTTCAGAATTGTAATGCTACTTGATTGTACAACATATTAGTACACTTATCTTTTCCACGTTGAGGGGCTTAGGGACACAGTGCCTTTACAATCTAGAAAATCTGTATAAAATTTTTCAGCCCTCCTTTCTTACCAGAGAAGTCTGAATTTTTTTCTTTTTCCTTTATGGGGTGTTTACAATACCTTATTTTAAAATTTGGGTTAATTACTTGGTCATAGGCTGTATTATACAATACTATACATATATTTTATGCATTTCTGAGTTTCTAAACTTTTCTTAGGTCATCTGGTTTTCACGGGTTGTCTGAGACCTCCACAAAACTCCCCAAAAATTCCCATTTAATTTCTTATGCCAGCCCACAATATATTGAAACCACGATGGGTAAAATCACAGTGTTGAAGGGATAAGCGTACTAAAACAGTCCTAGAGTTAATAGTTTATGGCATTTGTTAGGACCTGAATATCATACATTAATGGAAAGTTACTGGGTTAGCAACTGCCATGAATGAGTATATATTTAGGTGACTGGATTATAAAATTAAAGGTATTTAATTATGTTCAACTCTTTGCTTCAGTTTTACTGGAGTCTTTGCTTAGTCCTTTAGTGACTCTCTTTTCACTAGCTTGAGCTTTTCTTCATTGTCATATAAATCAGCAAAGAGATACAAAACAAGGGGTGGCCAAGGTGGCATTTAATGCAGCTTATGCTCTAACTTCCAAATGTGAACAGTTACCATTTCTGCCAGGGGGGTAGGGAGGCACCATGCCCGTGATCACTCCACAAGGGTCCCCACTTGTCACTTTCTAGAATTTCCATTGAAAGAGTTAAAGTTCACAGTTCTGGGGTGAGAGAAAAAGTGGTTTCTGTTTTTAAATTGACACAGCACATCCTTATCCTCCACAAATCAGATGGGGACAGTTGGCACTTTATCCCTATCACCAACTCTGGAAAAGTCTCTAGAATACCAGGAAGACTCAAATACTGCTCTTCCAAGTGCTTCCCCAGTGTCCTCTATCAAAGAGTCTCAAGTATGCTCACAGCCTTCAATGGCCTCTCAAATGGAGTCTCTGGTTCAAAGGGTATGGACATCTTAGTCTCCTGTCATTATAATTATCCCTTCCACATCACCGGGCTTAGAGGTTCAGTGCTCCCTCAATCTGGAAAATCTACGTTAAACTTTTTGGCCCTCTCTTCATGCCAGAGAAGAAGTCTGAATTATTATAAGATTAAAAGATAAAATATTTATATTATACAATACTATACACATATTCTATGCATTTCTGAGATTCTAAACTTTTTCTGTGTCATTTGCTGGCACTTGCATGTCCTCTGCAGCTTCTGCAAAACTGTCCCACAATTCTAATTTAATTTCTTATGTCAACCTGCAATATATCAAAACTGGCATGGGGAAAGTCGCCATATAGAACTGTATCATGTTATTGTCTACATTTTCTTGTATCTTAGTTAATGTTTCTTTTATGAATTTGGATCCTAAGGCACTTGGAGCATATAAATTTATTACTAATATGGGTTAAGAAACCAAACAACGGTCTATAGTTCCTTTCACCATAACGTAGTTTCCATGTTTATTACCCCTTTTAATTTTTTGAATATTTGCTTTTGCTTTGTCAGAGAGCATGATTGCAACTTCTGCTTTTTTGGATTCACTTGATACATAGTAAATTTTTTTCCATTCCCTGTTTTATTTTGTGTAGATTTTTATTTTATAAATATGTTCCTTTTAAGCCACATATTACTGGATTTTGTTTTCTTATCTAACCTTTAAATTCACATTTTAAATTGTTAACATTATGTTTGTATTTTCCTCCATTTGTCTCTAATATTGGGTTTTTTCAAAGTATAATTTTTTAACCTTCTTCTCCTGTAAACACAGCATTATATTCCTTCAGTTATTTTGGTTTATTAATTTTAAGGTGTCCTATTCCCAAAGACTCTCTCCCTGTCACCAGTGATTACTCTCATCCCATTAGTTATTCCTCTCTCTTTGGGGTTTTGCTAATTAGTTCCAATTTCTTTCCTGCTTTTATGGGATTATTTAATTCTTCTCTTTTTTTCTCTCAGTCAAATAGATTCCCACTTCGTAGCCAGCCCTTCCACTTGGCCTGTTCGTTATTTTTTCATATGTCATTTTTGGCATCCCTTTCCAGAGAGGGTTTCTCTCACTCTCTCCATCATTCATCTTCTCTTTGTGTCTGTTCTGGGCCCTCATGCTCTGGTTCCTAGCCTCTCTATATTCCTTATGAAATCATAAATTCTAAGGTATCCATTCTGAGCTTCTCCCCTCTTGGCAGTTTCTGCCACTGCTTTGTAGAGATTATCCAGAAGGGTTCCCTTTTTCCATTGCGTCTTACTCCCAGGACATAGACAATTCCTACATGGGACAGAGAAGACACTTCCACAGGGTAGGGGACACCCCCCCCAACTTCTCTGATTATGCAGCCCACCATTGGTATATACCCTCTCCCTAGTTACCATGTTTTCTCCATTTGCCTCAAAACTTATTCCCTCTCTCAGGTGCCAGTTGCCCCAGGATATTCAAATCCCTCCCTCCCGAAGTAGAACAAGTGGTCTTTTCAAGCACCAAATACATACAAATATAAGCATCAAAGACCACCCTCAGTACAAGGTCCCTATCCCCCTTCACAAAATATCTCTCTTTACCCAGAGAAGCCTTCATCAGTGGAACCTCCTCCCACTACTAAAGCAAGACCTCTCTCCTCTCCTTTTCCTTTTTCAATCCTTTTCCTCAACTCCTCACCCACTCCCCTGCTGTTTCTTCTCTTCCTAAGACCTTTCCCTCATTGCTAACCCTTGACTAGATTTGCCCTATGCACATCACATACTCCCCTCTTCCCTTTTCTTTCATCTTCCCATTTTTGGAATATTGTTGTTGTTCAGTCATGTTCAACTCTTTGTGACACCATTGAGATTTTCTTGACAGAGATACTAGAATGATTTGCCATTTCCTTCTCCAGCTCATTTTACAGATGAAGAAACTGAGGCAAACAGAGGTAAGGGACTTACTCAGGGTCACACTGAGGCTCGATTTGAACTTAGGTCTTCCTGACTCCAGGCTCACTGCTCTGTCCACTGTCCCACCTAGCTGCCCATTTTGTAATGTAGTTCCTCAACAAAAAAATCATCAATTCATCTATAGGGAATATTGAGGTTTAGAGTTGGGAGAGCTGGTTCAGGTGTGAATTCACTTAGACCTTCTCTGTAACCATTGGGAGCTTTATTGACGCAAAAGCAGCGGGCTAGCTCTGGAAAGAGGACTAGCAACTTACAAAGGGATAAGGGGTCTGCTTTATCTTACAAGATAAGGGAAGGGGTTGTCATGACACAGGATGAGGAAGATGGATGGCAGGATAGGGGACCCAGGATAAGGAAGATGGGAAATTTTATGACTCAGGATGAGGGAGACAAGGAATTTTTATGGTCCAGCACAGGGGGAAGTTTTATGGTATCTCAGATAAGAGAAAGAGACTCTAGGATGCCCTTAAGTTCAGGAGAGGCCTCACAAGGTGCTAGAAAAACAACCCTTAATTAAAATTTGCTTCTTTAAAAAGCTTTTAGGGCACTATATGTCTTCTGCTTCAGGAAGGTATCATCAAGTTCTGTCTGCTGCATTTATTCCTATTTATTCCTATTGTTTGGGATATTTGAGAAGCAAATAATACATTCAGGTCTAGTTTTCTTTCTAAAAAAATTTCAAATACTTATTATTGAATGTCCATCATTTTAAATTTATAGTTTAGCTCAGATTTGTAGGTTAAGTCACCCTGGGCTGCATCCTGAGCTCTATTGCTTTTTGGAATACATTGTTTCTTTCCCTCCTGTGTTTTCTAATGGGTGTGAAATAGTCTTGGGTCATTTGGGTTTCTTTTCCTTTATGTTTAAAGGTCTTTCTTATTTTTTGCTTGTAGAACTTGTTTCTGAATCGAATTGCTGAATTGAACCACCATGTATCTTGCGGTTTAGAGCTTTGGGGTTTTTTGTTTGTTTATTTGTTTGTGGAGATAATCTATGAATTCTTTCAATTGACATTACATTCTCTATGCTCATAAATTCTGGCTGCTCCTTTCCATTATTTCCTGTATTATACTGTTAATTTTTTTTATCCTGTCATATTCTTCTTTGGAATCTGTGGTCCTTAGGTTGTCTCTATGTAGCCTTTCTTCAAGATTAGTATGTTTGGCTTCCATAGTGAGAATATTTTCTTTTAATTTCATTGCTTTATCTTTTTTTCTTCTGGATTGTCCTTCACTTCAGTGTTTTGCATTCTCTGGCTATTGTTCTCTCTTTTGCTTCTTTGGTGAGATTTGCCATTACAGATTCCAGTTTCTCTAGTCTGCTTATTATTTTTGCTCTGCAGGCTATGAATTCTGCTCTCATAATTTTCATTTCTCTTTTAAACCACTCAGGAATGGCATATTGTGTTTCCTTGCTCTCCTCAAATTCCACATCTGCCTCATCAGTTGGGATCATTTTCCATTGTTTTGCTGCATTGATTCCTAGATGTCTGAATTGGTTTCCTACATTTGAAGGTCATATTTCTTTCCCCTGTTATTGTTTTTGCTGGTTATTTATCTGCTTATATTCAAAGGCTTTGAGTTTTCCTCTTTCTGATAGCTCTGGTAATTTCAGGGTTTTTTTTCCCCCCGTTGTTCACTTTCTGACTCTCTCACTCACTCTTCTCTGATTGAGGGATGAATCTCAAAATGTCTCAGCCTCCCCCCACACTGGACAGTTCACAGTGTACTAGTCTAGGTCTCTGGCCCACACGACTCTTGGATGAACAGAACTGCTGGATGCTTAATACTTACACACACACACACACACACACACACACAAAATGATCCTGTCCTGGTCTTTTGTCTTACTGCCTCTATTCTTCAGTTCTCTGGCCAGGCAATGACAATTCAAAGGGCTGATCCTATGGGACTGATTTTTGTAGTTTGTGTCTCTGGGACTCTGGGAGGAGGTGGCATTGGATGGAGGGAGGGATGTGTTGTTGAGCTCTATTTCAAGCCCAGACAACTGTCCCTTTCCCTCTGTTCCCGGCTTTCCTGCAGAATGTTATCCACCACAGCATTGGCTGTTTAGCCCAGTAACCTTCTGTTTTATGGAGTACTGCAGATGTTCACTGGCGATCTGTCCAGGTCAGAGCAGGTTTCTCTAGCCTGGAGCCCAGATCTCCATGGCCCTGTAAAGAGAGAGAGAAGATATGGTGGATGGTTGGGTTTTCTTAGGAGCCTCATGTGAATCAGTAGTAACTTGGCAAGTGGGAGAGGGATGATGAGCGAGCTTAGGGCAGACATCAGTTCATGGGTTTCTTTGTTGGTTTGGATTCTAGGTATGCTAAATTATGAAGAAAACTAAAGTTTATCATTGGCACATAATTGGGCTGTTCTGAAGAATTTGGAGAGGTATAGGGGATCAGAGAAAATGTCCAGCCCTCCATTTTGTCTATCAATGGGATTTTTCTAGTGCATTGCTCTCAAAGACTCAGAGCCCATTTACATCCCCCTCTAGCAAATAAATGCTTACACATAGGTTATTTTCTAATCCCCCTGGTTCAGGCCCTTATGGTATTCAGTCATAAGCATGACAGAAGCTCCATGGCTTGAGGCAGTGAAAGGCATTAGGCCATCCAATCATGCAGGGATCTACTTCCTCCACATCACCTTCCTCTCCCCCACTTCAACCATGATGAGATCAGTCCAATACAATCCATCCAACTAGAGCAAGATGTTCTCAGGCCAATCTGGTGGCTCAGGAAATGAATCACTCACAGACGAACTAACATTTAACAAACGGTTTACTTAACGACAGCAGGTAAAGAATATTCATCATGGACATGACATTGTGACCTCATAGCCTCTGATTTTTCCAAAGTGTCATGCAGGTGCCTGTGTCAAGCCTGATAAGCAAAGTGATTCTGATGGGGTTTGGGCCCCGGAAACCCTCCCCTTCCCCTTTCCCAGGTGGCCCTGGCCTTCACCTGGGGCTACAATCCTTTCTACTGTCCTTGCATTGGCCTTTGAGCCTACCCCAATCTCCAATACAGCTAACCTAGCCCATTCCTTCAAGGTCTGTTATCTCCTGGATAGCTCCAGGCCACTTCCCATCTTTAATCCCATCTAGATCCCTTCTGTTACCTCCCAGTCACTCCAAGCTTATTAGCCATTCCTTGACCACTGTATGTAAGTGTCCCTCTGGCCCCCACTAAATAGCTTAGATTCTTAAAATCTGGCTGATAACCTGGACTCATTAGGAATCTCATCCACCCCTAATGGTGTTTTAATAAACCTTGTCTCCGACTGAAAGAAGGCTTAAGTCAAATTCTTTCAAGGCCGACTGGCACCTTTTGCCCTTGAATTTTGGGGTTCCAGAATCCCTAGAACACAACAATTCCTTCTTTGTCTTCCCCTTCACTGGGCTTTTATACATAAATGATCAGGGGAGTACTCATTAAGCAGCAGGAACTGACAAATATTAGCTCATTTGATGCTCACAACAACCCTGGGAGGTAGATGTTATGTAAACTGCAATTTTACACTTGAGGAAACTGAACAAAAGGTTAAGTGATTTGCTCATGGTCACACTAGTAAGCATCTGAGGGGGAATTTGAACTCAAGTCTTCCTGACTCTAAGTGAGGGCTTTATCCAGTGTGACACCTAGATATTTTCAAAACAGAATTCTGTGCCTACACCATCTAGGTATCAAGGACATTTCAACATCTTTTAAGGAAAAACTAGCCTAGCCCAGATGGGGCACCTACAGGTGTTATTCCTGTAACATATATGTGATTTCTTCAGTGTAGGGAGCTCCCTCACATACAGAGTCCCTAGTAAAGCAGTCCCTAAAGAGCATTTCTTAAGCATATAAAACTTGCCCAACACTGTGATAAGCACTGGGAATACAAAGAAAGGCAAAAATGAGTCTCTAATCTCAAGGAATTCACAGTCTAATGGGAGAGATAATATGCCAGGTACAAATAAGAGCTCTTGTCTTGCCTTGCTGAGTCATTTCAGTCATGTCCAACTCACATTGTGACCCCATTTGGGATTTTCTTGGCAAAGATACTGGAGTACTTTGCCATTTTCTTCTCCAGCTCATTTTACAGATGAAGAAACTCAGACAGAGTTAAGTGACTTGCTCAGGGTCACACAGCTAGTAAGAATCTGGGGTTAGATTTGAAGGCCCAGGGCCCAACAAGATATAGTCAGGATAAATTGGAGATAATCACATAAAAAAGGACTTAAGTTTAAGGAAAGACAGGTAAAGGCTTCTTGCAGAAAGTGGAATTTTAGCTGAAATTTGAAAGAAGCTAAGAATCAGAGACGATGAAGAAGAGAGTTTCAGGTTTGGAAGACAGCCAGTGAAAATGCAAAGAGCTGGGAGACGGTGTGTTGTGCTGAAGAAACACAAAGGACTCTGCTGTCACTGGTTCACAGGATATGTGGAGGGAGGCAGGTATAAGAAACCTGGAAAGGCAGGCAGGGGCCAGGTTAGCAAAGGTTTTAAAAGACAGAGGATTTATTGCCAAATAGTGGGTTGATATGATAAGACCTACTGTTCAGCCAAATCAGTCTGACAGCTCAAATCAAGGATGGATTGAGTGGGGGAAGACTTCAGGCAGAGAGACCAACCAGGAACCTAAAGCAGTAGTCCAAGCTTGAGGTGATAAGGACCTGCACCAGCATGGAGGCAACATCAGAAGAGAGAAGGGGGCATAAGTAGGAAATGGTATGAAGGACTTGACAACTTATTGGCTATGGGAGGTGAGAGGAAGAAGTTGAGGATGATATTTAGGTTTTGAACTTGAGAGAATGGGAGAATGGTATCCTTGAGAGTAAGAGGGAAGTTAGGAAGAGGGGAGGATGTAGGGAGAAAGGTAATAAGTTCAGTTTGGGACATGTTGAATTTAACATGTCTACAGGATCCAGCTCAAGATGTCTAAAGGGCAGTTGCAGATGCAAGACTGAAAGCTAAGAGAGAGGTTGGGGCTGGACAAGTTGATCTGAGAGACATCGACATAGAGATAATAACTGAAACTGTGGGAGCTGATAAGATCCCCATATGAAACAGCAAAGAGGGAAAAAGATGAGCTAGGACAGAGTCTTGGGAGACTCTCACAGGGCAACAAGTGTGGGAAGATCCAGCAAAGGAGATTGATCAGGAGCAGAACCAAAAGAGCTGTGCATCATGAGAACCTAGAAAGTATCAAAGAGAAAAGGGAGACTGACAGTGTCGAAGGTTATATGGAGAGGTCAAGAAGGATTCAGCAAGATTAAGAGATCACTGGCAACTTTGGAAAGAAGAGTTTCAGTTGAATGATGAGGTCCAATGCTAGGCTGCTAGAACGGAATGAGAGGAAAGGAAATGGATAGCCTCCCAAGGAGTTTACCCACAAAAGGGAGGATGATAGCAGGAATCACCTGTAGGTTTTTTGAGGATAAGGGACACTCAGGCATTTTTGTAGTGACCAGGGGAAGCAGCCAATAGACAGGGAGCAACTGAAGATTAGTGAAAAGAGAGATCTACTGGAGAAGACAGTTCCCAGGAGAAAACTGTGGCTTTCCCACCTCCAAGCTTTTCTTATGCCTAGAATGCTGTCCCACAACATTGCCAATAGAAACCCTCTCTATCCCACTAGGCTCAATTCCAATGCCATCTCTACAAGGAAGCCTGCCTCTGACCCAACCACACACCCAAATCCCCACTTCACAAAGTACTCAATTTGGTTACACTTCTGTGGTGCATCTCTCATTAATTAGAGCATATTATATTTTTCTTCCCATAGCTATCATCCCCCTCCACAGTTAAGTTCCCTGGGGACTCAGTAAATCTCCTGTCTTCATACAGAAAATCTCAGAATTTGGAGTGAGAGGGCCAGGGTTTAAATCACGGTGCTGCCATTGGCTGTTTTGATCCTTAGACCCTGAGCCTCGGTTTCTTCACACAGAGAACGCAAGGCTGGAAGATCCCTTCCAGCTCTAACTCTATGATTCTCTAAAGGTTGAAATAAATGAATTAGTGAATACAGAAGTGGTTTATCCGGGTCACCTCTGCCAAGCCGCTGATCTCACTCACGCCTGGTGACGAGGCTATTCCTTCCTCCCTCTCACCCACTTTCGGACAATAACCCCTAGCCAAGCAGAGTGCCTTTGGGGGAAGCCTCGACCCTTTTCTCCTTTCTACAAGCCAACTAAAATAAAGCTGCCTCCCAGATCACCAAACTCCTCCCTTCCCCTCCCCCAACCCCATTGCGTCTCCTCCCCTAAGGCAACTGCAAAACCGGACAGGTTGAGACACACAGAAACATCACGCGCCACGGAGTCTCTGACCCACCAGTGGCCCCACCCCTTCACCCGGCCCAGCCAATGGTTAAGAGGGGAGGTGGGACCAGACAGGCTTAACCCAGAATATTGTCATAAAAGAGGAGCCACCGGACCCAGGGCTAAGCAGTCTCCCGCCCGGACCCTCAAGTTTGCTTAGAGGTCCGGCTCTCCCCAGGTCCTGCCGCTGCTGAGACGCCCAGGTGAGGGTGGGCAACCCGCAACTCCCAGGTCCGAGGGAGGGGCTCGGAAAGGGGCAAAGTCCTCAGGTCTGGGGGATCCCCGGGTTGGAAAGGAGAAAAAGAGGAGGGCAGAGCCTGGGCTTGGGAAGGGGGATGGTTGGGGAAGAGTTTGTTGTTGCTGTTGCTGCTGGCAGATGCGGCTGAGTGGGCAGAGCTTGGCCAGCTGCGATTTTGTGTGTGTGTGTGTGTGTGTGTGTGTCTGTGTGTGTGAGTGAGAGGGTGTGTGTGTGTGTGTGTGTGTGTGTGTGTGTGTGTGTGTGTTTGTGTATATGTATGTGTTGTGGTTCTACCTGAACGGGGAATGTGGGGCGGTTGACTTTAGGGTGTTGTACCCTTTCCCGGAGCCAGGGTGAAATCAGGACAAATTAATAGCATCTACTTCCCGGGAAGGTTGTTACGAAGCTCAAGTGGGGGAGCATCTCTACAGCCCTCTGCAAACCTTGAAAAGCGTTAAAGGAATGTCTGCCTCTCTTTTTATTACCATTACTATTACGGAAGAGCACGGAGCTGACTGAGTCCGCAGCTTATGGAGTCTAGGGTGTGTTTTCGGCCCGCATTTAATGGGAGAGGAGATTAGGAGGAGGGAGCGCTGAGGAGGGTCACGTTTTGGATGGATTTGGGAATGAGGAGTGACCCGCCCCAGGATGACCTGTGACTTCTTTTCCGAATCTGATATGGGATTGTTCTCCCTCCCTTTCCCGGGTTTATTCATCCCGGGTGACCTGGAGCGGTTCCGGATTCCCTCCGGTTGCAAACTCTGCAGACATCCATGTGGTGGGGGTGGGGGGGCTAAGGAAGTGTGAATGTACTTGCTTGACTATGTGTGTACGGTTGTGCCCCAGGGGAGGAGGAAAAGAGCTCGTCCCGGGGCTCGCTTGAAAGGCCCCTTACAGTGCCTTGCAAACCCCCCACAGCTGGTGCCCGGGGTGGGGGACAGTACTGGGAGGGGTGGCTCATAGCCAAGTTCCTTCTGCCTCTCTGTTGGTGTTGGGGGTCCTGGCTCACATGGGCGCCTCCACGTGACCACCTTTCCCGGATTGGAGAGGTGGAGCTTGTTTGGACAGAGTCGGGGAAGAAGTCGTTTTTGGATGCAGGAGGTTTAAATGTCCAGAGTTTGTGTGACCACCTTCCTATTCCTTGTATTTGTAAAAGACGGATTTTGGCTTGCAGGGCTTTTATATCTAAGGCTGATAGGATGTGAAAGTCTGGAGGTGGCTACCTCACTCTGCTATAGAAAAGGCAGAAAAGGCTTTCCTCTTCTCCATTCCCTCCATCAGCAGCTGACTCTAAAGCCTTAACTTTAGACTCTATAGGATCAAAGATTTAAAGCTGGAAGGCACCTCAGGGAAACTGCGACTTTGGGGTGAAGTGACATGCCCATATGGTAGTAAGTGGCAGAAGTCAGGATTGAACCCAGTCACCTTGATGTCAAATCTCTCTGTATGCTACTGTAGCATGTTGCTTGGTCATGGTCCTGAGAAATGGAGTTGTTTTGAGTTCTGGAGAAGGGGCATTTAGTGATTTAGGGAGAGGCTTAGAAATGTTGTAATGGCTTTAAGAAAAACATTTATTTAGTACCTCTTATGTGCCAGCATTGTGCTAATAAGCACTGGGGTTATAAAGAGTCAAAAAACAGCCCCCTGCCCTCAATAAAGCAGCAATCTGCAGACTTTTACTAGGACACACACACCTCCATCAGGGAAAAAAATTTAAATGAATTAAAATAAATTAAAAAGCATTTCCCCAGTATGTTCCATAAATTATACGTGTGCTACTGCTAATACACAAAAATAGAAGTTTTTTTAAAGTATCAGATCAAAATGAAATAAAGACATGATTCTATGGGCCATAGAAACACTGGAGAATACTGGAGATTATAAGAGTAAAATGGTCACTTTAGAATGGTTTTGGCTGCTGTGTGAGAATAGGATGGAATGAAGGAAGACTTGGGGCCATGAGATGAATTATAAGGCTGTTGCAGAAATCCATTGGAGAAGTGATCAGGGCCTGAACTAGGCTCTTGTGAAGAACAAAGACAGAGGTGCTTCAGCAACTGATTGGGATACTTAGGTGGAGGGAGAGTTGAAGGTGAGGCTGAGGCTGAGAATTTAGGAAGGCCTGTGGTACTCTTGAAATGGGATAGTTTGGAGGACAAAGATAATGTAATAAGATGTGCTTATCCCAAACACCCTTACCTCCTCCTGTGGGACTCATAGGAAGGGAGATAAGAGTCCTTTACTAGTCGCTGCTGCAGCTACAACTCCCTCCCTTCCCCATTTGCTCAGTGTCTGCTGCTTGATACTAGTTTCATCACAGCTGCCTTTAGTTGGGGGAGTTTAGGAACCTGAGAGAAGGCTGAGTAGATTATTAGTGTAATTGTATTAGAGACAAGCCTGGTAGGTTGACAGTCAGGGAGTGGAATGTGGTACTCAGCTTCTGAGTGGTTAACAATGATAATTTTAAAAAGCTAGTGCTTTAAGGTTTCCAAAGCCCTTTGCAAATATCTCATTTTATCCTCACAGCCACCCTGTAAGGTAGGTGCTGTTATCCCCATTTTACAAATAAAGAAACTGAGGCTGAGTGTTTAAGTGATTTGCCTACAGCCCCACAGCTACTACTAAGTGTCTGAGGCAGGATTTGAGCTCAGGTCTTCCTGACCGTAGGTACAGCATTCTATCCACTGTGTCACCTGCCTCTAATCCACTGTGGTCAGACCTTGGTTTTCATTTCAGGAACCACTGCAGTGAAATTTAGGAGTGCATTTCAGCTTCTAAAAACAGTTACAGCTTTTGAACTGAGTGTCCATTTTTATTGTTTGTACTATTAATGTTGGCATTTAATGAAGCATTGTCCCTGGTTTTAATGTCTTTGTGTCAATGTCTAAACTCTAGATCAGCATTACATCTCATTTACCCTCACTGTACCCCACCCCACATACAATACTTAGCACATAACTAAATATTGTATAAATATTTGGTGAAATAAAATTTGTTTTTCCATTAGGAAGATTTTTAAAAATTTTTATTAATTTATTATGATTTATGAACAATCACTTCCATAAGCTTTTCAGTTTTAAATTTTTCTTTCCTCCCCCCCCCAAGATGGCAGGCAATCAGATACAGGCTATACATATACAGTGCTATTAAACATATTTTCACATTAGTCATTGTAAGGAAGAATTAGAACCAATAGGAGGAACCACCAGAAAAAGGAAACAAAACACAATGGAAGAAAAAAAATGGCAAACAATATGTTTCAATCTGCATTCAAACTCCATAGTTCTTTCTCTGAATGTGGATAGCATTTTCCATCATGAGACCTTTGGAGATGTCTTAGAGCTTTGCATTGCTGAGAAGGGCTAAGGCTACATCCTACAACATGGCTGTTAGTGTGTGCAGCATTCTGCTTCTGCTCACGTCACTCAGCATCAGTACATACAAGTCTTTCCAGGTTTTTCTTAAGTCTGCCTGCTTATCATTTCTTATGGCACAATAGTATTCCATTGCATTCATATACCACAGCTTGTTCAGCCATTCCCCAATTGATGGGCGAAGATTGTGTTTATTTCCCAAAAAACCAAGAGCTTAGATTTTTGGTTTGGCTTGATTTTTAATCTTATACATTTGTATCGCTTTCTTCCATTTTTCCCCTTAAGGTTTGAAACATGAATTTGTATGCATGTTTAGCTTGCCTGTGCTTGGGGATAGTAGCTGCTACTCCACAATTTGACCGGACTTTAGATGATAAATGGTACAAATGGAAGTCACAACATAGAAGGACCTATGGAGCGGTAAGCTTTAAGCAACGTTTCCCCCCAACAAGAGTACAGCATGTCCAAGGTGGGACTAAGGAAATGTCATTTCCCCAGAAGCCAAAGATTTATTCAGACAAGAGCTTCGTTTGCTCAAAATTGCTGCTTTTCCCACAGAAGTTTAGAGGCTAGGGATGTCTGTAGCATCAGAATTTGGAACTTCTTCTGGGATGGCAATATTTCAATGTGGTCACCATCCCAACTGGGTGTAAACCAAGTGATTGATAGTAGATTTAGTCTGAGGATGGTTTTACTAGTATGTATAATAATAAAAGCAGAAGCTTATTGAACCTTACATTTTTTTAAATTTACTTCCAGAATGAAGATAATTGGAGGAGAGCAACATGGGAGAAGAATTTGAGAATGATTGAAATGCACAATCAACAGTACAGTGCTGGCAAGCATAGTTTCCAGTTAGAAATGAACAAGTTTGGTGATATGGTAGGTGTGTTGTAACAATCTGATTTTAATACTGAATAGTCAGTTATCTTTTGCTCATGACATAATATAAATCATCTTTTTTTTCATTTTAGACCAATGATGAATTCAGGCAAGTGATGAATGGCTTTAGACAAAATAGATTTCAAAGGAAGAACAAAGGAACTCTGTTTCATGAACCTCTCCTTATGCAGACCCCTAAATCTGTAGACTGGAGAGAAAAAGGCTATGTAACTCCTGTTAAGAATCAGGTATGAAAAGTTGCTTAAGCTTGATCCATAGATAACTCAGATAAAACTCAGTGAAGCTTATGATTGATAATACAATCTCTTAAAAAGATGAGTAAGATTATCTTGTATACAACTAACCAGTGCTTCCTTTTGATGTTTTCAGGGTCAGTGTGGTTCTTGCTGGGCATTTAGTGCAACTGGTTCCTTGGAAGGCCAGTGGTTCCAAAAAACAGGCAAACTTGTTTCACTTAGTGAACAGAATTTGGTTGACTGCTCTAGGAATGATGGCAACGAAGGCTGTAATGGTGGTTTAATGGATAATGCCTTTGAATATGTGAAGAAAAATGAAGGCATTGATACAGAGGAATCATATCCCTATGAGGGAAAGGTGAATATAGTTATTGGATTCCCCATCATTTTGGTTTGGGATGGGAGCTGAGGAGGCCTGCAAAGACTGAAGACCTAAATACCCACCTTCCTAACTAAAGAAAGTCTCTAACTGAATCCAAAATATATCAACGCTAAAAATTAGTTTCCTTCACTATGAATACAATCACCCATTGAGAGGAGATCTTAGGAAGTATGTAGACTGTGTTGTCTTAGACACGGTAGTGTCTAAGAGATCATTTAGTCAGACATCATCATTTTACAATGACTTGCTCAAGATCACAAACATAGTAATAAGGGGCAAAGTCTGGATTGGAAACCAGGTTCCCTGAACCTAAATCCATTCTTGCCTTTGTAGCCTACACTTGTGCCTCCCTGACACCTAGCTCCCACAAGTGCCTTCTTAGGAGCAGGGAATTAAATGACAATTGAGTCTGATTTTGCATAACTGCTGACATTTATCTCATCCTTAAGGTTTACAAACATGTCCTTCCTTTAATTTCTTTTGATCCTCAAACAGCCCTGTCAGGGGGAGGTATTATCCTGATTTTTCTAATAACTGCTCATCCTCAGTCTCATGATCACAAAGCCTTCTTTCAATGGGACTTTCAAATAGTCCTTTACCCACCCATATCCAGTTGTCTTCTTGAGCTGTTCATCTAATAAACTGATGGAAGAACATGACCCATAGATTTATTAATTTCAAGACCATCAATTTAAAATTCATCTGGGCAATACCACTGATAGTAGACCCAAACCTTTTTTCTGTTTCATTTTAAAAGGATAGTGACTGTCGGTATCGGGCAGAATGCTCTGGTGCTAATGTCACTGGATATGTGGATATCCCATCTGGTCAGGAAAGGGCTCTTGCAAAAGCTGTGGCTACTGTGGGTCCCATATCTGTTGCTGTTGATGCAGGACATGCATCTTTCCAGTTCTATCGGTCTGGTAAGCATTCATTCCTCATTATTTCTGCAACAATGCATTTAACTGTATTACTGCCATTCACTGGTTAGCATTTCTCAAGTTCATATTTCACTTGAATATCCTAGGTATTTATTATGAACCAGAATGCAGTAGTGAACAGCTAGATCATGGCGTGCTGGTTGTGGGCTATGGTGTTGAAGCAAAGAATGGAAAGAAATACTGGATTGTCAAGAACAGGTAAACCAAGATCTTGCCTGTAACGTCATTGACCGGCTTGTTGCCAATTCCTGGTTATTTCATTTTGAAGAAAGGGGGAGGAGGAAGAAGGGTAGAGTTCCTGGGATCCTGAGAAATGGAGAAAGGATGTTCATGGGTGGAAGGGGCCCTGTTTTTAAGATCCAAAGTAGGTTGAGAGTTCCCCCTCGATAGTATAAAAGATTTCCTGCTGCCTAGTTTGTTGGACTGTTCTAATACAGTTGTTGTCAGACTGACTCACAAAGTACTGTGGGAAAAGCACTTCACTTGGAAAACCTGAAAGTACTTAGTGTTGAGTGAGTGGTTGTCATGAACTAGGGCATCTAGGTGGCACAGTGGCTAGAGAGAGCTTGCCCCTGGAGTCAGGAGGACCCATGTTCAGTTAGGACCTCAGACACTTCCTAGCTGTGTGATCCTAGGCAAGGTATGTAATCGTGTTTGCCTCAGTTTCCTCATATGGGAAATGAGCCAGAGAAGGAAATGACAAACCAATCTAGTATCTTTGGTCATGAAGAGTCTGATACAACTAATCAACTAAACAATAACAAAGTTGTCACCAACAATTATTTTCATTGCTTTCTGAAAGGTCCAACTAATTTTTTAAATTCTGTTGCAATGTGTATCAGAAGGCTTTGCACTCCTAAAGTAAAAAAGGTAGTTTTGAATGGTGCTGTTAAACTTAATACTCCCCTTTCTTTTCAGCTGGGGTGAAGAGTGGGGCGACCAGGGATATGTTTTAATGACCAGGGACCAGAGTAACCACTGTGGAATAGCAACAGCTGCCAGCTATCCTAAAGTATGATGTCATTGACTGAGGATCGCTTCACAGAGATGGGATCTGACTTGTGTCATTTGGGATCAAACACTTGAATCACCCAGGATCCAAGTTGTAATTTGAGTTTCTTTTGACATTTTTACATTTGTGAAATGTAAACACTACTTTGTTATAAATAGCTTGTAATATTGCTTAATTCAAAGAATTCACATTTTAAAATTGTATGTATAAAGCTTTACCTTTTTAAATAAACCTTGATTCGATATATATATATATATATATATATATATATAGATATAGATATAGATATAGATATATAGATATAGATATATAGATATGAACTTTAGGAGCACTGATTTTCCTTCAGTGTGTTAAATTTTGTAGCAGGAGACAAGACCATTCTGCCATAAAGAGGGGAAGAGACCAAACAAAACGTCATCAGTTTGAGAGCTGAAGTAGTCCAGAGGAATGATCAGCTCCAATCTGTTGTACAGATGAAGAATCTCATTGGACTCATTCACAAAGTCACAGCACAAAGTGGCTTGTTGGATAGGATAGGCCTTGGTTGAGAGAATGCTCCATGTGGAATCAGGCACTGGGCTCTTCAGTCCAGCCTCTGCTGTGTACTAATGGGATTGATTGGATAAGTGACTAAATCTCTGGGCTTCCAAGTCTCTTCATCTGGAATATGATGAAGGCATTAGACTTTAGATCTAAACCTGTGATCCTATGACTCCCAGTTAAGTGTATCTTTTCTTCTATCACAGAATATGCAAAAATATGATGGGAGAAGTGGATAACTCAGGATTTAGAGTCTCAGTGACCTGGGTTTTCATCTTGGCTCTGCCACGTATGAGATAGTGAAGTGGTACCTTAATTAGAAGGTTAGGCTTAGACTCAGGAAGACCTGAGTTCAAATCTGGCCTTACACACATACTAGCTGTGTGACCATGGGCAAGTCACTTAACCATATTTGCCTCAGTTTTCTCAAGTATAAAATGAAAATATCCTGCTGGGTTATCAAATGAGATTATATTTGCCAAGTGCTCAAAAGTGCCTGGCCTATAGTAGGCACCATGTAAATGTATATTCTGCCCTGACTTAGAGGCAAGTAGATAGCACAGTGGATAGAGCTTTGGCCTGGAGTCAGGAAGACATGTCTTCAGGCCTGTGCTGAGACACTTACTAGCTATGTGACCCTTGGCATATCACAGTTTTTCTTTGCCTTGAAGGCAGCTAGGTGTTCAGTGGATAGAACACTGGGCCTGGAGTCACGAAGAACTGTGTTCAAATCTAATTGAAATATTTACTAGCTGTGTGATGCTGGGTAAGTCACTTAACCTCTATTTGCCTTAACCTGCTGGTGAAGGAAATGTTATCTGTGCCAAGGAAACCTCATGGACAACAACCCTACCTCACTCCCATGTCCTAGGGGTGGAACATTAGATAAGTGACAATGTCTCTGGGGCCTTCCATTTGCATTCATCTCCAAAACAAGGGGACAAGACTACATGATCTCAAGTTCCCTGCTGGCTCTAAATCCATGATCTTGTGATAATCCATTTCACCTGTTCACTTGTAAGAGCAAGATTAGAACAGCTCCTTTAAAATGAGAATTCCATATATTTAAGTATTCCATGTGTTAAAATATATGTAAGCAAAGCATACATTATGCAGCAAGGATTTTTTAAAAATTTATTTTGAATTATCAACAATGAGTCCCATAAACTTGAGTTTTAAATTTTTCTCCCCTCCCCACCTCCCTCCTCAAGATGGTGAGCAATCTGATATAGGCTATACATATACATGCCTATTAAACATTTTCACATTAGTGATGTAAGGAAGAATTAGAACCAATAGGAAGAACCACCAGAAAGAGTAAACAAAACACAACAGAAGAAAAAAAATAACAAATAGTATGCTTCGATCTGCATTCAAACTCCATGGTTCCTTCTTTGGATGTGGATAGCATTTTCTATCATGAGGACTTTGGAGATGTCTTAGGTCCTTGTATTGCTGAAAAGGGTTAAGTCTATCAATATTAGTCATCATACAACATGGCTGTTACTGTGTACAAGGTTCTCCTGGTTCTGCTCACTTCACTCAGCATCAAACCATACAAATCTTTCCAGGTTTTCCGAAGTCAGCCTGTTCATCATTTCTTATAGCACAATAATATTCCATTACATTCATATACCACAGCTTGTTCAGCCATTCCCCAAATGATGGGCATCTTCTCAATTTCCAATTCTTTGCTACCACAAAAAGAGCTGCTATAAATATTTTTGTACATGTGAGTCCTTTTCCCATTTGTATAATCTCTCTGGGATATTGCCCTAGAAGCGCTGCAAGGATTTTCAGAACAAAACCTTGCACTGTTTAAGAGGCAAGTAGGTGACTAGGATAGAGCTCTCGTCAAGAAGATTTTGAGTTCAAATCTTGCCTCAGATGCTTATTAGCTGTGTAACTCAGCTAATCACTTAACCTCTGCCCTCAGTTTTTTCATCTGTAAAATGGGGATAATAATAGCATCTACTTCCCAGAGTTGACGTGAGGATCAAATGATATATTTGTAAAGTGTTTAGCAAACAAACCCATCTAAATGCTATTATTATTGCTTCACAATATCCACTGCCTGATATTCTATTCAAAAAAAATAAAAAGAGACATTTAGGGTAAAGAATCAGCATATATGATACTATGATGTGGTTTAGAGGTTCAGGGGTGCTGGGACCCCAATTTCACAACATGCGGGTTCTGTCTGAAAGAATTCAACCCAAGCCTTCTTTCAGCCAAAGACAAGGTTTATTATAACAACCATCATATTGGGCAGACTCTTGAGTCTGAACATTAGTAGCTGTTGGCTAGATTATAAGAATCTAAGTGGTTAGATTTTAGGAATCTGAGCAGTGGCTAGATTATAAGAATCTAAGCATCTTAATGGAGATGAGATGGACCTTATATACAAAAAGACTATGGGAAGGATCTAGGAGTGGTCAAGTAATCTATGAGGTAATAGAACTCCAGGAGTGGCCAAGGGAGAATGGAGCCTAGATAGGATTAAGGGTGGGAAGTGGCAGGGAGTAGGGGGCCACTGGGAGGTAAGACAATGAAGGGCCAGGCTAGGTTAAGGGTAACAGATTGGCCATAGCCACAAAGAAAGGCCAGTTGATGGGATTATAGCCTCAGGTGAATGCCAGAGATTTGGCCATGTGGTCCAGGGTTTTTTCTTTCTGGGGCCCAGATCCCAACCCCATCACTATAATAGGATGAGGGTGCTTTTATGATACTAAAAGAAATGGAAAATCTTACAAATGGAGGTAGATTTGAACTATAAATTCAGCAAAGACTTAAAGCTTAAAAACTTAAAGGCTAAAGCCTTAAGAGGGAATATGAACAAGTGTGGGTGGGTTAGCACACTCTTGATCTGGGAGAACCTCAAAAGAGATTTAGGACAAAGAGTCCATACAATTGGTAATAAGCTTATTATCCCCATTTGGGAGTAAATGATAATATACTTAGGTTCAAGAAAGTTTATTTTATTTATTTATTATGTATTTATTATTTATGTATTTATTACAGGATGGTTTGAGATTGATGTCACAGACAATAACCATACCTTAACACCAAGTCTGTAGGTTTCCCTGGAAACATACTGGGTAGTATTCCTTTAAAATGCACTGATGCACGTGCACATGCACACACACACACACACACACAAACACACACAGAGTATGTCAAGTTGCTAACTCTAAAATGGAAAATGTTATATTCATGATTAAATTTTGTTGTGTATGATTTTTGCTAGGCAGTGGGGTGAAGTGACTTGCCCAGGGTCACACAATAGTAAGTACCAAGTGTCTGAGGCTGGATTTGAACTCAGGTCCTCCTGACTCCAAGGCCAGCATTCTATCCACTATGCCACTCAGCTGTACCTAATGAGGATGGAGATCTAGATCCCAAAAAGGAAAAACCCTGGACTTTCCCACATGACCAAATCATTCACCTGAGACTATAATTTCATCAACTGGGCTTTCATTGTGGCTGTACCCAATGTCCCAATTCTCTGTTACCCTTAACCTAGTTTAGCCCTCCATTGTCTTACCTCCTCATGGCCCCAGGCCACTTCCCACCGTTTATCCTATCTAGGCTCCATTCTCCCTTGGCCATATGGTCTAGGTCTCTGGTGTACCATTACCTGAAGACTGCTTGGCCACTCCTAGATCCCTCCTATAGTCTTTCTGTATATAAAGTCCATCTTGTCTCATTAAGATTCTAGGAGTCTTATAATCTAGCCACTGCTTAGATTCTTCAAATCTAGCCAATAGCCTACTAATGTTCAGACTCTGCCCAATATGATGGATGTTCTAATAAACCTTGTCTTTGGCTGAAAGAAGGCTTGGATCCAATTCTTGTGGGCAGGACCCATGTGTTGTGATGTTGGGGTCTCAGCACCCCTGAACCCGTAACCCTCATCACCCCCATGATTAAATCTTTTGAGATTTGTTAATGGTAATGTGAAGTTTCTGGGCTTAAAAAATACTTGATTTGGTTCCCAAGTCTATTAAGCGGCAGTTAAACTTTCTACTCCAGGAGTCTTGTGATAATTGACTTCCTAGGATTTCTTTAATTTCAATATATTTTGTTTTGACATGAAAGACACTGCGACTCCACAAACACCCTAACAACTTCTCTCCCTCTCTCCTGCAGTTAAAAACCACCTCATAGAGTGAATGTGACTCATAAAATGTGTCACTTTCCATTATTGTGGTTTTACTGTTTTTGTTTTGTTTGGTTTTTTTAAAGAGAAAAGCCACATCATTGTCCATTTTACAGGGTAACCCAAAAGTCTTAGGGCAGTTTTAAGCCATTAAAGCATTAAATTGCTGGGACATCCTGTATTTGACCCAAGGTTTATAACCTTTTAATGTTAGCTTTACTTATTTTGTTATAATTATTGTACATAATTGTTCTCTTGGCTCTGTTTTCTTCTGTCTGTCTCAAGTCTTAGCATGGTTCGCTGAATTCTACATACTTTCCTTCCTTATGGGACAATAATTCATTACATTTATATACCATAATTTGCTCAGTTATTCTCTAATCATAGGATACATGTGAGATCATGCCTAGGAGCAACTAAGTCATTGGGCTAGTGAATACTAAGCTCTTGCTTAATAAATGCTGATTGGCTGACTGATTGACTTGGCTCTTGTACTCCCTGGGATATTTCAGCCTCTTTCTCCCTCTCCCCTTCCCACTTCCTTTCTTCTGCTTTCTTTTATAATCAAAACAACTCAACCTTTGCCTGTGAGAAGGGCTAATCTATTGTCTTCCTGACTTCTCATACCAAAATGCCATTTGTATAGTCTCCCCATAAGAAGATAAGGTCCTTGAGGGCAGGGACTCTACAGAAGTCTAGGCTATTTCTGCCTCAGGCAAACACCAGAGACTTGGTTCAGGGGCTTTGAGATCCTTCTAGGGGTCCAGTGCAAATCCCATCCTCCATCATAACTGGACCACACAGTATATGGAGAGGAGCAGAAAATAAGAAAATTGCACTGATCATCTCCTGAAAGAGATCCCAAAATGAAAACTCTCAGGAATATTATGGCCAATTTCCAGAGTTACCAGGTCAAGAAGAAAATATTTCAAGCAGCCAGAAAGAAACAATTCAGGTATGGTGGAGCCACAGTCAGGATAACACAAGATTTAGCAACTTCTACATTAAAGGATTGGAAGGCTTAGAATATGATGTTCTGTGGAGAGCAAAACAACCAAGAATCACCTATCCAGCAAAACTGAGTATAATCCTTCAGGGGAAAAAAAATGATATTCGGTGAGATAGAGGACTTTCAAGCATTCTTGATGAAAAGACCAGAGCTGAATAGAAAATTTGACTTTGAAATACAAGACTCAACAGAAGCATAAAAAGGTAAACAGGAAAGGGAAATCATAAGGAACTTAATAAGGTTAAACTGTTTACATTCTTACATAGGAAAATGATATTTATAACTCATAAACCCTTTCTCATTATTAGGGTAGTTAGAAGGAGTATATATAGATAGAGGGTACAGGTTTGAGTTCAATATGAAGGGATGATATCTAAAAAGTAAAATTAAGGAATGAGAGAAGAACAGACTGGGAAATGGAGAAAGGGAGAGGTAGAATGGGTATAAATTATCTCACATAAAAGAAACAAGAAAAAGCTTTTTATAGTGGAAGAGAAGAGCGGGAAGGCAAAGGGAAGTGAATGAACCTTATTCTCATCAGAACTGGTTCAAAGAGGGAATAACATACACATTCAATTGAGTATAGAAATCTATCTTCCCCTGCAGGAAAGTAGTAGAGGAAGAGGATAATAGAAAGGGGGAGTGGTGATAGAAGGGAGGGCAGATTGGGGGAGGGGGTATTCAGAAGCAAAACACTCTTGAGGAAGGACAGAGTGAAAAGAGAGAGAGAGAATACAATAAATGGGAGGATTTTGAAGCAAGTTTTTCTAATAAATGCCTCATTTCTCAAACATGGTGAACCAAGTCAAATTTATAAAAATAAAAGCCATTCCCTAGTTAATAAAAGATCAAAAAATATGATGAGTTTTCAGATGAAGTAATCAAAGCTATTTATAGCCACATGAAAAAATATTCTAACTCACTATTGATTGGAGAAATGCAAATTAAAAAATTCTGGGTTACTGCCTCATACCTATTAGATTGGCTAAAAGGACAGAAAAGGTAAATGACAAATGTTGGAAAGGATGTGGGAAAAATGAGACATTAATGCAATGTTGGTGGAGTTGTGAAGTGATTCAACCATTCTGTAGAGCAATTTGGAACTATGCCCAAAAGACTATGAAACTATACATAACCTTTAACCTAGCAATACCACTACTAGATCTGTATCCCAAAAGAGATTAAAAAAAAAAAGCAAAAAAGGAAAAGACAAATGTACAAAAATATTTATAGCAGCTCTTTTCTGGGGACAAAGAATAGTAAATTTAGGCAATGCTCATCAATTGGGGAATGGCTGAACAAGTTGCAGTATGTGATTATGATGGAATAGTATTGTTCTATAAGAAATGATGAGCAAGATGCTCTCAGAAAAACCTGAAAAGACTTTCATGGACTGATGCAAAGTCAAATGTATTGCATAAAATGTAATGGCAATATTGTAAGATGATCAGTGTGAATGACTTAGCTATTTTCAGCAATGCAATGATCCAAGACAACTCTGAAAGACTTATGACGAAAAATGCTATCCATCCCCAGAGAAAGAACTGATGGTGTCTGAATACAGATTGAAGCACACTTTTTTTTTACTTTATTTATTTTTCTTGAGGTTTTTTTTGTCTATGTTTTCTTTCTACACATGCATAACATATATCAAACTGCTTGCCTTCTCAGTGAGTTGGGATGGGGAGGGAAGAAGGGAGAAAATTTGGAAATCAAAGTTTAAAAACAAATGTTTAAAATTATTTTTACATGTAAGTGGGGAAAAAATAAAAATAAAACACTAAAAAAAAGAATATAAGAAAATTGGTAAGATAGCAAAGTGCCAGGTTGGGAAGAGCTTTATTTATTTTTTAATAAATTTGTTATTTATTTATTTTTAGCACTTTTGTTTTATTTTGAGTTCCAAATTCTTTCCCTCCCTCCTGCCTTATGTGATATCAATTATACATATGCTATCATGCACAAAAATTTCCATATTAGACATGTTGCAAAAAAAAAAAGGCAAAAAAAACAAAGTTAAAAAAATTATGCTTCAATTTGCTCTCAGACTTCAGCAGTTCTCTCTCTGGAAGTGGGTAGTGGGAAAAATTTTAAATGCCAAACAAAGGACTTTTCTATCTGATCTTGGAGTTAATTAAGGAGCCAGTTGAGTTTATTGAGTGACGTATATTTTTTGCACTGTGGGTCTTTGCTTGTTGTCACTAACTTCCTTAAGATGTAAACCCAATAGTGGGAGGTCTGGATCAAAAGGATAGGAATAATTTAGTAACTTCTTGAATAATTACAAATTGTTTTGACCAATTTTCAGTACAGGAGCAAAGTTACTATCCTGCCATATCCCTTCCAACAATGAATATTCCAATCTTATCATCTTTGCTAATTTCATGGGTGTGAGTAGGTGTGTGAGTTGTTTTAATGAACATTTTCCTGATTATTAAGCATTTTGAACAATTTTTCATAAGGTCAGTCATTTAAATATCCTTTGTTTTTTTAAACTGTTTATGCATACAATTTGACCACTTGTGTATTAGAGAATGTTTCTTAGCCTCATATATTTTTGGCAAATCTTAAAAGATTTTTGGATATCAGAGACTACTGATATTCAAGGGTCTAATTTTTAATTTGTTATTCTGGCCATAAAACACTGTTATATCATTTCTTTAAAAGCAATTAGGACCAGATATGCATCAAATAATACTTGCTTCAAATAATAATTGCTTCAAATAATCAGAGACTAGCTCCTTCCTCCCCTTACAATCCATATGTAAATTGTTGGACCTGCCTTTAAAAGCAATTTTTTTTTATCTTTTTACATTGTTCTAATATTTCTTGTTGAATCTCAGCATTCTTTTTCAGAGTGTCTATGGTTTTTATTAAAATATTCTATCTATTCTAAACTTTAGATTCTCATTTGTTTCTTTAAAATTCTTCAGTAAGTGCTCTAATTTCCCTCCTTATATCTTCCTTTAATTCTTTTAATTAACCTCTCAGTCACACTCAAGATTCTATTCCTCCCACATGACACTCCACCTCTCATTTTCATGCCTTTTTACACTGGCTGTCTGATATTCCTGGAATGCACTTGCTCCTTAGCTCCACCTAATAGAGTCCCTTTCTACCTTTAAAATTTAGCTCAAGTACTATCTTCTTAATGATCCTTTCCTGATTCCTTCAAATGCTAGTGCACTCCCTTCCAAATTATCATATTTAACTACAATATATGTGTGTGTATGTGTGCGTACATATACATGTTACATAAACATATGACATGTGTGTGTGCATATTCGGTCACTTCATACTTATGATGGAGATATATATAGGTATATATATGTGTGTGTATATATATATGTGTGTATGTATGTGTGTATAGGAATATATATATATATGAATATATATATATATGAATATATATATGTGTGTATATATATATATATACACACCTGTGGTGTCCTCCATTTGAATGTTATCTCTTTGTGAATAGAAATTAGCTTAGAGTTGCTTAAGGCCCCACTGTTGCTTTGAGCTCCTCTGGCTTCCAGCTTTGAGAGGGAAAATACGTGAGGCCAACCCTACTTCAGGTTGCTGAAGGAAAAAAGACTGAGAAGACAGGAAAGTAGCCAATAGTCTCTATCATGTCTCTATCCTCACCTTACTTCGCTAGAGACTTTAGGGAACTTCCCCTTGAGTGAAATCTAAGATTCTTTCCCTTGGTTGGACTGATTTACCTCATTCCTAATGAGAATTCCTTTAATCTGTGATGTCTAGTATATATTCTCATACGTATACTTTTTCTGATTTCTGTTTTGCTACCGATTTGGACAAATAGGTTTCCAGGGCTAAGTGTCATATATGTTCATTGTGGAACTGCTATTTGGTAGGAAGGGAGTAGAGCCTCAAATAGAAAGCTTGGGGTCCTCAATAGTGAAATGGCAATCAGAAGTTAGATTGACCCTGAAAACCTCAACTTCTCCTAGACTAATAACGCTTGAGGGAGGAGATAGGTATAACTCTAACCTGGTACCCTCTTTCTCCAAGGAGAACAAAGTGGCAGCCTCTGATTCCAACCTCCTGGCAGAAATTAAATTCTCCCTTGGAGAAGGGTGGGAGGAGAAAAAGATAGAGATATCTACTGGAGTCACACAAAGGCACCACATACATACCAGGGAACAACCCCTGCCACATGTATAAAATACAGTATCTTAAACTTTTCAAAGTGCTTTACATGGCTTATTTCATTTGATCCTTAACAATAACCCTGCAAGGTGGATGCTTTTATTTATCTTTTCCTAATGAGACTCAGAGAGGTTATGGCTTCTCAGGTCACTTGCTAACACAGCTAGCAAGTATCAGAGGCAGGAATTTTGATCCGGGTCCTTCTGACTCCAAAGTATATTACACAATCCACTACAGGCAAACAATTATAATAGACAACATTATAATTCAGATCCTAAATTGTCAAATAGTCATATTTCTAATTCCTATAGTCAAATTTTTAATTACTTTCCTCTCCCTCCCTTAATGAATTTAATGATTCACTTTGAAAATATGGGGCAAGTCACTTAGCTACTCTTCAAAACAGGGATGCATGACTGCTTCCCAGAGACCTAATTAAAAATGGCAGAGTGTTTACACATCACTGAGTGAAAAGTATATGAGTATGGAATTTTATTTTCTTGTTCAAAGAATGATATTTAATTTGACTTGATTTCACAAACTTTTATCAAGTACCTACTACATTGCTTGCACAATGGTGCTTGGTATTATTGAGACAAAGGCATAAATGAAAAGCAATCCCTGCCCTGAAGAGGCTTACATTTTCTAACAGTAATTTTGTTTTGTTTTTGTTTTCTGAGGCCAAGTCTTTGTTAGCTAAATAATATTGGTCTTAATCCACATACTGTGAAAATGAGTTAACCCTATCACAATAATTCTCTCCAATTTATGTGAGCATATTTTGACATTATAAATGCAGTTCTTAAGGAAATCTTTAAAAGTCTTCAGCTTAATTGATTTCTAGTTATTGCTTAGCAAGATATAGCCTTTTCAACAGGCAGTCAGCATAAAAATGAGCCTATATTATCCAGGTTGTTACCAGGTGGGCTTACAAAAAATCTTTGTTCTAGATAGGTAGCATAGCAGATAATGCAGTGGATTTGAGGGTCAGAAGACTTGAATTCAAATCCTGCCTCAAGACACTAGCTCTGTGAACCTGGGCCAATCATTTATCTTCCCCCAACCTCAGTTTCTTCATCTGAAAAAAGAGACTAATGATACCTACCTCACAGTGTAGTTGTGAGGATGAAGAGCTTTGCAAACCTTAAAGCCCTAAGCTCTCTCTAACCGTCCCTCTGCCACATGCCTCTCGATTTCATAGAGCAGCTTCTTTTGTCAAGATTTCTCTGATCCTGGCAATAGTAAAGCACCTTCCCCACCCCACCCCCACACACTTTTGGCGGGAGGTGGGGGTGGTCCTGGAATTTAACTGGCATTTCTTAACAGCAGCAGGGCAGCTAGGTGATGTGGTGGATAGAATGTGGAGCCTGAAGTCAGGAGGACTCATCTTTATGAGTTCAAATCTTGCCTCAGATACTTAATAGCTAGCTGTGTGACCCTGGGCAAGTCTTTTAACCCTGTTTGACTCAGCTTCCTCATCTGTAAAATGAACTGGAGAAGGAAATGGCAAACCACTCCAGTATTTTTGCCAAGAAAACCTCAAATGGGGTAATGAAGAGTCAGACATGACTGAACAACATTGATGGCAGCAGAGAGAGAAAAGAGGTAGAGTGAAGTGACTCAACTAGAAAGAGAATGAGGAAAAGGGAATTGAATAGGAAATTTTTCTAGGACTAAATTAATAAAACTGATGATTTTGTGTAACTGATATATTAATTCTAGAGTCAATTCCAAAAATGTTTTCAGCACAGTAACAACAGTATTTTCTATATGTGTATATATTTATGTATGCATACATATACATATACATATATACATATATTCTTGTATGTGTATACACACATATATTCTGTTGTGACAGTAAGAAAATTCTTATTTTGTAATCATAACTTATATTTACCTATTTCTCCTTGATAGTCTCTTCCCTCTAGATTTTTGTGACACTGCTCTCGCTCTCTCTCGGTCTCTCTCTCCTCTCTCTTTCTCTCTCTCTGTGTCTCTCTCTCCTCTCTCTCTCTCTCTCTCTCTATCTTCTCTCTCTCTCTCTCTCCTCTCTCCTCTCTCTTTTTCTCTCTCTGTGTCTCTCTCTCTCCTCTCTCTCTCTCTCTCTCTCTCTCTCTCTTCTCTCTCTCTCTCTCCTCTCTCTTTCTCTCTCTCTGTGTCTCTCTCCTCTCTCTCTCTCTCCTCTCTCTTTCTCTCTCTCTGTGTCTCTCCTCTCTCCTCTCTCTCTCTCTCTCTCTCTCTCTCTCTCTCTCTCTCTGTCTCTCTCCTTCTCTCTTTCTCTCTCTGTGTCTCTCTCTCCTCTCTCTCTCTCTCCTCTCTCTTTCTCTCTCTCTGTGTCTCTCCTCTCTCCTCTCTCTCTCTCTCTCTCTTCTCTCTCTCTCTCTCTCCTCTCTCTTTCTCTCTGTGTCTCTCTCTCCTCTCTTTCTCTCTCTCTGTGTCTCTCTCTCCTCTCTCTCTCCTTATTCTTCTCTTAGCTGTTGTTGACACTGTCTAACTGTTCCTTCTCAGTCTCCCTTGTTGGATCAGCATCCAGATCTTCCCTAATAACTGTGGGTGTACATATAATCCAATTTAAGTATAAGGCTTACATTTAAGTATGGGCCTTAAGTATAAGGTCTTCATTTGTTAACGAGCTTATCAAAAGCAGAGTTAAAGAGTTAAAAGATAGACTTGTTTGGTCCACAGTAGTAGCTTTGCTCATTTAATTGAAACAAGGTTCTCCAAACTTTTTTGAATGTGTATTCCTATCAGTAAAAAAGTTTTGAGTATGAACATTTCATACAACATATGTTTGCATGTATTCACATGCATATGTGTGTACATATACACACATGTATATATACACATACACATATGCATATATGTTGTTGTTGCTCAGTCATTCAATAGTGTCTTTGTGACCCCGTGGACCGTACTGTCCGTGGGGTTTTCTTGGCAAAGATGCTGGTTTGTCATTTTCTTCTCCAGTGGATTAAGGCAAGCAGGTTAAGTGACTTGCCAGGGTCACACAGCAAGTAAATGTCTGGCATCAAATTTTAACTCAAGTCTACCTGACTCTAGGCCCACTGCTCTAATTACTAAGCCTCTTAGCGGCCTCCTATACATATATGTTTATTTATTTATAATAATATTTATATAGCACTTTAAAGGTTTGCAAAGAGCTTTATGATTTCATTTTATCCTCACAAAAACTCTAGGAGGTAGATATTATTCTTCCCATTTTACATGTGAGGAAACTGAAGCAGACAGAAGTTAAATGACTTGCCCAGGGTCACACAACCAGTAGGTACTTGAGGCTGTACTTGAATCCAGATTCTTTTGATTCTAGATCCATCACTCTAACCGCTGTGACAACTAGCTGCCTCTATATAATATACTAATTTTTACACACAAAAATTTGAAAGAATAAGTTAAAGTCAAAGTTTGATACAAAAGTCTACATTTGGGGGTTTATTGAAAAAGACAGTAATATCTTCAGAACTGTGCTTTGGGAAAGTCATGTTGAGGCTAGATTGGAAAGGGGAGAGACTTGAGGAAGGGAGAACAATTAGGAAGTTATTGTAACAGTCAAGGGAAGAGATGATAAGCCTAAATGAGGGTGTTGGCTGTGTGTGTGTATTAAGTACAGGGGATAGATGCATAGATGTTTGAAGGTAAAAATGGTAAGATTTGGCAACTGATTTGATATGCAAGGTGTGGGAAAGAGAAAAGTTGACTATGAGCTCACCTAGGTGACTGGAAGAATGATGATGCCCTTGGCAGTAAGAGAGTAGGCTAGGGTTCAGAAAAAGAATGGGTGTTGGGGAAAGATAATGTGAGATCTATAATACAGATCTGAACCCATCCATGCCTGTTCACCCCACAGGTGCCACTCAGTCCTACTGCAAAGGGGAGGGGAGGAGAGGACTCTTAACCACCAGCCATTGTCCTGGGGCTCAGAGCCTCCTGAGGGATGCAGTCAGCTAAGAGGCACCTGCTGTATCTATAAGGTGATTTGGGGGCCAATGCATGGATATGCTGGAATGAGAGGGCTGGCACATGTACCTTTGGGGTAGTCTTTAACTGTTTCGGGAAGTCCTTGCCCAGTGCAAAAGTCAGGAGTTTCCACAGTCAAAGGAAAGGGTAAGGTGATGTAGTAATAATGGGAGAAGGCAGTGGTGAGGTTGAATGGGAGAAAAATTCCTGTGACTATGAGAGTAAGGTGCCAGCGACCTTGTCCCTCTTGGGTTGGTTGATCACACCCTCCTCTGGGTCATTCCACAGTTTGGGGGGTGGGAGGCAAGACAAGGAATAGAGCGACTTTGTGGCTCACCTGGTTAGAGCATAGGTCCTTGAGTCCAAGATTCCAAAAAAGAAATCACAGGCTCCTAGAGGTCCCTGAAAGACATGTCAAGATTGGTGCCTAATATCCTTATCAAGAAGTTAACAATTTCACTTACTAATATAATGTCATAGCAAATCAAAAGTGAGTTGATCGTCATTGATTTAAGGCCAATAAATTAAACAACTGAAATATCTTTCTCACACCTTCAAGTCAGTCTCAGGATATGTGAGATGTGCCTTTAATTTGTTTGCTGGAAACATTTCTTCATTGTCTGTTCTAAATTCTATTGAGAGCATTTCTTTTGATTGGTTTGGTGCATATATGAACCTTAGGACTCTTGAGAGAAAGAATGTGAAGTATAGAGGTAAACGTGTGAGGCGTAGCCTTAAATTTGCCATCAGAATTCTGATGGTTTTTTTCTACCTGTGTGACCTTGAGCAAGTCAATTAACTTCTCTGGGCCTCAGTTTTTATATGTGTAAGATGAGAAGTTTAGTCTAGAAGTAGATAATCTCTAATATTTGCTCTAGCTCTAAATCTTCTTATATTGCTTTTCTTCTTATTGTTTATGAGCATTCAGAACTAAATAATGTACTTAATTTCTGTGGAGACTATGGTATTACATTTGCATATAACTACTGAGTGTGCCTACTCTGCATTTGGCTGGGTAATTCCCAGGGATAAAATGGGCATTGATATGGTGCAGAGATCAGTAAAGTATAATAAATCAATAAAGGAGATTTATATCTCCTGTTATATTTCATAACAATCCAAGAAAATTATTTTCCATTCAGATTCTTAGTTTCTGGTCATAGGAAATCTCATTTAAACTATTGTAGTAGTAATGGGACTTTTTCCATATGATTGACATAAATGAACATAAGTTTTTTCTAGATAAAGGAATAACAACAGATCAATTTAAACTGATGTGTGGCCCCACTGTTTTCCTTTGCTTTAAAGTTAGGACAAGACGAACATAAACTTTCTATCTGTTTGGAAAATAGTTTTCTCTCCCTAACTTCCCTATTCCTTCCAATCGTCCAGGTTTGCAATCTGGGAGTCATCACTCTCCTTCACCTGTCTCTCTATGTATACTAGAAAACGTTAGATTGTGAGTTCCTTGAGGGCAGAGACTGTCTTTTGCCTCTTTTTGTATCCCCAGTGCTTAGCATAGTGCCTGGCACTTAGTAGGTATCTAGTTAAATGTTTATTGATTATCAGCTGTCAAGCTTTATCAATTCTACCTCAACAAAATCTCTGATCTACCTCCCCTTTTCTTGACTCACAGGGCCATCGCCCTAGTTCAGATCTTCCATACCTCTCACTCAGACTATTGCAATAGCCTCCTAATTAATCTCCCTGCCTCCATTCCCTACCCTCTCCAGTAAATCCTCCACACAGCTACCAAAGTAATATTCCTTAAATGCAGGCCTGGTCATATTTCTTCCCAAGTCAATAAGCTCCAGTAGTTTCCTGTTGCCTTCACATGTACCATAGTCTACCCAAACTGGTTGACTTTCTGTCCTTCACATACAATATTACATATCCTCCCTCCATGCCTTTTAATAGGCTGTCCAGCAAGCCTGGATGTACTTTCTCCCCACTTCTCCCCATTAGAATTCTTAATTTTCTTCAAAGCTCAGCACAAATATTACATCCTACATGAGGTCTTTCCTGATTCCCTCTCCCCAGCTGCTAGTGTCTCCCTTCTAATTAACTAATTACATATACACTAATTATACAAATCAACTAATTATAAACATGCACGTAAATGTAAATGTATTCATAATTATATATTATAACTGCACAAACTAATTATATTAATTAGCTAATTATACATATATGTATACTAATTTAGTTATTATATATGTTGATATATATTATATCTACTTATATTTGTATATAATAGTAAATAACTGGTGCTAGTAGGCTCATATGCACTGGGTCATAGCTCTTCTTCCTCTCCGTTAAGACTCTCTTCTCAGCTTTGTACCCATATAGATGGAGTGAGTTTAAAAGTAGGGGATCTTGACCTCTAAGGAAAGACTCTTTTTTTAAAAAAAAGTAATTTATTTTGAATTATCAACAATCACTTCCATAAGCTTTTGAGTTTTAAATTTTTCTCCCTCTCCTCCTCACCTGCCTCCCCAAGACAGCGGGCAATCTGATATAGGCTATACATATACATTCCTATTAATCATATTTTCACATTAATCATGTTGTAAGGAAGAATTAGAACCAATAGGAGGAACCAACAGAAAGAGGAAACAAAACACAACAGAAGAAAAAAAATAGCAAATAGTATCCTTCGATCTGCATTCAAACTCCATAGTTCTTTCTTCTTTGTGGATAGCATTTTCCATCATGAGGCCTTTGGAGATGTCTTAGATCCTTGTATTGCTGAGAAGGGTTAAGTCTATCAATATTAGTCATTGTACAACATTCTCCTGATTCTGCTCATTTCACTCAGCATCAAACCATACAAGTCTTTCCAGATTTTTCTGAAGTCAGCCTGTTCATCATTTCTTAGAGCACAATAGTATTCCGTTACATTCATATGCCACAACTTGCTCAGCCATTCCCCAATTGATGGGCATCCTCTCAATTTCCAATTCTTTGCCACCACACAAAGAGCTGCTATAAATATTTTTGTACATGTGGGTCCTTTTCCCATTTGCATCATCTCTCTGGGTTACAGACCTAGTACTGGTATTGCTGGGTCAAAGGGGGAAAGACTTTTGTCTTATTGTCTCTGGCTCTATACAGTACTGCCCCAGGGAGAATCATTTATAGCTTAAATGTTTAGGGAATCTCCAAAAGGGAAGAGTAGAAAGGCACTCAATTTCTAATGTAGGTCAAGTGGAGGACAAAAGCAATGCTAAACACACACAAGATACAAAGCAAGCATTTGAAAAACTTGAGACAAGCGGTAGCAGTGACATAATTACTATAATACTCTTCTAGGATGTTGAGACTTATACCAGAAGCATGTTGCCAGACTGCTGATTTGGTTTTTGATGTTTGACCTCAGATCTGCCCTATCCAAATAATTCTCTCTAGGTCACTGTTTTCTGGCAAGGATTGGGCTCCTCCTCCTCCTCCTGGTACTGGTCATCTTCTCTGATGTGGAAACTCCTCCTGATGCAAGCCAGCTCTCACAAGTCTGCCTGCAACACTAGGGACTGACCATCTCAGTATCAATGTTTTCTCACCTATATCAGGGACCCCAAGCTCAACTCACCTAGATGAGGCCCCTCCTTTAGCTGCCATTTTCTTGCAGATGCCATGCTGTCAGACTTAGGGGGGCGGGCTCTAACTCCACCTCTCCTCAGAAGCCTCGGGAGTGAGAGCTACATTCCAAGCAGGAAGGAAAAGATAAAGCTAGAAGCTGTCTCTCCTTTTTAAGTGATACTGCAACACTCTGATCCTCTTCTGTCATGAGGAGGGGGTGTAAAACCAAGAGACCACCATGGATTAGCTGCCTCATACCAAACTGAGGCACATGTTTCCCTAGAAGTAGCCAAGGCATAGGGTCAGACAAAGCAGGCCAGGGGAGCCTGCTGTTTATCATCCTTCTTCCCCTCATTTCATACACATATTGTTTCCCTCAATGGAATACAAGCCATTTGAGGGCAGGAACTTTTGTTTTTGCCTTTGTACTCACAGTTCTAGGCACATATTAGGTTGTTGTTCAGTTGTTTCAATTGTGTCTGACTCTGTGACCACATTTCAGGTTTTCCTGGCAAAGATACTGCAGTGGTTTGCCATTTCCTTCTCCACCTCATCTTACAGATGAGGAAACTAAGGCAAACAAGGTTAAGTGACTTGTCCAGGGTCCCACAGCTAGTAAGTGTCTGGGGCCAAGTTGAACTCAGGCCTTCCTCACTCCAGGCTTGGCACTCTATTTACTTCACCACTTAGCTGGCCCATAGTAGGTACTTAGTAAATTAATTCATGTTGACTGTTTGATTCCTAAAATGCAAGTCTGACCATTACATTAATGGTCTTCAACAGCTCTCCATTGCTTCTAGGATAAAATACAAATTCCTTTGGCAAACCCAATGAGGTCTGGCTCAATTTGTCATTTTGGAACCATTTCACAACACTCTCCCTCGTACAGTAAGGTTCCAGCCCACACTGGTCCACTTGTTCCCAGATGCATCCCGTCTCCAAATCTTTGCAAATCTTTCCATGTTTGAAATATTCTCCCTCTTTGTCTCCAGCTCTCAGAATTCCTAGCACTTTTCACTATTCAGCTCAAGAACAGCCTCCTACAAGAGGCATTTCATGATTCCCTCAATTGTACCCCTAAAATTACTTTGCATTTATTTTGTATATATTTTCTATTTACTTCTGTGTCAACATATTACATCTCCCTCTTTCCCCCCTATGCCTTTACCAAGTGTGAGTGTAAGCTCATTAAGTATTGGAACTTTTGTGTTTTGTATCTCCCATACCCAGCACAAATCTTTGGTACTTGGCAGGTACTTAATAACTCTTATTCAATTGAATTAAATCATTAGTCCAAATGGAGTCATGGAGAATCAGATACTACTGAAACAACAACAACAACAACTTATTTGCAATATTTCAAGATTCTCAGACTACAAAGGGTTTTTAACAATTATCAGACCTATCAGAAGTAATCAGTAGTGGGGGGTGGGTGGCTAGCAGAGGAGCTCTATATCAATTTGATAAGTCCCTTAATCAGTCCAGTGAGGTTACAGGACATGGATTTTTGTTGGAAGAGCACCTCCCATAAAGGTAGACATGTGCCCTGTCGCCTTCATAAGAGTGTTCAGGGAACCCTTTGATTGGTTCCCTGGGACTAGGGATGCCTCCAAAATGCCTGGCAACTGACAGTTGGAGGTGGAATGGGGCAGCAGGGAACAGAATGCTGTTGGAAGAGCCATGATCTATAAAAAGATGCTGTGAAATGATTTGGCCTCTGTTCAATATACTTTTTCTCTCTTGGACTTTTAGACTGGAGTGCAGAAAAAAACACTGGGAGGTAGGGTGCGGAGGAAGAATTCTCCTTTCTCCTTCTCTGGAGAAACAATGATGATTTGTGGCAGAAGCATATAACCAGACTAAGGGGAACATTCCTCACTTTTTTCTTTTTCTTTTTCTTTTTTTTTTTGGCCTTTTATGCTCACTCACAAATCAAAGATACTGACATTTTTCATTTTTACATCACTTTGGTTTCTTTCTCTTCTTTGTTTAAAAAAAAATTAATCTGTTCTTCTCACTAACCCACATCACCACTGAGCAAACAAAAGAACAAATACAAAAAAAAAAAGCCTTCAATACATAACTGCATAGTCTCATGAAACAAATTCCCACATTGGCCAGGTCTGAAAATGTATATTTTTCACCTTAGTTAGGAAGTAAGAGGCATATTTTATCTTGATTCTTTTGAATTAATGGTTTATTATCACATCTACCAGAGTTCTTGAAGTCTTTCAATGTTTTTTTTTCTCTATAACATTATCATTATATACATTGTCCTGATTTTGCTCATTTTACTCTGCATCAATTCATAGTGGTCTTTCTGATTTCCTCTGAAAACTGTTCATTTCACCATTTCTTACAGAACAATAACATCACATTCATATATCATGATTTGTTTAGCCATTCAGCAATAGGATTATATATTTTTAATTTCCAATTTGGGGCTACCATGAATACTATCAATATGTGTGTGTGTATGTGTGTGTGTGTGTGTGTGTGTGTGTGTGTGTGTGTGTGATTTCTTTGGGATATAGGTTTGGTAGTAGTATAACTGGGTCAAAGGGTTTGCCTATTTTGGTAACTTTTTGGGCATAGTTACAAATTGTGGACCAATTCACATCTCCACCAACAGTGCATTAGTATATAGTACCTAACACAGCCCTTCCACATTTGTCATTTCCCTCTTTTCTCATCTGTGCTAGTCTGAGAGATATGATGAAGAACCTCAAAGCTGCTTTAATTTGTATTTCTTAATAATATTTAATAATTATTTCTTAATAATCTACCACAATTATATTAATTATTCATTATTGATTATTTGGTGATTTGGAACAATTTTTTCATATGGTTATTGATATCTTGGATTACTTCCTTTGAAAACTGCCTGGTCATATCCTTTGACCATTTATCTATTGGGGGATGTCTTAGCAATTTGAATCAGTCCCTTATTTACCTTGGTTATAAGATCTTTCTCAGGGCTTTGTTGTTATTCAGTCTTTTTCAGTCATATCTAACTCTTCGTGACCCCATTTGGGGTTTCTTGGCAACAATAGTGGAGCTGCTTATCATTTCCTTTAACAGAGCAACTTGCTGCAAAGATTTTTTTTTCCTAGTTACTTGTTTCTCTTTTAATTTCTGCAATGTTAGATTTGTTTGGACACAAGCCTTATAATTTCAAGTAACAACAATTGTCCATTTTATCTTGTGTGATACTCTCTATCATTTGTTTAGTCATTAATTCTTTCCCTATCTATGGGTCCAAAAAAAATTTCTTCCTTATTCCTCTGATTTGTTCATGATGCACCTTTTATATATATGTCATGTATTCATTTGTGCTTATATTGGTGTGTAATGTGACATGATGGTCTAAATCTAATTTCTTCTAGTTTACTTTCCAATTTTCCTAGAAGTTTTTGTCAAATAGTAACCAGGGACTTTGGGTTTATCAAACCCTACACTACTGTGTTTGGTTACTTCTTTGTGTTATATACTTTATTTGTTCTACTGATCCACAACTTCTTTTATAAATTAATACCAGATCATTTTTAATAGTTATTGTTTTGTAGCACAATTTGGCATTTGGGATAAGGGGCAGCTAAGTAGTGCAGTGGATAGAATGCTAGGCCTGAAGTTAGGAAGACTAATATTCATGAGTTTGAATCTGGCCTAGGCACTTATTAGCTGTGTGACCCTGGGCAACTCATTTAACCTTGTTTGACTCAGTTCCTCATCTGTAAAATGAACTGGAGAAGGAAATGGAAAATCACCAGTATCTTTGTCAAGAAAAGCCCAAATGGGATCACAAAGAGTTGGATATGACTGAACAGCAAGATTTCCTTCTTTCCCCCTTTTTTCCATAATTACCCTTGAGATTCTTCTTCTTTTTTGCTACCTGGAGAAAACTAAAAAGACAGAACTATCTTCTGTGACAGCTGCAGAGAAAATAGCCACACATAGGCTACATGCACTTTTGAAGAGACTAGTGCTGAGGATGCCTAAGCTGTGGATTATAGGACTAGCTGCAGGAAAAGGAGATGGGCCCAGTGAAGGAGGTTACTCCAAGTGCTGTAAACAATGGACATGACCTTACCAGTAGTTCTTAATGGGAATTTTCCTGGATTCATAAGACCTTATATGGAGGGGACAATAAAGATTGAGGGTATAGACTGTACTACCTTGGACAGAAGAGCCTAAGTGAACTTTTGTTCTATTCGTACTAGGAAAAATATTTGAGTAAAATGCCTTCATAGATTCTAGAAGAATTTGGCCTTGGAAAACTATCAAAAACTGCTCTTACTTGAGATACATTGAAGTAATCTTGAAGTTTCCCAAAGAATCTTCTAGTGTCAACAGGTCAATGGAAACCTTAGTTCTGATAGGTCAATCTTTGAAGATCCAGAGAAATTTTACTTTAGGCATTTTCTGATACCGGAAAAATGGAAGATAGCTGGGTTTTCATTGCAGGAATAGGAGGTACAATATACCTGAAAGGTAATTCACAGGATCTGCCTTAAGTGAAAGCACCATGCAGACAAAGGCAGAAATTGGAGCCATGCAATAAAGTATCTCTGATTCCACACATGGCACTAGAAAGCCAGTGGGGCTGTCCAGTAGAAATTGCTCTATGGCCATGAAAACTTCACATGATGATTTTGGACATGTACGGTTCAGGACCGTAGAAGAACTAGAGTACTAATAAGGGACAGATTTCATTGGCCAAAGTCAGTTGAAGATGTCCCTCAATGGTGTGAGACTTGTGCTTGCTGTATGCAAATGAAAGTACTACCAGCTCTTACAGTACCTTTGGAGAACGTAAAAACTAGCAGACATTTGGAACTTGTCTTGGTTGGCATCTCTGGAAGTTGATAGTAAGAAGACCAGATATATGTTGGGAGTGACTGACCATTTTGTAAGGCCCAGCCAGGAATCAAAAACTTTCATGATTGCCAAAGTATTGTTGGAGATGTATTTCTCAGTGTAGAAATCCTTCTTTCCAACATCCACTTAGACCAAAGCAGAGACTTTGACAGACCAAGCACACTACTGAAAGAGATGTTAGTTTGGCTAGCATAAAGACAGAGAGAATAACACCTTACCACTATCAAGGGGACACACAATTCGAATATTTCAACTGCACAAGAATAAGTATTAGGATACTGAGACAAGAACAAAAAGCTCAGTGGAGCCATCATGTGTTTCTCTTAGTACATGTATAAAATCTCACCAGACATGATGCCATTGGCTTTATTCCCTACACTGTGATTTGCATATGAAACATGGCTGCATATTGGCTTGTGCCTTGGAATCTTTGAGGAAGAAGCGATTGCACACACTCACAATCAGTCCATCTGTAAGCTGAGAGACAAGTTAAAGGAATTGTAGCACTTTGCTACAACTTCAGTCCAGAAGAACACTGAAAGAAATAAGTAATGGTATGATGCCCAATTGTCAAGATGTCCAACAAATGACAGTTTTGCTGAGAAATCTTGGTATCTATGGGACAAAAGATAGCATCGGTAGATATAAAGGTAGTCGATGAGAAACTATTCTAACACTAGGTTTGGAGAGGCCAGGTTACAAGATAGTCCCAAAGACCGGCAGAAGCCCTGCAAAGACAATTCACTTAAACCCTTTATTGCCAATAGGTGGATTGTTTGGACTCCCTGACGATCAGGTCTATCCAGTGATGGATACTGACGTCAGCAGGCTCTGAGTGATCAAGAGACTGCCTACCAGTTATTCAAAGGCTCTTATCCAATAATCAGTTCCAATGATGGAAGTGGACAAAACCTAGAGGCGCCACCTTTTCTGATGTCAGCTTTAGAGACTTAATGGTACAAACACACCTTACCTAGCAGTAACACTGCTAGCTAGCCTCATTTCACTACAAGTTCAGGTTTAAGTAGTCAGTCAACAAACATTTATTAAGTGCTCACTGCACTAAGTGTAAGGGATAGCAAGAAAGACAAGAACACAGTCCCTAGCCTCAAAAATCTCATATTCTAAGGGGGGAGAAAACATGTACATACTGTTTATACATGTTGAGAATTAAGTAGATTCAGGAATTGGGAGGTCAGGGTATTTGAGGGAGCTTCAATATGTATGTTGAAGTCCTTATTGTGAGGGCAGGAGCTGAGGTAGATTGTGATCCAGGCAGAAACCCAATGAGGAAAGAAGAAGAATATCCCAGAGGGTCAATACATAGTGGCCATCTGGATTTGGAGTGGGTGACAAATTTGACTATCACGGATCTCAAAGGAGAAGATACTAAGTGGTGATAGTAGAGAGAGAATCTGGAAATGGCAGTGGGGTACAAGAATATTCCAACTTTCTCACCATGACCAAGTGAGTCAGAGGATATGATTGAATGTAGCATCAGTACTGAAAAGGATGGCCAGGGAGGCGGTTTCCTCAGGAGGGAGCCAGGGCTAAATTGAGTGCTAAAGATGAAATGAGTGAGAAAAGAAAAGTTTAAAGATGAAAGCAAGTATGTTGTTTATCAAGAAGGTTTTTCAGAGAGTACAATGGTAAGGGTAGATAAATCTGGAACAAGATACTGGGATGGTAAAGTTGAGAGGGAAGGGAGAGGATCTGTAGTTGGAGAGAGGTCTATTAAGGGAGGGAAGTGATTAGACTGTTCAACATCCAGCATTGAGATCAAACCTCATGGGAGTCCAGTTATCTAGTGGGAAGGGGGGAAAAGGGAAGACCCAAGTGGAAACTTCATGGCTGGAGATAGGCAGCACTATAGTTTCGATGAAGACTAGCTCAGGTATAGGGGTAGACTGGTCAACAGGTCACAGAATATTTAGGATTATTTGACCAATGACCAGACAATGATGTCCCAGTGGAAACTGGAGAAACGGTCATACATGTAACCAGATGATATTGCTAATGTTTACCCATCTAATGTGTGTAATTGAATAGGTTAAATTATGCATATGTAATTACTGCATATATTAAGTGTGCTTCTGTTTCTTTTTCTAATGTTTATTTGCTTTTATGTTTGTATCTTATTTGTATTGAGCTAAATTTGTCTATTGGCTATGAATAGTTTTGCTATTAGTGATTTTCATATACCTTGTTATTTCTTCATATTTTATTTTACAAACCAACTGATATTATTCTTCAATTTTGTTTGAGGTTATACATAATTCCTAGTATTTGTGAATATGCATTACCACTGTGACTTGTGCATGTATTATATTCTATTTGCAATGAAACTTTTAGTCAGTGAAGCAGCCTATTAAATACTTTTGCATTGTCCTATATCTGTTGCATGTAATACACACACACACACACATATTTGCTCTGGATAGAATGCTAAGATGCCAGAGACCAGGAACACAAGGTAAATCATCCTTGTTCTATTTAAAGTTGTGGTATATTCATCCAGATTCTAAGTGCATCACAGCTGATTTTGCAGGGAACTGCTAAATTCCAAACCCCAGGGAGAAATATCACCAGGCTTTGAGGCAGACTGCTCCTTTGCAGACAGAGAATGTCTTGACAACAAACATCCCAGAGCATGACTATGTGGACGTCTGAGAAGTAATAGTGTAATTTCCTCTCGTCTGGAAGGTAAGGTTGACAAGACTTTCATGAAAGAAAGCTGAACTAAGGAAGCTGAGTGTGAAGTTCAAATCAGGTCTGGAGAAGAGCAAGTGAGTGCTTTGAAAGGAGACTAATAATGGAAGGCGTTGATAAGTCTAGAGCTCTCTCCTGCTCATGGCTTAGGCTACTCATACTTCACAGAATAGGGTGTTTAACTAGAATGGACTGAGACTGCTGCTGGTCACTTCGTTTTGCTTTGTTTTTAATTTTTTTTCCTTATTTTTTAGGCAATTGGGGTTAAGTGACTTGCCCAGGATCACACAACTAGTAAGTGTCAAGCGTTTGGTCTGCGGCCGGATTTGAACTCAGGTCCTCCTGACTTCAGGGCCAGTGCTCTATCCACTGTGCCATGTAGCTGCCCCCTGGTCACTTCTTGAAATTAGCAAAAGGACAGTGAATGTTTCATTTTCCTCCCTGTTTTTCCTATGTCTGGAGTTGGCAAACACTTTTTACCTGATTTATGTCTTTAAGCTATTTCTAATTCTTGATTTTCTCATAAATATGCACTACTCATGGTCATAAGTGCTCTATGAATCATATCTTTCATTAATTATGCATAGAACAATTGCATTGAAGGAAGTCAGTGAATAGTTTGGAATAAATAGAACTAAACAGGACAAAGCCTTGTACCATGGTCTAAAATAACTAGACATTTATACTGACTAAGAGGATTCTGAGTTGTCATAATGATACTATGGTTTAAGAATTTTTAAAAATGAATAACTCTTATAAGCCCCTAAATTGTATAGATAGAAAAACCACGACTTTGGATTCTTTGCACCCAGGCTACTGTGTCATGAGTAAGCAAGACTCAGGTGCTATAGAGAAGCAAGCATTTCAGTGAAGCTGCTGGACTCTGCAGTGAGGGGTGAGGAGAGAATGAAGGGAAGGGGATAAGCATTTATATAGCACCTGCTATGTACTAGGCACTGTGCTAAGCACTTTTACAAATAATTACCTCATTTGATCTTTAAAACAACCTTGTAGGATTGGTGTTATTATTATCTCAGGTTTTCCTTACTCCAAGCCCAGTGTTCCATCTACTAGGCCGCCAGTATCAATTCTCTAGTATTAAAGTGGGACAGCCAGGTGGTGCAACGGATAAAGCGCTGGACTTAGAATTAGGAAGGCTCATCTTCATGAGTTCTAATCTGGCCTCAGACAATTATTAGCTGTGTGATCCTGGGCAAGTCAGTTAACCCTGTTTGTCTCCGTTTCCCCATGATGGAGAAAAAAATGGCAAATCATTGCAGTAGCTTGGCTATTTCCTTCTCCGGCTCAAATTACAGATGAGGAAAGTGAGGCAAAGAGGGTTAAGTGATTTCCCCAGGGTTACACAACTAGTTAGTGTCTGAGGCCAGATTTGAACTCATGAAGGTAGGTCTTCCTGTCTTCAGACCCAGCATTCTATCCATTATGCTATCTAGCTGCCCCCATATAAGTATATATAGAATAAATATGAGGAAAATAAATACAAGGTATTTATTAGAGAAGGAGGGTAATATCAGTTGAGGTGATCAGGAATGGCTTTATGCAAAAGATGGCGTCTGAGCTGCATTTTGAAGAGAAGGAGTCTATGAAACAGAGGTAAGGAGGGACTGAATTCTTCTCCAAGTAAAACATCCCCAGTTACTTCAAATGGCCTTCATATATCTTAAAATTTGATTGATGCCTTTTGCTTTTACATCACAACCATTCCCAGACATAACCTTCCTCCCTATCCCCATCAGTGCTTTCTTTTTTCTTTTTTTTTTTCATGCAATTGGGGTTAAGTGACTTCCCCAGGGTCACACAGCTAGTAAGTGTCAAGTGTTTGGTCTGAGGCTGGATTTGAACTCAGGTCCTCCTGACTCCAGGGCTGGTGCTCTATCCACTGTGCCACCCAGCTGCCCCTAGTGCTTTCTTTTTTGACAGAGAAAAACAGTTGTGCAAAACCAACCAATGCAATCACTGTATGTATCTGACAATGTGTGTGACTTTGGGCATTGTGGTATTATTTGGTATTTCCTCATTTTCCTGGTGATCCTACAGTTTGTCAATATCTCCTTTAAGTGTGATACCCAGAACTGAACACAATAGCCCAGTACCCCAGATGTGGTCTGACTAGGGTGCTATGCTTTTGTTAATGCAGCCTAAGATTACATTAGCTTCTATTGGCTGCTGCACTGCAAACCTGATTCATGTCCTTTTTATGCTCAGAAATTATTATCTACACACGTCTTTCCATTCTGTACCTGCACATTTAGTTTAGCGAGCCTAAGTACTAGAAGTTATATTTATCCCTTTTAAAGTTTTGTTTCTATCTCCAAAATTGCTTTCAAATCTATCCGCTTTCTCTCTACTCACACAGCCAACACCCTAGTTCAGGCCTTGTGATCTCTTGACTCAACTATTACAACAATCTTTTTTTTTTTTGGCTAGTTAAGTGACTTGCCCAGTGTCACACAGCTAGTTAAGTGTCATGTGTCTGAGGCCAGATTTGAACTCAGGTCCTTCTGAATCCAGGGCCAGTGCTCTATCCACTGCGCCATGTAGCTGCCCCCAACAATCTTCTAATTGGTCTTATTTCCTCAAGTCTTTTTCCAGTCTAATTCATCTTGCACACTTAGGCCTAAGAGATTTTCCTAAAGTACATGTCTGACCATGTCGTTCCCAGTATTTGGCATTTAAAACCCTTCACAACTTGGCCCCAACCTGCTTTTCCAGGTTTATTATACCTTCTTCTCCTTTATACACTCTATGCTCCAGTCAAACAGGCCTTCTTTCTTCATACACAACACTTCATCTGCCATCTTTGTGACTTTGCATTGACTGACGTCAGTTCCTGGAATTCATTCCCTCCTCAAATCCACCTCTTAAAATCTCTAGTATCCTTCAGGACTCAGATTAAGGAATATCATCTTTATGAATTCTTTCTTGATTCCCTAGCTCCTAACCTCTTCCTCTCTACCAAATTACCTTGTATTTATTTTGTATATACAGTGAGGAGGAGAATTGATAAAGATACCCCCTAATTATTTCCACTTGGTTCAATTGATGAATTCACAGAAGGTAAGGGACAGATAACAGAGACCACAGGATGATAAGGCCTCAAAATGCAGATGTATCTACACAGTTTTCCCTTTATTAAGGTGTGAAGGAATTCTCTGACCAAAATTAATTAAATTAGAAGGCAGCTAGCTAGCCATTGGATGGCCAACGATCCACTTTGTTCTTGCTGTCCATTTAAAAACCAAGACTCGCTATCTAAAGAGACAATCATGGTAGCAGATAGTCCCTGTGGGGCATTAGCCCTAGCAGCAGAGAAGAAAGCCACTTGTGGAAGAAGAACCCAACCCTCGAGAAGGAATTGTTGTTTGACTCTCAGGAGAAAGGAAATTTCTCTTTTCTCCACCTCCTCCACTTGGCTTATGACATCTTGTAACAGAATAGGAGACTCTGAACCTGTGAAGAAGTGAGCCAAATAAATGAGGCAGAAGATAGCTCTGAGGAGTGACCTCTGTGAATCAAGAAGACAGCCAGTTCTGGCTGGTTGGGAGCTGGGCTGTGGAAAAGAACAGGCTCAGATGGGCCCAGCTGAATGGCCTGCCCTTTAGAGATGCCTCACCTAGGGGGAGCAGCAAGAAGACCCCACAAAAAGGGAAATGATATTGGAAAAATGGAAATGATATTGCAGTCATAGAGGTTTGAGTTGCCTTGCCCACCTACATTCCCTATGTGTTCTCCTTGCTACTAGTATATTTCTGTGTAAATACTCATGAGTAATTGCAGGAGAGTGTCACAGGTTTATAAAGGGAATTCCATCTTAGTTGTTGTTTATGAGAACAACCCCAAAACTCTGAAATAGTTTTAGAAAAAAATTTGTTAGGTCATTTCGTAGAGGAGATCAAGTCAAAAAGAAGGCATGGCTTCCTCCTGTCCAGGCTCTGGAAGGGCTTTACATTATTATATAGGATTTAGACAAGGGAACCCCCATACGAACCATATAGCTGCAGTTAAGCAATTTTGCTGAGAGGGCAACTTGAAAGCCAAGTAGACTAAGGTGGATACTAGTAAATAAGAACATTATTTGGGTGAAGCCAAAACACAAAGAAATCCAAAACACAAGCTTGGGTGTACCCACAACAGGACCTGGTTGTGGGGACCCCAAAACAAGAATGTGGTGAGTAGATCCAAGACCTGGGGAAACCCACAATTCTTTGCAGCCATCTCTGGCATTCCTGGAGAGTTATTGAGGTCAGGGCAACATTCTGGGTTCAAATAATCTCTAGTCACATGAAGTTGGATTTAAACAAACAATAATAAGTTTTCTGAATGATAAATAACAACCTTTATAGTAAATGCCTTTGCCTTGAGTTAATTGTATCAGGTGGATATTAAAAATAAACATAGTAGTAAGGGCTCATGAGTTATAGAGTTAGGATTTTAGACTCACTGAATGCCTTGAACTCTAAGGTAATTGTCACTCCAGGGACTCGACCTTTGAATTCTAGTTAAAGGAATAGCTTAGAAAGGATGCTACCTATATGTCTATAAGCATGTGCATGTACACATAGAGGGCAAGTAGGTGGTACAGTGGATACAGAGCAGGGCCTGGCATCAGGAAAATTCATTTTGGTGAGTTCAAATCTGGCCTCAGACACCTACTAGCTGTGTGATCCTAGGCAAGTCACTTAACCCTGTTTGCTTCAGTTTCCCCATCTGTAAAAATGAGCTATAGAAGGAAATAGCAAACTACTCCAGTATCTTCACCAAAAAGATCCCAAATGGGGTCACAAAGAGTTAGACATAACTGAAAAATAACTGAATAACAAAGTATACATACATTATGTATTTAATAGATAAAAGACAGGTAGATAAATGTGTGGCTATGTTTATGTCTATATACACATATAAATGTGTGTAGGTTAACTCCCCCAATAGAATATAAGCTCCCTGAGGGCAGTCACTGTTTCACTTTTGTCTTTAAATTTCTAGAGCTTTTTTCTCTACTCTCATTGTAGCTACACTATTTTAGGTCCTTCTCAGCTAGACAATTGTAACAGCCTCCCAGCTGGTTTTCCTAGATTCAGTCTTTTCCCTAACCCTTCCCCAAACTGTCTTCCACCCACTACCTGAGTAGTTTTCTTAACACACAACTATGGCCACGTCAGTCCTCTATTTAAAAACCTTCAATATTTTCACATCACTTACCAGGTAAATCCCTGATTGGAATTCAAAACATTTCATGATCTGGTACCAATTTACTCATCTAGTCTTCTCTTACTAATCCCTTTCAAGTATTCTCTGTTTCAATCAAACAGGACTGTTTTCCATCTTCCATTTTCATTCTTCTCATTCCCATCTCCATACTATTTTCACACTATATGGGATAGAAGTAATATTTCCTCCCATGAAGGCTGGGCTAGCTTTTTCTAAGGTCTAAACCCCATGCAGGTAAGGCTAGTTCTTTTCCTCAAGAGTATTTAAACTTTCCTTGAGACTTGATTGGCTAAGAGAAATGACTCACATTGGGGGTTTCCTGGTCACCTTACAAAGGACCATGAGGAGCTTCGGCTCTCTCAGGCTTCTGACCTAGATTGACAGTATTATCCATAACAGGAAGTAATCTTAAGATGAATCAGGATGACGTTCTTAATGAATATCCTGTCTGTGCTTTTGCTAAGTCAACCTCCTTTTGTTAACTGTTGAATGACCTCGCTGTTGTTGTTCAGTTATGTCTGACTCTACATGACTCAATGGACTTTGTCCTTGGGGTTTTCTTGGCAAAGATACTGGAGTGGTTTGCCATTTCCTTCTACAGTGTGTCCCCATTTTCTAGATGAGGAACTGAGGCAAACAGAGGTTAAGTGACTCGCTCACAGTCACGTGGCTAGTCTGAGGCCAGATTTGAACTCAAATCTTCCTGACTCCAGGCCTGGTGTTCTACCCGCCACACCACCTAGTTGAATAACCTTGTTGTTGTTCAATCATTTCAGTTGTGTCTAACTCGTTGTGAGGTTTTCTTGGTAAAGACACTAGAGTAGTTTGTCATTTCCAAGGTCACACAGCTAGTAAATTTCTGAGGCCACATTGGAACTCAGGAAGATGAGTCTTCCTGACTCAAGGCCTGGTGCTCAATCCACTGCACCAACTAGTTCAGGGGCAGGTAACACACAGGCTCAAGACCACATGGCCTTGAGGCTGCAGGTTCTCCACCCCTGTCCTGGCTTGAATGACCTGTTAGCGTCTTATTTCATTCTAATACTAGACCTAAACTGCCAGGTTACCATCTGAATCAGGCTTGTTCCTCAACATCATCTCTCATACTTAGAACTGACTTTTCCTGTCATCCTGTACCCAATCCTTTTCTCTTGAAATCTTTCACTCTTCTTAAGACCCAACTGAGATGCTAGCTCCTCAATGAAGCCTTCCTGACCCTTCTTCTTCCCCATCTCCCAGGAGAAAATTCCCTTCTCAAATTTCTCATGACACATTATCTAAATTTCTTTGCTCTTATCTGACTTGATCTATCGAAGTTATTTGTGTACATGCCCTTTCCCCCATGATATTATAAATTACTTGAGATTAGGGCCTACATCCCTTGTTTCCCAGTAGCTGGCACATAGTAGGTATTTAAATCCTAGTTAAATGGGTTAGAATAAGTACTTCATGTCATAATAGAATTAGCAAATGATAATCAAACTTCCTAAGCATATAGAGAGGAAGAATAAAGAATGCATTGGGCTCATTCTAATCTATTGGGATCCCCATATTAATTTGTTTTCCCTTTAGGAGTAAATATAGAGGAAATAATTGCAACTTTAATTTTTTCTGCATCTAGAGAAAGAACTGATGAATAGAAGCGTGTATAGAATAAATTTACATATATAGTATGTGTATATGTGTGTGTGTATATATATATATGTATGTAGGTATGTATGTATACACACACATCTATTTGTGTTTAATGGTGGCCATCTCTAGGGCAGGGGGTGGGGGAGGAATGAGAGAAGAAAAAAAGGAAAAAAAAGAAATTTACATGATAATTTTGTTGTATATCTGAAAGGAATACCTCATACTTAATAAGTTAATTGATTGGTTAATGTATTAGTTAATATAAGTTAATGATTGGTTAATATAACAGAAAAATATTATTGGTTAATATAATATGTATGGTTAAAATAATATAATACGTATGGTTAAAATATGTATTGGTTAATATAAGTTAATGATTGGTTAATATAACAGAAAAAGAAAATTATAAATGTTGGAGATGTGGGAAAATTGGAATACTAATGCATTGTTGCTGGAGTTGTGAAATGATCCAAACATTCTGTTTGTTTTTTTTGCTTTTTAGTGAGGCAATCAGGCTTAAGTGACTTGCCCAGGGTCACACAGCTAGTAAGTATCAAGTGTCTGAGGTTGGAAGATCCAACCATTCTGGAGAATAATTTGGAAATGTGCCCAAAGGGCTATAAAAACTGTGCATAACCTTTGATCCAGCAATATCACTACTAGGTTTATATCCCAAAGAGATCATAAAAAAAGGAAAAGGGCCCACATATACAAAAATATTTATAGCAGCTCTTTTTGTGGTGGCAAAGAATTGGAAACTGAGGGAATGCCCATCATTTGGGGAATGGCTGAACAAGTTGTGGTCTATGAATGTAATGGAACACCGTTGCACTATAAGAAATGATGAGCAAGTGGAAAAAACCTGGAAAGATTTACATGAACTGATGCTGGGTGAAGTGAGCAGAACCAGGAGAACATTGTACACAGCAATAGCAACATTGTACAATGATTAACTTTGACAGACTTAGCTCTTCTCAGTAATACCATGATCTAAGACAATTCCAAAAGAGTCATGGTAGAAAATGCCATCCACATCTAGAGAAAGAACTATGGAGTTTGAAGGCAGATCGAAGCATATATTTTCTCTCTCTTTTTTTCCTTTCTCACAGTTTTTCCCCTTTGTTCTGATTCTTCTTTCACAACACAACTAATGTGGAAGTATGTTTAGTATGATTGTACATGTATAGCCTATATCAGATTGCATGCCATCTTGGGGATGGGGGAGAAGATGGAAGGAGAAAAAAAATTCGGAACTTAAAATCTTATAAAAGTGAATGTTGAAAACTATCTTTACATGTAATTGGAAAAAATAAAATACTATTAAGTGAGAAAAAAGAAAAGAAAAATAGAAAAAAGAAAGGAATAACAAGTTGTACATAGTAGATTTGCAGTTTCATGTACAATCATCTTTTTAATTGTACTGTTATAAAAATGCTTGTTTTATTCCATAAATTAAAAATTAAATAAATTAAATCTAAATAATTCTTAGGAGGATATTATGCCATTCTTAATTACACAAAAGGACCATAGCCCTTTTTACTAATTAATTTTTTGCCCTGGATCTTGTCATTTTGCACCTGGCTGTATTGTCACTGAAATTTTGCTGCCTCAGCCTTCTACAAACTGCTTTACCTACCACACCAGAATAATTCGTCACTTTGACCATCTCACTCCACTACTTACCACTGAATAAAAATTACATTCATCTGCACAGTACAGCATTGACGGCACAGTTGTTTGCCTGGTCTCCCCGTTGAGAGTGTAACATCTTTCAAAGTTAGAACCCTGACTAATCTGGGCATATCTCTCGCCACCCAAGGCCACCTTGGATTGTGCTTTCGCTTCTTTTGTTCATTAAGAAAGTCCTTGATTAGCTGGGTGACTGACTGACCTACTGACTGAAAATATTTATACTGATATTATCTAGAAAGTGTCAAGGCAGAACAAAAAGAAATGGTCAGGATAACAAAGATTAGAAGTATAGCACTGATGAGTCAGAAAGCTTTGTTCCTAAAGAAAAAAAAGTGGCTGTTATCATGAACAATTTTACAAGGCTGAGGAAGGCTGACAATGAGTATGGAGGAGTTTTTTTTTTGGGGGGGGGAGTTAGTTGGTTTTTTTTTTAATTGATCCAGGTTCAAATTCTGGCTCTGCTTCTATGTGACCTCAGACAAGTCAGAGTACCTCTCTGGGCCCCAGGTAACTCATCTGCAAAATGAGGAGACAGTCCAGCTGATCTCACTGGCCCCTTTCAGCTTTAAACTCTAAAATCCTTTGCTCTAATAACTAAGTCCAACCATGGGTCACTGGAGAGAGAATGATGGTGTCCTTTTTATCTTCACATGTCCCAAAGCTGAAAGTGCAGAATGAGTTTAGACACTGAACTGAATAAGATACTAGAGACTTTGCCTCCAGCTGGGATTTATGTCTGGGCACATAATCCTTCAGAGAGGAGCTGGGCTCAGCAATATGTGGGAGGTGATTGTTTCCCTGATGACTGATTTACAGTTCTCTGAACCAGAAAGATATGGCCTTCTCCCAGAGACCCAACTAAAGCAACCCAGGGGCCCCAGGTAGGGCTGGCTGCCGGTCATTTCTCTAAAAAGTTTTTCTCGCCTGACCCCACTGAAGCCACCCAACTTTTTAAAACCTGCTTCTACTCCCTCTACCCCATTTTTGCTTCTTGTATTTACATTGTCCCTCCATTTGAGGCCTTTCATCCCACTGTTTAAAAAAACCTGGAACTGACGTGTTTTTGACAGGAGGTAGAGTCCAACTCTAGTTGGTAAGAGCATGTTTGAATAGAGAGTACAGTTGTAGAGCTAGATTTCATTTACCAATCTGTGGAGGAATGGACCTTTCCTCTCTCATTCTTGCCTGTACTAGATCATGAGTCTGAGGAGAGATACCTAACCCCAAAAGATTAACTTCAGGGACAGGCTGCAACTAAATTCTTCCAGTGCAGATTTGGGATACCGGGAGGGAATTTCCATTTTTTAAAAAAAATTACATATGTATCTCAATAAAGTCATATGGGCTCTTGGAAGGTGGGCCTTTTTTTTGTCCTCTTCTCAGTTCTAGAAACACTAGAGTGCGTTGTCTTCATGCTCCATGCTAAAAGTTTCAGGTTTCATCTATTCATCTGTGAGACACGAACAAAGCTAAGCACTGAAGTAGAAACGTGATGCTTGGGGCCTGCCAGTTGGCAGAGGAATGAACGCTGTCAGGGCAGTGTGTGTTTATGACATGTGACAAGCGTTCAGAGTCTGAAAGTGCAGAACCCAGGCTTAATTGACTCGCATTCAGGAATTCCACTTGAGCTAACAGGACTGTTGTTTACCTTGATTGATTTTTTTTTTATCTTCAGAGAATTACAGAAATTTAGGCCTGGAAAGGGAGATAAGATGTCACATATTCCAAACCCCTTCATTTTACAAATGAGGAAACTGCAGCCCCAAGGTGCTACCTGAGTTACCTAGGGTGACACAATCAAATTAGTCTTGAGGTAGAACTAAAATTCAGGTGTCCTCCTTAAGTTGGTTGTTCATAGGCCCTAGAGGTTCTTCGTATCATAGACTTAGAGCTGGGAAGGATGTTAGAGGTCATCTAGTCCACCTCTTCACTTTAAAGATATTGAAAATGATACATGAAGATTTGCAAATGAACTTCTGGAGGTCACCCACATAGTAACTAGCTTGGTCAGTATTAGAACCCAGACCTGTGACTCCAAATTAAATGCTCTTTCCATAGTATCACATTGAAGAAGATGTTGCAATGTTAATCATCACACACACACACACACACACACACACACACACACATCCCCCATGCATGCTGATTCCCAGTCACACAGAAAGTCATGTTATCTAATTTTCTACAAACAAATCTTCTGCCTGATGGACAAGGAGTCAAGAAATGGGGCTTTTAGTTCCAATTCTGCAGATGATAAGTTGTTTGACTTCTCAGAATCTCTGACAAATACCCCTCTTCTGAAAAAATGAGGGTTGGACTTGTTATTATTCAGTCATTTCCAACTCCTTATGACCTCATTTGGGGTTTTCTTGGCAAAGATGTTGGAGTGGTTTGGTATTTCCTTCCCCAGCTTATTTTACAGATGAGGAAACTGAAGCAAACAGGGTTAGGTGACTTGTCCAAGGTCACATAGCTAGTAAGTGTCTGGGGCCAGATTTCAACTCAGGAAGATGAGTCTTCCTGACTCCAGGCCCAGCACTCTATCTACTGTGCCCCCTAGCTAACTCTTCTCATCTGACTAATTCATCTCTAAAATCCCTTCTTTACTCTGAAATCCTAGTTTGCTATATAAATCTGTAGCCTACAGCAGTGCTTTATCTTTCAGAATCCCAGGACTTGGTTCAGATCCCAGGAGCTTTCCCTGATTTTTCCCCCAACCTCCAACTAAAAATATTGTCTCCTACTTCAAACTTTCCTAGAATGCTTTGTCTGGATCTCTTTGTCTCCCATCTTACTCTGCCTTGTACTATACTCATCTGTGTGCTGCTCCCTGAGGGCAGTTACTTAGATGGTTTTTATCCCCACAATGTAACAATGCCTTGAACATATATATATTAATCACACACATATAAAACTGAATTGAACAAGCTTGTGTCCACACAGAAAAAGACCAGGAATATTAGGGAAAAAGAAGTTTTAAGAGAAAGCAATGGTTTTGTAATGGTAGACAGCATTTCTTGTCTTTTTCTTTCAGATACAGAGAACCTTTTCTTTTGGAGACTCAGGAATCTACATAGAATTCTGTCTAAATTGGGAAGAGCAGGGGATGCCTACTTCTAGAAGTTTTAGACTTCTACCCACCCTCCTGATTATTCCAACTCCCATCAGCAAAATAAAACACCCAGGAACAATGAGTGCAGGCATAAGAGGGAATTAAGTGTGTGTCAGCCAGAGGCATTTATGCCATTAAAAAGCCATATACAAATCAAAAAACATATATTAGCTGATTCACAAGAGGCATTTTACAACCTGTTTTCTAACATTGGTAGCTTCTACATTAATTGCATCTCCTTTAATGAAATTAGTCTTTCGTCCTCTCTCTAATGCCATTTTTTTTCTCTGCCGGGTATAGAAAGAACATGGCATTTATGAAGGAAGTAGGATGGGAAGCAAATGAATTAGTATTGGTTATGACCTAATACAAGTACTTCGATACGGTCAAACTTAAAAAAATACTAATAATCTCATTTAATATTAAAAATATGGACATAAATTAGAAGCTACCAATTCGAAAAACATTTGCAATGAATTTTCTTTGTTCCACACTATTTTTTCCAGGTAGCTTTTGTAATATGACTACGTCACAGGATGCTGTCATGTGGTTTCAGTTTAGCTTCCAAGAAGATGATTTATGAACAGATTATCAGTCTTCCAAGAATGAAGCCTTATGATTAACGATAGAGAAATAGCATAGTATAACTAGTTAGAAAAAGTGATTTCTTCATTAGCTCACTGGGACCTTGGGTATTTTGCAAAGTGACTTGACTCAAGTGTATTCTACTTCATTTTTCTGAATTTGTGAAATGAAGATAATGAGAGTGAACCTTTCCCCCTTCTGAGATATTGTTCCAATAAGTAAAGTAATAGAGGCAAAGAGATTATAGATGTAAAAATTTTCTGAGGTCTTCAGATGAAAGTTATTAAAGAAATCAAACAGTATTCAGAGGCAGAAATACAAAGTGATCAATGACCATATAAAATGCTCTAAGTCACTAAAAATTAGACAAATGCAAATTAAAATAACTCTAAGGCTCTACCTCCCACTCATCAGATTGGTAAAATTGCCAAAAAAGGAAAAATTCAAATACTGGAGGAACTATGGGAAAATAGGTATATTAATACACTGTTGGTGGAACTATAATTGGTCCAGTCATTTTGGAAAGCAATTTGGAACTACGCTTAAGAAGTTATTAAACTATGTACATTTTTTGACCCAGTAATACCACTGTTAGGAAACCAGACAAAAAGAACCATTATATAAAGGTACAAAAATATGATAGCAGCTCTTTTTGTGGTGGCAAAGAATTAGAAATTGAGCTCATTATTTGAGGAATGACTGAACAAGTCACAGTATATGAATGTAAAAATGATAATAGCTAGCATTTATATAGTGCCTACAAATATTATCTCATTTGATTCTCACAGCAATCCTGGGAGATAGGTACTGTTTTACGGTTGAGGAAACTGAAGCAAACATGTTAAATGATTTGCTCAGAGTTAAATAGCACTAACTCAAATTTGAACTCAGGTCTTACTGACTATAGGGCCAGTGCTCCATCTACTAGGCCACCCAGTTACCCTCTGAGTGTGATGTAATGGTATTGTAATATAAGAAATAATGAAAGAAATGGTTTCAGAGAAACTTGAAATGGCTTACACAAACTGATAAAAAGCGAAGTGAGTAGAACCAGGAAACAATATGTAACAACGACAATATTGTAAAGACAAACAACTCTGAAAAACCTGGGAACTTGCTCAACAAAATGACCAACCATGATTCCAGAGGACTCATAATACAACATGTATGTCACTCACCTTCTGACAGAATACAGATTGAGATATGTTTTGGGGGAATATGGTCAATGGAGCAATTTGTTTTGCTTGATTGTACATTTTTGAAACAGGGTTTTATTTTGTTTTTCTCTCTCTTTCTCATGATAGGGAGGGGGAGGTCAGAGGGAAAGATTGGCAGATTTTTGTTAATTAAAAAAATTAATAAAAAAAAAGAAATTTGATGGTGTAATGGAAAAATCCCTGGGTTTGGAGTTGGTGGGCCCAAGTTAAAAATTCCCTCTCTTCTTCTCATCTGTGTGACTTTGGGGAAGTCATTTCACCGCTGGCCCTTAGTTTTCTCCTCTTGGAAATGATGAGGTTGGATTGAAAAACATGCTGCAAAATCCTGTCTCTGCCACTTACTGCCTTGGTAATTGTGGGAAGTTGCTTCACTTACCTGGGCCTCAGGATTCTACTTTGTGAAAGCATGAGGTTGGATTAGATGGTCTCCAAGGCCCCTTCCAGCTCTGTCTAGGCTCTGAGGTCCAGATGATTTCTATGCATTTGAAGCTCTAACTCCTATGAAATCCTGTTCAAGCAAACTATAGTTTCAGAAACAACAGCTTCTTCCCTTTAGGCCTATGAGTGCTCAAAATTTGAATGAAAGGTCATCTTGACCAATTCATCGGCTCATAGGCTCAGAGCTAAAAGGGATCTTAGAGGGTATCCAGTCCAAACCCTCATTTTGCACATGAGGAAAGTGGAACCCAGAGAAGTTAATTGACTTGCCCAGGTTCCCACTGTTGAGGTTCACGGGCACCCCAAAGTATTGGAGTGCAAGGTTGTCTTGAAAGAATTGCTCAGGCTGTCTCCAAGGGTTAGGATTTGAACAAAGGTCATCTGCCTCTGGTTCTTACTTCTTTTTTACACTGCCCCATGTGGACATCTTGTCCTAGTCTCTCATTCAGAGTATAAATAAGAGAGGACAAGAGGCAGTGAAAAGAGAAACAATGGTTTTTGAATCAGTAACCAACTCTGCCACTCAAACAAGGTTTTACTGGTTACTCAAGGCCAATGCATGTTGTTTATTGTTCAGTAGTGTTCGACTCTCCATGACCCTATTTGACATTTTCTTGGCAAAGACACTGGAACAGTTTTCCATTTCTTTGTCCAGCTCATTTTATAGATGAGAAAACTGAGGCAAACAGGGTGAAGTGACTTGCCCAGGGTCACACAGCTAGTAAGTGGCTGAGGCCAGATCTGACTCTAGGCTTGGTGTTCTGCACCACCCATCTGACCCTCAAAAAATATCCCATTAGAGATTTCAGAATTTGTCCTGAGCTGCCCAAAAGGAAAACCTTTTAGAAGAAAGGACAAAAATGTTTTCCAAGAGAATGTATTGACTATTTAAAATTGGCTACACACACACACACACACACACACACACACACACACACACACACACACTTGTATATTTCATGAAAAAGAAAAAAATTCAGCCACACAGAGTAGGTCAGATTCAAATTTCAAAATCAATACTGGTGAAATCTAAGAACACTCTCATCCCTGTCAGCACCTGAATAGCTGCCAGCTGTTGGGGTGTGTGTGTGTGTGTGTGTGTGTGTGTGTGTGTGTGTGTGTGTGTGTAGCATTCCAAGACTTTATTTCCCTGACATGACAGAAAGCAAGACAAAGTCATCTTGTTTTATTTTGCTTTTAACCACCTTCCATTGAGACATTTCTTGTTTCCAAACCTGGCCTCGGGAGTTCATTTTTAACCTTTCTGTTCCAATGTCCATATCAAGTTACCCTTGTTAACTTTGCCAGATAATATTAATTCAGGATAGGGAGTGCCGGATGCTGGGTAATTTGTAAGATTTGAGAACAGAAGAGGAAACAAGGTAGAGTTAGCATCCATCTTAGCCACTTTGCTGATGTTTCTGAACACAAGCCAAATACTCCCGTACATCATCTGGAGACCCGAGAATGAGAGGGACTCGCTGGTGGATGGATTCGGGCTTCACTTCCAATACTGGCTGGGTGCCTGTGGTGGCTATGCCGCCTGCCTGTTCAATGATGAAGGCCATTGGGTTGCACTCGTAAAGGAGCCGGAGCTGCAGGGAAACATATCGGTATGACTGGGCTTGACAAAAGGACTCTAAAAACCCCAATCTTTCTTAAAATACATGGTAGAATTAGAATTGTCCTACCCCCTTTGTCTCTAACATTTTTATGAGAACTACCCGAAATTGGGCCCCCAGGGAGAGATGGAACTGCCAACTGGCACTCATCTTAATTGCCTTTAGATTCCCCACTAGGCCATCAGCCAATCAGCCTGGGAAGAAATGATAGCAATCAGGACTTCTGGTCTTCATGCCTTTTGGGCTATATGCCTTCTAATTAGGAAGCAGAGGTGAGCAAGAAGCTCCCCTTGAAATAGAAGCTTCTGTTCAGAGCCTGATGACTGCCTGGAAAATTCCCCTCTCATGGAAGTAAAATGTCATCTTGACCAAAGCAGTAAGATTATCACGTAGAAAATCATACTGCACAAGTGACCAAAATAATCATCTTCTGTGAAGAAAGATGGACCCTTGTGAGGGATAACTGGTTTTAAAAACTAACCTCTCACTCCCATGGTCTTCTCCTTATTGTGACTCTATAGGTGATAATGTTTCTCCGCATTCAGGCTGATTTAATATCATGATAAAGACACCTTAAAATTGTAGGCTGAAAGCCCGAGAGGGTTTGAGGAGAGCCACATTCATGGATTAAAGGCAGAAAATAGAGGTGGTATAATGGATAGGGTGCCAGGCCTCGAGTCAGGAAGACTCATCTTTGTGAATTCAAATCTGGCCTCAGACAGACACTTAATAGTTTTGTGACCCTGGGCAATTGACTTAACCTGTTTGCCTCAGTTTTCTCATCTGTAAAATCAGGATAATAATAGCATTTACTTCCCAGGATTGTTGTGAAGATTAAATGAGATAATAATTGTCCACGTGCTTAGCACAGTGCCCAACATTTAATAAGTGCTATATAAATGTTATTAAATCTGGGATAAAGGACTGAGGTAGACAGGGATACCCGCCTAAAAGTAGTTCATTCTAAAAGGTTTTATTTGCATTTCCCATTCCCATTCCCTGCCCCACCTCAAATCATTTTCACGGCTGACCTAAAGGAATCTTGCAGTTTAGAAAACAAACCAGAAATACTCAGATGCAGATGGTCCTTGATGGCTTGTTAAAAGAAAAGACTGAATGCCCCATGAGAATGATAGGGGGCAGGCCCATGAGAAGCACCACAACATCACTGAAGCATACTGGGGAGGACTGAGTTGTTCTTCCTTACATAAGTCCCAGCATACACCCTCTACCCAGTGTGTTTATTAGGTGAGTGTATTTGTGGGAGATGGTGTCCCTGCTTTATAGAGGAAATGTCCTATTATGACTTCATTATGTTATGTTATTTTGCTAACTATATTGACTTTAGGTTGATTGAGTCCTCTGGCTGAATAGCCAAAAACATTGGTGCAGCTAGTGATTTATTATTTTGAGCAGATTTATGATTTTGAGTCCCTTAGACTACCTGGAACCTAAAGGAGCTTGTCTAGGGGATCCAGGATTAAGGTAGAAGATACCCCTAAGTGCTGAAGCAGCTGAGTGGTTCAGTGGATGGAGCGCTAGGCCTAGAGGCAGGAACACCTGCATTTAAATCTGGCCTTAAACTTACTAGCTCTGTGACCCTGGGCAAGTCACTTAACCTCTGTTTGCTTAATCCACTGAAGAAGGAAATGGCAAAACATCCCATTATCTTTAAGAAAATCCCACGGACAGTAATGGTGTGCTATGATTCACAGGGTCACAAAGAGTTGGACACAACTGAACAACTAAACAAAACACCCTCAAATGTTACCTAGAAAAATGCCCAGTGCTTAAGTTAAGGCTTAATTTTCAATGTATGTTATCTCAGCGCCACCAGGCAAATCTGTGAGACTGTATAAGCTCCAGTGCAAATCTGCATGATGAGAGAGAGAGAGAGAGAGAGAGAGAGAGAGAGACAGACTCTGTGTGTGTATGTGTGTGTGTGTGTGTGTGTGTGTGTGTGTGTGTGTGTGTGTGTGTGTGTAAAAAAGAGAGGGAGGAAAAATGCTTAGCAAAGTCAGATGGAAGGAAATATCATTTCTAATTGGCAGGGATCAGTGGAAGAGAAAACTTGTTTCCCTCAAAAAGAAGCATTTGAGCTGAGCCTTGAAGCATAGGAAGAATTTCTTAATCTATCCGTGGGTAGGTGAGGAAGACATTCTAGGCACAGGACACTTTCTTTTCCCGTTTTTTTTTTCCTCCAGGATCTCATAATTCACTATTGAGTTTTAACAATTTGTATTTCCCTCTGCTCTCTGGAAGAGATGCAAACAGTCTTTGGATTTACCAAAAAGCAGGGGAAAGCAGAGAAGGGTTCACAGACCCTGGGTTTACCTTCCCTTTTGGACTCTTCTGGTTAGCTGGGTACATGAAGATCCCTCCATAGACCAGGGTACGGTGAACATCAGCGACCATGGATCCCACATACCTGGCACCATAAGGAGCACTGCCATCCTAAAAGATGCAAGAAGAAAAAGATAGTGCTGTTACTAGTGGGCCTGGAAATTAATAGAAGCCGAGCCTTGTTTAGGAAAACTCACATCTCAAATGGAGTTAAGTCTTAGCTTTCCTAAGCCCAAGACTTCTACCTTCTCTCCATTCTGCCTTCCCCTTATTTCCAGACTATTCAATAATAAGAGTTTATATTCATCTATATAATAATACATGTTAGTTTATATTTTGTATCACATGATCTATATTATGTAATATATAAACTATATGATAATTATTTATATTTGTTCATATTCATTATATGGCACTTGTGATTTTTAAAGCACTTTTACACATATTATTTCAATATATCCTCACTACGTCTCTGTGAAGGAGGTAACACAGGTTTCACTATCCCCATTTTACAGATGAGGAAACTGAAGCACAGAGGAGCAGAGCCCAGATTTGAAATTAGACCTTCTGATTCCAAGTGTTCTTTCCATCATACCACGATTGAAACAAATTGCACTGAAGTTAATTGGTGTGAAGCAAAGTGAATAAAACCATGAGATGAACATAAAAATAGTCATGGCATCTTATGACCCCAGCAAGGAACGGCAATGCCATTGCCGTTTTTAGCAGAACGTAAGCTCTTTTAGGGCAGGAAGACTGCTTTTCATTTTGCCCTTTGTTATCATCAATAACATATTACTCATACTGTGATTGCATAATAAATTACTAGTTGTACTGTATACAATTAGTTTTGCAAAAGCTGCTGTGTTATTCGCAGTACCTGTCCCTCCCTTGAACAATGCCCTAAATGCCTAAGTATCTGTTAGTATATAAACTTGCATGGAAATGCTTCTATCCTTGTTTGCTCTGTTCATGTAAACAAGTAATAGAATTACACAAAGGAGATATCTTCTTGAAATCCTTAACCGGGGACCACAAACTTATTTTTAAAAATATTTTGATAATGTGTTTTGACACAATTGGTTTCCTCTGCAATCTTACGTAAGTTTATTTATACATTTAAAAACATCATTCTGAAGAGGGGTTCACAGACTTCACCAGACTGTCCAAGAGGTCCATGGCCCAAAAAAGGTTAATAACTTCACAACTGCCTGGCACCAGTGGAAAACTGTTGCCGTGTCAAAGTGAACTCTGCAGAAAAGAAAGCCAAGTATATTCATGCCTGTATAATTTTCATACAGTATTTTCATTTGTACTTTAATTCAGAACAATTGTTAAAAGATACATTTTTTTTAAAGTCAAGCCTTGGCTTGATCTTGTTCCCAGGTTTTCTCAGGCCTCTGAGGACAATAAAAAGCTTTTGTTTGAAGTTCAATTAGTTCTTGAACTTCAGTTCAACTGGGCAATGATTAAAATTTCTTTCAAAGGGAATGCAAAGAAATATGTCGACTTCTTTGTAGCATTGGAACAATGGAAACCTTGACTTCTGTCTGTAATGAAATAAGATTACATGGATGTTGAGGGGGAAACAACTAACACTATAATATTGTTAAAAGTCTGTTGTACCAATAATAAAAGAAATGCAAATCAAAAAATCCTGAGGTTTTTTTGGCAAAAATTTGCAAATTGGAAATTTGTCAAAGATGACAAAAATATGGCAAAAGTCAATGTTGGAGGGGTTGTGGGAAGATAGATACATTAATACCTATGTTGGTGGAACCATTCTGAAAAACTTTTTAGAAGTATGCAAGTGACTGAATTACCATACTCTTTGATGCAGAAATTCCATTACTAGACATATACCAGTAGGAGGCCATTGATAAGAAGAAAGCCCCCATATATACCAAAATATTTGTAATACCACTTTTTGTGATAGCAAAGAATTGAAAACCAAGTAGAGGCTGATCAATTTGCAAATATGAAAATAAAGTGACTAAATTTTCCATACCTTTTGAGCTAGAGACTCCGTTACTGGGCTTATACCACTAGGAAGCCATTGATAAGAACAAAAGATCCCCATACACTCCAAAATACTTATAGCAGCACTTTGGGGGGGGGGCTAGGCAATGGGGTTAAGTGACTTGCCCAGGGTCACACAGCTAGCAAAGATTTGGAAACAAAGCAGAAGTCCATCAATTGGGAAATGGTTAAACAAATTGTGGTATATGGATGTAATGGGATATTACTGTGCTGTAAGAAATTACAAATGTGAGGAATACAGAAGAGCATGGAAAGATCTACAGGAACTGATGCACAGTGAAGTGAACAGTCAAGAAAACAATATACACAATGACTACAGCAATGTAAAAGAAAAGAACGATCACACACACAGATAAAAAGTGAGCACTGCATAAAGAACAAACCTGACTGAAAAGAGGAAATAGGAGATACTCCCGCCCTGAAACTCCTTCACAGAACTAAGTCCACAAGTGTTGTACGCTGTACGTATTTTGAGATTTTTCAATATATTGATCTGATTTGCAGATTTTTTTTCTTTTTTCTTTTTGTCTTTAAAAAAATACTATTAGTTATATGAGGCAGCTAGGTGGGCCCAGTGAATAGAGTACCAGCCCTGGAGTTGGGAGGACCTGAGTTCAAATCTAGCCTCAGATACTGTGTGACCCTGGACAAATCATTTAATTCTGCTTGCTTCAGGTCCTCATCCATAAAATAAGCTGGTGGAGAAAATGGCAAACCACTCCAGCATCTTTGCCAAGAAAACCCCAAATGGGGTCAGGAAGAGTTGGATAGGACTGTAACGACTCAAGAACAACAAATTTGTCATATGGGATAACCCCTCTTAGGAGAGGAGGAGGGATACTAGAGGAAACTGCAATGATGTTTAAAAACAGTCATCAAAACTTTTTTTTAAAAAAGTTATTGTATCTTAAATATCTTCTGTCTATAATGATGATGATAATAATAGTTAGCATGTAGATACTACCTACTTTCCAAGCACTTAAAGATATTATTTAATTTGATTATCATGACAACTCTTGGTTGTGGGTACTATTATTGTCACCATTTGACAGTTGAGGAAACTGAGTCAGACAGAAATTAAGTGACTTGCCTGAGATCACATAGCTCTCTTTCTAAGTGTCTGAGGGAGGATTTGAACTCATATCTTCCTAACTCCAGGCCCAGCTCTCTATCTACTGTGCTATCTAGCTGCCTCACTTTATAGCTAATTTTTTTTTCTGTTCTGCTGCCTATTTGTGATTTCTTTTCACTATCCAGCAACCCCTGGAAAGTTTTTTATGTCATCAGTCCTTTGTTCTGTGTTTAGAAAAAGCTTAGAAGTACCTCAAGCACAGCAAAGGCTGATTGGAACACTTCCCATTGAGGTCCACAAACACTCTATCTCACCTCCTGGTAAAACATATGCTCTGGACCCTTGATGAAGGCAGTCAGCTGCAGTTTGTTGATGCCTTGAACTGCAGAGCTGTGTCAAAGATGATTGGCACCTGAGCCACAAAGACCCTTGCCTCAGTGGGCTAGAAGTGCTATAGAAAAGTTCCACCTGAGTTGTGAAATGATCCAACCATTTTGGAGAATGATTTGGAACTATGCCCAAAGGGCTACAAAAATGTGCATATCCTTTGATCCAGCAATAGCACTTCTAGGGCTATATCCCAAAGACATCAAACAAATGGGAAAAGGACCCACATGTACAAAAATATTCATAGTAGCTCTTTTTGTGGTGGCAAAGAATTGGAAATTGAGAGGATGCCCATCAATTGGGGAACAGCTGAGCAAGTTGTGGTATATGAATGTAAGGGAATACTATTGTGCTATAAGAAATGGTGAGCAGGCTGACTTCAGAAAAACCTAGAAAGACTTATATGGTCTGATGCTGAGTGAAGTGAGCAGAACCAAGAGGAATTTGTACATAATAACAGCCACGTTGTGCGATGACTAAGATTGTTAAATTGAACCCTTCTCAGCATTATAAGGATCTAAGACATCTCTAGAGGCCTCGGGATGGAAAATGCTGTCCACATCCAAAGAAAGAGCTGTGGAAGTTGAATCGCTATCACTTACTTTTATCTTCTGTTGAGTTTTGTTTCATCTTTCTGATGGTTCCTCCTATTGGTTTTAATTTTTACTTACAACTTCACTAATGTGAAAATATGTTTAATGGGTATGTAAATGTAAAACCTATATCAGATTGTACACCGTCTTGGGGAGGGTCAGGGGGAGGAAGGGGGAGAAAAATTTTCAGCTCAAAAGCATATGGAAGTGATTGTTGACAAATCAAAATAAATTAATAAAATTTTTTTAAAAAACTAAAAAAAAAGGAAAGAAAAGTTCTACCTGATACTCTTGAGCATTTCAACTGGTATCAGATACACTTTTCCTTGGACTTTCTGTGAGGCAGGATTCCTCCCCCCTCTCCCTCAGTGGTCACGGTGGCAATGAGGACATAGCAAACGCTTATTAGGGTAGCTTAAGCCTGGACCTCAAGACCCTGGCTGTCCCTTCTGTTTTGTCCTTCTTTTCAAACCCAGGCAACCAAAGAATGATCCTGAGAAATGAATATTCCCAGGCCTAGAGATAACCACTGGACTTTGAAAAGTCAGGATTTCCTGAGTTGATGCATGTTTTCTTTATTAGGTTGGTTTGTTTTAGAGAATGGATAAAGAGTTTAGTTGTTTTTGTTTCCAGGGGTGGTGAATGGGATATCTCCAATAGGTTTAATAGAGTTAAAGCTAGAAGTGACCTTAGAGATTATCCAGTCTAACACTGAAACCCAAAGTTAAATGACTTGCCCAAGGTTACACAGGTTATTACTTCTTATGGAGACAATGGATATGTGTAGGACATATAAACATATGAAAGACCAGGAAAGTGCTTAGTCAGGAAAGACAGGGATCTTAAGGGTAGTAGGTTTGAATTATGTTTGTTGTTTAATCATTTTTCAGGCATATCTGACTCCTTGTGACTCCATTTGGGGTTTTTTTGGCAAAGATGCTGGAGTGGTTTGCCATTTCTTCCCCAGCTCATTTTACAGATGAGGAAATTGAGGCAAACAGGGTTAAGTGAAAAAGAAGAAGAGAGAAAGGAGAAAGGAGAAAAAGGGAAAGAGGGAAGAAGAAAGAAAAAAAGGAAGTTTTGTTGATGTACTTTTTTTTAAAGCACCATCAGTTCCTGTCCAAACTCTCCCTTATCTGAAAATGTCTTGAAAACCTTCATTCTGTACTTATAGTCAATTGTCGGTTCTCAGAAGTCATGACTGGTCATTGCATTGATCAGACTCCTGAAGTCTTTTTTTTTTTAATGCTGAAGTCACTGTGCCCATCACGCAAATTATTCTTCTGATTAAGTCTGTCTTCTCAAGTTTATTTGACATCTCAGTATTCATTTTTTTATGATGCAATGATATTACATTGGATTCATATTCCACAATTTACTTAGCCATTTCCCAATCAATAGGTACCCAATTTCCTTCAAGTTCTTTGCTATTACAGAAGAGCTGCTCTGCATATTTATGTGGGACTTCCCCCCACCCATCTTTGACTTCTCCAGGCTCTTTCCACTACACTGTAGCTGCCAAGTCTTGATTCCTCCCCACACAGAAACTTAAGAGTTCTGAGAGGACCAGCTTTCATCAACCACCCCAACTCTTCATACATGTCTGCATTCTGGGTGTTGCTTTAGGAAAAATTTCAAAAAACTGTATCCTGAAGCTTAGACTCAAGCCCCCTTTCCTTCTCCTGGCACTGTTATGTCTCAATAAGAACAATCAGTAACAATGTCTTGTCCTTGATAATGTCCTAAGTACAAGGCACCCAAGGTCAACCAAATTGCTGTAACGAAAAAAGAATTCATTTTAAACATTTTGTGCAGTTATGAGGGAAACGGTTTGCTGGCCAACCAATCAGGAAAGACCAGAGGGGAAAGATGGGAGTAGTTTTCAAGTCTTCTTCTCCAGGAACCCCCAGTTTTAGCTGTTTATCTCAATTATACAGACTTCTGGGGCCCATGACACCAGGCTGAAAATGAAATGATAACCTGATTTCCCTCCAAATGTTTCCAGCTCCTCTTTTATTTTTATTAGTCAGACAAATGAAGAAACTGGTATTTACAGTCACTGGAGGAAAGAAGTCAATGTTTCCTATTCAGTGAAATGGCTGAGTGGGAAAGTTTTTTTCTTTTTTTTTTTGTAATGGTGAGAAGTCTTGAGTAGGAGGTATAGAGAAAACTGCTGATGTGGTAAATTCTATGGCGGGGTTGTTACGTTGATATTATACAATTTGAACTAGAACTCAAGCCTTCTGATCCACGTCCACTGTTATAGCTACTTCAGTAAAAATGGCTATGTCTCCTTATTCTAGAAATAACAGCTCAAAGTCTTCCTTGTAGTAGATATTTAGTAAATGTTGATTGAGTTAAATTGAATCAATTAACTGGAATGTGCACCCATTTTGTACCTATCAGACAATCAGAATTGATAACCATAATGAAAGGCAGATCATTTTCATTTGAACTGTTATTTAGCCAGGCCTCCACCATCTTAAACTTGGGAAGGTGATTTTTTTTTTCAATGCAAACGTGGGTCTTTATGTGGGCAGCTAGATTGCATGGTGGCTAGAGCACAGAGCCTAGAGTCAGGAAGACTCATCTTCCTGAGTTCAAATCTGGATTCAGACACTTACTAGTTATTGACCCTTGGCACTTACTAGTTATGTCACTTAACCTTGCTTGCCTCAGTTTCCTCATCTGTAAAGTGAACTGGAGAAAGAATGGCAAACCACTCCAGTGTCTTTGCCAAAAAAAAAAAAACCCAAATGGAGTCATGAAGAGTAAAACACAACTGAAAAACTTTTAATAAATTTCATCTTATTGGATTCAGCCCATTACTGTAGATTGCGAAGATAGTTCTGGATCCTGATTCTAATCATCTAATCATGTTAGCTATGCTTTCCAGCTTTATTTTGTTTTTTGGTCTGGACATGTGATTTCAGTCTATTGGGTACTCCCAATGAGGAAGTTTTCTCTATCAATGTAAACTGGTAACCTCTATATTATTAGAAAGTTGCCAAAGGGCACTGAGAGTTTCAGTGGCTTGCTCAGGATCACAGAGTCCATATGAGTCAGAGATCAGACTTGAGCTCAGGTCTTTATGACTTCAAGGTCAACGCCCTAGTCAGTATATCACACAGTCCTTCATCTGAGTCACTGATAAAAATGTTGAACAGAACAAGGCTGCTGACAGAGCCCTAAGCCACTCCTCTGGAGACCTTCTCCAAGTTGATATCAAGATATTAATGATTCTTTGAATCTGGATATTTAACCAGTTCAAAATCCACCTAACTGTACTGTTATCTAGTCCCCATTTTTCCATCTTTTCTACAAAGATTGCGTGAAAGACTGTCAGATGTTTTGCTAAAACCTAGATACTACATGTACAGCATTTTCCTGATCTAGTAGCCCAGTTATAGTTCTATCAATGAAGGGAATATGGTTAATAGTCTGTTCTGAATGAATCCATGCTGGCTTTCAGTAATTTGTACTTTTCTTTCTAAATGCTTATAAACAGGCCTTTTAATAATAATCTCCAAAAGTCAAACCTAGAGGCCTTCAGTTTGATAATTTTACCCCTTCTCCTTTTTTGGAAATCTGGACAACACATGGACTCATCTCTATTCTTGCTGGACCATGCTCACTCTCCACAATACAGGGTGTCCCACAAGTCGTAGTGCAGATTTAATCACTAATTTCTTTCAGAATACTCCTTATTTCAAAAATCAATAAACATAGCTCAATCATTACATCCACTTTCTCTGAGCATCCTGGGAGACATAATTCATAAAGATCTGATGACTTGAACTCACTGAAGGAACTGAGGTACTCTCTTACTATTGTGGGAAATGTGGTTGGGAATGTTGCTTCTGCATATCACTCATCAAGGTGATGAGTAGCTTCTGGGGTATTGACAGCTGTAAGCTGTTGACAAGGAAATGTCATTAGGGAGAAGTAATTAGGGGCAGAGACTCACTTGGCGAAATTAGGTGCTCCGGATAGGCTGTAAACCCTGCATTACCCAGTCAATGGGGAAACAGGGGAGGGAACTGTGATCTGGGCCTAGGAATAAAAGCTTTGCCCTCCCTTCTATAAAGTGTGCCCACACACTGCACACCCGGCCTTGGTAGGCCGTTAGTAAAAGGGTTTTTTTTTTCCTGGTTCACCAATAGCTTCTGGAACTTTTGTTGCTTACATTATCCTAGGTTTCATCTCCTTGTAAACTGGTTTTGTTTTAATCCTTCCCCTTACCATCTGAGGATTATTTACTTTGGCAGAAAAAACAGAAGCAAGATTGATTAATTATGCTCCCTCTTCATGGGCAGCTAAGTGGCTCAGAGTGGGTCTGGAGTCAGGATGACTCATTTTTGTGAGTCAAATATGGCCTCAGACACTTTCTAGTTGTGTGACCCTGGGCAAGTCACTGAACCTTGTTTGCCTCAGTTTCTTCATCTGTGAAAATGAGCTGGAGAAAGAAATGACAAACCACTGTAGTATCTTTGCCAAAAAAACACAAACCCAAATGAGGTCATGAAGAGTCTGAAACAAATGTACAACAATAAAAAAAAATACATTGTTATCCTGAGAAGGAGTTCTACCCATGTGACATCTCACATCTATTTTCTTCTACTTACCCATATAACTGCTATTCTAATTCAGGCTTTCATAACCTCTTCCCTGTACAACAGCCTCATAATTAGTTTTCCTGCTTCATATCATTCCCCTCTCTAATCCATCCTCCAAGCAAGCTACCAAATTGATATGCCTAAAATACAGATCCAACCTTTTCAGTTCTTTACTCAAAAAATTTTCAGTTTCTCCCTATCGCCTCTAGGATGAGACAGACTCTTCATTCTGGTATGTAAAACCCTCTACAATATGGCTCCCACCTTCCATTCTAGTCTTGATTTTACATTACTCTCCCTTCCACACTTTCAATTCCAATCAGACTGGTATGCATCTATGAATTTTCCTCTGGCACCTCCATACCTTTGTACGAGTGGCAACCAAAGTCCAAAATGCATTTCTTCCTCCTCTCCTGCCTTTCTCTTCCTAGTCTGTTGCTTCTTTCACGGTGCTACAATCAGATTTTTCCTAAGCTGCCCAGTTGGTAGCTCTCTCACACTCTTGATTTGATTTTGTACATGCTCTTGTATTTATTTTCTTGCCCACTCGGTAGGGCATAAACAATTATTTCAGTTTTGTCTTTGTGTTCCTAGTTCAGAACCACAGTGCCTACCTAATCCTACACCAGCATACAGATAGTTATCACAGAGATACTTAATACATGTTTATCAATTTGAATGTTTTCTCTCCCTGCCTGCAATATCACTTTGAAAGCCTTTTTGTTGTATAAGTTGTTTCTTACAATTCATAGCCAGGTTCAGCTTTTCTTGCTTTGGTGCTTCTAAAATGATTCTGTGACACTCTTTTGTATTCATCCTCAGTTACCATACCTGCTCTTGCTTGCATTTTCTATGCCTGTGTGTGTGTGTTTGTTTGTTGTTTTAAATCTAAGTTGGTGGGGGCAGCTAAGTGGCACAGGCCCTGGAGTCAGGAGGACCTGAGTTCAAATTTAGCCCCAGACACATAACACTCACTAACTCACTAGCTGTGTGACTCTGGGCAAGTCACGTAACTCCAATTGCCTCACCCCCCAAAAAAAAATCTGAGTCGGTTCATGAATTCGCTGTGTAACCAGAGCGGGGGGAGAGGGACAGTTTTCCCTTTTCTTCCTTATTAGATTATTTCTGTTTGTCTTTAGAATTTCTCTTTGGAGAGCTTCCCATTCCCTTTGTGAATTCTTACAGTTCTTTCACAATATTCCTATAACTCTGAGGGGATTGGAGGGGCAAGTAGTGGTGGGAATTGAGTGAACCACACTGACTCTAGTTTATGACTCAATTCTAGAGCTAGCTCAGTTCGCTTTCTATTCAATTACAGGTCTAGCACAATTTCTGTCTCATGAGAAAACTATTCAACTGGGATAATTGGAAGAAAATCTTATTGCATTGTTTAGACTTAGTCCTGGGACTGGGAATTTGGACCACCTCTACGGGCTATTTAGAGATGCTTAACTAAGACCTATAGGGAAGCTAGGTGGTGCAGTGGATAGAGGGCTGAGCCTGGAGTCAGGAAGACCAGAGTTCAAATATAGCCTCAGACACTTACTAGCTGTGAGACCCTGGCAAAAAGGGTTCCCTTTTGGCCTCAGTTTCCTCATCTATAAAATGAGCTGGAGAAAGAAATGGTAAACTGTGAGTATCTTTGCTAAGAAAACCCCACATGGGATTACAAAGAGTTGGACATGACTGAGCAACAAGAACAAGTAAGGACCTGGGCTATGCTGACCAGAAAGCCAGTCATCCTAAGACTGATAGAAGGCATTTTCTCATAGTTGTACATCTCAAGCAACCCGTAGGTCTTATCTGAAAACTGGCCCCATGCTGATCAATCAGTTGCTGTTTCCATGTTCCTTTGATTGCTCTCAAACAGTTTGGGGGAGCAGGACACCTCTTTTACTGAATTCAGGGAATTGCCACTGTTCACTCTCCTTCTCTCAACTTGGAAAGTCCCTGATCTTTCCTCCAATTAGAAATCAGATCACCTAATGTTGTATTGTTTCCTTTTAATTAGTTTGTCTTGTTTGTTTTTTTTTTAATTTTTATTTTTTTAGGCAGTTGGGGTTAAGTGATTTGCCCAGGGTCACACAGCTAGTAACTGTCAAGTGTTTGGTCTGAGGCCGGATTTGAACTCAGGTCCTCCTGACTTCAGGGCTGGTGCTCTATCCACTGTGCCACCTAGCTGCCCCTGTTGATTGTTTTTTAATGTATAAAAATCTCTCTTCCCCTCTGTATTTGGAGTCCAGTGCCAGAGCTGAGGAAGGCTACTTGGTCCTGATTTGTTGGGTAATTGGCATTCATTGCTTAATAAATTGATATGCTCAGAAGCTCAAACCTTAGCTTCTTCAGTCATTTCATCTTTCACCTGCCATGACTCTTAAAGACTCTGTTCTTATACTTTATGCCAGATGCACTCTTATTTATAAAATATGCCCCAGAGCTTTTAAAGAAACCCAATTCAGAGCACTTCCTGGCATGGATTTGGGGACTTTGATTTTGAGGTTTATAATTATTTTATTGGTAAGGGCACGGTTTCCTGGCAGCAAAAAGATTTATAGACTATTTCTACTTTTGGTAATTCATAAGCCTTTTGCACATTGCTGATTCCATCCAATAATTCTGAAACATATGCCAGCCCCACCAGGCCTAAATCAGCCTTCCCCTAAGGAGTTTTACAGGCCATCAAAGAGATGACTACATTTTTTAATACTTATGTGACATAAATCATTGTTTTGACATGCAAGCGGGCAAGTATCTATTTGCAAGATTTTGCAAACCTTAGCAACCTTGTTATCTATCATACTCTGGAGCCAATGAGACACCAAAAGGTTAAGTGACTTACTGAAATTCTAGTTAGTGGCAGATCCAGAGCTAGAACCCAGGTCTTAACTCTCAGTCTTAACTTTCTTTATTATATCACCGATGATTGGGGCCTTCCTCATCAGGAAAAAATAATTCTTCCTTTATCCTTGCAGTCAACTATATCTTGCCCTACAGTTTATTTGGAAGAGTGAAAAATCTGCAGTCCACAATGATCTTTCCCTCCTCCAAACTCAAACAGCACTAATTGTTTTTATCAAGATGGACGTTTAACATATACTATTTGGCAAAGAAGTTCCCGGAATCAAATACCTTGTCTTACACTTCTCATCATTCACAGCACAGAATCATAGATTTGATTCATTCACTACCTAGTTGGACATTTTAGGACTTCATCATGCTCCAGGAACTTCTTAATTCTGCAAGACCTAGAACTCATACCCCATCAGTACCCTCTCCCCTCTGAGGTCCCTCTAATTGGAGGACAGAGTAGAGAGCTGAGTGGAATGGCACCCAGGCCAGTCATCTCTTTATTTCCCTCTTTGGCTGCACTCCTTGGGAATTCTCCATCATATTCCTGTACCAGATAGATCCTTTCCCTCTCTCTCCAGCTTTCTTTTGGATTTTGTCTTCCTCCATTAAACTGTAGGGCACCTAAGTGGTGCAGTGGATATGGCCCTGGAGGCAGGAAGACACTGATCTTCCTGAGTTCAAATCTGGCCTCAGATGTTTACTAGCTGTGTGTTAACTAGTATGCCCTAGGCAAGTCATTTAAGCTTGTTTGACTCAGTTTCTTCATCTGTAAAATGAGCTGGAGAAGGAAAGGACAAACCACTCCAGTATCTTTGCCAAGAAAACCCCCAAATGGGGTCATGAAGACCAAACAACAACATTAAATTGTGAGATCCTTGAGAGAAAGAAGTGTCTGTCTTTCTTTTTTCACATTTGTATCCCCAGTGCTTAGCACAGTGCCTGGCACATATTAGACACTTAATAAACATGTATTGACTAAATAAAGTTTAAAGGAACCTTAGAGTCTCATTGCAAATCTGTCATTTTAGAGTTGACAAACCCGAGGCTTTTTCAGGATGAAATAACTTGCCCAAGATCACACAGATAGTGGGCAGAAGAACCCAGATTTGAAACCAGGACTTCTAACTCCAAATTTCATGCTCTTTCTATTGCACCACACTGTCTCCAATATGTTACATAGCATACTACATGATTGAAGGGCTCAACAATAAATATTTGTTGGTTTACTCTTTTTTTTTCAGTGTCATACTCCCATTGGCACAAAGATCAATATTTTGGCAACAGAGTTTGATACTGGATCAAAGCCCAGACACAACTAACTGGACATGTGATGAATGAGGGAAATATTGATCTTTACCAAGTACAGGCCACATACTCTGGTGTGCAAATTAATGTTTGTTTTTAGCCTGGCCATGTGAGTAGTTCCTGACCTTGTTTTGACATGCTTCTCTTATCAGGGCTGGAAAATAAACTAGAATTGAGAATTTTTCAAACTCCTGACCAAATAATCCCTGTCCACAGCATATCTTCTGACAAACAAAAAGGAAAATTACATAAACAGACCCTTAAGCTTTTTCCTCCCTTAGGATCTGAGTTTCTAGAGCTGGAATGGACCCAAGCGATCATTTGTCCAATGCTATCATTTTACAGATGGAGAAAGTGAGGCCAAGAGGAATAAAGTGACTTGGACAACGCCACATAGTAAGAGGCAGAGCTTCTTGCCTTCTCAAAGAGTGACTAAGGGAGTGAAGTGAAGGAGAAAATTTGGAACTGAAAACAAAATAAAATTGATTTTTTAAAAAAACAGTAAGAGGCAGGAACTCCAGGTCTCCAGCCACCAAACCCTGTGCTTTGTTCACTCACTATACCTCCAAGAAAACTGAGGAGAGTTTGAGAGATACCAGGACCCAGGCAAACAGAATTTTTATAAAAATGAAAATTAAAATATGACCAAAACATTGATGTTACATTTTTCCTGATCACAAATACAAGGCACTTTGAGGAAGATTCATCTCAATTCAACTCAATAAATATTCCACTATACCGGTCTTCAGGCTACTTCTCACCGGATAGGGTAATGAATTTCCACTGACAACGGGAAGCTCTTGGGAACGTAGGGAAATTTCCCACTTCCACCTTTAAGCCCCCTTTAAGGCTCAGCTCGTGTTGCCACGTGCTACAAGAGGCTCTTACTGATTCCCCCAGTTGTTAATGTTACCCCCTCTCATGACTTTGCATTTATTTTGTGTGTATTTTGTTTTTGTTTGTCTATGTACGTAAAGTCCTTTGAGGATAGGAACTATGTAATTTTTGTCTCTGTATCCCCAATCTTTCCATTCACCACAACATCGCCTGAGTTCAGACCCTTATCACCCCCTAACTGGACTTCTGTAATAGCCCCCTCATTGGTCTCTGAACTTCCAGTCTCTCCTCAATTCCATCTGTCACAAAGTGTCAAAATAATCTTCCTAAGGCATAATAATAGCTAACATTTACATAGCATTTACTATGTGCCAGGCATGTGCTAAGCACTTTACAAATAGTATCTCATTTTATCCTCACAACAACCCTGGGAGATAGATGCTGTCTATCTGACCGTATTACTATCCTGCTCAAAAAATATCAGTGGCTCACTATTATCTGTAGGATAAAATGAAATTCTTAGAGATGGTCAGCCCAGGTGGTACATTACTGTCACTGAGATAATAGAAGAACAAGAGGAAGACTTCTAGCATATTAGATCATCTATGGAAGATTTATGAACAAGAATTTCATAGGACAAGAAGGCATAGAAAATTTGCCATTTTTGTCATTGGTCCATCAAAACAGTAAAGTCTGTAATGTAAAATGGAGAGGAGGGTTTGGGAAAAGACTAATGGGAGGGAGGAAGATTATGGAGATGGAGCCCAGTGCCTGGTGACAAGGAGGTTGTGTTGAGATTCCCTTTCTCCACATTTTTCCACATAGGTCTGAAAGTTGGACTTTAGACCAGTATTCCCCACCTGACCCTAACTGACAGAGATCTCACCGTTTTCAATTCTTTTTTTTAAATTAATTTATTTTGATTTATCAACAATTACTTCCATATACTTTTGAGTTCAAAATTTTTCTCCCCCTCCCTCACCAACACCTTCCCCAAGATGGCACACAATCTGATATAGGCTATGCATATACATTCCTATTAAACATATTTTCACATTAGTGTTGTTGTAAGTTAGAATTAGAACCAATAGGAGGAACCACCAGAAAGAGGAAACAAAACTCAACAGAAGAGAAAAAAATAGCTAATAGTATGCTTCAATCTGTGTTCAAATTCCATAGTTCTTTCTTTAGATGTGGATGACATTTTCCATCACGAGGCCTTTGGAGATGTCTTAGATCCTTCTATTGCTGGAAAGGGTTAAATTTGTCAGTATTAGTCATCACACAACGTGGCTGTTATTGTGTACAACGTTCTCTTGGTTCTGCTCACTTCACTCAGCATCAGACCATACAAGTCTTTCCAGGTTTTTCTGAAATCAGCCTATTCATCACCTTTCTCAATTCTTTAATAACACTTTGTGCTCTTTCACATTCCCTCTCAAATCATAGTTCTTTGTATATTTTCTTATCCCTGCCCTGTTAAATCATAAGCTCTTTGAGGATAGTTCTTTTGAATATACACTCCCAGTGCCTGGCACATGTGCTCTGCACATAGTAGATATTTAAAATGAGATAATTATTTGTAAAATGTTTTGCAGACTTTAAAGCACTATATACATGCCAGCTATTTATTATTTTCATTGTTTAAAAGCATCTGTTGAATAAATGACTAAAACCATGTGACAAAGTTAATATGTTAATTTTTATTAATGTGGTTCATTAATGTTAACAATCAAAGCACGCATATATTGTGCTTTAAAGTTTTAAAGTGATTTACAACTCATGTGAATCTTGTAACACAGCTCTATGAGAGAGGTACTACCGTTATTATTATCTGTGATACGGCAGATGAAGAAAGTTAGGTTTAGACAAGTTAAGTGATTTGCCCAAGGTCTCAGGACCATCCTGTGACTGCAGAGGTTTAATGGTCTTGTTATCCTCCAAATATACACAGCATGAGAACTTGAATCTAAATGGGCTGGCTTGTTTGTTTTTTGTTGTTATGATAAAATTGCCATAGTATTTAATTCCTATTATCTAGTTTTCTGGGCTGATTCATCAGGAATATGGGAGCAGAAACCTACTTAAACAACATAATGGGGGGGGAGGTTAGGAGTGATTGAACAAACCTGTTCATTAATCCACCCCATCCCTGCTACACATAATAGAAATAAAATACACTGATGGTAGTTTAGGGGGCAATTGGCAGGATCAAAAACACTTCATAGAGAAGGCAGTTATTGAGCTGAATCTTGTAGTAAACCAGAGAGAGAGAGAGAGAGAGAGAGAGAGAGAGAGAGAGAGAGAGAGAGAGAGAGAGAGAGAGAGAGAGAGAGAGAACAAAACTAGGAACAATGGATGGAAGCTTGAAAGGAATGGACTTTGATTCGATATTCTGTGGAATTTCATAATAATTATAACAGTTCAAAATGGAATGGGATCCATCACCAGCCCTTTCCCTGACTTTCGGTTCTTTCACTGGTCATCCTGGAATTTCTCTCAGTGTCTGATGCTTCTGGGCTCTAGGACGGTCTACCATTAATATAGCCTATTCACCCTCAAATATTCCTCCGCAAGGCCTGATCTCCTTCTCCCACTGTATGCGTGAAGTACCCACAACACACACACACACACACACACACACACACACACACACACACACACACGCACACACACACACACTACTTCCTTAGGCTGAGTCAGGGACATACGTGGTTTGTTAAATGGAAGAATGGAATGAAAATTGAAGCAATCCATTCACAGATTATTAAAAGAATATAAAATGTTTGCACCAAGTTTCTCCTTTTTAAAATTTGAAGAAGTTCCTCTATTATCTAGTTTTCTCTAGGGCAAAGTATGTTTTAATTATCAAGAATGTACTGTTCTTTCTTATATAGAAACAATAGACCAGATACTATGTTGCAGCTCAATTCTTCAGTAACTACTTCCTCAAATAGTTTACAAAATAAAGGAATAAGGTCATGTAACAAGTTTATTTACATACCAAGAAAGCCTCCTTTTGTGCCAAGTCCATTTGTTCCCATGATCCTCTTGTAACACTGACTTAATAAAGTAGAATTGAGAAAGAAGGAACAGAGAAAACATTGCTAAAGACAGAATCTTGGGCAAGAAAGTAAAGGATCTTTATGACCATGGGTGGTGTTTTTCTTTTCTTTTTTTTTTTTATCATTGCTCTGCATTTAAGGGCACAAGACAGAAGGACAGACAGAAAAGTAAACAGAAAATTAGAGAGATGTTATTTGAGAAAGAGATTTTGATTTTTCAACCATGATTTAAAATATCGGAATGAAAGGAGATGGAATGCACCTAACAGGGTCTGGTAAGAGTGCATCTGCCTAGAATCTTGTAAATCTTGTCAATGAACGAAAAGGAAGAGGAGGGAGAAACTGTTTATTAGATACTATAGAGTTATCACAATGAAGGAAGACTAACCATAAAGAAACCTAGAAGTTCCTAAGACAGAAAATCCTATTAGGACTCAATATTAATGCCCTTTTAACAAATGTTTGACTAGGGACAGCTAGGTGGCACAGTGGATGGAGCACTGGCCCTGGAGTCAGGAGGACCTGAGTTCAACTCCAGCCTCAGACACATGATACTCACTAGCTGTGTGACTGGGTAAGTCACTTAGCCCCGATTGCCTTGCCAAAAATAAAAATAAACATGTTTCACTATGAAAACAAGGAGTCAGAATCAAGAAAACCAGGATGATGGACCAACCGAAAGTATAGTGATATCACCCCATCCCCTAAACAAACAAAAAACTTCTAAACAGATCAAGAAAATGCATCAGACGAAATCCTGATTAGGAAATCCAAGGAAAAGTCACAATGGGTTATTTTTCCAGCTCAAATGTACATGGAGAGATAGAAGGGTCTGTGGACACTGAGGTGGGGTCTGTCCATGGTAGAATTCCAGCCCCCAAGAACTGAAAAAGGACTGAGGCTGTGCACTAGGGTAGGAAGAGGCCCCAGATCCATCCCAGAGCATCTCAACCATGTTCAGGACACAAGAACAGGTGTCAACAGTCGGTTTTGTCACTCAACACTCAGTTCCATGTCACAGATCCAGGGTAAACTGAAGAAGAAACCTATGCTCAGGAGTGGCATTCCAACTTCTAGCCTAATTTGAACCCTGCAGAGGAACAGCCAGGGCAAGAATCACAGACCAAAGAAAAGCTAGTGGTTCCATCACTCTGAACCAGTAGGGTCTTCCACCTCACTGATAGTGGCTGACAGAAGCAGCAATTTCCTGAAAGTTCAAAGGAGGCAAGCACCAAAGAACCACAGTAAGGATCCCACACGATTTAGTAAAGGGCAGAGATCTTGGAACACAATATCCCAGAAGGCAAATAATATATAGGCTTAAAATCAAGAAGAACTTACCTAGCACAACTGAGCATAATCATACAGGAAGAAAAATGGATCTTTAATGAAACAGATGACATCCAAGCATTTGTGATGAAAACACCACAGCTACACACAAACTTTGAAGTGCAAGCAGAGGAGTAAAGACAAACATAAGAGGTAAACATAACCAAACAATCATGAGGAACTAAAGTATAGGGAGTTGGGGCAGCTAGGTGGCACAGTGGATAGAGCTCCGGCATTGGAGTCAGGAGGACCTGAGTTCAAATCCGGTCTCAGACATTTGACATTTACTAGCCAGGCAAGTCACTTAACCCCATTGCCCAAAAAAAAACAAAAAAAAAAGGGGAATAAAGGATAGGGAGTTGATACATATGTCCCCTCTACACACTATTATCATTAGGGGTCATAGAGGAAGTCTAATTAGAAGATCTGGATTGGTTCTGTTATGTCTTAATGATCTTAAGAGAAGAATAGAAAGACAAGGGAAGAATAATACATTGGGGGTTGGGAAGGGAGAGAAAGGTTAGGGGAAATTATCTCACATAATTGGTGTACAGAAGTAGAAATCTATACAAAGAGGGAAGGGTAGGAGGAGCAGGCAACATTTGAATCTCACTTTCATCTTAACTCATCAAAGGAGGAACACAGACGCAAACACATTTGGGCACAGAAATACATTTCACTCAACAAAGAAACAAGAAAAAGGGAGGAGAAGAAGGATTATAGATTAAGGGAAGTAGTAGTCTTAAGAAAAACAAAGTCTAAGAATATACAAAAATATTTATAACTCTTTTTGCAGCAACAAAAAACTGGAAACTGAAGGGGTATCCATTAACTCGGGAATGGCCAAGAAAGTTAAGGTATATAAATGTGATAGTACAATTGTGCTATAAGAAATGGTGAAGGGTATGATTTCAGAGAAAAGTCCTAGATTAATTGTTGTAGAGTAAAATGAGAACAGTTTACATGAAGAAAACAATATTGCAAAGTCAAACAATTTTTAAAGACTTACAAACTCTGATGCACATAATGACCAACACTACTCTAGAGAACTAATGATAAAACATGCTATTCACCTCATATGCAAAAGACTCAGTGCAAAATGAGCTATTTTTTTTGACATGGCCAACGTGGAAATTTATTTTGCTGGACTATAGATATTTGTAACTGGGGGCTTTGTTTTTCTTTCTTTCTCAATGGAGGTAGGGGGAGGAAGAAACAGAAAATGATTGAGAGAACTGTTTTTGTTGATTGAAAAATAATTTTAAAAATAAAATATCTGTGTACAAAAGCACAGAAACAGCTAACATACAAGATAAATTAAAGGCCCTAATGTAAGGAGGCAGATTAACTTTACTGGTATCACTAAGACTTAGTAAGAAGAGACCCATGGAGGGACTATGGTTCATTGAAAAGAGGCAGAATGGGCAAAAGGGAGTAAGGGGTTAGAGTAGTATTATCAAGCTGCTACATAATAAACTCTAGTGGTTCCTTATTACTCCTGAGATTGAACATAAAATCCTCCATTTGATTTTGAAGCCCTTCATAACCTGGCCCATTTCTACCTTTCCAAGTCCTCTTACTCTGCATGTACTCTGCAATACAGTGAAACTGACCTCTTTATTCTTTCTCAAACACAACACTCCATCACTGAGCCCAGATGTATTACAGCCTAGGGTACTGAAAGAACTGGGAAATGTGACCACTGAGCTATTGTCAGTTATCTTCAAAAGACTGAGGAGAACAGGAAAGGTACTTCAGTACTGGAAAAGGCGAAAAAAGGTAACAGAATGGAGTGCACAAACAATAGACATGGCTGGGTGGCCTGAGTGCATAGAGTGCTAGAGTAGGAACAGGGAAGACTTGAGTGTGACTTGGGCAAGTCACTTAACTTCTCCCAACCTCATTTTCTTCATCTGTAAAATGGGGATAATAATAACACCCGCTTCACAAGCCTCTAATTAAAATATACATAGTCCGGTGAGCTTGACTATCATTCCTGGCTAAATTGTTAGTGAACACATAAAAAGGAAGCAGTGACTGCAGAGACATAGTGACTTAACCCAGAACAGGCCATTCCAGACTAACCTTATGCCTTTTTTCTTTTTAACAAGACTATTAAAATGGTAGGTAACTAGGTGGCTCATCCAGCCCAGAAGACTCATGTTACTGATTCAAATCTGGTCTCAGACGCTTATAACTGTGTGACCCTGGGCAAGTCACTTAACTCTGTTTGCTTCAGTTCCTCATCTGTAAACATAAGCTGGAAAAGGAAATGGCAAACTACTCTAGTACCTTTGCCAAGAAAACTCCAAATGGAATCATGAAGGGTCAGATACAACTGTTCAAAGGGCAGCAATAGGCTGTAGACATAGTTTACCTGGGTTTCAGCCAAACATAATAAGTCTCATGTTACTCTTGTGGAAAAGATGAAAGATTCAAACTGATGTTAGTAAAATTAATTAGGTGGATTCAGCAGTGGTTGCCTATACTAAAGAATTGTCATAAATGTTTCAGTTTCAACTTCTTTTTGTTTTTTTTTTTGGCTAAGCAATGGGGCTAAGTGAGTTGCCCAGGGTCACAAGCTAGTAAGTGTTATGTGTCTGAGGCTGGATTTGAATTCAAGTCCTCCTGAATCCAGGGCTGGTGCTCTATCCACTGCACCACCCAGCTGCCCCTCAATTTCAACTTCTAGGGAGGTCTCTAGGAGAAAGTGCCTTTCAGGGCTGTGCCCCTTAATAGTTTTGTCAATAGTGGATAAAGGCACTGATGCTTATCAAATTTGCACATGGTGTTTATCAGATAATGCATATGATGGTTACCAATTTTATGTAAGAAAAAATCTGGGGACAGGAACATTAAGTCCCAAGGCTAGATCAGTGTCCCATGGCCTCGGCCAAGTCTACATGACTCAGCAAAGAGCAGTAGGTCTCCTATTCTAGTCTGCTGTTCTCCCACAGTAGCAGCACTGCTTCCTCATTCTGGTTCACAGCTGGCCTTGTTCCTGCACTTTCTCAGAATGGCACCAGCAGTCTTCATTAGTCACCCTTGTGACTCATGAGTAGCATCCCAACAGCTGGCCTATTATATGTGACCTTGACCTTACTGTCCATCCCATGCAGAAGGGAGAAGGTCTGCCTCAAGTCATATTATCTTGTTGATAATATTCCCCTCAGTTAAAAAAAAATGGCAGCCTATGTATATCACCTTAGTTGTATACATACAGTCTACAAGTATAGATTTATAAACATAGTAAAACATCCATACTAATGTTATGTACAGTCAAATTATACATAGGTTTCCCACAAGCATGCATTATCTAACACCAATGGGTCACATACAACTGAGTCACTAGCAGTGCACACCAGAATCATAGGTCACATGAAGGCACATATTGTACAACATTACCTGATAAAATTATATACAATAGATCTTCTAAATACTGTGTACACTCAGTCCCTAAAGGTGATAGGAGGTATTGCGCTAGGAAGTGAGTCTGGGCTAAAGGCCTGGTGCCCTCACTTATCACACCTGAGTATTTTACCTCAGCTTGGCCAATGGCCATGTGGCCCAGTTATGGATTCTCTGATTTGCTGTCCCTTCTGAACATTTGGTCCTTCCCCACGGTCTGTGCAAGACCCTTGATCCTCAGGCTCACTGGCTTGTATCACCAATCATGAGAAAAGGGAATGCCTAGATCAAATAGAATTGTCTCTAGTCCCAAAGGGTCTAGGCTCTGTCGGTGGCCTCTGTTGTCTTGGTACCTCCAAAGTTGAAGTGTCCAACCCTTTGTGACCTCATTGAGGATTTCCTTGGGCAGCTAGGTGACTCAGTGGATAGAGCACTGGGTGGGGAATCAGGAAGACTCATCTTCCTGAGTTTAAATCTGGCCTCGGACACTTAATAGCTGTGTGACCCTGGGCAAGTCACTTAACCCTGTCTGCCTCCGTTTCCTCTTCTATAAAAGGACTGGAGAAGGGACCAGCAAAATACTCTAGTATCGTTGCCTGGAAAACCCCAAATGGGGTCACAAAGAGTCAAATACAACAAAAACGACTGGATGTCAACAACAACAGGACAGTCAGTTGAGATTGTTCAATAGGCAGTTTGTGAGGTAGGACTATATCTTAGGAGATACTAGGGCCATTTATATAGATCTGGGAATCATCTGCTTGGAGATTAACATTAAATGCATGGGAGCTGATATATCCACACCAGTTTTTCCTCAGCAGAACTGATAATTGTTCATTGACTGCTCTAGAGGATAGGGTACTAAGCTCAGAGTCAGGAATATCTGGACCTAAACTCTACCTCAGATACTTACTAGCTGTGTGACCCTAGGCAAGTCACTTAACCTCTCTGTACTTCCGTTTCCACATCTGTAAAATGATGGGGTTGGACTTGGTGGTCACTAAGGTACCTTCTATCTCAAAGTTCATGAGTCATTGAATAGGCTAGAGTTTATCTCAATCAATGAGATCACAGAAAGATTGGCTAGGTATGGATGTACCAGGACCAGTGTTCACCTTCTTCCTGACACACATCAAATTAACAAGCACCTGTTGAGTACTTGCATGCCAGGTGTTGTGTTGGACTCTGAATATACAAATGTAAAGAATGAAACAATTCCTGTTTGCAAAGAGTTTACATTCTAATCCAAACATACTATGACATAACCCTGATGTGGGCAGCCTTTTTCAGTCTGCAGAGGGCCAGCACCTTCATAGAAAGTGGAAGTAAAAACCTCGGGTTTTCTTCATTAAAATGACTGGAATACAATTAGTAATAGTAGTGGTAATATCCAGTATCTATTTGAGATTTAAGGTTTGCAAAGCATTTTACAAATATTATCTCATTTGAGCCTCACAATAGCCCTGAGAATAGCTGCCATTATTGCGTCCATTTACTAGAAGGGAAAACTGAGGCCAAGCCATGGAGCACTTTAGATGTCAAATGGAAGACTTTACAATCAATTCTAACTATTGCTTCATATGTTACTTTTTTTTTTAGGCAATTGGGGTTAAGTGACTTGCCCAGGGTCACACAGCTAGTGAGTGTCAAGTGTTTGGTCTGAGGCCAGATTTGAACTCAGGTCCTCCTGACTTCAAGACCAGTGCTCTATCCACTGCACCACTTAGCTGCCCCCATATATTACTTGTAATCTGGATAACTGCCCACTCTTCTCATTGGTCCCAGGACCTCCACACTTCTCAAAATCATAAGGTTGCTCCCAATCTTAGATATGGTCACCTCAGGACACTTATTTGACTATGACCATGAAACAACAAAAAGCAAGAGTAGAATCCAAGTTTAGGCTTGCCTTCATTACCATGGCAATGTGGAAGCAAGAGAGAGAGGCCGGGGACTTGGGCCAAGTCAGCGAGGCTAGCCAGTAAACCAGGAAGTGCTCACAGCCACATTCATGGGAGGAAGTAGGGGCTGCTGCAACAATCCCTTCCATCAACTCTGTCCTTTCCCCTTCCCCTACCCCCTGACAGCCCAGGCCAGACGTGAGAGAGAACATCAGAGGGAAGTCATTCCCTTTGAGGTCCCCTGAGTGGTTCAGTAACCAGTCCTTTCTGAAGCCTCTTACCTTTTTTAATCCTTTTACACTTTTCTTCCCACCATGAATTCTATGATCCAACTACACACTGGCCTCCTTGCTGTTCCTCACACTCAACTATCCATTTCCCACCTCTGAATCTTTGCACTACCCCATTCCTGGAATGCTGTCCTTCCTCACCTCTGTCTTAGCTTCTCTGGCTTCCTTCAAGACTCAGTTCAAACAATACCATCTAAAAGGAAGTATTTCCAGTCCCCTCAGCCTTTCCATCTGAGATCTATCTTGTATGTACCTGGTTATAGCTAGGTCTCATTAGTGAAAATAATGAATCTGATAAAGTGGTCTAGTTAGATGTATTAAAATTTACAGTATATGAAGTAATGATTATATAAAATGTTGTAACTGGTGCCAGACAGGTGGAAATAATGGAAATATGCAATATGAATTTGAATAATTAATTGGTGGTAAGAATCAGGACATGTTGTCTCCTCCATTACGATTTGAGCTCCTTGAGGTGAGGAGCTAGTTTTACCTTTCTTTACACCTTAGAGCTTAGTATAGTGACTGGCACATAGCAAGGATTTAATAAATGTTTCTTGAATGGCTAACTGCTCAATGAGAAAACTGAACCACGGGGAGGTTAACTTGTCCATGGCCACATAGATAATAGGGATAACTTGTGCCAGAAGCCTAGAACACTCCAGCACTTTGTACAGCCTGGCACATAGTGGGCACTTAATAAATGCTAGCTGACTGATTCCCCAAAATCAGATATCTAGGATAAGGCCACCAGATGTTTTCATTTATCAGACTCTTATCTCTGGTACAAAGAAGCCGGTCCAATCTCAGAAGCCTATCTCTAATAATAATCTCAATGGCTCATGCTTCCACTTCTGGTCTCTCCTCAAAACATCAGAATCTGTCTCTTGTCTCTCAAAGGGTTCTCTGCAACCCCTTAGCACTTAGGCTAACAAAAGCATTAAACAAAAAAACAGGTTTATTCAAAATAATAATCACACACAGGAAGAACTCATACCTGAGCACTTGACAAAGGTAGCATTGGGTCCCAATGACCATTTCTCTTCCCAAAGCTTCAGTTAATATTGCTTGTCAATTTCACTACTTATTAAATTGCTATCTGAAAATGGAATCAAAATCCCTGTGGTCATAGCAGCATCCATATTTGGCACCTGTCCCCCATCCCTAATGAATCTGTTTGGTTCCAGTGGGGTCCAGCTTCTTCGACTTGGTCTATATCTCTCAGTATACCATTGACAGTCAGACAAGGCTTCTTCGCTCAATATATGACTGGTTTCACTCTCACATTCTTGGTATGATGGTTATTGTCTCTACTGGGTACCTGTCCCTAATGGTCTTTCTGAGAAACCTCCTCTGGGTTCCTCTAACCTACACCTTGGCTCGAAATCCTATTGGTGTACACATGCCTGCTCCAGGTGAATATATGCAAAGCTATTTTTGAAACCATCACAACCCTCTTCCCCAACCCCCTAGCATCTTCTCACTATGCAGGACCTTTTTTTCAGTGGAAAGCTAAGAAGTTGGACTTTAACAAGAGCATTTTAACTAGAACAACTTTTTTTCTTGCTTAAGAAGGCAGAGTACATCACTGTCATAGCAAAGACGATAGACCCAACATGCACTATATACAGTGATGCTGAATTTCACCCATTTAAACAGGCCTCTCTAACCAAATTCTACCAGGCCTCACTGCAAAACTGTAGCCTCTACTTGTCATGCCAGCTCTTTCTCACCTCAGGAAATTTCTTTTTCTGTACGTATTCAGTCGTGGCAGGGTCAAAGTACTTGGCATAGCCTTCATTGAGGCTGTAGATCTTTCCTTTCTTTTTAATTTTGACATCTTTGTCCACCAGGATAAACTCACCAAGAGCCTAAAAAGGAAAAAGAGACACTAAGAAATAGAATCCAATAAAACAGTAAGAAAATGGGTCTTTAACATAGGGGTTCTGAATTTGGCATCAATGGATATATTTCAGGGGTTCATGAACTTGGAAAGGAAAATAATATCATTATTTTCACTAAATTCTAACTGAAATTCAACATTTCCTTCTATTATGATTTTTAAAAATACAATTCTGTTAAGGGGTCTATCAGCTTCACTGGACTACCAAAGAGTCCCATCACACACACACACACACACACACACACACACACACACACAAAGTTAAGAAGCTTTGCTCTCATAGAAGGTACCAGGAACATGACCAAGGTAGTTCTGGATTTGGCTCCATGATTTATCTCTAGTTCCCTAGATTAGCATCCCCACTAGCATAGTATCACTTGCTTTCAGTAATGATGGGACCATACTAGCAAAAGTGTGTATAAGAAATGGATGACACTGAACATCCTGAAGATGGTACTTTTCATTCACCAAGTGACAGATGCAGAAATATAACCCAGGTCTATTTGATCTAATCATTTTGTGGAAGTGTGGCTTCTCTATGAAAAGTTTTTGTGAACTTCCTACAAAAGGTATTTGTGCTTAAGGGATAATTTATAGTAAATGTGGATGAACTCTTGTCATTGGATTTCTTTCTCTTCCCTTGTCTTAAAAGAAACCTGTATATGTACCATTTAGCACTTAAAAAAAATAGAATCAAGACTATGGGTTCTTGTCTTGTAACCTGAAAAGAAATACCTATTTGGAAATTTTTATCTTCCCTTTCTTTCTCCACTCACATGATCCTGCAGCTTGAGCTATTTTGTAACACAAACTGTACCATCTATTCTCTATTTAATAAATCAGTTTCAGGAAAAAAATGTCTATTTTAGGCTTATGTAAGATAATTCATAGCAAAGACACTACCTACTTGGCAGTATCTACCTGCATCCAGTACATGAAGTGGTTCACAAAGTTAAGAGGATACTAGGTCACATGCCTCCCCTCCCCTCCCCATCCACATGTCCCATGAATCATATATAGCTTATCTATTGACTCTGGTTACTCATCACATAGGCTCCTGTGTATAAGAAGGGAGTTGTCTGCATTCATCCCTCTGAGTCTCTCAAGGTTTCTGGCAGATTTTTTTTTTAACAGGAGTGTGGGTGTTCAGGATTGTTTTTCTTACAGAGAGGTCTGACTTGATTATGCATTTTCATAGCGCTTGGAGAGTTGCATATTTGAGCTTCCAGATTATCTTCTGAGCAGAAGAGCAGTGTTGTTGAGTAGAAGGAGGAGTCGACTCAATGGGTCTTAGTCCCTCCCTCTCTACTCATTCACTCTGTGTCCTTGGGCAAATAAATCCCAAATTCTCTGAGCCTTGCCTATAAAATATGGATAATAATATCTGTACTAGCTATGTTACAAGGTGGTGAGGAAAGAGATACAAATGTCAAAGGGTAACTAGGTTCCTAGAGCAAAGCTTTGTACCCCCAGTGGACGAGGGTAGTGTACCTTAGCAGAAATTCATAATTATGCATCTTTTGGCAAGCTACAAATGAGGGTTTTTTTGGTGGGTATTAAAGAGCCTATATTAGATGATGACTATTAGGTTTCCCCAGTTTATATCTATCTTGACACAAGCTTTTTTGGATTTTTTTGGCCCTTCCTAAAGATGTTGTTTCAGGCAAAGACAAAATTAATAGTTGAACATGGTAATGCAGAAATATCCTGGATGAGGATGGAGCTTGGTTATACTTCTTCCTGTTACTTCACCATCTTGGCTCCTGAATCCACTTTGTGCATTTTCACCAGCTGTCCCCCAGAACTGGATGACTCTCCCTCCTTACCTCTGTCCCCTGGATTCCCTGGCTTCCTTCAAGACTCAGCTAAAATCCTACCTTCTACAAGAAGCTTTTTCCAGTCTCTCTTAGTGCTAATATTTTCCCCCTAAGATAATTTCCAACTGTCTATATCTGTTTGTCCATAGTTGTTTTCAAGCTTACTCTATTATTTAACTGTGAGCACCCTGCAGGGACTGGAATTTTTTTTTTCTTTATACTCTCAGTGCTTAGCACAGTGACTGGCACATAGTAGATGGCTCAGTAGATAGAGTGCTGGACCTGGAGTCAGGAAGACCTGGGTTTCTAATTCAGCCTGACACTTACTAGCTGGGTGACCCTGGGCAAGTCACATAACCCTGTTTGCCTCAGTTTCCTCATTTGTAAAATGAGCTAGAGAAGGAAATGGCAAACCTCTCCAGTATCTTTGCCCAAGAAATCCCAAAATGGGGTCATGAAGAGTTGGACGCAACTGAAAGTGACTGAACAACTAAAGGTGTTTAATAAATGTTTGCTCATCCTCAGCTCTTCATTCTCACCCCCTCCCATAGCCAATTAATTACTAAGTTTTATTGACTTTTCCTCCTCAATATCTCTCACATCTGTTCTTTTCATCCATACCATAACTACCCTGATTCAAGTTCTCATCAGCTTTTGCTTAGACTACTGCAAATAGTATCTAATGGGGTTCTCTGAATCCAGTCTCACTGCCCTTTAATCTAATCTGCCTAGAGCTGCCAAATCGATATTCCTGGAGCACAGGTCTGTGCTCTGTGCATCACTCCATATTTCAAGAAGCTTCAATGTCTTTAGGATACAATACAGGGTCTCCTTATTTTTTGTGGTTCAGTCATGTTCAATTCTTTGTGACCCCATGGACCCCAGCACACCAGGCCCTTCTGTCCTCCACTCTTTCTCAAAGTCTGTCCAAGTCCATATTCATTACTTTTGCTTCCATGACACTATCTATCCAACTCTTCCTCTGCCATCTCCTTTTCCTTTTCCTTTCAGTCTTTCCCAACATCCTGGTGTTGACTTTGGTCTTTTCTAATGAGCCTTGTCTTCTCATAATGTGGCCAAAGTATTCAAGCTCTGGCTTCAGTATTTGTCCTTCCAATGGATAGCCAAAGTTAATTATTGACTGAATGTCTCCTACTTAGCATTTAAAGCACTTCACAATCTGACTCCAGCCTTTCTTTCCAGAGTCAATCCCATATTCCTTCACATACTCTAAGTTCTAGTCAGACTGGCCAGCTAGGTGTTTCCTGAGCATAACACTCCGCTCGCCATCTTGAGGCTTTATGTAGGCTGTTCCTCGTACCTGGAACGTTCTCCCTTTTTGCCTCCTCCTCTCAGAGCCTGTAGCTCTCCTCGTGTTTCAGCTCAAGTGCCATGTCCCACAAGAGGCCTTCACCAATTCCTCTGTTTGTTAGTACTACTGAAAATCACTTTGTATTTATCTTCTAGATTTTCGGTATTGATTTATCTACGTGCATGTTATTTTCTTCATGTAAACTCCTTGAGGGGGGCACTATTTCATGTTTTTGTATTTGCATCTCCAGAACAAGGACAATATCCACAGAATCTTGCACTGTGCCTGTCTCATAGAAAGTGCTCAATAAAATATTGAATTGAATTCACAAAATTTTCACCTGAAACAAAGACAGGGAAATTGAGTGTGGCCAAAGTTTATCCTGTGACACTTGTGGCTGGAGGAAGAGGGGGCCTGAGGGGTCCGGGTGTGTGGGGGTTGGGGGGGAGGTGTTGAGAAACACATTAAAACTTCCAGAAATAGAGATGAGCAGGACGACAAATTTATAGGCATCCCCAGAAAAATAAGCAGGCCTACCACCACTGGGAGTAGAGCTGAACAGGGAAACTAAAGGCACCAGTGAATGAGGCCCTAGACAGGTTGTATCACTACTTCTGGATTCAGAGATTAGCAGGGGAGATAGGGAAGATAAGGTGGGAAAAGAAGATGATGGGTAAATAAGGTCTGTCATAATCCTGGTCACAGTTTGGAGAGGAAGCAAATGTAAGGTGCTTTCAGCACCCTCTGAGTTACTTACCCTGGTGCATCTGCCCCACCCTAGTTATAGCTCAAACCTGCACACAAAAAAGTGTGTGAGACATGGATTAAATGACACCTACAGGGTCCAGCATGAAAAGGTCCACTCCTTGTCCAGTGGAAAGAGCTACCAGGGTGGCACTGCCGTAGAGAGCATAGCCGGCAGCCACAATATTGCGTCCTGGCTGAAGGGCATCCTTTTCTGAAGGCTCATTATCTGTGGTCTGGGAAAGAAGAAAGTAATATGTGGGTTATGTTTTATTCTAACTAGAAAATAAATAACCTTTCCCCAAATAAGTCTGTTAGCCTAGAAAGTCATCAAATAAATGAATCTGAAATTTAAAAAAAAACAATTAAACACAATAAATGAAGTTTTCAGAAATTCAAATGCACTTTGAGATGACTTCAGTTGTGACAATAGGCATTTATTTGCAGCTGTGTCCTTTCCCAGAAAGCTCTAGGATTCCTATCCCATCAGACCATAAGTCCCCTGCCACTCTGAGATCATTCTCTTCTCTTCAGTCTTGCGGCTACCTCAAGTGCTATTCTTTGTGTATCTCTTGAAGAAAAAGTTTTCTTTGGGAACATTTGAAACTTTGAAGAAAAAGGTCAAGGAAAGAGAGAGGAGAATGTGAAACTACTGAGTAAATAATAGTGAGCCTGGAAGAACCTTTAGAGCACAGGAGTCAAACCTGCCTGCAACAACACTCACCTCAACCAGACTAAAATGTAATTGAGAGGGGCAGCTAGGTGGTACAATGGATAGAGCTCCAGCCTTGGAGTCAGGAAGACCTGAGTTCAAATCTAGCCTAAGACACTTGACACTTACTAGCTGTGTGACCCTGGCGAGTCATTTAGCCTCAATTGCCTCACCAAAAAAAAAATGTAATTGAGAAACATAAAACAAAATAAATAAAAATAAGATAGAAAGGCAATACTAATATCTGTTTTTCTGATTTAGTGGTGTTAAACACAAATAGAAGCAGATAAGGATCCCAGGGGTTGACTTAGTTTTAGAATGTGATATTACCTATGTCTTATTGTATTTTTGTTTATTTTTGTCAGATATTTCCCAATTCCATTTTAATCTGACTCAGATTGGGAGTGTCGTTGACTGCAGTGCTTCGGCCACATGGGCTTCTATTTTAAGTCAATATGGCACTGACAGGGATCCTTATGTAGGGTTCAGTGGCCCCATTTTTATTTGAGTTTGGCACCTCTACTTTAAAGCACACAATGGGAACAGTGGCCTAGCCTTGAGATAGCTTTCCCAGGCATGTTTTACTCTTCTCTCTGTCTCCACCAGGGAGTCCAATTAGAATGTTACCTCTTTCACTGAAGCCTCTTCTCATCTCCTCAAGCATAGGATCATAGGTTTAGGGATTGAAAGGACATAAGAGAACCATTTATGTCACAGATGAGGAAACTGAGACTAAGAAAGATTAAGTGAACTCCAGTGGTACATAACCAGTGAGTAGCTGAGGTAGGATTTGAAACCCAGACCTTTCTGAGTGCATATCCTGCACTTTATCCATTACCACTTCTAGTAATGGCTTTACCATCTGTAAGGTCTAGAATTCCCCTGGCTGGGGAACATTGTATCTCCCCCATATCCATGGGTGTCCTTTTAATACCAAAGGATTAGGCCACAGAGCTCTAGACTGATTATAGATAGTAGTTTAATCAATCATTATGAATACTTACAAACAGGGGCAATCTTTGGTCTGGGGCAGCAGCCAGACAATTCAGTGGATCCCCAATAAGAACCCCCAGAATCCCCATGGTAATTATAAAAAATAGACCAAGGCAGGAAGAGCTAGAGAGTGCATCACTACTGATCCATGGATATTTTTTGTTTTCTGCTTAGTAATGAGCTTGGGAATTAAGCCAATGTTATGTCCAAACATAAGTTTGTGTATTGATCATGTCCCGGTCACATATAGGTCATGATATTCTTGTTTTGCTTTCATATGTCATAGTATCTTAAGTTATGACTCAGTGACTAAAATATAATTCAGTATCTAAGCTATGGTTGTAAGCAAGTCACCATGTTTGGACTTCTGTCTTTCACAGAGTAAAGTGTTTATGACTTTTCACTTATTACTGCATTTTATGGCTTTTCCCCAATCAGGACCCCACACTTGCCACCACCAACTTAGAAAACTTTGCACTTTTCTTGTGTACCTATCAAACATTAGTTTGTATTATAGTTAAGTTGTATTAAGAGCTTAAGTATAAGTAACTTAACTAGTCTCTCTAAGACACTTCTAGAAGGAAGAGACCTGTCTATGTTTCTCTGCCTCTCCCACTTCTTGCATAGTTCTCTAGACAAGCAAGCACTTAACATATGTTTGGAAAACATTTCCTAAGAAAACACTCAGAATCCTATTGAGAAGCCCTGTATGTATGTCTCTGATAGAAAACCAGATAAGAGTTTTGGAGGAAAAAAAACAAAACTCAAATGTATTTCTCCCCAAACCTATCCTTCCTCCAAAGGTCCCCATTTCTGTTGTTGGTACTACCATCCTTCCAGTGACTCAGGTTCATAACCTTGGAGTTATCCACTACTCTTCCTTCTTCTTCAATCCTCATATCTGAAAATTAAGAAAATCAAATTGATTCTATTCTGTAATTGATTTCATTTTGTAGCACTGCCGACATTCTGTGTAACTACCTAAGTCATGTTTCATTTTTCTCTAAATTAAGTTTGGAAGTTCAGCTTTCCTGTAAATCATTCTATTCTTATGTTGAGGAAATCTGTTATCCTTGAAGAATATAGGTGAACTCGAGGGAGCCTGGTCTGTTATTTCTGCAACACCGGCTGTTCTTCAAGAAAGTCTGGTCTGTCATTTGCTGTGACACTAACTGGCCATGCAGGTAGACACTACCAATAAGCTTTCCATAGTGACAACTTCAACAGAATTCACTATTTGAACTAATCAGGACCTAGCTGTACAATATGTGATTTTCTATTGTAATGGAAAAGAATTAATTAAATCGCTCAGAGGCAAAGTCAGGCTAGAAACTTCTAGTTTCCATTTTTCTCTTATTGACCAAGATTTTTATGTATTGGCTTACATGAAGGGAATTTGGTTTTTTAGTTTGTTGCTTGCCAAAGTCCTGTTTACTACAGTCTTCAGACTTTTTGACCAATCATATTGTTTTCCTCATCTATGATGTTGCCTTCTAGTTTTTGGATGCTCCTCCTTTTGTCTGTAAAAATGATCTGTCTGCCATCATTTGGGGTCTTTTGGATTGCTGAAGAGCTAAAGACCCCTTTTACTGGTAACTGCTAACCTTACCAATGAAGTGAATGCTTAGCACTTTGTGCCTCACTTTACCTTAATTTCAATCACAAGGCATCAGTTGCCAACTCTTGGCAACTCTACCTCTACCATACCTCTGACATCTATCCTCTTCTTTCTGAGCACAGAGCCCATACTCTGGCCTCATCATCTCTTACCTGGACTACTGCAATAGCTTCCTGCTTCCAGTCTCTCCCCTTTTAAAGTCTTTCATAACTTGGCCCCTTCCCATCTTTCCAGTCTTCTTATATCTTACTGCCTTCCATTACTCTGAGATCCAGTGAAACTGGCCTCCTTGCTCTTCCTCACACAAGATACTCCTTACCCCAACTTAATACTTTTCCTCACCTGGGCCTAGAACTCTCTCCCTCCTCATCTCTGCCTCTTGGCTTCCTTCAAGTCTCACCTAAAGGTTTTTCTTGGAGGTGAAGAACCTGCAGCCTCAAGGCTCCATGTGGCCCTTTAGGTTTCCAAGTGCAGCCCTTTGACTGAATCTAAACTTCACAGAACAAATCCTCTTAATAAAAGGGTTTGTTCTGTAAAACTTGGACTCAGTCCAAAGGCAGCATCTAAGGACCTAGAAGGCCACATGTGGCCTCAGGGCCACAGGTTTCCCCACCCCTGAGCTTTCTTTTATAAGAAGCCTTTCCCAGTTCTTAATTTTAGTGCCTTCTTTCTGAGACTATTTCCAATTTGTTCTATCTATATCTTTTTTTAAAAATGTTTTATTAATTTATTTTGAATTATCAACAATCACTTCCATAAGCTTTTGAGTTTTAAATTTTTCTCCCCCTCCCTCCCTACCTCTCTCCCTAAGACAGCACGTAATCTAATATAGGCTATACATATACATTCCTATTAAACATATTTTCACATCAGTGATGTTGTAAGTAAGAATTAGAACTAATAAGAGGAACCACCAGAAAGAGGAAACAAAACACAACAGAAGAAAAAAAAATAGCAAATAGTATGCTTCAGTCTGCATTCAAACTCCATAGTGCTTTCTTTGGATATGGATAGCATTTTCCATCATGAGACTTTTGGAGATGTTTTAGATCCTTGCATTGCTGAGAGGTGTTAAGCCTGTCAAAGTCAGTCATCACTCAATGTGGCTTTTCCTGTGTACAACGTTCTCCTGGTTCTGTTCACTTCACTCAGCATCAAACCATACAAGTCTTTCCAAGTTTATCTGAAGTCTGCCTATTCATCATTCCTTATAGTGCAATAGTATTCCATTACATTCATATATCACATTCACAATTATGATTACTATCTGTGTCTTTCTCTCTATTCTTTCCCCCCACCTCTGTTTATGCTTTTCTTTTTCCTTTCTCCTTTTCCCTCCTCACTAATATTTTGCTTTTGACCAGTGCCTCCTTCAGTCCCACCTCCCTTCTTTTAGCCCCCTCCTTTTTCTTTCCCCTGTTCCCTCCTAGTGCCCATAGGGGATGTTAGATTTCTATACCTAACTGATTATGTTATTCCCTTCTTGAGCCAAATCTGATGAGAGTAAGGTTCAAACAATGCTCATCTCCCTCCCTTCTTTCTCTCTGCTTAATAGGTTTTTGTGCCTTTTCCTGTGATGTAATTTACCCTTGTCTGCCTCCTCCTTTCCTTTTCTCTCAGAACATTTTCTTAGTTAGATCAGATTAATTCACTTACTTGGATCCATTTAACCCACTTGATTAGATTTTTTTCATCATTATATCAAAGTCAATTTATACCCACCCCTTTATGTATACCCCTTTAACATGGTGTAATAACAATAGTTCTCAAGAGTTACAAGTGTCATCTTCCCTTGTAGGGATGTAAACAGTTTGCCCTTATTAATAACATGTTGTTTCTTTCTGTCCCATTTACCTTTTTATGTCTCTCTTGAGTCTTGTATTTGAAGATCAAATTTTCTGTTGAGCTCTGGTCTTTTTATCAGGAAGGTATGGAAGTCCCTATTTTGTTGAATATCCATCTCTTCCCCTGAAAGATCATGCTCATTTTCACTGGGTAGTTGATCCTTGGTTGTAATCCAAGCTCCTTTGCCTTACGGAATATCATATTCCATGCCCTACAGTCTTTTAATGTAGAAGCTGCAAGGTCCTGTGTAATCCTGACTGTGGTTCCACAATATTTAAATTGTTTTTTTCTGGCTGCTTGCAGTATTTTCTCTTTGACCTGGTAATTTTGGAATTTGGCTACTATATTCCTTGGTGTTTTCAATTTGGGATCTCTTTCAGGAGGTGATCAGTGGATTCTTTCTATGGCTATTTTACCCTCTGGTTCTAGGACCTCAGGGCAGTTTTCCTTTATGATTTCCTGAAAGATACTGTCCAGGCTCTTTTTTTATCATGATTTTCAGGTAGACCAATAATTTTTAAATTGTCTCTCCTGGATCGATTTTCCAGGTCAGTTGTTTTACCAATGAGATATTTTACATTTTTATCTATTTTTTCATTCTTTTGTTTTTGTTTGACTGATTCTTGCTCTCTCATAGAGTCATTAGCTTCCATTTGCTCAATTCTAATTTTTAACAAATTGTTTTCTTCTATTAGATTTTGTACCTCCTTCCCCATTTGGCCAATTGTATTTTTTAGGGACTTGTTTTCTTCAGTGTACTTTTTTTCCAGTTGGCCAATTGTATTTTTTAAGGACTTGTTTTCTACAGTTAATTTTTGTCCTTCCTTTTCCAAGCTATTGACTCTCTCTTGCATACCTCTCATTTCTTTTCCCATTTTTTCTTCTACCTCTCTCATTTGACTTTTAAAATCCTTCTTGAGCTCTTCTAAGAAGGCTTTTTGGGCTTCAGACCAGTTCATATTCCTTTTTGATGTTCCAGATGTGGTTTGTTGACAATGTTGTCCTGTTCAGAATTTCTGCCTTGATCTTCACTCTTCCCATAATAAGAATCTATCATGCATTTCTTTTTTGCTCATGGTGTTTGCTTATTTCCTGGCCTTTAAAGAGATTGGGCTCTCCTGCTCGGGAGCAGAGGGCACTGACCCAAGCTTCTTGTGTTGACAGCCTAGGGCCTGGTCAACGGCTTTGTGTGCTGGGGCCTCCAATGTTGTTCTGTCTATGTCTTGTTTGTAAATAGATGTTTGCACGTTGTCTTCCCCATTAAGATATGAGCTATTTAAGAGCAAGAAGTGAGTTTTGTTTTGTTTTGTTTTGCCTTTCTTATATTCCCAGAGCTTAGCAGAATACCTGGCAATATGATCCCCACCTACCTTGCCATTCACACTTTCCATTCTGATTAGACTGGTTTGCTAGCTATTCACCATTCACAACATATCATCTATCTCTCCTTCACCTTTCCACAATGGCCCTTGTGTCTGGAATGCACTGCCTTCTCACCTTTGCCTCATGAAGAAAGCAAAAGCTTTCTTCAAAATCTAGCTCAGGTGCCAACTTGCTAATCCTACTCCCCTCCTCTCCCCTCCTCTTTCCAGTTATTAGCTCTCTTTCATTTTGGAAATTATTTTGTATGCATTTTATTTTATTTGCTTAGGTAAATTTTGTATTACCAGTAGAATGTTTCATAAAGTTATACATTTTTTTAATTCCAAGCACTAAAAACAGAATGTCTTACACGTAGTAGATACTTAATAAATATTTTACTGAATAGAACTTAATTGAAAAGCAGAATGCATTTCTCAATTTGGTATTTTGGGATTAAATGCTATGTCTGGGGTGACTTAGCATTAAGGACCATAGTAAACAGGACTTTGGCAAACAACAAACTAAAAAGTCAGATTCCCTTTATGTAAGCCAATACATAAAAAATCTTGGTCAATAAGAGAAAAATGGAGCCTAGAAGTTTCTAGCCCAACTTTGCCTCTGAGTCATTTAGTTAATTCTTTTCCATTCTAATAGAAAATCATAGATTGTATTGTTAGGTCCTGATTAGTTCAAATAATGAATTCAGCTAAAGTTGTCACATTATTCGAATTCACACTATTTAAAGTTATAATTATATATCAAATATGGCAATTTGTTCCAGACCAATGGATGTAAGAAATGAAAATATTTGAAAATAGATGTGAGGCTTTTTATGCTTCCTCCTCTGTATGGGTCACCTCTCTGGTAATTTTGATATTATACAATTTAATTGGATTTTCAACATGATTGAACCATCCATTGCTTGCAATAAAAGTTTTTTCACTATCCATTTCATTTACATTTTCTTTCAGTACCTTAAATAAACTTGAAGCTTTTGTCTGAATTCCAGCTCTGCTAAGAGGAATATGTTTTTATTGCAATTGTGTAATTAAATCCACAGTTGTGCCATTCAGTGTTAAAGGGAGGGAATGAGGTGAAAGCTTTATCTGGATTGGTTCTGTTTACTAAGAACAGTCCATTTTGGAATATGAGGATGTGCAGCAGGATTAGCCTACTCAACCTTGCATGCACCATGGGGGTGGAGGGATGTCAAAGAGTGTGGCCCACAGCAGCACTGAGGGTAGATGAGGTGGGCAATTAGGGGTGTCAGGCTCAGCTCCTTCTCTGGGATCCTTGTCATTTCCCCTTATTTTGTAAATTTGCCAGGTTCCTGGAAATCATCTGTGTGGACAAGGTCATCATCCCTGGAAAATGAGCTGTTTGGGTTATGGAGTTCCTAAACAATGACATTGGCTTTCTGAGAATTTGAAAGTTTGTGTGTAACATAGAAATGATTTCTAATGATTGATCTTTATACCAGGATGAGTTTAAACTTAAGAAGAGGAAAAGAAAAACAAGTGAAGAATGTTAAGTGAAATCTCTTATGTATGTTCAAGTTCTGGTGAACTTTTATTGTTCATTGCAACCTCATGAGAGGAAAAATAACTATATCCAACTCTAAACTGTGATTAGTGAAATTTGCCATTTGAGATAAAAGTTCTTGGGAATATAACTGATATTGCTCTGAGTTTTGAATTCAGGTATAGTTGTATAGGTATAGATAATTAAGTCAATAATGACCATTCGAGAGAAATGCCACAAGCTACTAGTGGGAATGTGATCCTGAACTGTTACAGGTGGAGGTCTGTATCTGGGAGAAAGGCCAGAGGACATCCTTGGCATAGCCTAAGATAGGATCTTTCTGGCTCAGTTGCCCCATAGTTTTACTTCCCTTTGAACAGAAATGTTTCCCACCTGGCTATTCCTGAGTCTGGCTATGAGGTGGAATTATTACTGCATGATTTGTTGTTAATTATTACTCTTACCTGAAATAAAATAGAGCTATGGATGCTTTCTCTTGCCATAAATGTGTTGAGTCATCAAGGACCTGTTTGATGCTATTAGAATCATTTCTCTGCTTTTTCTTTTTATAGCAAATTTCTATAATTTGACCAAGTGGTCAGTAGAAGGCATGAGCACAATGCAACCATGTAAGATGTAGCTGTTTTCGGTCTGAATGTGTAGTCATTCCATATCCCAAACAACTAGGTACATTAATATTTGGGCTCTTCATCTTCCTGCTAATGTTTACATAGTCATGTGTAAGATTAAATCCCTGACATAGCTCATCTTTTCTGAATAATATGGGAATGATTAAATGAAGATAAAAGAAGTTTGTGGAACACAGATGCAAACACGATGTTATATCATTATTCTGTGGACTAAGACTGGGATACATCTGAGCTACTATAACAAAATGCATGTGTGTATGACCTGAGCTATTCAGCCTAGAAGTATAGTCCTTTCTATATCCTTAACAACTTAGTAAATGAGTATTTGGACTGGTCATCTGACTGTTACTATATATGTATGTCTGTGTGTGTGTGTGTGTGTGTGTGTGTGTGTATAGTCCTGAAAAGTTTCAAAATGAAGTAAGAATAACTGGGTATTTTGATATAGCTGTTTGTGGGACTAAGCTGTTATTCTATTAATTATTAAAATTGAATCAGAAATATATTTGATTTGAAGAAGATAATTTTAGTGTGATCAGTTTTCTTGGAAGGGAGTAACTTATGGAATGTTTTGTGTTACAGCAATGGAAAAGTTAATTTTATTCAAGTTTATTACTAATGTGGAAAAAACACCTGTTTGCAATGCATGTCATATCATTATAAACATGTATCATTATAAACAATTTATGTGATATGCATTGTTTTGAATTTGATTATTTGAGTGTCATCCCAAGTCTTTTGCTATAAATGAAGTTAACATGGTGACTTTCTGTGACTTCATTTGTGTACCATGGGTCATCTTGTAAAAATGTCCTATGACCTATGTTTTTCTTTAAAATTAAAATTTTAAAATCCTTCAGCATCTGTTTCTGTTCTTCCAACATGGGGCAGGGGGTGGATATTATATATTTGAATTGAATCCTGATTAATTTAAATTGAAATGGTATTTAACTTTGGAATTCTAAAATAATTAAAAGTTAATTGGTAAATATTATGGAGTTTAAAGTATTTGAGTAAAATTTTTGAGGGACCAACAAGATCAAATGTATACACACACACACACACACACACATACACACACACAATTTAGAAGGTTTGAGAGTTCTGCCTTCTGAGGTATTTAAAATGTTTAGTTTATATTTGGATGCCTTACATATATCAATGTATCAGCAACCTTTAGCTTAATATGAACAGTGTTTATGTCAGGTACAGCATTTAGATTAAGTTAGAAACAGCGTGGGGTATTTGCAATCCAAATTCTCTAAAGTTTCAGGTGAACTCTGGGTTCCTACTTTGCTGTTCCCCCTTTTAGCTCTGTTATTGATTAGATTAAGAACTGCAAAGTTTGAGCTGGTTTCACAATATGAACTAGTTATTGGAGAAGTAAATTTTGGGAGTCTGTAACAACTTGTATCGACATCTGTCTTGTAAGAGATTCTAACATCTGAGGAGCTTCTATAAGTAACTTGGAACTACATGGTATTTTCCAGACTGCCCCAAGGAAAGGTGTGCCACAGACCAGATGACTGCATAGAATGTCTGAGATCTAGGATGAATTGTATTGATTGAATGGATCTTGAAAAGGAGTACTTACATTGCAGGGAGACTCAACGTCTGCTATTATTGATGTCCATTGTTGTGCTCCTTTGGTTTTTATTTTCTGTATCCGTACACTATTACCTCAACGTTGTTTGATTTTTTTCCCCCTTTGAATTAGTCCCTAATTTGGGTCATTCTTACTATGGCTTGTACTGTGCTTGGTTAATAGTTTTGATCCCACTTTGTAATTGGGGCTGTCCCAGGTAGTGCCCATGGTCCTGTTTGCTCTCTGTGCTCTCTGTGGTCATCAATGTACCCAGAGGTCACCTTTGACCAAAGGGGGTGGTTGTTAAGGGCTGCTAAGGGGTCTCCTGAACATGTATTTTTGAGTTGCCAAATTTTCCAGAAACACTGGACCCAGAGCATGAAGGAGACCCTGAATGTATCAAGGACAAAATGCCCCCCACTCTGAGCTGACATCTTTTGTTGTTTGCACCCCAAGCTGGATTCCCTGTGTGTCCTTGGGAGACAAGACAAGCACCAGTCAGTCTGTTTCAAGCTAGGAAATTTGCTTGTGCAGCCGGGACCCTGTAGATATGCAGACCATCCTATCTTCATAGTCTAACACAGGGGTGGGGAACCTGCAGCCTCAAGGCCACATGTGGCCTTCTGGGTCCTTGGGTGTGGCCTTTTGACTGAATCCAAGCTTTACCGAACAAATCCTTTCATTAAGGGGATTTGAGGCCACAGGTTCCCCACCCTTGGTCTAGCAGTTCCTTCCCCTTTTTTTTTCTTTTTCCACCTCTACTGCACCTTTCACCCTCCCATGCTAAGCCCTTTCTGGTATCTCCTCCATCCTTTGTCCTGCATTGTAAATATGCAAACCTCTGTATGGATTGTGAACTCTGTAGGTTCCACATGCACATTCATTTCTCTTGTAATAAACCTGGTTTTCACCTAAGTTTTGTGAAGTTGTGATTGCCTGGGTGAAATTAAATTTTTGTTCTAATGTAATGACAAGCCTCTCCCTTTTTGCACTGGCAATATTTTCATGTGTAGGATTATTCCATTTGTTCATTTGGTTTAGGGCTCTTTAACTATTGGTAATATACATGGCAGCACATCAAATCCATAAGCAAGTGCAGATTGAGGACATAGTGGCTTATTAAAACCCTCAACTTGTTGTTCATTCATTTCAGTTGTGCACAACACTTTGTAACCCCATTTGGGGTTTTCTTGGCAAAGATACTGGAATGGTTTGCCACTTCCTTCTCCAACTCATTTTATAGATGAGGAACTAAGGCAAACAGAGTTAAGTAATTTGACCTAGGTCATACAGCTAATAAGTGTCAGAAACCAGATTTGAACTCAAGAAGACAAGTAGTCTTCCTGACTTCAGGCCCAGCACTCTATTTACTACCCCACCTAGCTGCCCCCAAACCCTCAACTAGCTCACATTAAATGTGACCTGGTATCATTTTAAAAATTGACACTAAATTAAATTTTACATAAATCACAACCTAACTATATTCTATCATAGCTTACTCTGCTATTTAATTTTACATACTATATTCTCCATGTACCTTTCAGCTTTCAAATACTGTCCCTGTTTGGCAGAAAATTCTAGAGAAAACCTAGCAATGGAAGTAGATTAAAAATATTTTAAAAATTAAAATGTATACATATTCTTAAAATTGTGAAAGATAACACAGTTATAACACAGTTTGTAAGTGAGTTAAACTCTATTGTCTAAAATAATACTTAAAGTAAAATACTTAAAGTAAAATAACAGAATCTGTTCCTTGCATTTATGTGATGATTTATTTTTTGTCAAGACACTTGCATATAGCATAATCCATATAAGGTCAGTAGGATAGGTACAAATAACCTCATTTGATAGATTTGGAGGAGTAGTCTGGTATAGCAATGGGAGAAGGGAGAGTTGTTTTGTTGGTAAGGAAGGCTATCTTCCCTTCCTTCTGGTCCCACTTTCAAGAGGGTGGCACTACTCCTCCCTAGATCTTTCCTTTGGGCATGACTTTCTATTCTGTCCCTCACCTCTGTCCTCTGGAGGCCTTTCAAACCATATTCATGAAGACAGTAGAGAAGAAAAATAGCCAACCAACCATATCTTACACCAGCTCCATTTTGAAAACTCCTGATTCATTCTTTTTTTTAATTAATTTATTTTGAATTATCAACAATCACTTCCATAAGCTTTTGAGTTTTAAATTTTTCTCCCCTTCCCTTCCTACCTCCCTTCCCAAGACAGCACACAATCTGATATAGGCTATACATATACATTCCTATTTATCATATTTTCACATTAGTCATGTTGTAAGGAAGAATTAGAACCAATCGGAGGAACCACCAGAAAGAGGAAACAAAACACAACAAAAGAAAAAAAATAGCAAATAGTATGCTTCGATCTGCATTCAAACTCCATAGTTCTTCCTTCTTTGTGGATAGCATTTTCCATCATGAGGCCTTTGGAGATGTCTTAGATCCTTGTATAGCTGAGAAGGGTTAAGTCTATCAATATTAGTCATTGCACAACGTAGCTGTTACTGTGTACAACGTTCTCCTGGTTCTGCTCACTTTACTCAGCATCAGACCATACAAGTCTTTCCAGGTTTTTCTGAAGTCAGTCTGTTCTTCATTTCTTATAGCACAATAGTATTCCATTACATTCATATACCACTACTTGTTCAGCTATTCCCCAATTGATGGGCATCCTCTCAATTTCCAATTCTTTGCCACCACAAAAAGAGCTGCTGTAAATATTTTTGTACATGTGGGTCCTTTTCCCATTTGTATGATCTCTCTGGGATATAGCCCCTAGAAGTGCTATTGCTGGGTCAGCTGATTCATTCTTGCCTGTAGTTGTAGCTCTCCCAGAAAGAGAGAGGAAGAGAGAAAGAAGGGAGGATTCACCAGCCTTTGGTCTTTCTCTCTGGGTGAGGGCAGGAAATAGGATCCTTCCACATATTCCTAGAAGTGTCAGAGTCCATACTGGTGATCTCATCTCTTCCACTCTACTCCACTGAACCTTAGATGGTGACTTTTCTGTTCTGTCTTCTACTTGCCACAGCTGCTTCCTGGGGCACTATCCACTCCCACCACTCCTCTTGGTCTTCAGGTACATCTAGCAACTGCCTTCCACTTTGCTGCTCCTACCCCCAGACCCCACCAAGTCTGTTTGAGATGTTCTTGTTTTGCTAAATCTCAATCAGAATAAGAATAAGGAAATCGCCTTAAACCTAGACTTTTACAATAGCCTTTTGTTAGAACTACTTCCCTCAAGTCTCTCTTCAGTCCAGGCCATCCTCTACTCAGCTGTCAAATTGATCTTCCTAAAGCGCAAGTTTGACCACATCTCCTGCCCACCCTCCACTCCCAATTAAATGCACTTAAGTAGGTAGCTATCACTTCCAAGATCAAATATAAAATTCTCTGTCATTCAAAGCCTTTTGAAACTTGACCCCCTCCTACTTTTTCCAGCCTCCTTAATATTCCTTGCACAAGATTCTCATCCCTGAAACTGTAAAATGAGATAACAAAGTCCCTACCTCAGGATCAAATGAAATAATATTTGTAAAAAAGAACTTAGCACAGTGCCTGGCACATAGTAGGTGCTATTCCCTTCTCTCTAACTATGGGCAATTTTCACTAGCTGTCTCATGCCTGGAATTCTCTCCTTCGCATCTCTATCTCCTACCCTCCCTGGCTTCCTTCGAGTCCTAGTGAAAACACTACCTTCTATAAGGAACATTTCCTGATTCCCGTTCCCTCTAAGATTGCCTCCAATTGATCCTGAATATAGTTGTTTGCATATGGTCTCCCTATTAAACTATGAGCTTCTTTCGAGTAGAGTCTGGATTTTTTTTAAATCTTAAGTTGTATCCCTAGTGCTTAGCACAGTGTTTGATATGTAGTGTTTAATAAATGATTGTTAGCTGATTGACTGCCTTGAATACCCTAGTAGCACTTTTGAAATCTAAGTACATGCAAGTAGGAAGACAAAGTTATAAAGGTGATGAGAAAGCCAAGACTGGACAGATGAAATCCTCACATTACGTGAAGAGTTTATCAGTGGCTTCAACATATAATGGGTGAGTCTAGCTTATGGAGAGTTCTTCAGGATGCTTATGGCTTATATAATGTTGGTGAATCCCCAGAGTGATCCTGCTGATTCAGCTCCAAGACCTCATCCAATGTGAAGAAAGCCAATGTTCCAAGGCTGGCTCATGTCACTCCTTAGACAGCAACACAATGAAACTAAAGGTTGACCAGGAAGGACTCTGCCCACCCTGGTACCTGTGCCCAAGGTGAAGAAGCTCTTTGTCAAGGGTTTAAAAGGAAATGTAGTTGACAATGACCTGGAGTCCCAAAAAACATTAAAAAATCCTTTTTGAAGTTCAAGAAGGGAGAGTCCATCCCTGACAAGATATATTGTTGAGTTTCACCCTATCCAGAGGCACCATGGAGAGGTGAAAAAGACTGTGTCCAATGAAAATATACACTGTGGTGGTGAGGATAGCAATAGGTCTAGGACATCCCAGGATGGCCATGGCAATGGCCAAGACAGAATGTTTTCTCCAAAAGAATTGTCAATTAACCGCTATGGTGACTAAAATAGCAAAGCAGTGATAGGACCTACCAATGCTTCGACGACGACAACTATAAGCAATAGATACAGAGGTTTTGACAGCTACTAAGACAGCTAGCTCTAATTTTTCACAGGCCCATGAAAAGCAGGGGCTACAACAACAGAGGGGGCTGCAGCTGCAATGGTTAGAATCGTAGTCAAGTGATGGCTATGGTGGTGGGGTCAGCTGCTTCTAGATATTAAAAAAAAAAGTTCCCAGGAGGGAGAGAGATGCTATAGGTTCAGATCCCTTTTAAGAGTCATGCCCAAAGTTCAGCTCCCCAAAGCCCCTTCCCTTCTCCATCATTCTCCCTTTTGTCTTAGGGCAGATGGCTCCTTCTCTAGGCTCCCTTTGGAAGCCTGCTTTTTCTTGTTCCCCTTCTTACGAAAATGGAGTTGGCCCCACATACACATTTTTTGTGTTATAATCATTGCCGAACTCTATTTTTTAAACTATCATTTGAACTTTGGTTGCTTTTATACTAGCAGAACTTTTTCTTTTGATTTGTATTTTTTTTGTTTTGGAGGTGGGGGTGGATCTTGTTGATTCTCTAGCAAAATCTGGGAAGGCCCAAGGTGATTAGGTTGCTATAATTACTTGATACTGGACAATTGCATTTTCTAGGAAATTTACTTGAATCCCATGACTGAAATTTGGAAGTTTAAAAAAAAATTTTTTTTACATTTTATTTTCATAAGTCCCTGTTTGGCCACAAAAGGAAAAAGAAATTAAACTATTTAATTTACTATCTGGATTGACCATGGCTCTGTTACTCAGTTTGTATATCAGCAAGTCACATAGCACATTCCATAACCAAGTGAGAAACAGGTACAGGCCCCTTGTTGCAGAGGGGTGAAGCACAGCCCACCCCTTAGTTTACATTAAGCACATTGTGACTCATTACACTTTTCATGTGCCTGATTAAGTGGATTTATGGATTATATAAACTATTCACAAAATAGCCGGCTGGCTTTAAAAGATTTTACAAAGCAACCACAGATTGAAGATATACTAAAAATGTGAGTACAAGCAATCTGGAAAGTAACAGAACTGACACTTCTAATATGAGTTCTTCTATCACACTGCTAAATAAAAATAGCAATAGAACCATTAACAAGAAGTCCAACAAAAAAAATTTGAAACTATCACGATTATTGGCAATACAGATATATATGATGAATTTCACCGTATGTATATATTGTTCATTGAGATATCAGCCAATGGTAGTAGGAAGCTCTGAGCAACAGTTTTTTAAAACTAAGCCTTTTTTTTCCCCCCCAAAAAAAATACTCTCTACTGCCTATAAAGATTCTTATCTGCACACATGGGAAACTTGGAAACAGAAACAAAGTGTTTCGGTAGGTTTTGAAACCATTTGTGAAAAATGTTAACACCTTCTAATTCCTTTGCAAGAGTTACAGATTGACATAAAGAAAGAAGGCTATTGACTAGTTGAATTTTAATTGCATAATTGAGGGATAATGAGCATCATGACTTAGAAAGTACAACACTTCTTCCATTTGGAGCTACGCATCTTTGAGAGATACTTTTTTTTTAAACTATGAAAGCCACTAAAATCAAGTATTAAACTGAATTTCAACCCAGTTTGTTTTTTTTTCTTCAAATGAGACAATTTCCACTTGGTAAATGCTGATCCGAAACAAGAATCTAGGTCTCCCAACTCCTAATCGCAGTTGTTTCCTACTAGATAAGGAAGTCTTAAGTATAAGAACATACAGATACATACCTTTCGGTAGATTGCGAATATAGTTCCTATAGATGCCAAGCAGTCAATATTGGAGGAGCCATCTAGTGGATCAAAGCAGACCACATATTTACCCTGAATGAATAGACATAATACCATTCAATTAAGTATATACTTGTACACACAACATAATTACAAACACTGCATCACCGATGTCTATAGTAACATAAACTATTAAGATTGGAAAGGATCCCAGAGGTCAGTGAATCTACCTTACTCATGTAAAAATCTCCTCTTCTACATCTTGGACAAAGTGGGCATTCAGCTTCTCACTTATTCTCACCTATGGGGGATTTTAAAGGGGATTCCTATGTGCATAATAAGTTTCCACTGAAGAGAAATCTGCCTGTTGAAATTCCATGTGTTTTTAATTCCACCAGACAATCTTCCTTCCAAAAAATGACTTAAATCAAATGAATTTCATTACCAGAGATGTCCGATTACATAAGGAGGGTGTGTGTGTGGTCAGCGTATTTGAATCTTGGTACCCAGGGCCAACCCTACTTATAAGCAGTGTAGGTGGCTGCCTACAAAAGGGCAAAGCCCTTCCTGCATCAACATATCTACCCCCACCAGTCCGCTGTTTCACCATCCTTCCTCCTCCTACCTTTAGAGTCACTCCTTTGGGTCAGGCAAAAAGAGGTAGGCATGTTATGCCTAGAAGGCCATGATTACCATATGTATGTGTAAGCATCTCACCGTTTCTAGTTCTTTCTTATTAGCATTCTATCATAGATTAGAATATGCTGGGGGGGGTTCAGATTACTTAACTATTATCTGGGAAAGCATAAGAGATTTGGACTTAGAGATGAATTACTGGACAGGTGGTTTTCAACAGAAGAAGAATAGAACATGGCAGCAACTGAACTGGTTGATAGGGGAGTGTGGGACCCTTTGATTGAGGTATATCAACCAGAGTAGAATTCCCTAGAGGAGAACTCTGATCAACTGGGAGCTTGAAAGATGGATGGCAAAAAAAAAAAGAAAAGAAAGAAAAAAGAAACAGGGCAGCTAGGTGGCACAGTGGATAGAGCACTGAAGTCAGGAGGACCTGAGTTCAAATCCAGCCTCAGACCAAACACTTGACATTTACTAACTGTGTGACCCTGGGCAAGTCACTTAAACCCAATTGCCTTAAAAGAAAAAAAAAAGAAAAGGTGGATGGCAGCCCTGGGTCAAGTGTAGATGAATACTCCCTACATAGGATAGCTGAAATGGGTCTAAGGGAGTGTATGTGAAGGGGTAGGGGAAGAATATAGGAAGAGGTTGCCAAAGAAAAGCTTTATCTACTTTACAACTATACTTAGAGACCATCTTTCTAGTATGGATGTAACATTCAGGATAATAGATCTGGAAGAAAACTGAGAGGTCATTAATTCAGGATCCCTTATTTCACAGAAGAGTAAACTGAGGCCCAAAGAAATTAAATGACTTGCCCGAGGTCACACATCAAGTAAATGGCAAAGGAAGAACTAGAACCCAGGGCTCTTGGTTCTTTATCTAGTGATCTTCCCAATACGCAATGGAAAATCATGGCATGTCATGACATAGCATGGCATGTCAAAACTGAAAGCCCATTCTAAGATCAGGGATTTCTGTCTCTCAGAAATCATGCAATTACATAGTTAGGCAGAATTTTAGAGGCCATTCCACTCCAACCTCCTCATTTTACAGCTGTTGAAATAGAGGTCCCAAAAGCAGAAGTGACTCATCTGGGCTCACGGAGCTAATTAGCTAAAGGCAGAGCTAAAACCTAGGTCTGTCCAATCTCAGATGCAGTGTTGCTTCCACTACATCATGCTGCCTTCAACCTGCTATTGTCTTGCTGAAAAAAGTTGCAGAATCTCAGAGTTGGAGAGTACCCTAGAGGCCACCTGGTCCAACTAGTGCTGGACTTAAGAATCCTTCAACAGGTATGCCCATGTCCCCTAGCTTTCAGAAAACCTTCACATACCCTCATTCAACATGAAAGGAAATGAATCTAGAGTTCACCAAGCATATACATATAAGAAATAAAACAGATTCATCAATTTTTCATAAAGAAAACTATTGGATGCATTACAAGAATTTTAATAAACCAAAGTTGTTAAATGTCTATCAGAACAATTAAACAAACTAGTGAGACACATAATTCTTTTTCCTTTCAGCAGTTTTATTCAAAGTCCTCCTAAATCCTAGTGCCTTCCATCTGAGATTGCCCCCCAATTTATTCTGTCTATACCTTCTTTATACATAATTGTTAGTACGTCATCTCCACTAATAGACTGTGAGTTCTTTGAGAGCAGGGGTTGTCTTTTGCCTTTCTTTGTATCCCCAGTACTTATCAAGGTACCTGGCAGGTTTTTAATAAATGCTTGTTAATTTGATACAACTTTTTCTTGGTATATTTTTTGTACGGAGATATACACATATCATGTTCAGCCTCCAGCTCGTTTCTTACTTTGGATTTGATTGATAAAAGGATTGACAATCATGATTCATGGACATAAGTTGTTAATATAAATAGAATTAATGTCCTGTGAGTACATTCAGTAAGAAGTAGATGTACTTCTCCAAGGCTGTGGCAAGATAAAGTATCCAAAGCAGAACATAATAACAGAGGATATGGGCCAGGGCAGAGAATAGTAAAACAATCACCTTCCATTATCAGGACAATATAACCTAAGGTTGAATTAGCTTTTTTATCCATCGTGTTACCCTTCTGTCATGTCACTAGCACCTACCTCAGAGGGTTGTTATGAAGATCTAATGAGATAACATTTTTAAAACACTTAGTACAGTATCTGATACATAGTTGGTGCTTAATAAATGCTTATTTCTCCCTTTCCTCCCTTACTAATGACTCATATTGAGGCTGTAGTCTGCTAACCCCAGCCTAATTTTTTTCATATGATCTGTTATCTTGTTATCCTCTCCCATTTTGTGCATTCAAAATTGATTTTTTTTAATCCAAGTGTTTACATTTGTCTCTATTAAATTTCATCTTCTTAGATTTTAGCCCATTGATCTAATTTAGAGATCTTTTTCTTTAGCTTGGCACTCTGTCATCCACCGTGTAAACCACCCCTTCATTTATCCTAGCCCAACCTCTTAGCTGGGGCAGATGCAGAAGAAGTGAATGCTTAACTTACAGTAAAAGTGCAAAAAGACAGAGGAAGAAAGAGGAAAGAAAAGAATGTAAAATGAATCTACAACCTGGAGAAGTCTGCCTTTGATCACTTTTTGTTAAGGAAAACTTTCTGGCTTACAAAAACAAGCAGTTTGCTTTGGATGCCATAGGCTTCAGGGTGTCCATGAACTTGGATGGTGAAAAAAAAAATACACCTCTCTTTTTGATGACCTCTAACTGAAATTTATCATTTCCTCCAGTTATGAATCTAGACAACAAATCATTATTCTGAGAAGGGGACCATAGGATTCACCAGACTGCCAGAGGGGTTTTTGATATAAAAAAGGATAAGGACTTTTCCCTCTCCTTCACCCCCCACTATAAAGACAACTCAGGCCTCAGGAAACACTTCACTGTAGAGTGTTTTGTTTGTATGTTTTGGGGGAAGGGGGAGAAGGTAACTAAACTTTCCCATATGTTCCCGTATTCCACTCCCTCCCACATGTTCTTTAACTAAGACTGATCTCTTGCCCCAATATCCCCAAATGCCTATTCATGACAGGGCCACAAAGGCTTACATATAGTCCTGCTTTACTGGTTCTCTTGTTACTCGGTGAGTAATAAGAGTTTCAGTAAATCACCCCCATATAATTCCTGAATGAGTCGCTAGTTACCGAACACCATAGACTCATTGGTAAAGAGCCAATTAAAAACAGAAAACAACAAACACAAAGACCAGTGTGATAGCACCATCTACTGGTAAACTGGAGAACACCATTCCAAACCCAGACAAGGATAGGGTACTTGAATATACAAACCCTTTCTCTTTATCTGTAATAATAGCTTCTTTATTCTCTTCTGAGACTAGGACACAGGTACTATAGGAGGACTGGAGCATATTAATAACCAGAGAATTGGATAACACATCTAACTTCTTGACTTCATCACCAGTCACATTGAGAGTTCCTGCAATTCCATACCTAAGAAGGTTGAAAACAAATGTAGTTTAGGGATTCAATACATGGTATCATGAAAAAGCAGTGGCTTTGAAATCAAAAGACCAGACTTAGATTGACATCCTGTCCCTGATACTTCCTGTCTCTGTGGTGCTTAATCTCTCTGGGCTCTATTGAAATTTAAAAAAAAAAGTTTGGACCCCCTTGCAAGGACAGAAAACTAGGGAGAAGAGAAAAGGGGAGGAGGGAGAAAGATGGGATAAAAATCTTTACACAGTATTTCTACCACTATGGAAAAAACAAAAAATAAAAATGAATGGAATAGAAAATAGGAAAATAAAGTTCTTTTTAAAGAACATATTAAAGTATAAATTTAAGGAACAGAAAATTGAAATTAAAATCACATAAATGTATCATATCATTAAATTTTACATTGCAGTAAAAACTCATCAATTGCAACTTTTCTCTAATTTCAACAGTTCTATAATGCAGCATGTTTAAAATTAGCTACTCACAATAATTTTTGCTTTTGCTTTTTCCCTAGAATGTCAAATTTTAAAATTTTAGAATGACACAGTCTTATTTATCTAAAAATTAAGAGAAAAAAACAAATATTTTAAAAGGAGAACTGTATTTTTTACAAAACATGTATATGTAAGTCATTTTATTTCTTGCAATTACAGAATAATTAAAAATTTTTAAATTGCACAACAACTTCCCCAGGTTGAAACTTTATTCATAAAAAGCTACATTTGAAAAACAATTGATTCAGTAAAGTTGCAACTGCACAGGAGACTATATTGACATTCTAAAAAAGTAAATGTTCATAGAGTCAAACATGTACATGTATATATATAGTCATACATATGTATAATACATAAACATACACACATATCTAGGTACTTGTGTATAATGGGAAACTGGCCAGTGAAAGACCAGTTTTGAGAGCATGTGCAATAGTTTCTGTCTAGGGCCAACCTACATTGTGGTTTTAATGAACCTGGTTCTATGAGTATATGATGATGTACAATGAAGGTCTGCATGTCTGAGATTGTTGATCTTTCTCCCAGCAACCTTAATTTCAGCTTTTGATTCATCTAGCTTGGCATTTTGCATGATGTATTCTGCATATAAATTAAATAAATAAGGTGACAATATACAACCTTGTCATACTCCTTTTTCAATCTTAAACCAATCACTTGTTCCATGTTCAGTTCTAATTGTTGCTTCTTGGGCCATTTACAGGCTCCTCAAGAGACAAGTAAGACGATCTGGTACTCCCATCTCTTTGAGGACTTGCCACATTTTGTTGTGATCCACACAGTGTAGCCAATGAAGCAGAAGTAGATGTTTTTCTGGAACTTCCTTGCTTTTTCCATTGGCAATTTGATCCCTGGTTCCTCTACCTCTTCAAAAACTAGCCTGCCCTTCTGGTAATTCTCAGTTCATGTATTCCTGAAGCCTAGCTTGCAGAATGTTAAGCATGACCTTGCTGGTGTGTAAAATGAGTGCATTCATTTGGTAATTTGAACATTCCTTAGCATTGCCTTTTTTTTTTAAGATTGGGACACAAACTGATCTTTTCCAATCCAGTGGAACTAAGGTTGCTGGAAAAAATATCAATAATCTCAGATATGCACATGATACCACTCTGATGCAGAAAGTGAAAAGGAATTAAGAAGCCTCTTGATGAGGGAAAAAAGGAGAGTATAAAAGCTGGCTTGAAGCTTATTAATAAAAAAAAAACAACAACAACTAAGATCCTGCAACTGGTCCTATCACTTCCTAGCATATAGAGGGAGAAGAAATGGAAGCAGTGTCAGACTTTATATTCTTGGGCTCAAAGATCACTGAAGATGGCAACTATACCATGAAATTAAGACACTTGCTCCTTAAAAGGAAAGCTATGGTAGATCTGGACAGCATACTTAAAAGCAGAAACATCAGCTTGCTGACAAAGGTCTGTATAGTCAAAGCTATGGCTTTTCCAGTATTAGTATATGGCTATGAAATTCAGATTGTAAGTCAAGCCAAACACTGTAGAATTGACACTTTTGAATTGTGCTGCTGCAGAAGACTTTTGAGAGTCCCTTGGACAACAAGGAGGTCAAATCAGTCAACAACTAAAGAAAGTAATTCAGGCTATTCATTGGAAGGTCAAACACTGAAGTTGAAGCTTAAATGCTTTAGCCGCATCACGAAGAAGACTCATTGGAAAAGACTCTGATGTTGGGAAAGATTGCAGGCAAAAGGAAAAGGGGATGGCAGAGGATGCGATGGATAAATAGTGTCATGGAAGCAATGAACATGAGCTTGGACAGACTTTGAGAGACAAAGGAGGTTAAAAGGCCCTGGAGTGCTATGGTCCATGGGGTCATGTAGAGTTGGACATGATTGAACGATTGAACAACATAATGGAGATCTCTGCTCTGTTCAGAGCCTGCACAAATATTCTGTGACTGTTTCATATTTACTTGCTAAGTGGTGAAGAAAGACCTTTTGACTGGCTATTGAACCAGAACTGAGTGTGAAAAGAAGAAGCACAAACCAGCCAGATAAGGATCCCTCTTCATGGTGGCAATTAAGGAGGGGGGGGGCGGGGAATGTGTAAGCTTCTGATAGGGAGAAAGAGGCTTCCATTGCTTATCTCCTAACCCAGGTTTCTAAGCAGCCTTGAACATATAGTATTGGTTTTCTGGCTCTGTTGTGTTTAATTTTTTCCCCCTACTCTTAGGTAAATAAATGTAGGAAATGGAATGGACCAAGGCTATGGCTGAGCTTTAAAAGTTCAGAAGAACCACCAGAAGTGCAGGAACTCAAGTCCATAATAGAGTTTGTGCAGTAGAACCCAGTGAGGGACACAGCATCAAGGAATGACCTGTGGGATCTATTCCAGAAGTGGATTTACCTGGCAGTCAAGACATTGGGTCCTTCAGCCTCAGAAGCTACTCATCCATAGCCACACCTGGAAGTGGACTTGGTGGTGGAAATGTTTATAACAATTGCCTTAAGTTTGAGCCAGCTCTCCTAAAGACCAAGATGGCAATATGTTCTGGCTCAGGAGAACCATTTTTATACTTTGGTTCTTGCTATATCTTTTAGGTAAATATCTTTGTAAAAGTTAATTGATATTAATAAGCATCAGTTATATTAAGGAGATATTGTCACTGGGTGATGGATTTTGGAATGAACACTCTAGAATGGGGGACTCAAGCTGATAGCATTGAAAGACCCCCTACTGCCCCTTAGGGGCAGCACTAGAACCTTGAGGTATTAGATGTGTAAGTGCATATGTGTGTGTGTGTGTGTGTGTGTGTGTGTGTGTGTGTGTGTGTGTGTGTGTGTGCCTCAGATACTTAGTAGCCGAGTGACCCTGGGCAAGCCACTTAACCCTGCTTGCCTCAGTTTTCTCATTTGTAAAATGAGCTGTAGAAGAAAACGGCAAACCACTCCAGTATCTTTGCCAAGAAAACCCCAAATGAGGTCACAAAGAGCAGGACACAACTGAACAGTGATGACAACATCTATTACTCTAGGATCAATTATAAAATCATCTCTTTGATTTCTGAAACCCTTAATAACATGTCCCCTTTCTCTCTTTTGAGTCTTCTAATACATTTCCCGTACCACATACTTCACAATCCTTGCTGCTTCTCACCCTTGGCACTCCATCACTCAACTCAGTAACCTCTACTGGCTGGTTCCCATACCTGCAGTAACTCTCGCTCCTCCCCTGCACCTCCTGATCTCCTTCAAGACTTTGCTCAAATCCTCTCTTCTCCCAGAGGCCTTTTCCTGCCCCCCGTCCTCCTATCTCCCCACTCCCATTAGCTCTTGACTTCTGAGATTACTTCCAATTTATGCCACATATCTTGTATGTATATACTTAGTTTTTCGCCCCCATTAGAATATAAGCTCAACAAAGGCATTATTTTTTACCTTTCTTTGTATACCTAGTACTTAGTAAACTGTCTGGCATGTAGTAAGTACCTAATAAATACTAGGGGCTGCTAGGTGGTGACAATGGACAGAGACCTGGGGCCTGGAGTCAAGAAGACCCAAGTTCAAATGTGACTTTAGACACTTACTAGCTGTGTGACCCTGGGCAAGTCAGTTAGTTCTTTTTGCCTCCATTTCCTCATTTGTAAAATGAACTAGAGAAGGAAATGGCAAATCACTCCAATATCTTTGCCAAGAAAACCCCACAAAAGGTCTCAGAGAATAGGACATAGCTGAACAACAACAGATAAATGTTGCCTGACTTGACTTTTCCTCTTGATTGTTATCTAGGTCTATAAATCAAAGGTTGACCTGAAGTTACAGGTAGTTATTTTAAGCCAGAATATACTGATTTGCTATAGGCAAGTAATAGTGACATGAAAAGCTACTCTTTGAGTAGCAAAGAAACAAAACTTGAGAAAGCCCAAGGCTGGTTTCCATGGGTTATGCCTGCCACCTGCTGGTTGGATATCATCATAGATTAATTGACTGTAAGCAGATTTCCTCAATTCCAGATGAGATCAATGTTTACGCTTTAATACTCTCAATCACAAACTCCAAGTCAAATCCTTCAGAGCAAATAAGCGGAAGTCCTTTGTTAGGTCCCAAAGACCCAAAGGATAGTGCCTAACATGGCACCTTACACATATCCTCAATAAATATTCACTGAGCGATAATGAAATTAAGAGAAGTGATCAGCAAGGCAAAGTGGAAACTATGGGAAATCATTCATTTCCATAGCTCTTTAAGGTTTATGAAGGTTTTTCCTCGTTAAAACTCTGTGACTTGGCATTTAAAGTATTATTATCCCCGATTTGCAGGTATGTGAAATTGAGCCTGAAAAGTAAAATGACTCCTTCAGGGTCAAGCAGTTAATGAGAAGTCAAGTGTTAAAGCTAAAATTACAGCACCACTTTCCTGATTCCCAGACTGTGCGCTCTTTCCATAAAGAAAGGCTATCTTTCTGCGGTCGGGTCCTTTGTATAGGGTGGCACATTTGTATTAATACAGAGAAAATTAAAATAGAAAACCTAAGATTGTCATTTCTTTTAACCAAACACCTGAACTGAAGTCATCCCATAGTTTTATAACTTGCGACAATGGGTATTTGACATTCAAATAGAAGGTTTGGAAAGAAAGAAGGAAGATCTAACAATGACTTTCTTTGAATTCCATCCCACTCCACTAACGCTCTTCAACACATATGCTATACTTTCTGATATAGCTGTAGAAAATTTAAAAATAAGAAAAGAATGGAGATTGGAGAAGGAAATGAGACAAATAACAAATCTGCTTGCGGTGTGAGTCAAGTGAAGTTAAAGAGAATGACAGAAGAAGGAAATCTTGAAAAATTAATTTGTGAATCACTTCATAAACTCCTTTTGCTAAGTCTATTAGCCTTTGAGGGTAGTGACAGGGCACCATATTTGTGTAGGATCACATGTAATCATGTCTAGCCTGTTTTATCCAATCTGAAAATCCACCTGTGCAAATGCATGTAAAAAAATTTCCAGCCTGCTAATATAAATGTAAGTGTTTACGTTAGAAGCAAAGTAATAGTCAGTTGTTATTGACATGTATTTTTCTTTCCTATTACTTTATTGGAAGATAAGTTCTTATATAGTATATGGAAAAGCCCATTTGCATATTTATTTGGATTTATTTTGGTAGGTGACCTGTGATTCATTTGTGGAAAGCAGTGGTTCTCAAACTTTTTGGTCTCCGGACTCCTTTACATTCTTAGAAGAGCTTTTGTTTACATAGCTTATGCTTACTGATATTTATTGTCTTAGAAAGTAAAAGGACATTATATTTTTTTTGGCCTTTTGGTGAGGCAGTCAGGGTTAAGTGACTTGCCCAGGGTCACACAGGCAGTAAGTGTCATGTGTCTGAGGTTGGATTTGAACTCAGGTCTTCCTGATTCCAAGGCCAGAGCTCTATCCACTGAGCCACCTAGCTGCCCCTAGGACATTATATTATTATAAAAATAGTTTTGACCTTACAGACTCCTTAAAAAGGACTTGAGACCACCCTACCAGAGGTCCTGGACCACACTTTAAAAACCACCAGTTTAAGGAATTCTTAGTGGGGAACATCCCACTACCAATGTAGATTGACAACTCTTCTGAAAGTTTGGCAGCTTAGAGAGTTGCCAGCATGGAACACAGAGAGGTTAATGTATATAGTCAGGATCACACAGCCAGTGTGTGTAAGGGGTGACTTAGACTCAGGTCTTCCTTACTCTGAGGCCACTACTTTACCCTGTTGTAAAATAAAAATTAAAAAAAAAAGTGTCCCAAAGTCTTAGTGCAATTTTAAGCTTTAACATATATTAATATTTTTAAAAGACTTCTTTATTTGTGTCTCGTCTGCTTACAACTAATTTTAGTATGTATATTTTGTGCTCAATGAAGCATTTCTTAAAAAAAAATTCCTCATGAGATCTTTTATTTTATAGTCTTGTCGCAGCCTAACCCCACCCCAGCCTTCTTTTGGGAATTAGTACTCACAGATGGGCAAGGCCTGCCTTCCTCACAGCTGAAGAGATAGCCTTGATGGCTGTCAGCATGGAGTTCAGTAGCTGGGTGAGCTCTCCTGTCCCTTTAGCTTGTCGACCCTTCTCCATGACAAATCTGGTGAGGGTGTTCATATCTGTTTCGAAGGGGCTTCTGTCTGACATTTTGCCCAAGAGATCTCAAATGATCCTCGTCTCAGGGCAAGAAATCCTTCTATTCTTTCGATGGCTGAGGCTCCCAGCTGACTGTATTAATGCTAAGGAGAAACACACACTGGCTATGCCAGCATTTTCAAGAGAAGCCATGTGATGTAAATGCCTTGGAATAGCCCTCCGGGAAATGCCTTTTGGAATCTCTAATCCTGGGCCTCTGCCGAGTCACACAGGCAAGTCCCAGAAGAGTACTGCTATCCAGCCTCTATCTATCCCTGTCCCTCTCTTTCCTCCTCACCTCTCACTCACCTCTGTCAAGAAGGGGAGAGTTTCTTTGGGCTCCTTGCTTCAACTCCTGCAGTCAATATATAATACTGGTAGTAAGTATGGGACAGTCTTTATTTCTCCCAATAGAGAATGTATAATATTCAAAGGATTCAAAGGAGCCCATGAACAAACACAGAAACACAAAGCCTGCAAATAACCTATCAACTCCCTCCATAAGGGAACTGGAGTTGGCATTTTTGTTGGGACAACCCTCTGTCATTACCAGTACTACTACATAAGTGGCTAAATGGTACAGTTGGATAGAGTGTTGAACTTGGAGGCAGGACAGACCTGAGTTTGAATCCTGTTTCAGATACTTATTAGCTGCGTGACCCTGGGCAAGTCACTTAAGCCTCTCCTAGCCTCAGTTTTCTCACCTGTAAAATGCGGATAACGTTATCACTTGCCTTGCAGGTACTTTTTAAATCTTAAAGTGTTATATAATGCTATTTATTATTTTTATTACACAGTCTCCCGAAGAATTTTAATACCACTCTATGGTCTAGATTGGGGCTTAAACTTTTTCCACTCACAACCTCTTTTTGCATTTTGGCAACATTTCTGCATTACGTGGCTTGAGAGCTTTCACAGTGCAAAGTGCGCATGCTGTGTGTTCAGAGCCAAAGCTGCAGTGAAGTTGCCAAGTCAATACTGGAAGGCGCTGCCAGAAACACCTTGCATTTATTACACATTTGATTTTTTTTTTTGATGCTGCAATTGGGGTTAAGTGACTTGCCCAAGTCACAGCTAGTGAGTGTTATGTGTCTGAGGCCGAATTTGGACTCAGGTCCTCCTGACTCCAAAGCCAGTGCTCTATTCATTGCGCCACCTAGCTGCCCCTACATATTTGATTTTTAATTAATTTTTGGTCATTGCATATTCAGAAACTCTTTACTGTTGCCAAATTTTTTGTGACCTCATGTGGGGTCGTGACCTACAGTTTAAGAAGCACTAGCTAGGTTTACCCAGGAATTGGAGCTTGATAAACAAATAGACCCCATCCCAATAGACTGGCACCCCAATGTCCAAGTACTTGCTTTCCAACTAGGACATTATCCTGGAACCATGTGGACTGTTCACTTCTCAGGAAATCTCTCTCTGAAGTATGATGCTTAAGCTCTCAAACTCAGAAACTACTAGAACTTGAAGTTATTTGTGAGGCAGCTACCCTGGTACTGGCCAGGAGAACTCTATTCTCTGACTACCAGGGGTAGGGAATCTGCAGCCTTCAGGCCACACATGGCCTTCTAGGACCTAAAGTGCGGCCTTTTGACTGAATCAAATTTTACAGAATTCTGTAAAATTTGGATTCAGTCAAAAGGCCATGCTTAAGGACTTAGAAGGCCACAAGGATTTGTTCTATAAACTTTGGATTCAGTCAAAAGGCTAAGGACCCAGAAGGCCACATGTGACCTGAAGGCCGCAGGCTCCCCATGCCCTGGGCTAGACAGTCAATTCTAGGTTGACACTGCCTAGAAAATTCAAAATTCCTCCGTCTTCTTGCATAGGATATCAGGTTTAGGCACCTGTGTCTTAGAACTCCCCTCTCAGACTATGTGTAAGCACATAGCCATGTTCTTCTGCTATAAGTCATCACTGTTGCTCTGGTGAGCAAGAACAGAGCAAGAGGAAGATGTTCTTGCACCCCCTTCCCTTCTCCACCCCCTTCACCACATAGGGAAGAAAGTACAAGGAGAAAGATAAAGAGAGAGCTCTGGAACATGAAAAAATTTTCTACCTTATTTTCTAAGGCCACGCAGAGGTGTAATCCGGTCAGACAATAAGCTGGAGTTGCCTATGTGTGGTCATTTGCCTTCAAACAATGGTTCGTTTCCTATAATAAGGTTAATTCATCTCCTAGATTTGATCAAGACTCCCCAATCCCTCCTCCTTACACTAAAAATTCGTTTTTATTGATGTCTTCTGTTTTTATGTCATCATCATTCCCTTCCCCCTACTGAATGAACCTTTGCTTCTAACAATCAAAACAGTTAAACAAAATGAGCTGATAGGCTAACTACATCTATCAGCAAATATAACATTCCACAGCTGCTATGCACCCCTCTCCCACCCCATTTCTTAACCAAAAGAGCCCAGTCTCTTCTGATGAAGCTCCTCTCTTAAGCCATCCCACTCTATGTCCCTAAGCAGTAACCATTCAGCAAAACCAAAATTAGGGTGAGGGATGACTAGGGCCTTACCCTAGGATGAGAAGTTTAGAGGATATCTGCTAAAGAGGCACAGTCTACCTGAGAAAAGGAGGGGCATTTCAGATAGGGCAAGTTAGAGGAGGGCTATGGCCCTTCAGTCCCCAGGGATTGCCTGGCCCTCTGGGGATGCCTCTGCCTCCCATACCACATAGCTCTGCCCACCTCCCCAGGTATCTCAAACTTATCCACCTACTGTAGTCCAGTCTGGGATAGGAAGAGGAGGACAAGGTTGAAATCACAAAGGGAGGGATGCCTCATGAACAACAAAGGTGCCCTTCAAGGGCTGCATTACAGGACAGTATCTCTAGGGACAAGAGCAGCCTGGGGACCAGTGGGGTCTGAGGAATACTGATTCTGCCCTTGGCCCTTCAGGAAGCCTCATTTACCATAAATTGGTCTCTATTTCAAGCATTAGGCTTTATCTTTGGTGGGATTTTGTGTGTGTGTGTGTGTGTGTGTGTGTGTGTGTGTGTACACATGTGAAATTGTGGGCACCTATATCTCCCTTCCAGGATCCCTCTAGGGCTACCCTATTTATGTAGGACTCTTCAGGGAGATGCCTCCTCCCTTTTAGCAGATCTGGAAACTCATGATGTCCTAGGCCCCTTAATAAAAGGATTTTTCTGTAAAGTTTGGATTCAGTCAAAAGGCTTCACTTGAGGACCTAGAGGGCCACACGTGGCCTTGAGGCTACAAGTTCCCCACCCTTGTCCTGGGGTGTGCTTCCTCTTCCCACAGTCTCACCTAGCCTTGTCTCACCTAGCCTCTATCCTCACTTATAGAAATGTACCATCTTGGAGGGGAGGGGGGCAGCAATGAGTAATGAGGGAAGGGTATCTACTCAAGGAGAAAAAATAAGCATTCCTAAGCATTTCTTTGCATTTCTATCCTAAAATTTCAAATCTGTAAATAATAATGACAGCCAACATTTATAAAGCACTTTAAGGTTTACAAAGAGCTTTACATATATTTTCTCAAATGAACCTCAAATCAACCCTGTGATGGAGGGGCTATCATTATACTCATTTTATGGAAGAGGAAATTGAGACAACAAGATAGGTGGCTTGCCCAGGGCTGCACAGTAAGATGTCTGGTTCTCTTTGAGAATGAAGTACAAACAACAGTAAGTATGTGAGGCAGGATTCAAACTGAGATTTTCCTGGGGCAGCTAGGTGGCACAGTGGATAGAGTACCGGCCCTGGAATCAGGACGACCTGAGTTCAAATTCGGCCTCAGACCAAAGACTTGACACTTACTAGCTGTGTGACCCTGGGCAAGTCATTTAACCCCAATTGCCTAAAAATAAAAAAAAAAAAAAAAACAGATTTTCCTGACTCCAAGTCTAGAACTTGAAATTTTCGAATAAGCACTAGGAAATATTATTATTGATTATATTTAGATACCTCTTCAAGATTATCTAGTCAGATGCCCTTATTTTACAGATGACATAACTGAGTCCCAAAGCAGTATCTTATATCCAACAGCCTACAAATGTGTTTTCAGATACACCTAATACTGAAAATAATTACCCACTTTTTAAAATGGAAAGGTTGACAAGTAAGAGTGTCTGGAACAGTAGCAGCGATAGTAGCAATAATGAAATTAAATACAAGAAGTCACTAAGTGACTTTTTTTTTTCCGCTAATAGTTTTCTGCATTTACTTGTAAACATTTAAAAATCAGGGAGGCCGCTAGGAGGTGCAGTGGATAGAGCACCAGCCTTGGAGTCAGGAGGACCTGAGTTCAAATCTGGTCTCAGACCACACACTCAACACTCATTACCTGCATGACCCTAGGCAAGTCACTTAACCCCAATTGCCTCACAAAAAAAATCCACTAAAAGTTATCATCCCATCCCAAGTACATATTTACAATTGGTTAAAAACATTGTATGAAAATGCTTTTCGTATTCTTCCTCCAACTTCTATGAATTATCTTTAACTAGATAAACAGCAAGAAGAAAAATATCAAATGAAAGTCCTATGCTACACCAATCACTAACAGTGCCAAGAAATACATTATGGTGCCTTAGTTTTAGTTCACATAATGACTTGGGGGGTTTATCGTTCCATGTCAAATCAATAACAAGGACCTCTGGAGTCCTACCTGAAACTCAGGTATCTTGATCTGATCTCTTCAAGGGCCATAAAGTGGATTTAGAAGCACTACAAAAACCATTCATGGGGCAGCATAAGTGTCTATCCTCCCTGATCCAAGTTCTTGGTGAAGAGAGACCAGTGTTTGTTTCTTCTTCACAAGAAACTAGTTCATGTTCAATTTCCCTCTCTCCCTGAGATAAGTAAGAAGTTGATACCATCATCTCCAAGTTGCCTTAAGTCCTTATTTCTCTTCTGATGTATCCGTAACAGTACAGGTCCATGCTCTGGCCTGTCAGGAGTATCTGTGAGGAGAGGGCAGCTCCTTCTCATGTGGTATGGTCTGTGGGCATATGCCCACTATTCCTCCGCAAGGATGATTTGGGGGTTTGCATATCAGCTGGGATAAACTTGTCACTTGGATTTTGAAGGTCACTAGAAAAGCAATTCCCCATAGCTCTGGGTACTGAATATAGGGATCGGGAGCCTTCTGGCAATATCCTGAGACTTCATAGGACACTCCATGACTAGAAGTCTCCCTAGAGTAGCTTTGCTGAAAGAAGACATTGAACTCTCAAAGGACAGAGGCGAAATCTATTCTTGGTAGCTTTTCCACTTGAGTCTTTTATCAGATTCCAAAGATTGTAGGACAGCTTCTCACTCACTGTATTCTCAAATTGAGAAGACACCCAAGAAGTGATGGTCTTGTGGTCAAAGGGTTGATGGGAGCATTCCTCAGGAAGAAGTCTTCCAAGGGCTATAGCAGGCTGTGGCCTTCCAGTCCCCCCAGAGTCCCTCGGCACAATAACAGCTATGCTTTCCAGAACTAGTATTTGCATTTCTTCCAGAGAGGCAGCAGTGGTTGAAGAAAGAAGTACAACACTTAGCTTCATGTTGCCTGGGGAGTAATAGATCTGGAAATCTGGCTAGTATTTTCACCCATAGAGGCCAGATCCCTGGGTCCTGTGGCCAGGCCAGGCCAGTCTGACTAGTGTTCTGCCTTGAATACATTTAAGTGTCACCAGGAGCCCAAACGGCTCACTTGGGTGACTTCCTAAGCAAGGCTTTCCGTAGCATATAATGAATACACAAAAGTAATTATTAGAAGGTCACATCACCAGCGAGATGGCAACCTGGTCACTTTCTCCAGACTCCTTCAATTCTCTAAAGAATGAACTGTGGAGGTAGCTAGATGGTGCAGTGAATAGAGCAGCGGCCCTGGATTCAGGAGGACCTCCAGCCTCAGACACATAACGCTTACTAGCTGAGTGACCCTGGGCAAGTCGCTTAACCCTATTGCCTGCCCCCCCCCAAAAATGAACTGTACACCAGATGTAGAATAATTACACCCAGAATACAAAAGTCTAAAAGAGAGAGAACCCTAATAAAATTAAAATCTATACAAATTTTTTCGGACAGTTCTGATCTTTAAAGCATGCATTCATCACATTTCTCCACTTCCCCCTCCCTGCCCATGGTATGCCCTGAGCCACATTCAGACAGTCTATCTGTACTGGCAAAATCATCAAATGTAGTAGGTATTTTCATAAACTTGACCAGGGGTTTTCCTGAACAGGCCCCTCCAGTACATTTTAATTTTGTGCTCTTTTCCTGTTTGACCTAGAAGTCAGCACTTCTACATTAGGTCACAGAACAGGGAGAGCAGCATCTTTATTTTTTATACTTGATGTACTGAGAAAGCTTCTAGTGTGTGTCCATTGCAACCAATTGCTCTTGTTCATTCCTTTGTTTTTAATTTTCTTTTTTTATTATGAACTCAACAAACAATATATATGAACTTTCTGTATACAAAGAACAACAAAAAACTGGCATATGAAAATGTGATTCTATTACCTATTACAGCTTTAAATTTTACACAGTAGTACCATTACTTCCCTGCTTGTTGGCATGCCCTTATGAACTCCCTTCTCTCTTTTGCACATTAAAAAATTTTAAATTAATACTCTTTTCTTTCATCTCTCTCCCTTTTTTTACACTATCAGTACCCCCCCACACATTCCCCTCTGACAGCTCTTTTCTCCAAAATAAAAACCCTCCTAAGCAAAAAAGGAAGTGTAGTTAACTATTATGAATTCATGTATTGGTTGTGTCTGAACATGTATGTCTCCTTTTGCTCCTCTACTCTACCATACTAGTGTCTGGAAGAAGTCTCCACAATCACCCTCATTCTTTCTAATCTTTAGTCTCTCCCAATCTATTGATTCTGCCCTGTTGTTTAACACATGCTTAAGTCTTCCTTTCTCCCTTAGGGGAGCTAAGTGGTGGAGTAGACAGAATGATGGGCCTGGAGTCAGGAAGACTCATCTTGTGTTCAAATCTGGCCTCAGGCTCTTACTGTCTGTGTGACCCTGGGCAAGTCAATTAACCTTGTTTGCCTCAGTTTCCTCACCTGGAAAATAAGCTGGAGAAGGAAATTGCAAACCACTTCAGTCTTTTTGCCAAGAAAACCCCAAATGGCATCATGAAAAGTTGGACAGGACTAAAACAACTAAACAAATCCACCACATCTGTGCCAACGGGTGGAAAATATGCTTCATGATGAGTCTTCTGAAATCGGTCTAGTAACTTTATTAATCGGAAATTGTTAAGTCTTTTAAAATTGTTTTTCTTTACAGCATTCTAGTAATTTTATAAATGATTCCAGGGCCACCAAGTGGCATGGTGGATAGAGAGCACCAGCCCTGGAGTCAGGAGGACCCAAGTTCAAATCCAGCTTCAGACACTTCCTAGCTGTGTGACCCTGGGCAAGTCACTTAACCCTGTTTGCCTCAGCTTCCTCATCTGTAAAATGAGCTGGAAGAGGAAATGGCAAACCACTCCAGTATCTCTGCCAAGAAAACCCCAACTGGGGTCACAAAGAATTAGACACAACTGAAAAACAGCTAAGCAATAACAAGCATTTCTAGAGCTATAAAAATAATAGCAGTGATAATGAATATCTTTGCTCTAATCCTGATCCTGTTGGAAAGTCCTCAAGCATTTCTCTATTATAGATAATGCTAGCTTTTGTTTTTAGATAGATACTATTTATCATATTACATTTACTTCTATGCTTCCAATGTTTTTAACATAAATATTATTGTCAAAAGCTTTCATTCATCTATTAATATGACCATGTGATTTTGTTATTTTTCTTATTAATATAGTCCATTATATTTATAGTTTTCCTAATATTGAACCAACTCTGAATTCCTGGTATAAGTTCAACATGATCAAAGTTCACAACTTTGTAAAAAAAAATTTGTTGTAACCTCTTTGCTAATAGCATTTTCTCCAAAAATTTTATATCAGTAAAGGCATCAGTCTATAGTCATTTTTCTCTGCTTTATCTCTCTCTGGCTTAAGGCAACTAGGTGACAGAATCAATACAGTCTTGGACCTGCAGTCGGGAAGACCTGAGTTCAAATCTGGCCTCAGACACTAGCTTTGTGATCCTGAGCAAGTCACTTAAGTTATGTTTGCCTCTGTTTCCTCGACTCTAAAATAGGAATAATAATAGCACCTTCTTCCCAGGGTTGTTGTAAGGCTCAAATGAGATAATATTTGTTAAACACTTAGCACAGGTATGGCACATGGTAGCTAGTTAATAAATTCCTTCCTTATTAGAATCATATTTATCTTATAGAAGAAGCTTGGTAAGATCCCTTCTCTCCCCCCCCTTCCTTTTTTTTTTATAAGCAATATATAATATTGGAGTTATTTGGTCTTTGAATGTTTGATAAAATACTCTTGTAAATCCATCTGGTCCTTTTTGTTCCTTTGTTCAATTCATTTTTCTGAAGTTTATCTGACATCATTTAAATCATTGATTTCTTTTTCTGCCAATCTGGGAATATTATCATTCTTAAATATTCATTTGTTTCATTTAAGTGTCCAGTTTTCATGACAGAAAATTGAGATAAATAGTTTCTAAAAATTTCCTTTATATCCTCTTCATATGTTAGGAATTCTCCTTTTCCATGTTTTTTTATTTGGCAATTTTATTTTCCTCAGTTTC